>NC_053489.1:623496243-624127909 GCF_905171775.1 Rana temporaria | reverse complement strand
GCGACGTTACGACGCACGGGGACGGAGAACGGCGCCAAATTCAAAAAAGTAAACAAACACCTTACATACAGTATACTGTAATCTATAAGATTACAGTACTGTATGTAAAAAAAAACACACCCCCCCTGTCCCTAGTGGTCTGTCCTGTGTCATGCATGTCATTTTATATAATAAAAACGTTTCTTTCTCCCTGCAAACTGTAGATTGTCCATAGCAACCAAAAGTGTCCCTTTATGTCAAAAATAGTTTTAGATCAGCTAAAAAACAGCGATAATAAATTATAATCACTTGCAGAATTGTGCGATAGCGATTTGTGGGGAAATTCGTCATAAAAAAAAAAAAATAATGACAGCAACAATTCTGCAACTGAGCAAATTTCAGTGATTTTGATTTGATTACATTATTGAATAATTTTTATTATAATTATATTATTATTTGTTATAATTATTTATAATTATTTATTATATTATAATTTATAATTTTGTTTTTAAAAAAATGTCATACCCGGGATGCCTATTAGAAGCTTGTTTGGTCAGATTTAAGTGAGTTATTTCTAAAAATTACAGACCTACAATATAAAACGCCAAATTTCCTTGCAAATAATGGTACCGCTTTTAGCATGTTTTTTCTGACAGAATCATACCGCCAGGGAGGTTAAGGCAGGGTACAATATGGAAGGGAGGAACTGACGGGCTGCAACACAAACTAGAAAGCACTTTGTACTAAAACAGCTTCGATCCTCTTCTGATGTTCAAGATGTTAAGTTTCACAAACCCCTCTCAAAAAAAAAAAAAAAAAAAAAAAAAAACACACTCTACAATAAATGTGTCCATTACTCCATGGCAGGGGTCTTAAACTGGTGGCCCTCCAGCTGTTGCAGAACTACAAGTCCCACAAGGCATTGCAAGGCTGACAGATGCAAGCATGGCTCTCACAGGCAGAGGGATGATGAAACTTGTAGTTCCGCAACAGCTGGAGGGCCGTCAGTTTGAGACCCCTGCTCTATGGCATTTATGTCTTTATTACATTTCATTTATATTGAATTCGTAAACTTAACTGAACCTTAACTTGATCCTGCCAGTGACTACCTCCTGCTTGTTGGCAGTGGCAACAATCTGTGGAATCATCTACCAAGGATTTTTTTTTTTTTACAGCCGAAACATGGGGGAATACAGTTCCGACACCTCTAGCACTGGACGTATGTAATGGCAAAGAGGTGGCGGTATATCGGCATATACTGGAGGATCTGTTGATGCTAGCTTCTGGGGGGGTTATTGTTTTGAAGGACTGTGATGCTGGTGGGGAATCTATTGCTTAGGAAGGCGTCTATTGTTGCTGGGGGTGGATCTACTAGTGAGGGAGGGGGAATCTATGGTTTAGTTAAGGTCTATTGTTGCTGAATGGTCTATTGATGTTGGCTGCTAGGAGATACATTTTTGCTGGGGGTGGGGGCTATTTTTGCTGAAGTGGATCATATGTTTTGGTGGGGGTATTGTTGCTGGGGGATCTATTGTTGGTAGCGGGGTTGGTTATTGCTGGAGGTATCCATTTTACTGCTTTTCTTTATAAGCAACAAATTCCATACAAAATTACTTTCCAAAAAAAAAGATACTTGGTTCCGTATTCTCTAAAAGGGGCAGTACGCTGGAAAGTGGCTAGGGGATGGTACCAAGGGATGTGCACAAAGGGGTAGGAGGTGGAGACTTGGAAGGGGGAGGAGCTGCACCTATTCTCCAAGAGAAAAAAAGCCCTGCATCTACCACCGCAGAGGTGCCACCTCTTGTGCATACGCTCCATGTGTTCATGGCATACTAAACTCTCTGAGCAGGACTTCTCCACTGTGTTGTCACTGCATGCGCTCTTGCTCCCAATTTCCATTCACTGAACCTCCAGGGCGGGATTTCTGCCCCATTGTGAATAACAATGTTAGGAGGAACCACTGTCAAACACTTTTACCAACCTTGTCTTCCAGTGCTGCTGGTGTCATAGGCAGTTGGGAGCTTAAGGGGGTGGGTAGATGTGTCCAACAATGGCTCCTCCTGTCCCATAGCCCAGTCCTCCCCATTGTGATTGGCAGCAACTCCTGGATGGCTTCTGCCCTTCAATCAGTGAAGAGAAGATGGGACTAAGCCGTCAGGAGAGTGCAGCTAAAGCTGGCCATAGATGGACAGAATTTAGAACAAAATCTTAAGAAAATTTTGTACGGAAATTCTGAGAACATTCTCGGAACATTTTTTTGGCTTTTGAATTTCCACGCCACTACGGTTGAAAACGAACATCGATTTGACCCACTAATGATTAGAAAAGTCAACAAGCTTTCTTCGAACCTTATTTTTCCTAAGAGTTTTTAGTAATAAGCCCATGCGGGGAAAAGGCAGTATTAAGGTGGTTCTTCACCCTGTTTGACTTACTTTTCCCAAGTGTCAGCATGTTTACTGTGGGCAGCTGGCCGCTTCCTTGCAGCTTCTCAGCTGCGCTCTGCGAATGGTGCCGCAGCCTTCCGGTCCCAGAAGGTTTGTTGTTTTTGTGGGGGGGGGGGGGTATTTGGAGGAAGCCATAAAGTGGAACTTTCTCTTGCTGCGGCTCGTTTTCCATTGACGTTTTCCCTACCACAGTGCTCTTTAGCAAAAGGACAGGGTGCCAGCTGCCACTATAGGGTCTTTTTATAAAAAGATCATAATACCCCCCACAGGATAACCAGGTGCAGTCAAGGAAAAACTCATCTCTGAGCCATCAAATAAACAAGGTAAGTAGAAGGCAGCACACGGTACATCCAAGGCTCGCCAAGGAAGATCAACGCTCAGGATTTATTGGCACATTTAACAGCAGGAGAATGATACAACGTGCCTTTATTTCATTGCGGAATATTAAAGTTCAGACAGCAGGAATGTAGATATAATGGGGATGCAGGCTTTGCAGTTTCTATTTATTTCTATAAAAAAAGATCTGCACACAGAAAATTATATATATATTTTATTTTTATTTTTTCTGTGTGCAGAGCTTTTTTTTTTATATATACATATACACACACACATACATATATAACACACACACACACACACACACACACACACACACGTAGCTAGAGAAGACCAGTTTGTCCCAGGTCCTGGATTTGATAGAGAAATATGGGGGTCCATGCTGCCCTAACCTGCAGGAGACCCATATTTTGCTCATCTAGGGAGGCAATTAAAAAGTAATCCGATCTTACCCCCTCTAGAGACCTCTGGCTCCAGCACACCTAAAGCCTGGTACACACGGGCCAAATATCGGCTGGTTCATCTGAAACCGGCCATCGTTCAGTCCATGTGTACAGCAGCCTGTCTGACAGAAGCTGGCCAAACGTCTGTTTTTTGTAGAATGGGCATGCCAGTAAAACATGATAGGCATCCAATCAGAAGTAGCAAACAATGGTGTATAAGCCAGGCCTTTTTCCATTCATTAACCCCTACCCCTCTGGACACGCGTGTGCAGCAGAAGGCGACTTCCAGAAATGGAAAACACTGTTTGATTTAGCCATAACTTCCAGTGAAGCTCTGAACCTGGACAGATTCCAAGCGCAGTGGTCTATGATGAAATGTAATCTCTCTAATACACAGTGGATATTCCCAGCCATGAATTAGCAGGAAAACCAGGCCCTATTTTTAAATGACAGTATCGAGGAATCTCCAGTAAATTAGAAAAAGAAAAACACTGCAAACTCTCAAAACGCCACAAAGTAGATTTATCACATTCATGTCCAGAGCACAACGATATCCAAACAGTCACAAACAAAGTAGACTTGGACTAGTCCCTAGACGGTCCTAATTTGTCACAATGATTGGCCCAAGTATGTGAGCAACTCCACTATACACCAAGGGCCTCCCCATGCAGGATACTGTCATAGTTGCCAACATTTTTAAAAAATTTCCAGGGACACTTTGCAGCACAGCTATTAATTAATTACCACACTCACTTCCCCCGAAGCTCCACCCACTTCGCATAATCTTCGCCTGGCGAAGATTATGCGTAGTGGGTGGAGCTTCGGGGAAGTGAGTGTGGTAATTAATTAATAGCTGTGCTGCAAAGTGTCCCTGGACAAATGTTGGCAACTATGTACTGTATGAAGACAAAAAAGCTTTATTGCTCATATTAGCGGATAAGATTATTCCAAGATTATTCCACGATACCCGGAAATAACCCGGGAGACATATCACCAGGCAGAGCAGTGTCCTGGAAATGCTGGCAGGGGCTTAAATCTAAGGTGAGCTGTTCATAATGAGCTAGTATGCTATGCATACTAGCTCATTATGCCTTTGTATTGCAGGTTTTTTTGTAGTGGGTTTACAACTACTTTAAAGCGGGGGTTCACCCGTACATAACATTTTTTCCCCTTAGATTCCTGCTCGTTTTGTCTAGGGGAATCGGCTAGTTGTTTTAAAATATGAGCTGTACTTACCGTTTACGAGATGCATCTTCTCCGCCGCTTCCGGGTATGGGCTGCGGGACTGGGCGTTCCTATTTTGATTGACAGTCTTCCGAGAGGCTTCCGACGGTCTCATCCGTCGCGTCACGATTTTCCGAAAGAAGCCGAACGTCGGTGCGCAGGCGCAGTATAGAGCCGCACCGACGTTCGGCTTCTTTCGGCTACTAGTGACGCGATGGATGCGACCGTCGGAAGCCTCTCGGAAGGCTGTCAATCAGGAAGGAACGCCCAGTCCCGAAGACCCATACCCGGAAGCGACGGAGAAGATGCATCTCGAAAACGGTAAGTACGGCTCATATTTTAAAACAACTAGCCGATTCCCCTAGACAAAACGAGCAGGAATCTAAGGGGAAAAGAGAAAAAAAAAATCATCATTGGGTGAACTCCTGCTTTAAGAATTGTGTGTAGCATTCCCACCAGCACCCTCTAATACTTACCTAAGCCCCATCTCACTCCAGCAATGTCCATGAGTGTCTAAGCCGTCCGGGACTCTCCTCATTGGCTGAGAAAGCACTGGTGCCATTGGCAAACTGACTTTGACAGCCGCGCGAGCCATTTAGGGAAAAGGAGGGGGTTGGGCCCGGGTCTGAATGTACACGGAGCTGTGACTCGGCTCGGGTGCCCCCATAGCAAGCCGCTTGCTGTGGGGGCACTCGACAGGAGGGAGGGGCCAGGAGCAGCAAAGAGGGACCTGAGAAGAGGATCTGGGCTGCCTTGTGCAAATCCACTGCAACAGAGCAGGCAAGGATAACATGTTTAATACTTTGAACAATGGAGGACCAATGTTTGGGAAGGGCATTTTAGGGTTTTTGGTATTGTGCTTTCTTGTAGAGGTCGGAGTTGATCATCTCATGTAACTGACCCGGAAGATGCTTTTGGAAAAACCCAATGGGCCCTCAGTGCACGTCCATGGCCAGAAAATTTACTTTGTCTGTCACTTTGAGAAAGGTGCCTAGCATCTCCAAAATAATGTTTTTGAGGTCTGTGGGCTGAATCTGCTGTTTTTGCCATTAAGACCTCAGTAAAGATTTGGGGTCTTTATCTCTTGGTGTGTTGGCTGTTTTGTTTCTCAGAAAATTTACTTACCTATTTTTTTTATAATTAATTTTTGAGACACAAGTACCTTTGTCCACTTCATGTATTTCAATGGGGGGTCCAATGAATTTGAATGGCAATGCACATACACCGAACATTGTAGAACTTTGAGACAATGCAGATATTAATAGGTGTGATTCAGCCCTACGGCAGGCCATACATGGGTCGAATGTCGAAAGATTTTTCTTTCTAAAAACCTAAGAAATTTCATTCGTATTTTGCACCATTAGTGGGCTGCAGCAACAGCAGATTTTCGCGTGGCCATTGAATTTGAGTTATAGTACATCTTGGAAAGGTTTTGAAAAATTACCGATTTTCAAATCAATGATGGGAGAATCGTGCGAGAAATGCAATTCTCCGAAAGCAAAGAAGATTCCTAGCCGCGTAAATTCTTTTCTGTAGCATCAGGAGGTGAAATTGAGTGCTTGGTTGGTCGAATTTCGCAATCAATGGTGGCACCATCAGGAGCTGCGGTGGCTCAACGCAATTGGCACTGCGCTGACAAGCCATTCACCTCTGCAGCTAGAGGTTCGGATCCCGGTCTCGGCTACATGTGAATTGAGTTTGGTGGTCTCAGCCCGGCTCCCGGTGGGTGTGCTATGCGAGGTAAGCCTGCGCTTAGTACGCCCACCCCCCTCCCACAAAAACCACCAAAC
Organism: Rana temporaria; assembly: GCF_905171775.1. Taxonomy (NCBI): domain Eukaryota; kingdom Metazoa; phylum Chordata; class Amphibia; order Anura; family Ranidae; genus Rana; species Rana temporaria. The sequence goes on along the minus strand of NC_053489.1, from coordinate 624,121,693 downwards.
TTACACGCACTCGAAATTGGGTTAACATGCACGCACTTTGACCACACAGTCTCTAAAAAGAGAGGCAAAGGACTAAGGGGGCTGGTTGAGCGGGCTAGATCAGCCCTCTGCCCCGTTGGGCTTCAAAGCGGAGCAGGTAGGGCGGGCTGTGTGGGAGGACCCCCTCACACACCCGCCATTGCCACCCGGGGCATGGAGACAGGTGGCAGATTGCCTCTGGGGGAGGCCTGCCTACTCCCAACTCCTGCAGTCCGTCTCCTCTCTCGAGTACACGCACAAAAAAAATTAGGTTTATTTCTCCTAAGTGATGGGTTTAAAATGCCATGAATGGTGGAGTGGCCAAGACAATGGACACCTCTCCTATCTAGCTGTAAGAGGCTCTTATTAAAAAGACATTTAACTTGCATAAAAAAATGAATTCATTTTTGTTCTCATCGCACAGGCAAATTTCATTCAGGCACCAATTATTGTTTAGAAAAAAAAAGATCCTGACTGTTTTCTGAACTTTCATGTTCCAGGAATTTTTTATTGGTTATGAATTTCATAGAACATCAACAGAACAGAGCCGTTCACCGAAGGACAATAGTAACCTTGTTCAAAGAGCAGTAATGTGGTTGATGGCCACCAAGCAAGGGCTTGGATCAGAATAGAAACCAACTGCCGTCTCTTTTTAGACTTTAGATTTAAATCCGTCAGGAAAGAATAATGAAAGGATGACATTTCCAACTTATTTCAGAAGTTGGAAGTGTTATCCCGATTCTTCCTTTAACCAATCTAAGACCCGGACCAAAATGCAGCTAAAGGACCTTGCCCCTTTTTGCGATTCGGCACTGCGTCGCTTTAACTGACAATTGCGCGGTCGTGCAACGTGGTTACCAAACAAAATTGGCGTCCCTTTTTCCCCACAAATAGAGCTTTCTTTTGGTGGTATTTGATCACCTCTGTGGTTTTTATTTTTTGCGAAATAAACAAAAATAAATAGAGCGAAAAAATGTTGAAAAAAAAATGCAATATTTTTTTACTTTTTGCTATAATAAATATCCCCCAAAAATATATAAAAAAATATATTTTATCCTCATTTTAGGCCGATACGTATACTTCTACATATTTTTGTAAAAAAAAAAAAAAAAAAAAAAAAAAAAAAAAAAATATCGCAATAAGCGTTTATCGGTTGGTTTGCGCAAAATCTATAGCGTTTACAAAATAGGGGATAGTTTTATTTCATTTTTATTTATTTTTTTACTACTAATGGCGGCGATCTGCGATTTTTTTCGTGACTGCGACATTATGGTGGACACTTCGGACAATTTTGACACATTTTTGGGACCATTGTCATTGTGAAAATGACAATTGCAGTTTGGGAGTTAACCACAGGAGGCGCTGATGGGGTTATGTGTGACCTGAAGTGCGTTTACAACTGTAGGGGGGTGTGGCTGTAGGTGTGACCCCCTATAAAAGGGATCACACGATCGATGACGCCACCACAGTGAAGACCGGGGAAGCTGTGTTTACACACAGCTGTCCCCGTTCTTCAGGTCCGGGGACCGATCGCGGGACTCCAGCGGCGATCGGGGCCGCGGGTCCCACAGCTTCGGACCGGGTCGCGCGCCCGTGTCTCACGGCTGGGTACTAGTACAGGACGTACATGTGCCCAGCCGTGCCATTCTGGCAACGTAAATGTGCAGGAGGCAGGCTTTAAGTGGTTAATACTCGTAATCCGTAACTCTGAGCATGTACGGGGGGGGTTTGCAACTATGGAGAGGGAAAAAGGATAGTGATCGGTGTGGCTTATTTAAAAACTCAAAAAAAAGAAGGTTTTTTTTGCCTCTAAAATGTCCCAATGTGCATGGACACACGGGATAACATTAATCTGTTTTTATTTATTTTTTAAGCCCAGTGTGCATGGACCCTAATGCTATATGCACACCTGAGTGTCGGGTTTTTGAGCCTTTTTCCCTGGCTTTTGCATGCATGTTTTTGTTCAGCATTTTAGAGCTTTGGCATTTTTTCTAATTGTCTTGCGTGTTTAATTTTGTTCTGCAAGCCAAAGGATTTTTTATTTTTTGTTTTGTATAGAGTCGTTTTTTTGGTTTCCTATTGGGGAGATTACAAAAAACATCACAAGAAGTGCAACGTTTCGAGGCCACATAGGACCTCTTCGTCAGGCAAGTGCCTGACGAAGAGGTCCTATGTGGCCTCGAAACGTTGCACTTCTTGTGATGTTTTTTTGTGCATTAAAACTTTTTTGACGTTATATATGATCCGTGGTGTGCTGGCGAAAATGTTAATTTGGCTGTGGCCAATCACAGAATAATCAGCTCTGTGGGAGGGAGGGGTTTGCCTGGGTAAACCATTTTATTTTCCTGTAAAGTTGCTTCAGTTAAGATGGAGATCCAAATTTGGAGGCAACTTCCATTGAAATCTATGGGTACAAGTTGCCTAGAAGTCACCTTGAAGTAGTACAGAAACCTTTTCTGAAGTCGGAGCAACGTCAGTAGTGTACATTAAAGGGGTTGTAAAGGTAAAAGTTTTTTACCCTAATGCATCCTATGCATTAAGGTAAAAAAACATCTGACAGCACCGCCCCCGAGCCCCCGTTTTACTTACCTCACCGTTTGAAAATCCCGGGCGCGTGCTTGTCACCTTGTTCGGGTCCCAGCCTGGCCGTTGATTGGCTAGGCTGGGCGGATTGATAGCAGCGCAGCCATTGGCTGGCGCTGCTGTCAATCACAGCGGATGACGCAGCGTGCCGGGGGCGGGGCCGAGTGATACAGTCGGCGGCTATGGCCGCCGATGTATCACGGGAGCGCGCTCGCAAAAGCTTTCCACCATGCGAGGGAGCTCGCATGAACGTGGAAAGCTTTTGCGAGGAGGAGCCGAGACAGCCGCCGAGGGACCCCAGAAGACATGGATCCGGGCCACTCTGTGCAAAACGAACTGCACAGTGGAGGTAAGTAGAACATGTTTGTTATTTAAAAAACCTTTAGTGTCCCTTTAAGACGACTCTCATTCACTTCAATTGAATTTCTTATGTCCAGCGACTGGGGGGCAACTTGAGGTCTGACAAGTCGGATCCCAAGTCGCTGTAGTGTGAACCGGCACTTAGTATTAGTTCATGGATGTCTGTAGATGTAGCAATTTCATTGTTAGGCTGGACTTCTCCTTTAATTATCCAAAATGTTAAACAAATATCTATTGGATTTAGACACACTTGAATTCTGCTTTGCCCATTTCACATAGTCTTATGATTGGTAGCCGTATGATGATCCCCCAATGTCGTTTATTTTAGTACTCATTTAGTCCCGCTTTTGCACTCCCTGGTCCCCGACCGGAGTCATAATGTTTTACAGACAGACTGTGCATCCTGATGCAGCCGACAGTGCTTCTATACCATTGTTTTACTTGCGCCCTAGCAACCCTAAAACCCAGAAGGCTCAGTATGCAAATACAAACTCTCTGGCTTGGAAAGTTGGAGCTTTGCCCACCAGGCCGTAATGCTGGATTGATAGACCTGCTCATTCTCTATAGAGTGCTGCTGGAGATGAACATATGTCCCTGATTTCAGGGCTCCCCAGGCACCCTTCAAGGGGAATAAAAATACATCCATTTCTAAAAATGTGCTTTAACCGTTTGAGCACCAGCCTGTAATACTCCATTACCAGGCCGTTTTTAGTTTTCAGCACTGTGATATTATTATATTTGGACTGACAATTACCCTGCCATACAACACTGTGCCAACATTTTCTATCCTGTTTCGTCTTTTAAAATACCGTTTTCTGTTGGCTGTATTTATTAACTAAAAAAATAAACTAAAAAATAAATACTATATAAAAATAAATAAATTTGGGAACCAACAAATAATTTGTTTTCCCCTACCTTGTGTTAAAATAAAGTCAGAATAGAATGAAGACCCCTGAAATGACCCTTTTTTGGAAAGTAGACATGTCAAAGTGACCTTTTTTGCTACAAGTTTTTGGACATTAAAACAAAAAAGCAAACAAAAAAAAAAACCCCCCACACAAGCTGGCACCAAACATGGAGAATTAGAACAGTGCACTAGATACATGAAATGTAAAAGGTCATAGAGGGGAATGAGATGGTAAATGGTAAAAATGTACTGAACTCGTAGTGGCAGAATGGAGCAGAAGGGGGTTATGTTCACATGGGCAGGATAAGGACGGTGAAAGGGTTAACACATGTCACATGGAGACATTATGGAGCTAGTATATGTAAGAGGAGAGGGCCATAAAACTATTAATAAAAAACATCTGTGTGGTCCTTAACTAGAATGAATGAATGAATGAATGAATGAATGAATATGCAGCTGCTGGTCCTTTCCTTCTGCTCCCATTCTCACTTACTACAATCTTTTTCTCCTGTTTTCTCCTGTGTAAGGGGAAGTGGAGGGAGTAGCATTGTAAACAGTACCATGTGATCATTGTGATGATGACCAATCACATTGTACCCAGCCCCTTGGATCGGCTTGGTACAATGCCCATGTGTAGTACAGAGCCGTCTATAGACAACTCGGCACACAACAGTACCTGGGTGGATCAGCCGTCTGACAGCTATTTTTTCTAGTAAAAAGAACGCCGGGTTAAAAAAACAAAAAAAAAAAAAAAAAAAAAAAGCAGTTGATCCGCCATTAAAAAAAAAAACAAAAAAAAAAAAACATACAGTGGTAGAAAAGTGGTTAAGCATCTGCTGCATAACATGGCCTGTACGGGGCTTGTCATTTGTTCAGTTTCCAGTTAATGAATGCCTACAAGTGCCACCAAGTGCACAATTAATTTACAAAAAAAAAAAGTGTGCACATATTTTTTTGATTTACCAAAAACAAAAGCAAAAGAAAAAGGTGGAAAGAAAAATGTGTTGGACCTTTTTCTATCCTGCCTCAGCCCCGGGACCATCCAAATGTGTTAGATCTGTGAACATGCGCCATTAACCAGATGTCTATACTGCTCTGAAATCACAGCCACCTTTTCAAAATTTCCATTTCCATCAAAAAAGATCAGCTACTTCTCCAGCCTTAATTTTGAAGACATGCTGATTAAAGCTGATTATGAAGAGGGGAAAAAAAAATAAGTAAAAAAACGCAATCATGGAACCAACCCATAAAATGTATAAATTACCAATTTCATGTGCAGGGTTGCGCACATCTGCAAGTACTTATAGTTAAGTAAATTTATGTGACATTATCTCCAAATCATTAGAGAAAAAAAATAAAATAATAAAAAATAATAATATTGCAGCCGTGTGTCCGTGTTCATCCGATCCGATGACGGAAGAAAAAAAAATAGGGTTTTCTTCTGTCCGCAAAATCGTATGTTTGCGGCGGGCGGGTGATTACAGGTGTCAGCGGATGTTTATCCGCAATCACATAGGGACCAATGTATGTCCCTTTTTTCATCCGCAAACGGATGGATGAAAAAGCAGACATACGGTCCGCACGTGTGAAAGGGGCCTAATGCAGAAGCAACTTGCTGTAACCTAAAGCAACCAAGACTTAAAGTGTTACTAAACCCAGGACTCTGCATTCACTATATCTGGTCTCCCACAGTACACAGAAATGCACATTATTTTAGTAAATATAAACTGCTAAATACCTTTTCTCATCAGCAGTCTTGCGACTTCTATCACTGTCTGAGTGAGCACTGGTTAAAGCTTGTAGGAGGAGTCTTCATGCTCCTCTGACTGTCCAATGAGGCTGCATGACCCTTGACCCTCTGTCTGAACAGTGCGGATCACATGTATCCTCTCAAAAAACAAAAGCAAAAACGCTCTTGCAAATACACACCAAACTGAGCATGTGCTCTGTAATCTCAGCGGATAGATTGGGGACAGTAAAAGAAGGGGAGGATCAGAGAAGACGAAACTAAGCAACACACACCAAACCAAGCATGTGCAGAGGGACTCCAAAGGCTTTGTATTATCAGGAGATAAATTGGGGACAGTGGAAGAAGGGGAGGCTCAGAGAAGACCCAACCAAACAGCTTTTTTACACAATGCGGAGGATTAACCCTTCAAGTTCCACAGTGAGTGTAACAAGCATGCTTTACAGACTGATTTTTACCATTGTGGGTTTAGTAACACTATAATTGATAGCAGATTGGTTAAAGGGATGGCAAAGCCTTTTTTTTTTTAATAAACAAACATGTTATACTGCACGATTCTGGCTAAAAATGAGAATGTTGTTTTTTTTTGCTTAGACTAAAGATCACTATTCACTCACTCGCAGCTTTCCCAAAAAAAAAAAAAAATTGGGCCAACTTTAATAAATTTCAAAAAAATAACTAAAAACGGTAAAGTGTATTTAAAAAAAAAAAAAAAAAAAAATTTTCAACAACCACCATTTTATTCTCTAGGGTCTCTGCTAAAAAAAAAATATCATGTTTGGGTGTTCTAAGCAATTTTCTAGTAGAAAATAATGATTTTTACTTATAAGCAACAAATATCAGAAAATTTTTGGTCTTTAAATGGTTAAACCTCCTTCATCTTCAAGCCAGAGTTCTTTCCTTTGATAAAAGAACGAAAAGATACTTTGTTTCTACTTATTCAGCGCGTCGCGTGTTACTAAAACTTGGCAGGCTGCCTGGATTTCGTTTTTCCAGCTGTGAGAACTCTCTGTACTTGTTTGAAAGATCGTAACGGGAAAAAAAGATCGTGATTTCGATTCTTAACGATTAATCGTGCAGCTCTAGGTCATACTTCTCTCTTCTGTGCAGTTGGTTTTACACAGAGTAGCCCAGATCCTCCTCTTCTCGGGTCCCTCTTCGCTGCTCCTGGCCCCTCCTTCCCGTCGATTGCCCCCACAGCAAGCAGCTTGTTATGGGGGCACCCGAGCCAAGTCACAGCTCTGTGTAGCCATTCAGACATGGAGCCCCGGGCTCGACCCCTCGCTCTTCTGATTGGCTAACTGAATTTGATTGACAGCAGTGGGAGCCAATGGCGCCGCTGTGTCTCAGCCAATCAGGAGGAGATTCCCAGATGGCTAAGACACTCGTGGATATGGCTGGAGAGAGATGGGGCTCAGGTAAGTAATTAGGGGGGCTGCCACACACAGATTCTTTTTATCTTCATGCATAGAATACATCAAGATAAAAAACCTTCAGACGTTACTATAGAGAAGGGTGACCCCAGGCAGCTCCAAGTGATGTATGATCCCAATTTTGATTATTCAGAAACGACCCACAAATAATCGTTATTGGGTGGTTGTTGAACTGCATGAAATCACCAGCAAGATCCTCGGAAGGCAGAAGTACTCATTATCGCCCAGCAAGGCTTTTTAATTTGCTAGAAATTCTCCACGTTGGCAAGTCCCAATCAGCCATGCTTCTATGAAGAACCATGTTCTATCGCCCAATAAGAAAACCCAAAAAGAGTTCAGCTGGTCATACAGAGTAAAATGTTTTTGTTCCGGTGATCTGCTGAGCTGGTTCCGGCTATCGTGAAAGTTCCTGCGCAGGCGCAATGTGATCTGCCGAGATGGTTCCGGCTAACGGGAAAGTTCCTTCAAGGACTGCGCAGCCGCAAACTTGCCGACGGAAATCTCCGAACCTCGGCCGGCATCCAGGGCAACGTGGATTTTCGAGGTAAGTGGCCAGTCGGCCTCAGGTCCTCGCTGCACTCGGACGGCTCGCTCGGCCTCCTGGCTCTTTTTTTAACATCCTCCAATCCACGGGGATGTTAAAGAATGAGCCTGGATGCCGGGCGAGGTTCGGAGATTTCCGTTGGCAAGTTTGCGCCTGCGCAGTCCTTGAAGGAACTTCCCCGTTAGGGGAACCTTAAAGCGGATGTGCCAGTAAAAAAAAAAATATTAAAAGCCAGCAGCTACAAATACTGCAGCTGCTGACTTTTATTAGGACACTTACCTGTCCTGGAGTCCAGCGCCGTCCGCAGCAGAGGACGAGCGATCGCTCGTCACTCTGCTGCTCCCCCCGCCATCCTCAGTGAGGGAACCAGGAAGTCAAGCGCTCCGGCTTCACTACCCGGTTCCCTACGGCGCATGCACGAGTCGCGCTGCGCCCGCCGATTGGCTCACACGCTGTGTGCTGGGAGCCGAGTGTTCCCAGCACACAACGGGGGACAGACGGGAAGTCAGGAAAAACCCGTCTTTTGCCCGTGACGTGTGGCCGGAAGTGGGTGCAAATACCTGTCTTTAGACAGGTATCTGCACCCCCCTCCCCCCTGAAAGGTGTCAAATGTGACACCGGAGGGGGGGGCGGCTTCCGATCAGCGCGAGTTCCACTTTAGGGTGGAGCTCCGCTTTAAGGACAAGTCACCGGCTCATCGATTCTCCTCATCCTGATGGAAGAATCTCCTGTCAGCTTTGTATTATCAAACCATAGAAGTGCCAGAGGTGAAACGGTCCAACAAAAAGAAAAGTCAGAAACATGGACAAATGACTTTTCAGATCTCCCAATAGAGAAACAACTTGACAGCAGTTGCTATTGGCATTGGCTATTGTTTTGTGACAACCTGTCGCTGTCAGAATAGCTGAACAGTGGATACAACTGATTACATGCAGCCACTGTTTAGCCGACGCGTATGGTCAGGTGAAAGGCGATTTCCATCTATGATTTGTATAGCAAAGTCACATCGCAAAGCGCGCGCATTTGACAAAGTGGGGAGGCAATGTGATTATGTCATAATCTCTGCCTTGTCCAATCACAGAATGTTTTGCATTCGTTAAGAAAAATGCAAGATAATCTTTTAATGGCCCCATGCTGAGCAAGCAACTACCTGTAGGTGTAACTTCAGGGGGAGGGTTTACAAACACTTTAAGCCTCGTACACACAGTACGATTGTCGGCAGCGGTCTATTGACAGACTGTTGGCCTAAAATCTTACCGTTAATAGGAATAAAAGTGATCAAAAAACATTTTTTTTTTTAAAGTGTCAAATAAAAAATAAATAAAAAGTGTGTATATTAGATACACACACACACACACACACACAATCCACTGTCCCTTGTCCCCACCCCCTTCATTTGTACACACACTTTATTTTATTTTTTAAAGTGCCCCTGTCTCCAGTAGCTCGCACGCAGAAGCGAACACGTACACAAGAAAACGGTGTTGAAACCACACATGTGAGGTGTCGCCGCAAACATTAGAGCGAGAGCAATAATTCTAGACCTAGACGTCCTCTAACTCAAAACATGTTACCAAAAAAAAAAAAACTGTAAAGCATCGACTATGGGGATTTTTAAGTACAGAAGTTTGGCGCCATTCCACGAGCATGTGCAATTTTAATGTGTGACATGTTAGGTATCTATTTACTTGGCGCAACTTTATCTGTAAAAAATTGGGCTAACTTTACTGTTTTTTTTTTTTTTTTTAAAGCACAAAACTTTATTTTTTCCAAACGCGTTTGAAAAATTGCTGAGCAAATACCGTGCGAGATAAAAAATTGCAATGGCCGCCATTGTATTCTCTAGGGTCCCTGCTTTATATATACCGTATTTATCGGCGTATACCGTGCACTATTTTGCCCTGAAAATCAGGGCAAAATCGTGGGTGGGCGATATACGCCGATACCCGCGCCGAGTTTGAATACTGCGCCGACATATACCGAGTGCAGTACACTCGTGTATAGTCGGGCAGTCTCGGCTACACTCGCGCTCACGTCCAGGACGTCAGCGCGAGCATTGCCGACTATACGCGAGTGTACTGCGCTCGGTATATGCCGGCGCAGTATTCAAACTCGGCGCGGGAAACGAGCGAGGAGGACGCCGCAGAAGGACGCCGGACCCGACGAAGAGGACACCCGAAGCCGCAGACGGACCCGACGAGGCCGCCGATGGACGCCGTGCAAGACACCAAACCAAGTACAAAAATCTGTTTTTTCACAGGAATTTCGGGGTGCACGCTATACCCCAATAAATACGGTATATATATATATATATATATATATATATATATATATATATATGTGTGTGTGTGTGTGTGTGTGTGTGTTCCATGTAATTTTCTAGCAAAATAATGAGGATTTTTACATGTAGGAGCGAAGTGTCAGAATTGTCCTGGTGGGCAAGTGGTTAAGGACTCTTTCTCGAGTTCAGATAAGCTGTTAAATTTGGGCTTCCAACACACAGGTACCTGCTTTCTTAACAAAGTATTGGGTATATCATCCTTCTTTTACACTTAAAAGCATAATAAATAATGCAATGTCCTCATTGACATTGCTGAAACAATAACCTCACATAGGCACAAAGTTGAGTACACCAAAAAAAAATATGCATAGTTAGTAGGACTGAAGGACAATTTTGGGGAAATGTACAGCAACCAATTGGAAACGGTCTTTCCGAGATCTAATTCAAGTACAAACAAATACGATTGGTTGCTCCATGAGCCTGCACTCTGTATTGCTACTTTACCCTTCTGTACCGCATTGTTATGCTTGGCACTGAGACACTGGGGGTACCCATGCCTTGTGCCATCAATACAACAAGAGCAGAAGAAGACGGCACTCTCCGAGTTAATCCGTCTGCAAATAGCACCCACAGCTGTAAAGACCAGATTACCGTGAAACAATTACTGCCAAACAATAGACAGCAATGTAAAATGTTCCAGTCTCCCTCAATGAGGTTTGACGAGCCGCATGTCCTTGCATGTGGACGCTCCTGCTGGAGGGTATGAAAGACAAGGCACAAGGTTTCTTTGTGGGAATTAATATGCAAACTTTCACTGTAAAGGATCCCCATGTAACCAAGCAAACACCTGCCGACCAGCGCGTTTCAACTTGCCCTATGCAAACTACTACGGAAGAGTTTTTAAACAGTGACAGCTGCGTGTAACACATTCATCAGCCCTCTGCAGAAACATAAATGAAATGTCAGCAAGAAAATTAACACCGTACCAACTTGTTTTGCTAATCTGATAAACCAATCAAAAGATAGAGAAATCCCGGACATAGTAAATAATAAATCGATGAACGCTTGTTCGGCTTTTGTACCACCCACTGGGCACAAAGAACACTTCCCGAGTTGGCAGAGGCATAAAAATGGACAATAATGCTAAACAAGGCCAATTACTTATTGCCCGTCCTATCAACTGCACCAAAAAAAAGCACAAATGCATAAAAATTTACAAAATGAAAATATTTGGCAAAATGCACATTATACATTTTTAAGGCATTCAAAGATTAGAAATATTTACTTTAATGTAAAACATTTTTTTCCACATTTATACATATAATAAAAGGCGGTCTTACCTCCATCGGAGACTGTAGCAGCCTGCGGAAAAGAAGAGAGAGACATGAGTGTATAGAAACATTACAATATCTACTTCAAAATAAAAAATAAAACAAAAAAAAAAACAAAACAAAAAACAAAACAAAAAAGAGGAATATCCGTCAAGCTCAGAATGCACAAAATATTCTGAAAGCGCTCTTCCAAACATATCAATCTCAAGTGCAGCTGGCTCCACCCTCCCACCAGAAAACGCAGAAGCTCCTCCTTAGATAATCAGAATTTCAATCCTATCAGTCACACGCAGATCGTTGGGGAAAAAAAAAAAAAAATGATAATATGCTGGTTTTGCATAAAAACACTAATCAGCATCGGGATAAAAATACTCCACCATCATTTGCATAGACACATATGCTAAAGAGGGAACATTCTTTTTAGAAGATCAAGTAAACCAAAATGATACAACTACGTCTCTTGAATCAGAACACAGGAGTCATTTAGCTGCTTTGAAAGGTGCGAGGATATCCGAGGTTACAGAGGCATCTCACAGGATTCTTATGACCTCCACATTTTTTTGGAGTGTAAATGAGAAAAAAAATGTGCCTTATACAGAACGCGTGTGAAATTAAACCCGATTCCTTCTTGGAAGTGAAGCAATGTTCATTTTGTTGACTAAAACATTTTAGTCGACTAAAATAAGACTAAAACAATTGAGATGAAAAACGGGACTAAAACTAAAAAGGCATTTTAGTCAAAAGACTAAAGGCTCATTCACACGGGGCGGATCCATGTGTGGGCTCCGCTTTGCTCAGCAGGGATCGCGCCGTCGAGCAGGCAGAGGACAGGTCTGTCTCTGCACACTGTGCAGGGACCGACCTGTCAGAGCGCCGTTCTCCCCTATGGGGAAGGGATGACGACAGACCGTAGAGTCGGATAGAGATTTTTCACTCCAGCAGTATATAATGAGTTTGGATATTGTAGAGAAATGTTAACTAATGCATTATAATTTAATTGCACCCATTTGATTTTAAACAACTAAAATGTACTGGAGATGTATTCGACTAAAACAATTGCAGAAGACTAGAATAGGACTAAAACCAAAATGCCATGTACACACAATCATTTTTCGGCATGAAAAAAAACATTGTTTTTGAAAAACGTCATTTAAAATGATCGTGTGTGGGCTACACATCATTTTCCAGGTTGTGAAAAAACGCCAAAAAAAAAAAAAAAATTCAAACATGCTGCATTTTTTAACGTCGTTTTAAACAATGTCATTTTCGGGTTGTAAAAACAGCACTGTTAAAACATGGAAATTCCGAATTTTTGGGTGAACACGATGGGTCTCTTCAACTATGTAAAAGTCAGTAGTCAGGCTTTTCTATTCAGTTCCAACTAGTGCCTGTGACCACTAAAGCATCGTCTGCAGACAGTCACGGGAAAGGCAAAGTGTCCCATGTGGGATGCCCCTGGCAGCCTAGCCTAATGGGGCAAGATGTCTGAGCCCCGGGGGTAGACTACTAGATCTTTTGGGCCAGACTTGACCGATTTTTATTCAGGAAAAGTGTATTACTGAATTGTTTATTAGTTGAAAGTTTCTAGCCAACTGCAATTTCTGTAAATGTTGGCAAAGGAATGTTTAGATGTATTTTACAGTTCTTGGCAAAAAAAGGATTACACAAGGATATGATCCTATAGTACAATAAACTGTGATCTGCATTGTATCAGGGACCCATTTGTAGCGAATATGCTGCAGTATATTCTCTTGCAGAATTGGGTCCCGGGTTATTTCTCACCAAAGTCAATATCTACATGAAGTTTAGTACCTCTGGATGCCATCATTTTCCTCCCATATCTCAAAAACCTAGCTAGTATGATAGGCTTGCCACCCAGTCAGGACAGAGGAGGCAAGCAAATGGGGGGGGGGGGGGGGGGAGGCAAGCAAATGGGGGGGGGAGGAGAAAAGGTAAGCAAATGGGGGGGAGAAAGAAAAGGCAAGCAGGGGGGGGGGGGGAGAAGGCAAGCAGGGGGGGGGGGGGGAAAGAAGGCAAGCAAATTGGGGGGGGGGGAGAAGGCAAGCGGGGGGGGGGGGAGAAAGAGAAGGCAAGCGGGGGGGGGGAGAAAGAGAAGGCAAGCAAATGGGGGGGAGAGAAAGAGAAGGCAAGCAAATGGGGGGGAGAGAAAGAGAAGGCAAGCAAATGGGGGGGAGAGAGAAAGAGAAGACAAGCAAATGGGGGGGAGAGAAAGAGAAGACAAGCAAATGGGGGGGAGAGAAGAAGGCAAGCAAATGGGGGGAGAGAAGAAGGCAAGCAAATGGGGGGAGAGAAAGAGAAGGCAAGGGGGGGGGGGGGAAGAGAGAGAGAGAGAGAGAGAGAGAGAGAGAGAGAGAGAGAGAGAGAGAGAGAGAGAGAGAGAGAGAGAGAGAGACAGACAGACAGACAGACAGACAGACAGAGACAGAGAGAGAGACAGAGAGAGAGAGAGAGACACAGAGACAGAGACAGAGACAGAGAGAGAAAGAGAAAGAGAAGGCAAGCAGGAGGGGGGGAGAAAGAAGGCAAGCAGGGGGGGAGAAAGAAGGCAAGCAAATGGGGGGGGGGGAGAGAAGGCAAGCAGGGGGGGAGAAAGAAGGCAAGCAAATGGGGGTGGACGGGAAGAAAAATAAGCCAAACAAATGGGGGGGGGGGGGAGAAGGCAAGTAAATGGGGGGGAAGAAAGAGAAGGCAAGCAAACGGGGGGGAGAAAAGGCAAGCAAACAGGTTGGAGAGAGAAGGCAAGCAAACAGGGGGGAGAGAAGGCAAGCAAACAGGGGGGGAGAGAAGGCAAGCAAACAGGGGGGAGAGAAGGCAAGCACACAGGGGGGAGAGAAGGCAAGCACACAGGGGGGAGAGAAGGCAAGCACACAGGGGGGAGAGAAGGCAAGCACACAGGGGGGAGAGAAGGCAAGCACACAGGGGGGAGAGAAGGCAAGCAAACAGGGGGGAGAGAAGGCAAGCAAACAGGGGGGAGAGAAGGCAAGCAAACAGGGGGGAAGAAAGAGAAGGCAAACAAATGGGGGGGAGGGAGAAGGCAAGCAGGGGGGGAGGAGAGAAGGCAAGCAGGGGGGGGGGGGGAAGAGAAGGCAAGAGGGGGGGGGGGGGGAAGAGAAGGCAAGCAGGGGGGGGGGGGAAGAAGGCAAGCAGGGGGGGAAGAGGCGAGGGGTATAAAAGAGGCGGAAGGGGAAAAAGAGGGGAGGGAAAGAGGTAAGCAAGGGGAGAAAGGGAAGCGCATGCTAGAGATGGAGGGAAAGGTAAATGAGCAAGAAAGTGCGTGCGTGCGTGAGAGATAACATGGCAGAGAGATTACACCGTTTGGTCATTCAGGGCTTGGGACCGATGTGAATGCCCCGTGTAAAGATCTGTGGAATGGTATATTCAAATATAATAATGAGAAATAATTAGAAAACAATTATACAGCACAAATTTCTGACTGGAGGAGTCGGGACAGGTTTTCCCATATTGGTAAGAAATTGCAGGTGTATTGATCAGTCTCCTGATTATATCCGATCGTATACAGTGCACAATCTCGTCTAAATCTTTCACAGTTGTGGAATGAGATCAGGGGAATTTAATTGTCCGACAGTCACACCGACTGAAATTTGGTCAGTCTGATGAACTAGCCAAATTTTGATCAGTGTAGGGTCAGCTTTTTGGAGGCATTCAATAATTGATTTTGTATGGCAATGTTCCTTTAAGCCTTGGCATAGAGATGCCGCTGATGGCTCCCTCTAGTGGATTAACTACAAATCTATATCTAGAACTCCATCAACCAAAATACAGAAGAGAGTAAAACGATTGAAGTAAAATACAAAAATTACTGAAGAGTAAACAATGCAATAGGAAGCCCAATTTCTCTGTGATGTTGCTGTTAAAGAAACCTTTCTGTCCAATAATACAGGTTGACTAGGTATCATGCTGCATCTCCCGCTTTAACCGATTGCCGACCATCTTGCGAGAAGTCGTAGCTGTACGTCGGTCCCTTTAAGCTGTATAGCAGGCGCGCCTGCTGCACGTAAAGGGTGCCGATGCTCGTGGCCAGTGGTCCCGATGATCGCGGGCACGAGAGGCAGAACAGGGACGTGTGTGTGTGTGCTATATATATTACACACACACACACACACACACACACACACACACACACTAGTTCTGTGAGTAGAGAGAGAGATTGAGAGTTCCTACGAGCTGGTAATCATGATCTGCCATCTCTTATAGTCAGTTCCATCCCCCACAGTAAGAACACACATTTAGGGAACAGTTAACCCCTTCCCTGCCAGTGATATTTACACAGTAATCAGTGCATTTTTATAGCTCCAATCGCTGTATAAATGCCAATGGCCCCAAAATGTCCGATATGTCCGCCATAATGTCGCAGTCTTGATAAAAAAAATAAAAAAAAAACTAAATAACAGATCGCCGCCATTACTAGTAAAAAAAAATAAAAAAAATCTATACCCTATTTTGTAGATGCTATAACTTTTGCGTAAACCAATCAATACACCCATTTTGCGAATTTTATTACCAAAAATATGTAGAATACATATCGGCCTAAACTGAGGAGAGAAAAAAAAAAAAGCTTTTTAAAAAAAAAAATTGGTGCCAAAATGTTGTGTTTTTTTCAAAATTGGCGATCTTTGTTTATCGTCCAAAAAACAAAAACCGCAGAGATGATCAAATACCACCAAAAGAAAGCTTTATTTGTAGGGAAAAATAAAAAATAAATTACGTTCAGGTACAGCGGCGCACGACCACGCAATTGTCAGTTAAAGCGACGGAGCACCGTATCGCAAAAAATGGCTCGGTCATTGAGCAGCCAATTCTTCCGGGGGTGAAGTGAAGTCTGAATATTGGGTCCAGAATATGCAGATCACGTCACTGAATGCACAGATATCAGGTGTGGACTTCATAAAGACAGTCAGGCAATAGAGGAGTTTGTGAGCGCACACGACTGACTTCCAGGGTCCATTGCAGTGTGAATAGGATGCATAGAAAATAGTGATCGGTGTGTCCTATCGGAGACCCGCGTTCTTCCAGTGCGGTACAATGCTTCGTGATCAGGACCTCACTAGCACCTTATTTATGCTCAGATGATCTTTAAATGAACATTTTGTCGTGCCAAGTGGCTGTTTAAGCAGCAATAGGAATGGTCAAACAATCTACACATAATTGAGGGATAATCATTTGTCTATGGGTCTAGAAGTCTGTTTACATCTTCGCCAAGGTTGTTCTGAGCCAACAGCGGATGACAAATGTTCTCAGAACATAAACACTCTGCCGGGAAACTCACCCCTTATCACATAAACAAGAAGTGTGGCATTGGGCTATTCTGGGACACGTTTACCTTCCAGATTAGGAACTCCAGCATGGAAGGAAAACCTCATTCCACAGTGTGAGGACAATGTTTGTCTCTAGGATCAGAGCCACACTACAATTTCATTGTGTCACTATCTCCGCAAATACCAGCAGGCAAACAACATCAATTCTCTGCTCTTCCCAGCTTGGAATTGGGTAATGTGCCATTCTCTGACAACATTCCTGTGAAATCATTAACTGGGCCTGGGTTTGCATTGAGAGGCACAGATATCTAATCCTCAAAGATCTGCACCGGCGCAGAGTATCTGAGATACGCTACGCCGCCGTAACTTACCTGGCTTTGGTTTGAATCCAGAAAGAATTTGCGCCGTAAGTTACGGCGGCGTAGTGTACATTTCTCACGGCGTAAGGGCGCGGAATTCAAATGCGGCGAGTAGGGGGCGTGTTTCATTTAAATGAAGCACGTCCCCGCACCGGACGAACTGCGCATGCCCCGTCCGTCAAAACTCCCAGGGTGCATTGCTCCAAATGACGTTGCAAGGACGTCATTGTTTTCGTCATGAACGTAAATGGCGTCCAGCCCCATTCACGGACGACTTACGCAAACGACGTAAAATTTTCAAAATTAGACGCGGGAATGACGGCCATACTTGACATTGAGTACGCCACCAAATAGCAGCTTTAAATATAATCTGGAAAAAGACGTAAAAGAATGCGACGGCCGCTCGTACGTTCGTGGATCGTTGGAAAAAGCTAATTTGCATACTCGACGCGGATTACGACGTGAACGCCACCCAGCGGCCGCCGGAAAATTGCATCTTAGATCCGACAGCGTACTAAGGCGTACGCCTGTTGGATCTAACACAGATGCCGTCGTATCTTGTTTGGTGGATACCAAAACAAAGATACGACGCGCAAAATTTGAAATTACGCGGCGTATCAACAGATACGCCGGCGTAATTTCTTTGAGGATCTGCCCCCATGTTTTTGGGTTTAAAAGCAAACAGAAATCCTGTAGGGCCCTTTCAGATGGGTTGTCCAATCAGGTCTGCCTGTCAGTTTTTCAGGTGCACCTAACTGGACCCTCCAGTCTCCCTATGGAGCCGCGGATGTCCACTGACACCCGCCGTCATCCGATCCTGCCCACAAATAAAAAGACAGATGTGGTCCTATTTTCCATCTGGCGGATTGGATGGAAAATGGACACGCGGTTCGTTTCCATCCAATTTCCCCATGAGAGCGGCACCATGGCCGTTCTGCATAGAGGAGCGAACACAGACCTGTCATCCTCCTGCTCAACAGTGATCAGCAGAGCGATCCCCCGCTGAGCAAGTGGAAACCGTTACACAAAGGCGCCCGTGTGAAAGGGGTCTTAATGAGCGCTAAAACTCAATGTTCAATTATCAGGAAGTTTGACCTTTTCAGAGTCAAAGAATGCAATTAAAAAAAAACAAACAGCCAAGGGCTGCCACCTGCTGATTTTAGGAAGATTGGGTGAAAGTTGGGGATGACTAAAGCCGGCTATAGATGGAGATTTTCTATTCTGCAGCCAGGAGGACACACAGAGATGATTGCTAGTGGTTATAGCTGCTGGCGATAATCGCATGAAAAATACGACATGCTGGTTGTACCCAAGTCAAATGGTGGACCGATTTGGGCACAATCAACCAGCCCATAGATGGTTCAAATATCTAACAGTCTATGGCCGGCTTATGGAAACCTTTCAACTGGGCACACATTCCTTGCCAAAATACAATCAAATTTTGTAAAATATGGAAAAAAGGAGACTAAAGGCCCATACACACGATCGGATCTTTCCGACAACGGTCCGACTGACGCGTTTTACCGGACAATCTGACCATCCGTATGCTACATCGGAAATTTTTGTTGCAATTTCCACAGACAAAATGTACGCTGTGCATGCTCTCAAACTTTCCGACAACAAATGCGTTACGTCTGATCATCCGATCGTGTATACACAAGTCCATCGAACTAAAATCCAAAGTACAAACACGCATGCTCGTAACCAATGCTAATCATCAGACAACAATAGCAGAAGTTGCCCAAAGGATGGCGGGAAAGAGCTGAAAAAAACACGTGGTTTGGTGAATGTTGGCTGAAAATGTTTACAGGCAACGCCCTTCGGACCAAAATCCACAGAAAAGTCAGATGGAAGTCCGATCGTGTGTATGAGGCTTTAGGAACACTCCCTTTGGAAGATTTGGGAACCCACTCTTCCACAATAAAGCAAGACCAATTACTAAAATCTTATAGGTAGATTGACAAAGAGTTAGGCCGGCTTATCTACAGATAAGCCGACCTAACTCTGAATCTAAGCCGGCCTATGTTTAAGTGTATTCTCTAACAGAGATACACTTAAACATACCCAAGATAGAATGGCGCAAGCCAGCCTATCTTAGGCTGCAATGTTTCTTTTGCCCGCTAGATGGCGCTGCCATTGCGGCCGGCCTAGATTATGTAAATGAGGGACTACACCAATTCACGACGATTTACGAGCGTACACCGGGCCTACACCGTCGAGTTACGTCGATTCCGTACGCGATAGGCCGCCTAAAGTTATTCCACCTATGAGGTGGAATAACAATGTTAAGTATGCCCGCCGTTCCCGCCGCGAGGTTCGAATTTTTTACGTTGTTTGCGCAAGTCGTCCGCGAATCAGGATTTACGTTGTTTACGTACGCGTCGAAACGAATAGGCCCGTAAGGCCTACTTAGCCGCAATGCGCACTGGGAAATGTAGTCGCCCGGCGCATGCGCAGTGTAAAAAATGTCAAAAAACGTGAGGTCAGGCCTCATTTCAATAATACACGCCCCCCCTCCCAGTCATTTGAATTAGGCGCCCTTACGCCCGCCGCATTTACACTACGCTGCCCTAAGTAAGAAGGCAAGTACTTTGTGAATCATGTACTTGCCTCTCTTACTTAAGGCGGCGTAGTGTAAACACGCTAGGCTACGCCGACCTAGTTTTACGCGCCCCTACCTGAAGCTACCCACTAGTATCTTGGTTGCCATTAAAGTCATTTTCAGGGTTACAATCCTACAGCATTTATTAAAAACAAATATTAAAAATAAAATACTACCTTGCACCACACGGCAACATATGCTCATTCATACATTTCTGTCTTGTACGATCATGTCTACATAACAGAACAGGATTGATGGTGCAATCATTAAGACTCTCGCACATGAGTCACGGTTTACAGTAGTAAATAAACCAAATAAATCCCAGACAGCAAATTATGATGATTCACACTGGCAGGTAAAGACCGAGGTCTAATTACAACTTTACATGCAGCCAGCAGCTGATATGATGAAAAATACTTCCTTGGCAGGTATGTTATCCAAGACGACACTTTGACGACACAACCAGCATATGTTGCCCGCTGTGGACCATTTGCCACACTGAGTCGATAAACAAAATGGTCCTCCTATTGCTGGTGAAAGACAAACCTACATTACACCAGGATCACCATCTGCTTTCATGGCTGGTGCAAATGTCCCCCGAAAAATGCAGAAAAACTTTAGGCTCCAATCATTCTCGTCCATCAGTGCCAGCGTGTGTAACACACAGTGCATGTGAGCCACAATGCAATGCCATTCATTCTTAAAAGGCACCCCAACGTAGCGATGTAAAAGTGTGTGCCATGCTGCCACAGCCATCTATAGTGTAGGTGGACTTTTTTGTTGCACCAAGACTCGTAAAGTGGACCTTCATGCCAAAATGCACCTTTGTAGTCCTCTCCCAATCTTTTTTTGTCGTCAGCCTGCACCAGCATCCACCTGAGATATATACATCTTATATCCCAGGTGGCATCAGCTTAGGCATACAGTGCTGAAGGAGGAAGGCCCCAGCAGGGAGTCATCAGGGGTACAGCTGTAAGAACCGGGAACAGACATCCAGCTCCCAATGACTTTAGAGAGGAAGACGGTGGTGCGGTAACTGGGGTAGAGTGTGGAGCAGCGGGTGACAACAGATCAACGCTGGCATCACTGGGCATGAGGTTTTTTATTATGGACAACCCCAGCATAAAAAAAAAGGCAACCTAGTTGGTAAGGTTGAATAAAGACAAAAGTCCATCCAGTTCAACCTGTGTTCGTGTAGAAAATATTAAATTTCCCACATCCCCTTAAATTGTTTACGTTAAGATTCACGTCCAAGAGTCTTTTAAAAAAGTATCCATACTTCCTGCCGACACCACCAATTGTGGAAGAGATTTCAACATCCTTACCGCCCCGACAGTGAAAAATCTCCTATGCAGCTTAAAGTGGAGTTCCACCCATAAACATAACATTACATCAGTAGTTTTAAAAAAATGTCATTAGTCCTTTACGGAAATTTTTTTTTTTAGATGCCTTCAAAGTGTTGTTGCTAGGCAGAATAGTTAATCTTCCCACTTCCTGCACGTAGGTGCTTAAGCTTCCTAACCTACACTGCACAGACTCCTGGGAATGTAGTGGGTGTAACTTTCTAGGAGTCTGTGCACTCCCCAGTCTCAAAGAATCATGTGACTTGGACAGCACAGGTGCTGAAACCTGATCTGACACTGCTTGTGCAGCACTGAGCATGTGCGAGATTTGCAAGGCTGAAATCCAGGAAGTCATACAGTCTGGCTTCATGATGCACACACTTAAGATGGCCCCAGTCAATTTCTATTTTATAAAGTGTCCAAATGCTGTAACAACCTAACAAAACGGACCTTAGTTTACAGACTAACTTTACTAGAATACATTAAGCTTGTGAATATGGTCCCTTATCCCCTCAAATAGTTTGCAAACTACCAATGTTAGACTGATAGACCTATAGTTCCTAGGAATAGATCTCTGCCCTTTTGTGATTGGTACCATGTAGGCTGCCAATCAGCTGGTACCAATCCTGATAGTAAGCTGTCCATGAAGATAAGGAATAGAGGTCTGGTTATAACCGGACTGCGTTTCTTAAGGACTCTTGGGTGCAAGCCATCCGGTCCCGGAGATTTATGTTAAGCTTTCCTTATCCTTTCTGGATTCCAGGGAGGCAGCAGGCGTGGGCTGTTGAGCCGGGACAAGGACCCCGCTCCCCCCCCCACGACAGGAAAGGAGGCAGGCGCAAAACAGGTGGGACCAGGCAGAGTGAAAGGTGGACAAGAGGAGGCAGCAGGTAAGTGTTCTCGGGCCAGGAGAAGAGTGCGACATACAGACCGGGAGGAGACGGAGCAGAGAAGTGACTGCTTTGGGAGAGCAAAGCAGGCGGAGCGAAGCGGTGGAGGTAAGACAGGGTGGGAAAAAAAAAAAAGTTTAAAGTAGGTGGGTGAAGTTTTCTTTTTCAAAGCCCATTAAAAAACGGGAATGGGCTGACCCAAGGCATTGCATTGGAATAGAGTGCTATGCAAATAATGCTTCATGCCTGTCCAGTGCACTACAGTGCGGTACCGCTTAAAAAAGTTAACATGAATTACTTTTCTTGCTTATGTACACTGTATTACTTACCTCATTGGATGCAGCATCCCCTGCCAGCTCTAAGTCTGCTAACTGAGCGATCAAAAAATGCTGATTGCGCAGCTCTCAGAGCTCCCTGAGCAGAAAGCTGGTGCTCTGCCCCTCGTTTAGAGGCCGAGCCGAGTGCCAGTCCAGGCTTGTGGGCGGATCCTGACCATATGGTGGCGATCTTTCCTGAGCCTGGCCTGGCTCTGTGGCGTCAGCCCGCTGAAAACAGGTCACAGGAGTGTAGAGTGAACTGCACCCCTGTGATCCACAGCCAAACAAACTTTGGCTGTACTTCTTTAATGCATAACATTACAACACGTTGCCTATCCCGATTTACAGTAACCACGGTTTTTCCATGCATTACCGCAACACGTGTGAAGTCAACCAAACCAAAAAAAATTAAATTAAAAAATCTGTGTCCCATGCCAGTTACTACATAATTGACCCCACAAATTAATCACAGATCTAGCCTACGCCCGCAGGTTGGGAGCACGGCTCCAGATACTTTCTTCAATCTCCATTTCATCCTTTTTTGAATTGGTCTTCTCCATCAGAGGCAGAAATCACCTTTTGTCTTCTCAGCAGCTGCCTTCACTGTTGTATTTCCTGCCACAGCTGACAGCTCTACATAAAACTCCACACTCATAGAAGTCATTAAATCATTACAGCTTGGAGAGCTCATTAGTCATACCATCAATGCCTTGATTAGTCAGACGTCCTCTGAAGTGGCCAAATGGTGACAGAAAGGAACTGACGGCCTAGGTTGAGTTTCCACAACAACCTCAAGTTACCCCGGCTATTGCAGGTAAATTGTCGCACCTCTGGTGACAAATGGTTCAACAATCCAATGGCCCATAAAAAAGAGTGTAATGACATGCTTGATCCACTAAGCAAAATAAAAATAAATAAAAAAAGTGTATATCAAGGGAATGGAAAGGACCATCATCTCTATGGTCAGTCAGATCCTGGATGAGCAATGCATAATACATCACATGGAAATTAGCTGTCTATGGGATTCTCACTTCCCCTCACCAAGCTGAGGTCAGGGGGTATTGTCTGGATGGATGACTCCTATGGGACCAATACAGAAGGTCTTGACTGTTGTGGTATATTTGAGGTTATAGTAATTGCCTGGTGTCTGCAACAGCCAGAACTTTTACTTTCAGGGTTCATCCACACTTTACAAATCCATTGTGCTGCGTTACATTGTGTGTTGCTTTAACCACTTAAGCCCCGGACCAATATGCTGCTAAATGCCCAAAGGCGTTTTTACAATTCGGCACTGCGTTGCTTTAACAGACAATTGCGCGCTCGTGCGACGTGGCTCCCAAACAAAATTGGCGTCCTTTTTTCCCCACAAATAGAGCTTTCTTTTGGCGGTATTTAATCACCTCTGCGGTTTTTAGTTTTTGCGCTATAAACAAAAATAGAGCGACAATTTGGAAAAAAAATTCAATATTTTTTACTTTTTGCTGTAATAAATATCCCCCAAAAACATATATAAAAAAAAACAATTTCCTCACTTTAGGCCGATACGTATTCTTCTACCTACGATAACAATTTCAGACCCCTCCATGATTTCCAAGTGGGAGAACTTGCAAAATAGCAGGGTGTTCAAATACTTATTTTCATCACTATATATATATATATATATATATATATATATATATATATATATATATATATATATATATATATATATATATATATATATATATATATATATATATATATATATATATATATATATATATATATATATATATATATATATATTAGGGTTGTCCAGATACCGATACTAGTATCGGTACCGATACCGAGTATTTGCGGGAGTACTCGTACTCGCGCAAATGCTCCCGATACCTAAATAGAATACTTTTTTTGTATTTATCAACATGTTCTATGAAAATTCTTTGAGTTTTTTACTACTGCGTGACAAGCAAATAAAACATTTTTATTCATTTTTACTCATTTTTATTCTTTTATAATGTCTTGAGTTAGAGTTCTTCATAATTCTAAAGAAAATATCCTTAGTCTGTATTGTGGTTTGAAAACTGTCACATGACTAGAGGTCGACCGATATGGGTTTTTCTCTGGCCGATGCCGATATTTAGAAATTGGGGAGGCCGATGGCCGATATATGATGCCGATTTTTGCGGCCGATATTTTGGGCCGATTTTTGCATTGGGATGCGTTGTGGAGGGGAGATGGATGGTGCTGGGCGTGGGTGGGAGATGTGTTGTGGAGGAGGGATGGATGGATGGTGCTGGCCGTGGAGGAGGGATGGATGGATGGTGCTGGCCGTGGAGGGGGGATGGATAGATGGTGCTGGCCGTGGAGGAGGGATGGATGGATGGTGCTGGCCGTGGAGGAGGGATGGATGGATGGTGCTGGCCGTGGAGGAGGGATGGATGGATGGTGCTGGCCGTGGAGGGGGGATGGATAGATGGTGCTGGCCGTGGAGGGGGGATGGATAGATGGTGCTGGCCGTGGAGGAGGGATGGATGGATGGTGCTGGCCGTGGAGGAGGGATGGATGGATGGTGCTGGCCGTGGAGGGGGGATGGATAGATGGTGCTGGCCGTGGAGGAGGGATGGATGGTGCTGGCCGTGGAGGAGGGATGGATGGATGGTGCTGGCCGTGGAGGAGGGATGGATGGATGGTGCTGGCCGTGGAGGAGGGATGGATGGATGGTGCTGGCCGTGGAGGAGGGATGGATGGATGGTGCTGGCCGTGGAGGGGGGATGGATAGATGGTGCTGGCCGTGGAGGAGGGATGGATGGTGCTGGCCGTGGAGGAGGGATGGATGGATGGTGCTGGCCGTGGAGGAGGGATGGATGGATGGTGCTGGCCGTGGAGGAGGGATGGATGGATGGTGCTGGCCGTGGAGGGGGGATGGATAGATGGATGGTGCTGGCCATGTGTGCATTGTGGAGGGGGATGAAGATGATTGAGTTGCATTGTGAAGGTGGATGAGGATGAGAGTTACATTGTGAAGAGGCAGATATCCACCCAGAGTCATCATCCATTTTCACAATGCAACGCAATGCCTGCTTGTCAGTCTTAGCCAGGTGTCCCATTAAAGGAGATTAAAGTCTACAGTGGGCACAGCAGCACACAACATTTTTGACTTGCCCTTTTTTTTTTATAGCTATAAGAAGCTACAATGCACTATAAAATAAATTGCATAGCTTGAATGTCTTTTGCTATCTGTAGCCTTACAACCTTCACCAGATAGAATTAACTTGTGTGACATGCTCTGATGCAGCAAAAAAAGATGTTGTAAAGCTAAAAAAAATAATTCCTTGCAAGCTTTTTAAAAAATTACTGGTATGTAGGGAAAATACAGTAATGCTTGGTACCTTGCAGCTATCTAGACTCCATGCAGGGAAGGAAGAGGAGGTAGTGCTGGCCATGATCACCTCTCTGAGTTACTAGTCAGACAGGCAGCAGTGGCGGCAGCGGCACGGGCTTGTGACATGTTTGATCATCACGATGCTTTCTTCCTCTGCTACAGCCCGCCGAGGTAGGGGGGCGGGGCTGGGCGGTGCTACTGAAACTTGTTTGTTTCTCTCCTCTATAGGGGCCGGCACAGGCTATCAGCGGCGCGGGTAATGATTTCTCGTGCTGCTGTAGGTGGAGTGGGGCAAAGCAGCGTTTAGTGTAGCGGCCGAAAATCGGCCTAATTTTCACAATAATCGGCCGATGCCGATTTCTTAAAAACGGCCAAATATCGGCCGATATATCGGCCGGCCGATATATCGGTCGACCTCTACACATGACATTTAAAAAAAGTATCGGTATTCGGTATCGGCGACTACATGAAAAAGTATCGGTACTTGTACTCGGTCCTAAAAAAGTGGTATCGGGACAACCCTAATATATATATATATATATATATATATATATATATATATATTTATCTATATCTATATAAATAAACTGTTTCCCCCTCAGTTTAGGCCTATACGTATTCTACCTATTTTTGGTACAAAAAAAATAAAAAATCGCAAGCAGCGCTTGATTGGTTTGCGCAAAATTTATAGCGTTTACAAAATAGGGGATAGTTTTATTGCATTTTTATTAATTTTTTTTTTACTACTAATGGCGGCGATCAGCGTTTTTTTCCGTGACTGCGACATTATGGCGGACACATCTGACAATTTTGACACATTTTTGGGACCATTGTCATTTTTACAGCAAAAAGTGCTATAAAAAATGCATTGTTTACTGTGAAAATGACAATTGCAGTTTAGGAGTTAACCACTAGGGGGCGCTGTAGGGGTTAAGTGTGACCTCATATGTGTTTCTAACTGTAGGGGGGCGGGGCTGGACGTGTGAGGTCATTGATCGTCTTTCCCTATATCAGGGAACAGACGATCAATGACACTGCCACGACAAAGTTCTTCAGCTCCGGTGACCGATCGCGGGACACCGGCGGCGATCGGGTTCACGCGTCCCGCGGTCACAGAGCTTCGGACCGGGTCGCGACCCCACGGCTGGGCTTAAAGAGACACGTACAGGTACGTGATTGTGCCCAGCCATGCCATTCTGCCAATGTATATCGGCGTGAAGGGGTCCATAGGTGGTTAAGGGAAGAAAAAAACCCCAAAAAACTTGCATTTTAAATGCCCATCAATGCAGCCTTATCAGTGTCAATCCGCAGCCTTGCCCATCATTGCAGAATGATCAATGTCCATCTGCAGCCTTGCCCAACAGTGTCCATCTGCAGCCTACCCCTAAAATGCAGCATGGTCAGTGTCCATCTGCCTCTCGAGGAGGGAACGAGCGCTGCCGAGATAGACAGAGCCGGATGTCCTGTGTACTCGTCTCGTAGTCCCGCCCCTTCTCCTATGATGGACATAACACCGGTCCAACGGCGGGACATAAATGCTAGGAGGCGGGACTTGGCATGACTGCAACCAGAGCCGAGTACACTCAACTGTCTATTTCGGTTGCACTCGTTCCCTCCTTCCCCTCCGAGGCAGCCGTTTGGCTATAACACGCACCCCCGATTTTAAGGGGGGAAAAAAATTGCGTTATACGCCGATAAATACAGTACTTAGTGTACATGTACCGATAAAGGAGAGTTCAGGGGCTGCTGAAAAAAAAAAATACCCAACTGCTCCTAAATGTCCGTTTACCAGCTGCAGTGTACACAAGGCCTTACACCGCTATGCTGGCCTTGAGTACGAGTTATTCCAACTCTACAAGACAACGGACAAGACAACCAACTATTCACAGATATTCTTATTGATAACCACGATCGCCAATCAGTTAAACAAATACAAAACAATCACACCCTTTAGAGGAAAGTTTTCCCATTCTGGAAAAAATATCTGGCGCGTTCTCAATGGCATGGATATGCTGCCAATGCTTCGTGCCCCTTTCGATAATGGGACAATTTATCTGTATGGGTGGGCACTGCAGCTCAACCAACACTATAGCGTTCATCGGACACCCTAGGAATGTTCATGCCATAGACAAGTTTTTTTTATTCGAAATACGTAAATCTATGGTACATTTAACCTCCTTAAATAAACAAATACCACCTTAGGGACAACGTACTAAATGATCCTAGAGCGTTACAAAAGACTTGTAACCTCAACACACATCAAAGCCCCTCACCTTCTGATCACAGCAATCAAAAGTCTCTTTTCTCCAAATTCCTTGTCTCCGCCGCAGCATGTCATAGAAATAGTGCTTCTTCCTCCCGGGCGCTGCCATAACTCAGGAGGGGCGGCTCAGAACCGCACTCTGCCTGCACACGCTATGGAATTCTGCAGATCTGCTCCATTACTCACTGCATGGACAAGTACAGAATTGTCATCTCCCTGACTAGTACATATTTAAAAAACTAAAATGTATTACCTGTGGACACAGGTAGTAAAAAAAAAAAAAAAAAAAAAAGGCCATTCAGAAAATGAGGGAAAAGTACAAAGATTAATATTAATAAGCCAATACGGTTTGCAGCACTTTACAATATAAATGTCCCAACAACTAGAATGAACACAGCCTTCTATTTCGGTCAAACGCAGAGTTCCACCCATTTTTACAATTTATTTTAATCTACAATCGCTATCTCCACTGCAGTTCCAAATGGATAATAAACACTTACAGGCCACTTTATTATTAGGTACACCTTGCTAGTACCGGGTTGGACCCCCTTTTGCCTTCAGAACGGCCTTAAGGGCTCTTTCACACGGAGCGGATCCGTAATTGATCCGCTCCGTTAGCCCGTTTGGCTCAACGGGGATTCCTCCGTAAATCCCCGCTGAGCTGTCGGCGGACAGGGCGGTCCCCGCACACAGTGCAGAGACTGCCCTGTCTCTCCTCCGCTCTCCCCTATGGGGAATCGGATGAATACGGACCGTGTGTCCGTATTCATCCGATCCGTTCCGCCGGACGGAAAAAAAAAAAATATAGGGTTTTCTTCCGTCCGCAAAAGCGGATCTTTGCGGACGCGGATGGTTGCGGACGTTAGCGGATGCATCATCCGATAACGTCTGCAATCCCATAGAGATACAATACAAGTCTGTAAACATACTTGTAATAAACGGACCGTTTGTCCGTATGTGTGAAAGGGCCCTAAAGCGGGAGTTCACCCGAAATTTTTTTTTTTAACATTAGATTGATGCTCATTTTGTCTAGGGGAATCGGCTAGTTTTTTTAAAAACGAAGCAGTACTTACCGTTTTAGAGAGCGCTCTTCTCCGCCACTTCCGGGTATGGGCTGCGGGACTGGGCATTCCTATTTGATTGACAGGCTTCCGACGGTCGCATACATCGCATCACGAGTAGCCGAAAGAAGCCGCACGTCGGTGCGGCTCTATACGGCGCCTGCGCACCGACGTTCGGCTACTTCCGGAAAATCGTGACGTGATAGATGCGACCGTCGGAAGACTGTCAATCAAATAGGAACGCCCAGTCCCGCAGCCCATACCCGGAAGTGGCGGAGAAGAGCGCTCTCTAAAACGGTAAGTACTGCTTCGTTTTTAAAAAAAACTACCCGATTCCCCTTGACAAAATGAGCATCAATCTAATGTTAAAAATTAACATTTCCGTGTGAACCTCCACTTTAATTCTTCGCAGCACAGATTCAACAAGATGTTGGAAACATTCCTCAGAGATTTTGGTCCATATTGACACGATAGCATCACACAGTTGCTGCAGATTTGTCGGCTGCGCATCCATGGCGTGAATCTTCTGTTCCACCACATGCCAAAGGGGCTCTATTGTTTTGGTGACTGTGGAGGCCATTGGAGTACAGTGACCTTGTTGTCATGTTCAAGAAACCAGTTTGAGGGGATTATAGCTTTATGACATGGTGCATTATCCTGCTGGAAGTAGTCATCAGAAGACGGGTACACTAGTCATAAAGGGGTGGACATGGTCAGCAACAATACTCAGGTAGGCTGTGGCGTTTGATACTAACTGGCCCAAAGTGTGCCAAGAAAATACCCCCACACCATTACACCACCAGCCTGAACCGCTGATATATCCATGCTTTCATGTTGTTTCCACCAAATTCTGACCCTATCATCTGAATAAATCGCAGCTTAAATCCAGACTCAGACAAGGCAACGATTTTACAATCTACTTTTGTCAAATTTTGGAGAACCTAATGCAAATTATAGCCTCGGTTTCCTGTTCTTAGCCGAGAGGAGTGGCACCGGGTGTGGTCTTCTGCTGTTGTAGCCCATCTGCTTCAAGGTTCGATGTGTTATGCCTTCAGAGATGGTATTCTGCACACCTTGGTTGTAACGTTATTTGGAGTTACTGTTGCCTTTCTATTCTCTCAAACCAGTCTGCCAATTTAAATCGGACATCAACGAGGCATTTTTGTCCACAAAACCTCCGCTCGTGGGACATTTTTCCTTTCAGACCAGTCTCTGTAAACCCCAGAGATGGTTGTGTGAAAATCCCAGTAGATCAGCAGTTTTAAAATACTCAGACCAGCCCGTCTGGCACCAACAACCATGCCATGTTCAGTCACTTAAATCCACTTTTTGCCATGTTTAAAATGTATTTTTTTTAAGTGCAGAGACATGCTCGTTTCCCCAACATGACTTGCCTTCCTGATTGTCATTTTATTGATATGTTGCCATAACCATGGAACAAGAACTTTTGCTGATGCCGCCATTGCTATGGCAACCGGTCATGAAGAAACTGCGCCACGCAGTGTTTTATGCATAGGACAGTCCATGGAGGTGGAAAAAATTCACACAATATGCTCCTAGTAGAGCACTACGTTCAGTGGGACAAACCAATGTTGTTTCCCCTAGGGTGAGGAAACAGACAAGGAGGACGTGCTTTCTCGGTGTAGGGGGGGGGGGGGGGGCAAAGGTATGGAATGATTTTCCGTTGGTCCTAAAAACCACCACCAATTTGCTAAGCTTCAGAAAGAGTTTGAAGACCTTGCACTTCCAGAAGTGTTATGAGGGTTTATAGGTCCCCCCCCCCCCCCCCCCCGCCTAAATAGCTTCCTTTACCTTAGCGCAGTCGTCCTTCACTTACCTCATCTTTCGATTTTGCCTTTAAATGTCCTTATTTCTTCTGAGAAATCCTCACTTCCTGTTCTTCTGTCTGTAACGCACCACTGTAATGCAAGGCTTTCTCCCTGGTGTGGAGAAAGCCTCTTGAGGGGGGAGGGGGCAAGCAGGCAAGTCAGGACACTCTACTTTGCAGATAGAGAAAGGAGCTGTGTGTTAGTGGGTGCCCTGACACTCCTGCTCGCCCCCTCAAGAGACTTTCTGTACACCAGGAAGAAAGCCTCGCATTACGGTGGTGAGTTACAGACAGAAGAACAGGAAGTGAGGATTTCTCAGAAGAAATAAGGACATTTAAAAGCAAAATCGAAGGATGAGGTAAGTGAAGGAGGAATGCACTAAGGTAAAGGAAGCTATTTAGGGAAAAAAAATATGTTTTCCTTTACAACCCCTTTAAGAAGATCGGAATCTCCCTGCTCATTCTAGTCATACGCATCGAGGCCCATGGGTAAGACTGCGTTTATAAGCATTTTTTAAGAATAATAAATAACAACAACAACAACAACGAGATCAGGAGGTGCATACTCGGTAGCCAACTGCTCTGAATCCTGAAAGTAAACAAGCAGGCTTCAGATGCACTAAACCTTGATTGGCTCTGCCTGGTTCCGAGGTATGATTTTATTGGTTTAATAGAAAGTAGAAGGAACACATCAATAGCATTATTCAAATCTTAAAAGTTGAAGTTCTAACAATCACGGGGGAGACGTTAAAACAATCGATAATGGGGACTGGAGCTCCACTTTAAGGCATCACAGAGCTATGGGAACCGAAAAGCTTACCCATAGTCTATAACAGTGGTCTCCAAACTGTGGCCCGAGGGCCGGATGCGGCCCTTTGCTTGCATTTATCCGGCCCTTGGGGCACTAACCCTCCCACTGATACGAGACACTATTCTTCCATCTGACACCGACAATGGATCACCATTTCTCCCACTGACACAAATAATAGAGCACTATTCCTCCCTATGATACCAGCAATGGGGCACTATTTCTTCCCCTAATACCAGATGTTTACTAACAATGATGCCAGGAAAATTTCCACTCCTGCTGGCCAAAGTCCGGCCCTCCAAGAGTCTGAAGGACAATAAACCGGCCCTTTGTTTAGAATGTTTGGAGACCCCTGGTCTATAAGACCAAGCGCTAGCCCAGGTCTTCAGCTTTCTGAACCTGCCACTTACCTCTAAAAGCTCAGCACTATGGAAAATTCCTGTTCTCCATTAAAATGTGTGTCTATCATTCCAATCACCGGTTCTCCAATTTACAGCCATATGTATCACATAAAGACATGCAAGTTACATTACAGAAAAAAAGTCAGCGATGATGTTCCCGTAAAAAGCCGGCGGGGTAATCCAATTACAGCATAATGCAATGCAATATGTAATACAACATGGATAATGCTCGATACCCAAAGCACGAGTGAGTTCTGGACACAGCAATATATAGAGGAGAAAATGTAAGAATATAGCAGAAAGTAGAATGGGTATTTAATACTTTTCTGTACCCCGTGAGCAAGGCTTAAACACCACGGTTTGTAAAGCTGGCGACACATGGATGGAAATTTGGCTGGTTCAGCAGGTGTGTAGCCCAAACCAGCATTTAATAAGTGCATGCAGCCAATAACCTGCAGGGCTGATCAGTGTATTCTGACAGTGGGGCA
This sequence comes from Rana temporaria, assembly GCF_905171775.1. NCBI lineage: Eukaryota > Metazoa > Chordata > Amphibia > Anura > Ranidae > Rana > Rana temporaria. Next base: position 624,089,468 of record NC_053489.1, on the reverse strand, counting down.
GTCTCTGCTGTCAGAATACAAAGACACAGCAGGAAGGATTTCCCCATCCACCTTGAATGTGTGGACGGGGAAAATCGGCAATTCCCCCCCCCCATTCAGCAGGCTCCGACCAAAACATAAAAAATAAAAAGGAGTAATGTATGGCTAGCTTAAATCTTCTGGGTTGATAGAGGTGTTCGGACTGAAATCTTGTATTTTGGCGCTTTAAATTTCCCCAAATCATTCACGTTGACAATACACAAAAGCCAGCCATACATGGATCGAAATTTGACCACTCCAGCAAGGACAGGTCAAATTGTGTAGGGGCAGGTTGGTTACACAAGTCGATCAATCGATTTGTGCACAACCAGCCCATCAGATTTCTTCTGATCAATCAATATATTCAGAAGACAATGGCTCAGATAGTGTGTGGATGGGATGGAGGAAATAGGCTATTTTTTTGTTCAACCTGCTTTGCTAGACGAACCCCCCCCAAAAGACACAACAACACATGTGTAACGTATGGCCTACATAATCCCAGGACAAGTCTCAAAATACAAAATAACGTAGCCTTGAGCCTATTTGTTCTGACACCCTACTGGCTTCCATTGTACTTAAGCACTGACAATTTGTGCTCATTAAACAGGCGTTTGACCACATGCTGCTTTACCCAAAACAAAAGCAAAGACAAGGTCCGTCCCATTACACAATAAGGTTAGCATAGGCAACATTGTATTTGTTTGTAGGAAGAAAAGGTATAGATAAATGTAGGGCTTGAGCTTCATCCTGCTTTGATCCTCTACTCTGCTATATAGAAGAAACCCCCTGAGGCCCAATACTAGCGGGATCTAAAAAATATTCCTGTGCAATAAGCTGTTCCACTTAAGACCCATATGGTGTGACTTTCTTTCCTGCCACCATAGGTGGCAGAAAAAAAAAAAAAAGTCAGTGTTGAGCCATCGTGTTCTCCTTGGGGGGGGGGGGGGGGGGGGCGGAGGGGAGACCCCAGCGATTATTGCTAGTGGCTACAGCCACTGGCAATAGCAAGCTGAAAATATGACATATATTTTAAAAAAAAAAAAAAAATGGATTGTGCTGCGTTAGAAAATAAAAAATTAAATGCATTATTAAACAAAAAACAGTGACTCCATGAGTCACCAAATGAGTGAACAGTTATCTTGACCGTTCAATTACCTACAGAATCCTCCACCTTGCGATTAAACCACCACCAATCTAAGAATGTACTCTTACCAGAGAGCATTGACCACCTAAAGGTGAACAATTATGGATATAGATAAATGTACCCAAAGTAATAAAACACACTTTTATAATAATAAAAAAATTGTACAAAGAAATTAGGAGAGGGCAGCATAAAACAAATGCGATATTGGACACTGGGTTATATAAACGAATGCATCAATATCTGGTTGGATGCATATATTAGTAATTCTCAGGGTGTTTATCAGATATTTTGGTTCCAATTTTGCCCTTCGTGTGCTTCATCCTAGATGCTCACAAATATAGTTGCTGCCAAAAAACTGGTGGAAAAGGCGTGACTATGAAGAGTAGGAGATTTTGCTTAAAGGGGTGGTTCCCCCTAAAACAAAATTCTAACAATACATTCGGATGTCTGCTTACACTGCGGGTAGGCTGGCTTTTGTTTTAGTACATACCTCGATATCGCCGTTTCCTCGCTTGGCGGTGGGCGTTTCTAGTTGATTGACGTTCCTCAGACGGGCGCATACTGCGCGTCACGACTTTCCGACAGAAGCCGAACGTCATTGCGCAGGCGCCGTATAGAGTCGGCTCTATACGGCGCCTGCGCAGCGACGTTCGGCTTCTTTGGGAAAGTCGTGACGCGCAGTATGCGCCCGTCTGAGGAACGTCAATCAACTAGGAACGCCCACCGCCAAGCGAGGAAACGGCGATATCGAGGTATGTACTAAAACAAAAAAAACAAAAGCCAGCCTACCCGCAGTGTAAGCAGACATCCGAAAGTATTGTTCGAATTTTGTTTTAGGGGGAACCACCCCTTTAAGGCCCCTTTCACATGTGCGGACCGTATGTCCGCATTTTCATCCATCCGTTTGCGGATGAAAACGGGACATACATTGGTCCCTATGTGATTGCGAGTGTCAGCGGATGAACATCCGCTGACACCCGTAATCACCGCCTCCGCAAAGCTCCGATTTTGCAGACGGAAGAAAATCCTATTTTTTCTTCCGTCTGCGGATCGGATGAACACGGAAACGCGGTCCGTGTTCATCCGATCCCCCCATAGGGGAGAGCGGAGAAAAGACAGGGCAGTCCCTGCACAGTGTGCGGGGACCGCCCTGTCAGCCGCCGGCTCAGCGGGGATTTTACGGAGGATCCCCGCTGAGCTGATGGACACACGGAGGCGGATCATTACTGATCCGCCCCGTGTGAAAGGGCCCTTAGGAAGATAAAAGTCCAGTAAAGAGACGCTGTCACATTTTTCTTCAGTCGCATGTGTTCGTTAAAATGGAAGTAAACCCTCCATTACAATTTTCACTTACAGGTAAGCCTAGAAAAAGACTTACCTGCAGGTGTTTGCAATATCTCCTAAACCTATATGCGTTAGGAGATATTTGCCAAAAATAATGCACCACTGTCTACGGCGCACTGAGAATGCCGGGTTTGACTGCTCCTGTGCGCAGTGACATCATCGGCGCTCCGGCCAATCACAGCGTCGGAGTGGCGATACCCGGAAGTAACCTCCGGAGGGGAAGACGAGGATGGCTTCGATCTAAGGTAAGCAATGCATTATGCCTTTGTCTTGCAGGTTTTTTACTTATTAGGGTTTACAACCGCTTTAAGGGTAAAATGCATTTTAACATAAACCCCCCTGCCAACAAAAACAAAGCAACATTTTTAAGTCAGTTTAAGATTTAGTGTTGGGCCACATTTATAGGCGTCTTGGCCTGCATGTGACCCATTGGCAACAGGTTGGACACCCCTGCTATAGAGGGAAGAAAAAGCAATACACTAAGCAGGGATTGGAATCCTATATGGCTAAAGATGGCTTTATTAATTACAGGTATTTATATAGCGCCATAAACTTACGCAGCGCTTTAAATACAGTGTATACATCAGTCCCTGCCCTCAAGACACATTCACACACATACTAGGGCCAATGTAGACCCTACACCTATACCTGACTGTATACAAAAGTCAAGCAAAATGCTTTAGGTAGGGATTCTACAGCTTAAGCCTGGTACACACTATTCTTTTTTTCTCCCATCAACCCAGCGGGCCTGAAGAGCCACTGTACGAACTATGCAATGTTAGTACAGTGATCTTCCCCGCTGAGCTATTGTGTTCTGACAAGGGGACGTCCCGCCCCCAGCTTCCCCCCAGAACACCTGTCAGTGCCCTCGATCAGACATTTTTCAGTCATGCCCCTTCAACAGAAGCCAGCTGAACAAATGGACTGGCTGCCATACTATTAAACCGGCTGGTGCACCCCATATACAGTATAGTTTTGATAGACCTAAAAGATTGTGCAATCAGATGGCAAGCCTTAAAGATCAGGCAATCGATAGTCATGTCAAAACCTTGCCCCTACCCTGTGCCCATTTGCCGGCAACTGTTGCCACAACTACAAGATATCAACAACCAAAACAGTTTGTACAGCAAAATGTTGGTCACTTGTATGCCTGCATTTGTCATCTCCTGCGTGACCCAAAAGTTTGGGTTCATCAATATGGAAAACAAATTATATCAACAAAAATTAAATAACCTGACAAGAGCCACCACAGACCATCTGGGCCCATTGCTTTTGAATAGCTGCACCAAAAGGGGTCCATCTGTTTAGCAGTCAGAATGCAGAGGTCCTATCAGTGACAACAGGCAATTATGACCAGTGCGAGACTAAATAGGAGGTAAGCAAGACAGCTCCTCTGTATAATACACACTCATTTATATTCAAGAAATGGCCAATAATGATTTGTTACCTGCTAATTGGAAAAGGAATCTTCCTTTCAGAAAGATCTGTAGCATTTGGCCAGCAGAGGATTTAAAAGACATTTACCTTTATAAAAAAGGTAACCAACTGCTACATCTCAATTAGCACCGTCCCAAGTCACATCCTGCCATGCTTCAGATCCCCCGAGATCTTCTCTTCCATATTAAGCTGGTCATACAGTAATAGGTTTTTAAATGAACATTCTTACGACTCTTGTCAAGTCATCTAATCTATTGATGACTCGTAAGTAGGGTTGTCCCGATACCACTTTTTTAGGGCCGAGTACAAGTACCGATACTTTTTTTTAAATGTGTCCCCAAATGCAGCCATGTCCCCCCCCCATATCCAGCCATGTCTCCCTCCCATATCCAGCCATGTCTCCCTCCCATATCCAGCCATGTCTCCCTCCCATATCCAGCCATGTCTCCCTCCCATATCCAGCCATGTCCCCCCCCCATATCCAGCCATGTCCCCCCCCCATATCCAGCCATGTCCCCCCCATATCCAGCCATGTCCCCCCCATATCCAGCCATGTCCTCCCCATATCCAGCCATGTCCCCCTTACCTGCATCCCCGCGCCGCCGCCTGGTTAATACGGGCGGGGAACATTACAGCTTTCATTTGAATAGCTGTAGTGATTCGCGCCGCGCAGCGTATAGACACTCCCCCTTGCTCGGGATTGGACAGTTCACCCGAGCAAGGGGGAGTGTCTATACGCGGCGGGAAACACTACAGCTATTCAAATGAAAGCTGTAATGTTCCCCGCCGCCCGTATTAACCAGGCGGCAGCGGGGATTCGGCGTAACGGCGGGGATGGGGGGTGGTATCGGATGAGGCATCGGGGGTATTTGCGGGAGTACAAGTACTCCCGCAAATACTCGGAATCGGTCCCGATACCGATACTAGTATCGGTATCGGGACAACCCTACTCGTAAGTGTTATGCCGCATACACACCATCACTTTATGTGATGAAAAAAAACGACATTTTCTGTGAAGTAAAAAACGACGTTTTTGAAACTTCAATTTTCAAAGACGAAGTTGCCTACACACCCTCGTTTTTCTCACAATGTTCTAGCAAAGCGAGGTTACATTCCACCACGTTTTTTCATTGAAGCTCGCTTCATAAGTAGCTTCTGGGCATGCGCGGGTGAAAAAACTTCGTTTTAAACAACGTTTTTTACAACACACGGTCAATTTCTGTGAAGTAAAAGTTGACGTTTTTAAAAACGACACATAAAATTGAAGCATGCTTCAATTTTTTTTGGTAGTTTTTTAGAAGACATAAAACGACGTTTCCCCCCACACACGGTCAATTAAAGTGACGTTTTTAAAAAAGTCATTTTTTTTCATCACATAAAATGACCGTGTGTACGCGGCATTAGAAAAGTGCAGTGAAGGAAAAAAGTATTTGATCCCCTGCTGATTTTGTATGTTTACCCACTGACAAAGAAATTATCGGTCTATAAATTTTAATAGTAGGTTTAACAGCGAGAGACAGAAGAACAAAAATATCCAGAAAAACGTATTTAAAAAAAAAAAAGTTATGGTCATTGATCCCTTCCCAAAACATGACTTGGTACTTGGTGGCAAAACCCTTGTTGGCAATTACAGAGGTCATTGGTTTGTGGTTGGCCACCAGGTTTGCACACATCTCAGGGGGGATTTTGTCCCACTCCTCTTTGCAGGTCCTCAAAGTCATTAAGGCTTCGAGACTGACGTTTGGTAAGTCTAACCTTCAGCTCCCTTTACATATTTTTTATGGGATTAAGGTCTGGAGACTGGCTAGGCCACTCCAGGACCTTAACGTGCTTCTTGAGCCACTCCTTTGTGACCTTGGCCATGTGTTTTGTGTCATTGTCATGCTGGAATACCCATCCATGACCCATTTTCAATACCCTGCTACATACTGAGTGAGTAACTTGTATATCGCAACAAATGCGAACTAAATCACCTGAAGGCGCTGTATCCAATGTCGTCTTTCAGAAACGCTTCAGAATAGATGGGTCTTAAAACGGTGGTTCACCCTAAATAACAAGTTTTTACCATGAAATCCAGCATACTAGCGTGAGCTACAGTATGCCTTTATTTTTATTTTTTGCGCCGTACTCACAGTTTAATCCCGTAGTTAAGTTTCAGACTCCCCGCGGGGAATGGGCGTTCCTATGCAGAGGGGAACATGATTGACGGCCGGCTATGGTGCGTCACGCTTCCCGAAAATAGGCGGAGTAGGACTCGGCTCTTCACGGCGCCTGCGCACAGACTAGGAGCTGACTGCGCAGGCGCCGTGAAGAGCCAAGTCCTATTTCTGGGAAGCGTGACGCGCCATAGCCGGCCGTCAATCATGTTCCCCTCTGCATAGGAACGCCCATTCCTCGCGGGGAGTCTGAAACGTAACTACGGGATTAAACGGAGTACGGCGCAAAAAATAAAGGCATACTGTAGCTCGCGTTAGTATGCTGGATGACATGGTAGGAAAAAAAATATTTTTTTAGGGTGAACCCCCGCTTTAAGTTTTTTTCTGAAGGCCCGATGGTTTTCTTCCATGTGGATGTCTGTAGGTAGAGCGTTCCACAGCCGTTGTCCTTGGACTGCGAATCTTCCTTCTCCTTTAGATTTGTAGCGGGCCTAGGGGATGCAGAGGAGGTTCTGGTTAGTTGATCATAGGGCCCGATTTGGGGTGTAGTGTTTTATTTTCTCCCACAAGTATTGAGGCGCGTTTCCATGCGTGCATTTGTGGGTGAGGCAGAGGGTCTTGAGTGTCACCCGACACCAAACAGTGACTGAACAGGACAGGATGCAGTCAATGATCGGCTGATAATTTTGAACCCAGCTTAGTCGATTTTGGCAAGGAGCTTACAGAGCTACCCGTGGCGCAAATGTAGAACGATTCAGTAGGAATCATCTTAAATTTGATAAGTCTATGGAGGGGCGACTATCTATTAGGAGTGAATAATCAGAATGTTATCCATGCATGGTAGATTTTTTTAGACAAAATCGGTTTTCTTCACTTCTACAAGATAAACCTGCAGGATCATGCAAATTAAGCTGACTGAAAGTTGGTTATCAGCGGGTGGCTTTGTTGAGAACTCCAGGAAAAACACAAACTACTTTTGCATGCAATGTGTAGTAGGAGAGCTAATGATTCACATCAGGTCTCGGCTTACCAGACACCCAAGGGCTTGCATGCAAAACAAGGATTTCTGTGTTTTAAAAAGGAAAAAAGTATAACTCTGCCGGTTATGGGGAGGTGAGCCGAAAGGAACCAAAAAGCCCCCCACTGAACGAGTGTTGTGCACTGAAAATCTTAGTAAATAAGGTATCTGCTTGTCTTACTGCATACAGATGTTGCTCATCATCAGTGCAATGCCTTCTATCAATAGGGTTTAGAGACCAATGAGACTTTATAACATGGCAGGTTATGGTAAGGTGGGTCAAAATGCACCAACAAAAACATTCACTGAACTAAATCCTTCTTAGAACAAATATATAGCATATGTTAAAGCAACACTAAAAAAAAAATATATACTTACCTCTCAAGCTGCCCCAGCCAAAGAACAATGCTCTATTTATAAAAAAAAAAAAAAAAAAACACAACATCACATCACGCTCCTCTGTGCAAGGGTTTTGCACAGAGGAGCCCCGATCCTCCTCTTCTGGAGCCCCAATGCCCCAGCAGCGCTCCTGGCTCCTCCTCTGCTCGAGTGCCCCCACAGAGACCTGCCTTTCCTTGGGGCACTCGTGCAGGTGCATTCACAAGTCCTGCTGCTGCATCCATTGACACAGACAGGACTCGGCTCCGACCCCAGCGCCCATGTCACTGGCTTTGATTGACAGCAGTGGGAGCCAATGCTCCTTCAGCCATCTAGCCCAGGGGTGCCCAACCAGTGGCCCTGGGGTCACATGTGGCCCAGCGGAGCCCTCCGATGTGGCCCACAACCTCCTGCTCTGGGATGGAATAGAATAGAATACCGTTATTAAAGGAAAGTTTATTACTAAAAATCACAGTATATATGGGCATATCTGTTCTGCTGTGGTTATCGGGCTGTTTTCGAACTGATCCGCAGGTGCAGAGCAGTGCACATGCGGGTTACATGCACTGAGCCAAAGACCCATTTCGCACGGTCAGTCCTACCCAATTGGACCCTCCATTCACATCTAAGGAGTAGCAGATGTAAATGGACTTGTTTTCGTTTAAAAACGCCTACCTCAAATCCAATCCACAAAAAAAAAAAAAAAAGGAAGTGTGGGCTCTATAGAGTAGAGAGGGCTGCCATCCACCTGCTTCGCTCATTGTGACCCGCGACCGATTACCAAGTCACCTAGGTGGCCCTTGCTCTTTAAAAAGGTTGGCCACCCCTGATCTAGCCAATGAGGACCCAAGACAGCAGCTGGAGCTGCTGTGCTCTTCCCTGGAAAGATCAGGTTCAGGTAAGTAAAAGAGGGACTCTGGAGGGGTGCTGCACTACAAAAGGTTTTTCACCCTAATGCATAAAATGCATCAAGGTGAAAATCCTTGAGGGTTTACAACCCCTTTAAAATAAGGTTACTGTTGGCTTTCGCCTCATCTGAAGGAAATTTGACATTTCTGAAAACATCAATACTGTATATCTAAGCCAACAATGACCAGACTGAACTGGTACGCAGATATCCAACTGGGTATGGTAACTGTACATGAGGATCCATTGTCCCCAGCAGGATTGGTAATTTAATCTCTGCTAACAAAGCCCACAACTAACCAGATTTGGTTATCTGTCTATGGGCAGCAGAGAACAGGCTGAATATTAATCAAGGAATCACCCAAAAACTTAGGAGGGTTCTTTCCAAAACACGCTGCAAAAGCAACCCAGGAACTTTTGAAGGAAAAGAAGTGGAATATTCTGCAATGGTGCTGAGAAATTTCTAGTAGCAGCAACTCCTATATTTTATCTCTATTCACCCCAAAGGTTTTTTTTCATAAAAAAACAAAAACAAAAAAAAAACAAACACACACACACGTAACCTAAACCCCAAAAAAGCCAATCACAGTTCTGTTTTTTTAGCAGTCTGACAAAACGCTTTCACTTGATTATTTGCAAATTAATGTTTTTTGACCAAATCTTTCACAAATCCCTAAAAGCAATCTGCTGGCTCCTCCAAAAAAAAAAGTGTCCCCAGGGTTCCCAAACGCAGACAAAGAATATTGTTTCAGATGGAAAACTACTGAAAGAGGTTTGTTCATCAATAGCAGACGAAGTGGTCTGATCATTTATTGATCGCTACCCATGCAAAGAGAATGAAGGAACAGATCATTCGTCAATAACCTGTTATTTAAGTGCAAGCCAAGCCGTGTCGATGGAAAGTACAACAGGTAAGGCCGTAGGTATAAAAAGCCAACGCATGGATACTTGTACGTTGGAATAACTTCTGAATTCACAATTACCTAAGCCAGCCATATATGGATCAAAATTCTGCCAGTTCAGCAGGGACCAGCTGAATTTCGATCAATGTATAGGCTAGCTGGTTGTACACAAGTCAATCCAGCAACTAGTGTACAAGCAGACTGTCGGGTTTTTCTTGAACGATCAGTGCCACCGGCTTTAGCCACCAATGCAGATCATTGTATTCTGCTGGAGAGGGGCCAGCAGAATAATTGAATAATTCAGCGGGAGAGATTTCCCAATTTACCATAAATGTGGGAATTAGTTATTTTTTTTTTTTTTTTTCATCTGCTTGTGAAATAAAAAAAATAATAATGTATGGCCTATTGAAGCTTACCCAAATAAAATATGCCATTTAGAATCCCTAAACAATCTACAGCTCACCACACCCATATAGCTTTTCTTACAAAGACCGACCACAGCCAATTCTTCCACAACGACATGTCTGTACAACTAAAAGTACTTTCCCCGTCATGTCAAACGTTACCTCGAAGCAAAGGCATGGACGCATTTTAAGCTGAATTTTCATTTTCTTCAAGCAGGCGATTTGGACGTCGGGTATCAGATCCACGCGGAACACAAATGGAACAGTCTTGCCTGAGCAATGATAGGATCCCGGTTACGATAAGAGAAGACAATGATTTCCTATATCCCGGCCAACTAGTGTGTCCTCTTCTCTGAGCCAATCTCTGTAAGCAACATCAAATCTGTACTGTACACGGTAATATATAACCGTGATGATGTAATTACCCAGTCACCTGTCTTCTCAAGTCTTCGCAAGTACAGCAACAGCTACCATGTCAATGGCCGAGTCATGTATACAAATATATGCGATCTTTATGATGACTGAATGTCCAGTACAATACCTTGAATTCTCCAGGTGTTAATCGCCAGATGTACAGTCCTGTAACATGTTAAGTAACTAGGAAAGCATGCAATGTAACGCCAACATGAGTACAAAAACAAAACAAAACAAAAAGTTAAGTGCTGCTGGACATATTTAGGACCAACACCAAGGCAACCGGTAAACTGTTAGCACCATCCACACTCTTGCAAATGGGAAGAAATTCTGGACAGCCGCACCAAAAAAAAAGTTTTTGCCTTTATTCAAAATACACGCCACAGCAGATCAGAACAGACAGAAGACTGGCGCGTTTCACACTAACAAACAATGCCTTGCCCATGTAGCACACTGACTGGCTGCTTCCTTCATCACCGCTACCACCAAAGCCCCCATAGTTGGCTGTTCATGCCAATCTGTTTCATTACTACTCCTGTTATGTGACAGTGTTCAAATGTAGAAATTGGCTGCTAGATCTAAGCACCGTCACGTGGAAGGTGGTCACAAGCTTCCTCATATCAAACACTGGAAAATAGTTACCGGATGCAATGGAGGAAGGAGCGGCAGGGGACGGAAGGAAGGAGCGGCAGGGGACAGAAGGAAGGAGCGGCAGGGGACAGAAGGAAGGAGCGGCAGGGGACAGAAGGAAGGAGCGGCAGGGGACAGAAGGAAGGAGCGGCAGGGGACAGAAGGAAGGAGCGGCAGGGGACAGAAGGAAGGAGCGGCAGGGGACAGAAGGAAGGAGCGGCAGGGGACAGAAGGAAGGAGCGGCAGGGGACAGAAGGAAGGAGCGGCAGGGGACAAAAGGAAGGAGCGGCAGGGGACAAAAGGAAGGAGCGGCAGGGGACAGAAGGAAGGAGCGGCAGGGGACAGAAGGAAGGAGCGGCAGGGGACAGAAGGAAGGAGCGGCAGGGGACAGAAGGAAGGAGCGGCAGGGGACAAAAGGAAGGAGCGGCAGGGGTTAATCCCTGACAAACATACTGTCACATTGCACTGAATAAGGCCCCTTTCACACTGGGCGGGAGGCGCGGTGGCGGTATATCACCGCTAACAATAGCGGCGCTATACCGACGGATTTGCCGTGGGATTCGGCCGCTAGTGGTGCGGTATTAACCCCCGCTAGCAGCCGATAAAGGGTTAATACCGCCCGCAATGCACCTCTGCAGAGGCGCATTGCGGGCGGTATTACCACGGTTTCCCATAGTTTTAAATGGAAAGGAGCGGTATACATACCGCTCCTCTCACCGCTCCAAAGATGCTGCTTGCAGTATATACTTACCTAATCCACCGAACACAAGTCCGGTCCCTGCCCCCTTAAGGTCTTGTGAATGGACATTCCCGATGTGTCGTACACCAGATTTGGATGCGAGAGTGTCAGGAACAGTCCGCCCCTGGACATGGAGGGGTGTGGTTTTCCAGACGATTAAAGGATCGGGTAAGTATAGCCTTTCGGTACGCCCCACGGTTTAGGAGATATTTACTATTTTAGGAGACATTTACAAAAGAGACAAGCGCCAATGTCAACGGCGCACGTGCCATTTCTAAAGGAGGTCATGCCACGCCTGGCGGCTCCCGCTCACATGCGCGGGAGTGACTGCGGCCAGTCACAGTGCCAGAGTTTGCGGCCCCGTAAGGAAGAGGGGTGAAGAATGGACGCTTCCTATACAGGGGACAGCGTTGACATTGTAGGCTTCAGTTTTAGGCAAGCGACACATAATGGGCTACTATGCGATGCATAATAGCCCATTATGCTTTACCTTAGAAAGGAAAATAAAGAGGAAGTCAAACCCATCAGGGTTTACTTCCTCTTTAACACTTCTAAATTAGTTTATGCAACGTAGAAAATCTTCAGTTTATTTCAGTTAATCTATGCATCCCAAAAGAGATTTAAAAGTATAATCAAACCCACATCACTAAAAACTCTATCAATAAATGCTGTATTACATGCAGTTCAGACGCACACAGTCACTATTCTGCAAATAACCTGGTTGGTCCTGCAGTTTTCTATTGCCCCTTCTGACCCCACTGCAGTTGGGGATTTTGCAGAACAATCTTGGAAGCTAGTGCACATGCTCAGTTTTCAGTGTATTTTCTACCCTGAGCATTACCTTCCCATCACATCTGAGCAGCCCATGTGACAACAAACTCAAGCATGTGGGCATATACACAGTGGTAAATGACAGCCCACCCCTTCCTCCTCCTTCATGCCCACTAACTAGCTAAAACACAATGGGGCAGGAAATTACATTTTGGTTGCTGGAGGCTTCACCTCCCCCTCCTATACTAAGGCACTGGCTGGAGGTGCCGTGACTGGCAGAAATCTGCTCGTAACAAAAAATAAAAGATTTGGTTTAATTTTTACACGACAATTTAAAGACAGTTTATCGATATTAGTTTTACCCTACATCCCAAAGGCTGTTTTTTTGTCTGTTTTAAAGCGGAGGTTCACCCTAAAAAAATATCTATACGGCGCCTGCTCCCGCCGTGTAGAGCGGACTTCGCAGGCGCCATGTAGAGCCGATTTGCAGATTTGGCTACTTACGGAAAAACGCCAGGGGAAGTTTTTCACCAGACGTCAATCATCTAACCTCTGAATAGGAACGCCCACTGCCACGGGAGCCAGAACCCAGGGGGAAAACAACAATAAAACGGTATGTACAGCAAAAAAAAAAAAAACAGCATACTGTTGATGTTGGAAGTATGCTGGATGTGATGGTATATAATTGTTTTAGGGTGAACCTCCGCTTTAACATGTGACCAGCAGAGGACTAGAAGTTCCTCCTGCAAACAGGCTGGGAAAGAGCTGGGTCTTTTTTTTTTGTTAAAATAATTAGTGCCATCATCTACATACAGAAAAAGAAGGGACAATGTAAACTAAACCATGTGTGTTTAGTGTCTCTTTACGTTAATAAATTAGCTGGTAATTTACTTATAATTTTAGTTTGTAATACCAGGTGAATCCAAATACCAAAGATCTGCAACACATGACCCAATAACAAGCTGTCCTCCATGTTTATACATGACAATTTTTTTTTTTTTGTTGTATAATGCTAGGCATATACGGTAATAAAAAAATCAGAAGTTAAAAAGGGGTTGTAAAAAGTAACATTTTTTTCCCTAAATAGCTTCCTTTACCTTAGTGCAGTCCTCCTTCACTTACCTCATCCTTCCATTTTGCTTTTAAATGTCCTTATTTCTTCTGTCTGTAACTCCACACAGTAATGCAAGGCTTTCTCCCTGGTGTGGAGTGTCGTGCTCGCCCCCTCCCTTGGACTACCAGAGAGTCAGGACGCACATCTCCTTTCTTCATCTGCAACGTAGAGAGCGTCCTGAATCTCCTGTAGTCCAAGGGAGGAGGCGAGCACGACACTCCACACCAGGGAGAAAGCCTAACATTACTGTGTGGAGTTACAGACAGAACAGGAAGTGGATTTCTCAGAAGAAATAAAGACATTTAAAAGCAAAATGGAAGGATGAGGTAAGTGAAGGAGGACTGCACTAAGGTAAAGGAAACTATTTAGGAGAAAAAAAATTGTACCTTTAGAACCCCTTTAAGGACTGAGTAACATTAAATGGATTACCTGTCTACAATAGAAATCACTCAAAGCTATTATATCACTTGTACCATATACATCACATGACAGCATGTCCTACGGCACACTACAAAGATCGCACACAGTCCGGGAACAAATCGGCTTCCAAATGACAAGCCGGAACCTGTCTTACCACAACGTGAAATAAAAAAAAATTCCGAAGATAAAAAGGAAGCACGAGTTCTCTACACTTTAATGGGTAATAGGAAGTGTGTGAAGATATTGTTTGGTGTTTTAGGTACATATAAATAGGCGTTCATTTACACACTCACTTGTATGAAAACTGAAGTGGTTACCAGTAGAATCAAATTGCAGGATTTATTTTGGAAATGCGGGTCAAAGTTTCCAACTACTGGCAAGATAAACCTTCATTTCTTGCTATGGGCAGATATCTCCAATCCTTTATATGCCTGGTCAATGGTTGTGTGCTGGGTCCCTAGATATGAGAGTGCTAGCCAATCAGGCAACTGTCATCCCCTTCTACAAGTAGTTTATTTAGACGCACACCACATTGGCCAATCAGAAATGGTTTAAGATAAACAGATTGGAATAAACTCAAACCTGGCTGCTGTGGTGAAGGCCGCTATTCACACTGGATGTTCAGGAGGATCTGGTGTTAGGGGAGGACACAGATGCATCATCCAGCCAGTAGAGGTCACTGCAGCTGGATGGTGCACCTAGGAGGGAGAAGAGGCAAAAGAAAGCCCAAAACACAAGAAGTCTGCATTCCAAACATTTGTCCCTGGGCACTTATTGTCCTAAATGTTAGTCCCCCCAGGTACTCTGTCCAGCCGCAGCAGCTGTCAGCCTCCCATACAGTTTAACAGGCTGCCAGCAGCGGTGCTGGACAATACTAAACATGTCAGAGCCTCCTGCATCAGTCTGTATGGTGCCTTAGGAGGGCCATTCCTACAATGCTTGCAACTATCAGTCTAGAGGTGGTCCGTGCACATCCCTCCTGAAGAGCGATTACAAGCACAACACCAATACCTTTCATACACAGTAATGCCACTGTACTATTGCTTGGCCTTCAATAAAGAGAGTCATTTCAAGACATTCCAATAAAGTAGAAGTATAAAAAAAAAAAAAAACACAAACAACAACAACAACAACAACAACACACACACACACACCAAAAAAGGAAGAAGAAGCCGTGCATTTTGTTGTGACAACACAGGACACTGCCCCTACGCATTCTAGTGTGTGGGCTTAAAGTAAACCAGTCATAAAGACAATACTGAATACACACAATCTGCCAAAAGTATTGGGACGCCTGCCTTTACACGCACATGAACTTAAATGGCATCCCAGTCTTAGTCTGTAGGGTTCAATATTGAGGTGTCGCACACTTTGTAGCTATAACAGCTTCAACTCTTCTGGGAAGGCCGTCCACAAGGTTTAGGAGTGTGTCTATGGGAATGTTTGACCATTCTTCCAGAAGCGCATTTGTGAGGTCAGGGGTTGATATTGGACGAGAAGGCCTGGCTCACAGTCTCTGCTCTAATTTATCCCAAAGGTGTTCTATCGGGTTGAGGTCAGGACTCTGTGCAGGACAGTCAAGTTCCTCCACCCCAAACTCAATCATCCATGTCTTTATGGACCTTGCTTTGTGCACTGGTGTGTAGTCATGTTGGAACAGGAAGGGGCCGTCCCCAAACCAGTCGGAGCATAGAATTTCCCAAAATGTCTTGGTATACTGACGCCTTAAGAGTTCCTTTCACTGGAAGCCCAACCGCACACCATAACCCCCTCCACCAAATGATTTGGACCAGTACACAAAGCAAGGCCCATAAAGACATGGATGAGCGAGTTTGGGGTGGAGGAACTTGACTGGACTGCACAGAGTCCTGACCTCAACCCAATAGAACACCTTTGGGATAAATTAGAACTACATCAGTGCCTGACCTCATGCTTCTGTCGGCGCTATATAAATCGTGAATAATAATAATAATAATAATAATAATAATAATAATAAGTAAAAAGATCAGATCGCAATGGAGATCACTTTTACAGCACCCATGTCCTATTCAAGTTTTCTCTATTGGCAGGTAGATGCATTGGTGATTATTATGAATCAGGATTTATATAGCTCCAACAGTTTCCGCAGCGCTTTACAACATGGGGGCAAGACAGTACAGTTCCAATACAGAAGGGGTTAGAGGGCTTACAATCTATAAGGGGGGGGGGGGGTAAAGTGGGTGTGTCCCGACTGGGTCTTCAAAAACAGAGACGGACGCACACCTTTCCCATTTGCTTTGTGGCGGTGGATGGAAAGTGACGCACATTTGTTTAGATCTACCCACCCCCATTGAGATATACTGCGACCCACAGAAAAAGATGGACAGACTGAATCCTCGTCTGAAAAGGGCCAATCAACATAGTTTTGGAGAAAACCTGCACAAGCACAGGGAGAAAACATGCAAACTCCATGCAGCTAGTGGGATTTTAACAGAGGACCCCAGTGCTGCCAGGCTGAAGTGCCAAGCACTGTTGTAAAGTGCTGCGCAAACTGTTGGTGCTGTATAATAATAATAATAATAATAAATGTGCCTTCTCTCTAGATTCCATTCCAGCAAACCCGATACAAAGTGTCTTTCTCTTGCGGAGTGCTGTGTAGTCTCTGGTGGAGATCTGCTCCCGGCATACAAGCAGTTAAATGTCACTGTGAGTGTACGGCCGGCTCCCCTCTGAGGGGTCACATTGTAAAATAAAAGTGCAGAACTCAGACAAAGCAAACAATCCCTGGCACAGATCAGTGCCCCATGCTGCTCCGGCATCAACACCGGCTGCACCTTCCCTGCAACTCACTAATGAAGGATCCCACCCAGACACACAATTACATTATCAGTCTGCACACAGATGGGGGGGGGGGATCCTACAACAAAGACAACACTCCCCCCCCCCCCCAAACAGTCTATGGGGCAATCAGATGGATCAGCAAGCACACAGCTCAGATCACTCCCTCTACATCCTGGGAAGATTATTATTAATGATTTATATAGCGCCAACAGTTTGCGCAGCGCTTTACAACATGAGAGCAGACATTACAGTTACTATACCAATCAATAGAGGAGGAATCAGTGTCCCCTGATCCTCAGAGCTTACACTCCATGCACACGGTCATGCCATGTATTCAATGAGGAGCTGCTGGTTGTCAAAGTGTCCAAACAAACTTGTTTGACCAACACACATTGAGGGGGATTAAGGCTCCTTTCACACTGGGCGTGGGAGGTGCGCTGGCGCTACTTTTAACGTCGCTATACAGACGTTTTTACCACGATATTCGGCCGCTAGCAGTGGGGTTTTAACCCCTATCGGCCAAGAAAGAGTTAATACCGCCGGCAATGTGCCTCTGCAGAGGTGCATTGCCAGCGGCATTACCACGGTTTCCCATTGATTTCAATGGGAAGGAGCGGCGGAGGAGCGGTAAACACACCGCTCCAAAGATGCGGCTAGCAGGACTTTCGGAGCGCTCACACTGAAGACTGCAGGGCAGGATTTTTTCCAGGCGGTATTTATGCGCTACTTTTAGCGCTAAACCGCCTGAAAAGCGTGTCAGTGTGAAAAGGGCCTTATAAAAACTGAAGCAGACAGGATCCATGCGCCGCAACCAATCAGCTTCTAGTTTTAATCTTCAAATCAGAAGTGAGCAAGCTGAAGAGAGAAGCTGATTGGATGCCATGCACAGCTCCAGTTTTGATAATAAGGCTGCATTCACACCTGAGCATCGGGCGTTTTTTCTGGCGTTTTGTCGCGCGTATTCATGCTATTTGCGTGTTTGCATACAGCGTCGTCTGGCGTTTTTGTACTTCGACATTTTTTATTTTAGCCAATAGGAAAAATTATCATCTTTTCATCACTTGTTGGTAGATTATTTTAATCTTCTGCCTGGGTGAAATGTTCTATTGATTAAAGTGACGAAACGCTCGTTGTCGCGCTAGTCGCTTGAATAGAGCGTTTCTATGGGAAATGGAAACGATCAAAAACGCCCAAACCGCCCGATTCGCGCCACAAAAAAGGGTCCGGAACTTGTTTGAGCTTCAGGCGTTCGGCGTCAGGCGTTTTGTAGTAGAGATGTGAACCATCTCCATAGGGAATAATGTATTTTTTTTTCCCCCTCTAGCGTTTTTGAGCGTGGCGCCTCAGGCGACAAAACGCTCAGGTGTGAATGCAGCCTAAGAACTGGCACTAGTGAGCCCCGAGCGACTGTGCCGCTGGAAATCACGATCCCCCATTGTATCCTATGGTGCCCGATCACACCTGACTGTCACCCAAAGCTAGTGGGGGTGTAAAAATATGCAGTCCAGACATGTGTTTGCTACCGGTCAGCCCAACGGGCACAAATCGCTTAGGACGTTTTTGAGCAAAAAAAAAAAGTTTGGACAATTTCTGCCAAACGAACGATGAATTGAAAGGTTAATGCGTTTCTCCCCCGAACGGTCTGCACTGGGCGTGTGCGACAAGACAAACGGAAAACAGATTTATCGATCAGAATTCGCTCGTTACAAGATGGCAAAATCGTTCGCTCCCGCGGCTGATTGTTCATTACTTGAAAGATTTTTCTATATAGTGTATGGGCAGAATTAGTCTGCCCCAAGCCTGGCACACACCACCAGCTTTATTTCATTTCACCGGCAGGTTTAACAAACAAAAAAAACTGACAGCTCTGGTCAGAGCCGCTGTACTGACAATATGATGTTAGTACATCAATTTTCCCTGCCGAGCTGTTGTGTTCTGACACAGGGAGGGGGACGCCGAAGCCCCTCACCCCCAGAACACTCCGCCATTGGCTGAGATTGCTGATCGGCAGACCTTTCTTTGGTCACGGCCCATCAAAAGATTCCGGTTGTTATTGAACCAGCCGCTGTCACCCGACATTCGCCCCGTGTGTACTAGGCTTCAGGGACAGAGTCGGTCCCTATAGACTTCAATAGGAGCGCCTGAAAATGCCCAATTTCTGGCCCCTCCTCCTAGTGCCTAACATTCCATTGGCTAAAACAAAAACGATTGGATAGATGAGGGAGGTCCTCACATTACATAGTTGTGCTAGATGTAAAGTTGATTGTACAGAGATTGTAAAGTGCATGGGGAGCCTTATAGAGGCCATACACTCTGTACATCCATTATCCAATCGTTGTAGGATTTGATGGAAACGATTGAATTTGCAATCAGGTGAATAGTCATAACTTCTCTTCTAATCGATTTAGAATGGATATTGATCAGATTCAATCATAGGGAGTGGATTGGTGGGGAAGGTTTGCATTGATTGGAAGCGCTGAGACGGATCGATCAGATCATGGATTGGTCATATTAGGAGTTTTCTGGTGGAAAACTTAGAACTGTGTCTCCCCTATGCATTGATTGTGTGATCGTGTCCCCTATGGATCGATCATGTGTCTCCCATGGATTGTGTCCCCTATGGATCGATCGTGTGTCCCCCCTATGGATTAGTTGTGTCCCCCCTATGGATTAGTTGTGTCTCCCCCTATGGGTTGGTTGTGTCTCCCCCCTATGGATTGTCTCCCCTATGGATTGTGTGTCCCCCCTATGGATTGTGTGTCCCCCCCTATGGATTGTCTCCCCTATGGATTGTGTGTCCCCCCCTATGGATTGTGTGTCCCCCCCTATGGATTGTGTGTCCCCCCCTATGGATTGTGTGTCCCCCCCTATGGATTGTGTGTCCCCCCCTATGGATTGATTGGGGACTACAGATCGATGGATTCCCATGGGGAGAGATGAATAGGATATTGATGATGATGATGGAAGTGTGTATGGTCCCCATAGGAGAGGAGGACCAATCCAGGAGAAGGAATACCAAGACTGGCACCCTGTGATTGGCTGAGCAGTGATTGTCCCTGGAAATGACAGCTGGGACTCCTGTAGAGCCAATCACATCGTTTATAGAGATAAAGGGACAAAGGAGTTGTGGTCTCCGCACAGAGTGAAGTTGTGGGATCGGGGGATCATCACTCACCGATAGCTGGCTGGTATTGGGGGAGTCCTCTGTGGCCACCAGGAATTCCTCTATAAAGGTCTCTTTCATGGTGAAGTCCTCCCCCCCGTCCGCTCTCCGGAGGAAGCCGATCCGACATCAGCTCATACACAGCACTGCAGCCTCAGCGCGCTCTACCTCGGTCTGTGTGTGTCTCCAGGACACGCCCACCGAACCGCCCACTTCATCATTTAGGACAATTAGGCGCAGACAGCCGGGGGCGGGCAGCTTGTATTTCCCCGCCCACGGCACGCCTACAGACCCGCCCCCTCCAGCAGCCAGGACAATTAGGTTGAGGGTTCCCCCAGTCTATCCTTTGTGTGCGATCACCTCCGATCTGTACAGAGACCATACACAGGACCGACACTACATATACTCCATTACACACACACCTAACCAGATTGTACAGAGACCATACACAGGACCGACACTACATATACTCCAACACACACCTAACCAGATTGTACAGAGACCATACACAGGACCGACACTACATATACTCCATTACACACACCTAACCAGATTGTACAGAGACCATACACAGGACTGACACTACATATACTCCAACACACACCTAACCAGATTGTACAGAGACCATACACAGGACCGACACTACATATACTCCAACACACACACCTAACCAGATTGTACAGAGACCATACACAGGACCGACACTACATATACTCCAACACACACACCTAACCAGATTGTACAGAGACCATACACAGGACCGACACTACATATACCCCATTACACACACACCTAACCAGATTGTACAGAGACCATACACAGGACCGACACTACATATACCCCATTACACACACACCTAACCAGATTGCACAGAGACCATACACAGGACCGACACTACATATACCCCATTACACACACACCTAACCAGATTGTACAGAGACCATACACAGGACCGACACTACATATACCCCATTACACACACACCTAACCAGATTGCACAGAGACCATACACAGGACCGACACTACATATACTCCAACACACACACCTAACCAGATTGTACAGAGACCATACACAGGACCGACACTACATATACTCCAACACACACACCTAACCAGATTGTACAGAGACCATACACAGGACCGACACTACATATACTCCTAACCAGATTGTACAGAGTTGGGAGGTCCCCCTATCACATAGATCGGGTAGATCTCAGGCCGATTGTAAATTGAAGGAATCATCATACACACATTACAACCTGATCGTACAATCTATGTGATAGGAGAGCCTCCCTCATCTCTACAATCAGGCAGGTCCTATATGGCTGTTGATAGATGTAAAGGAGATTGTACAATCAGATTGTAATGTGTGTGCCGAGCTCTAAGTGGACCCTCACTCTTTTTCCCATTGATCTCAGGTCACATAAATGCAGTGCAGGAAACAGCGAATCCCGACACCCCAAACAGTTCACAATAGCAGTGCGATTGACAGAATCAGATCACATAGGTGTGATTACTCATGTAAGCGGATTCCAACCATGGGGCACAGTTCCTCCCAATGACAATCAACAATGGGGCAACGTGCCTCCTAATGACACCAACAATGGGGCACAGTGCCCCCCAATGACACCAACAATGGGGCACAGTGACTCCCAATGACAATCAACAATGGGGCACAGTTCCTCCCAATGACAATCAACAATGGGGCACAGTACCACCCAATGACACCAACAATGGGGCACAGTGACTCCCAATGACAATCAACAATGGGGCACAGTTCCTCACAATGACAATCAACAATGGGGCACAGTACCACCTAATGACACCAACAATGGGGCACAGTGACTCCCAATGACAACCAACAATGGGGCACAGTTCCTCCCAATGACAACCAACAATGGGGCACAGTTCCTCCCAATGACAACCAACAATGGGGCACAGTCCCTCCCAATGACAACCAACAATGGGGCACAGTCCCTCCCAATGACAACCAACAATGGGGCACAGTCCCTCCCAATGACAACCAACAATGGGGCACAGTTCCTCCCAATGACAACCAACAATGGGGCACAGTTCCTCCCAATGACAACCAACAATGGGGCACAGTGCCTCCCAATGACAACCAACAATGGGGCACAGTTCCTCCCAATGACACCAACAATAGGGCACAGTTCCTCCCAATGACAACCAACAATGGGGCACAGTTCCTCCCAATGACAACCAACAATGGGGCACAGTGCCTCCCAATGACAACCAACAATGGGGCACAGTTCCTCCCAATGACAACCAACAATGGGGCACAGTACCTCCCAATGAAACCAACAATGGGGCACAGTTCCTCCCAATGACACCAAAAATGGGTCACAGTTCCTTCCAATGACACCAACGATGGGGACCAATGATGGGACACAATTCATCCCAACACCACCAATGATGGGGCATGATTCCTCTCACTGACACCAACGATGGGGCATAGGTCACTCCACTGATGCCGACACATTTTCTACTCCCGGCCCCCTACAGTCTGAAGGACAGTACACTGGCCCTCTGTACAGAAAGTTTGGACACCGGCTGTAGAAGTTGGAAATCATTGTAGTAGGCACTTCTAATACAATGATTTCCAGGAGCTCCCAGGTCCCGTGCATTTGAAACATAGGAGGTCAGCCACACAGCATGGGCACCATTCACAGAAGGCTTTGTATCTTCTCAAAGATACAAAGCCCTCTGTGATTGGACATGGTGGAAAGTGTGACTAAACCGTCCAATCGGAGAACACTTGGCACCCATTGAGTAAATGCAAAGCAATTTCTGAATGGTGCTTGTGAACTCTAGTGGAGATCACTGTAGTAGGGGTGAATAGTATCGTGACTTCTATCTTAGAGGGATCCCACAGGTATGGTATATACACCAGGGGTGTCCAAACTGCGGCACGAGGGCCACATGGCCCTTTGCTGGCCTTTATCTGGCCCTTGGGGCACAATTCCTCCCACTGATACGAGGCACTATTCCTCCCACTGACACCAACAATGGGGCACTATATCGCCAACCAATACCAATGATGGGATACTATTCCTCCTACTAATAGGGGGGATACTCCTCGTATTGACCACCAACCCTCAGGCCATATTGGTTCTCACTGATGCCGGGCCTGGGACATTTTCTTCCCTTGCCCGGCCCTCGGAAGGGCAATAAAGTGGCCCTTTGTTTGAAAAGTTTGGAGTCCCCTGACATACACGATTACACTGGACCAATGCAACTATATTCATATACCCATACCCAGATTTTTTTCTTTTAAAAGTCATCATAGGTTTAAAGCGGAGTTCCACCCAAAAATGGAACTTCCTCTTATCCCACTCCTCACCCCCTTACATGCCACATTTGGCATGTAATTTTTTTGGGGGGGGGAGTGGAGGCTTCAGGAGAAGGGGACTTCCTGTCCCACTTCCTCCTTCCGCCGAGGGGCTGCAAAGGCGATTAGCTTAATCGCCTTTTGGCAGCCCCTCCCTGTAGGCGATCGTCTAGGACACGTGACAGGTTCTAGGCGATCGCCTGTCCAATCAAACAGCGCAGCGCCGAGCCGCGTGCATGCGCAGTGCCGCTCGCGCATGCGCAGTGAGTGCCTGGCCGTGAAGCCGAAAGCTGTCACAGCCGGGTACACACAGTGACAATGAAGACGCCGGCCGAGGAGGGGGGGAGAGGAGCGGAGCCCCGGCCGGCGCGTCGCTGGAACGCTGGAGCAGGTAAGTGTCTGTTTATTAAAAGCCAGCAGCTACACTTTTTGTAGCTGCTGACTTTTAATAAACATAAATATTGCCTGGAACTCCCCTTTAAGAAGTTCAAGAAGTTCTGGTGTGGAAGGGACTGGCCATTCCATATTTCTCCAAGAGAACCTGTCTTCTCTATTCCCGCCTTTCTATGCCCGGCACACTGCTCCTAACTTCCATGTGGTCTCAATGTCTTACATGCACCAAAGTTTCATGTGATGAAGGGGAAAGGTTGCCGCTCTCACACAGGAGTTCCATAGAATACACGCCCTAGTGAGGCACACAGGCTCTGCATGAGATCAAGAGACAAAAGAATAGACCTGGACGGCCGCACTCCAATACAACACCTTTATTGGTGGTTCAAATCCAGAAAAACAGTCAGTCCATACTGTACAGAAGGGGGGACAAACAACTTACGCGTTTCACACCGTAGAATGGTGCTTAATCATGATTAAGCACCAGGGGCGGACTGACAACTCATGGGGCCCCCGGGCAATAGGAGGTTATGGGGCCCCCAGGCAATAGATTATGGGGCCACAAACTATACACACACACACATTTAGCTGGATTCACAAAGAGTTACGCCGGCGTATCAGTAGATACGTCGTCGTAACTCGGAATCTAAGCCGTCGTATGTTTAAGTGTATGCTCAAACTGAGATACACTTAAACCTAGCTAAGATACGACTGCCTGCGCCGTCGTATCTTAGGGTGCAATATTTCCGCTGGCCGCTAGGTGGCGCTTCCGTTAACTAGCCAATGTTAAGTATGGCCGTCGTTCCCGTGTCAAAATTTGAAAATTTTACGTCGTTTGCGTAAGTCGTTCGTGAATGGGACTGGACGTAATTTACGTTCACGTCAAAACCAATACGTCCTTGCGGCGTACTTTGTAGCAATGCACACTGGGATATAAAAAACGTAAATCACGTCGGGTCACGAGTAATTTACATAAAACACGCCCCCTCATCCTCATTTGAATTAGGCGCGCTTACGCCGGCCCCATTTACGCTACGCCGCCGTAACTTAGGAGGCAAGTGCTTTGTGAATACAGCACTTGCCTCTCTGACTTACGGCGGCGTAGCATAAATACGATACGCTACGCCGCCGCAAACATGCACACATCTACCTGAATCTAGCTAATACAGTATACATATACAGTATACACACACAGACACAATATACACACACACACACACATACACACACAGAAAAGGTACTTGAGAGGCGGGGCATCTATAATCTTGGGATTTTTTTTAAAAACACAGATTTTTTTCATACTGTCCCTGGTTTTACTTAGGCTGGCAACCCTGATGGGGTCCCCTAGTGACATGGGGCCCTCGGGCAGCCTATTGTTCTATGTTATTGGCCATGTTAGGCTGAAGGAATCTATAAAGCATCAGTCAGGCATGTCAAAGTCAAATGAAACATCAATGGACAGGTGAGTAGAAAGGACGCCTGGTGTCCAATCAGATACAAGTTGGAAGGCGAGTTAGAAGGCGTTTATTAACCACTTGCTGACTGCCTAACATACAATTACGTCGGCAGAATGGCACGGGCAGGCAAAGCAATGTACCTGTACGTTGCTTTGAAACTGCCGCCTAGTAGGCGCGCCTGCCACGAGCTCCGTGACCGTGCTCACGGAACCCGCGGACTCGACGTCCGCCAGTGTCCCGCAATCGTGTCACGGAGCGGCAGAACGGGGAGATGCCCATGTAAACAAGGCATTTCCATGTTCTGCCTGGTGACAGGACACTGATTTACTGCCCCCTGTCATCGGGAGCAGTGATCACTGTTGTGTCACTTGTAGCACATCCCCCCAGTTAGAATCACTCACTTAACCCCTTCCTTGCCCCCTAGTGGTTAACCCCCTTCCCCGCCAGTGTCATTTACACAGTAATCAGTGCATTTTATAGCACGGATTGCTGTATAAATGACAATGGTCCCAAAAGTGTCAAATGTGTCCGCCGCAATATCGCAATCACGATTAAAAAAACGCTGATCTCCACCATTACTAGTAAAAAAAATATATATTTTTTTGAGGATATTTATTATAGCAAAAAGTAAAAAATATTGCTTTTTTTTTCAAAATTTTTGTTTATATTGCAAAAAATGAAAACCGCAGAGGTGATGAAATACCACCAAAAGAAAGCTCTATTCATGGGGAAAAAAAGAACAGAAATTTGGTTTGGGTTCAATGTCGCACAACCGCGCAATTGTCAGTTAAAGCGACGCAGTGCCGAATCACAAAAAATGGCCCGGTCATTGGGCAGCCAATTCTTCCGGGGCTGGAGTGGTTAAAAATAGCAACAAGCACATTGAGCCAAAACATTTTGGTTGAACAGGGATGACCCCTTCTTTAGGGCTTTTCACTCGAAACACGTTGGCTCGATGTACTTGTTTCTATTTTCAAACAAACACCTTCTAAATCACCTTCCAACTTGTATCTTATTGGACACCGGGCGTTCCTTTCTACTCGCCTTTCCAAATCTACGGCCAAACTTTCTAAAGAAAGGGCCCGTTTACTGTCCTTCAGACTTTGGGGGGCGGATGGGGTTGGACTGTCCCCAGTGGGAATAAATAATGCCAGATCTTTGGTATTAGGGGAGGAATAGCGCCTAATTGTTGGCGTAGGTGCAAGGAATAATGCCCCATTGTTGGCGTCAGTGGCAGCAATTATGCCCCATTGTTGGCGTCAGTGGCAGCAATTATGCCCCATTGTTTGCGTCAGTGGCAGCAATTATGCCCCATTGTTGGCGTAAGTGGCAGCAACGATGCCCCATTGTTGGCGTAAGTGGCAGCAACGATGCCCCATTGTTGGCGTAAGTGGCAGCAACGATGCCCCATTGTTGGCGTCAGTGGCAGCAATTATGCCCCATTGTTGGCGTCAGTGGCAGCAATTATGCCTCATTGTTGGCGTCAGTGGCAGCAATTATGCCCCATTGTTGGCGTCAGTGGCAGCAATTATGCCCCATTATTGGCGTCAGTGGCAGCAATTATGCCCCATTGTTGGCGTCAGTGGCAGCAATTATGCCCCATTGTTGGCGTCAGTGGCAGCAATTATGCCCCATTATTGGCGTCAGTGGTAGCAAATAATGCCCCATTGTTGGCATCAGTTGAAAGAAATATGCCCCATTGTTGGCATCAGTGGAAGGAATTATGCCCCATTGTTGGCATCAGTGGAAGGAATTATGCCCCATTGTTGGCGACAGTGGAAGGAAATATTCCCCATTGTTGGCATCAGTGGCAGGAATTATTCCCCATTGTTGGTGTCAGTGGCAGGAATTATGCCCCATTGTTGGCGTCAGTGGAAGGAAATATTCCTCATTGTTGGCGTCAGTGACAGTAATTATGCCCCATTGTTGGGGTCAGTGGAAGGAATTATGCCCCATTGTTGGCATCAGTGGCAGGAATTATTCCCCATTGTTGGTGTCAGTGGCAGGAATTATGCCCCATTGTTGGCGTCAGTGGCAGGAATTATGCCCCATTGTTGGCGTCAGTGGCAGGAATTATGCCCCATTGTTGGCGTCAGTGGCAGGAATTATGCCCCATTGTTGGCGTCAGTGGCAGGAATAATGCCCCATTGGTGGCGTCAGTGGCAGGAATAATGCCCCATTGTTGGCATCAGTGGCAGGAATTATGCCTCAAGGATAAAGGCAAGCAAAGGGACGCAGTTTGGAAACAACTGGATTAGAAGAACTCTATAGAGTTGGCCATGGACTTCATTTGGACAGGAAATCTGACCTCTGGCCAAAGTGTTCCTTCAGCATTACATGTGTAAGCATGCCCACCTACTCCATGCCCCTTCCCTGCTTCCGGACTGATCTGCCTCCTTAGGCTCAAGCTGAAATTTGCTGTCAGGGTCACTTGGCATCTGGATTGGAAGAAGTGAAAATGTAGAATTTGGCAGCCTTGCCAACCCCAGAGGCTATACATACATCCAGTGTAATGAACATTGCATTCCATATTCCCCCGAGATCCCGTGTTTCGTTAGATTTGGTTCCCTTTTCCAGCATTCCTGAACATACCTGTGATTGACCCAATTGGCATGAGTCACGGATCAATTATTGCCCTTCATATGTAGCTTACATAAGGGCTGATTGCTAGGTCTTACAATTCAGCAAGCCAGCTGTGCGTAGGAGAAGAAATGTTCCTTCTCTTATAAAGTAAAAAAGAGAAATTACAGATAATTATATAGCAATCTATCTATACATCTATATATAAAAGTGAGAGAAACTTGTTTACGCAGATTGTAAAGCAAGGCATATCTTAAAGTTTAACTCCAGGGAAAAGAAAATCTTGAATCCCAAACTATCTACCTGTATACTGTTTATGGATGGCTGTTGTAATATAAAAATTGATACCTTGCGGCAAGCCTCCTCCTTCACACGCAGCTCTGGATTTCCAGGGATGGAATATGCAGCTAGGACAGCAAAGGGCTCCGGGAGCATACCTGCCCCTCCTCTCCCTTTCACAAAAAGCTTTGGGCTGGATTCAGGTAGCTGCGCCCCTTCTTACGGCGGCGCAGTGTATCGTATTTACGCTACGCCGACGCAACTTACAGGAGCAAGTGCAGTATTCACAAAGCACTTGCTCCGTAAGTTGCGGCGGCGTAGCGTAAATGGGGCCGGCGTAAGCCCGCGTAATTCAAATGTGGAAGGGGGGCGTGTTTTATGCTAATATGTGATGACCTGACGTGATTGACGTGTTTTACGAACGGCGCATATGCCGTCCGTGTACATATCCCAGTGTGCATTGCTTCAAATGACGTCGCAACAACGTCATTGGTTTCAACTTGAACGTAAATTACGTCCAGCCCTATTCGCGAACGACTTACGCAAACGACGCAAAAAATTCAAATTTCGAAGCGGGAACGACGTCCATACTTAACATTGGCTGCGCCACCTAATAGCAGGAGCAACGTTACGCCGAAAAAGCCTTACGCAAACGACGTAAAAAACTACCGCCGGGCGCACGTACGTTTGTGAATCGGCGTAACTAGGTAATTTGCATACTCTACACCGAAAACAATGGAAGCGCCACCTAGCGGCCAGCGTGAGAATGCACCTTAAGATACGACAGCGTAAGAGACTTATGCCAGTCGTATCATAGGCTAATGTCGGCGTATCTAGCTTTCTGAATACAGAAAGAAGATACGCCGGCGAAGCTTTGAATTTACGCGGCATATCTATGGATACGCCGGCGTAAATCGTTGCTGAATCTAGCCCTTTGTATTTCTTTCACAGAATACAAGGGGTTCTGTGAATAGAGGAGAAGAGCTCATGTCGCACTACCTGTCCCTCCTCTCCCCTCTTCTTCTCCAATTGCCCCCCCCCCCCCCTCATGTACTGGAGATGAAGCGTTATGGACATGTTTGTAGTCCATATCAATGGAGCATCCTGGGGTGACAACCACGGCTCCCACCCTGGATACAATGGAGGAGTAACGTAACCACCCAAGGACAAAAAGTGCATTGTTTGTAGAATGTGCGAATTAAAAATAAAGAAGGTTGTTAAAAAAAATAGAAGAAAACATAAGGAGCCACCACACCAAGGACTAAGGCCCCGTACACACGATAGAATCCATCCGCAGATAAATCCCAGCAAATGGGTTTCTGCGGATAGATCCTATGGTGTGTACATGCCAGCGGATCTGTTTCCGCGGAGAAATCTCCTCTGGGATGGATTTCCAGCAGATCGAATATTTGTTGTGCTGCACAACATATCCATCTGCTGGAATCCATTCCAACGGATGGATCCGCTCGTCTGTACAGACTTACCGGATCCATTCGTCCAAAGGGATTCCCCGCACGCGTCGTAATGATTTGACGCATGCGTGGAATTCCTTATATGACAGAGTCGCGCCCGTCGCCGCGTCATAATCGCGGCGACGGCGCAACACATCATCGGGAGAGGATTTCCGCGCGGATTTCAATGGGATGGTGTGTACACTCCATCCCATCGAAATCAGCGGATTTCTTTGAGAGGATTTATCCGTGGAAACGGTCCGCTGGACCGTATCTGCGGATAAATCCTCTCGTGTGTATGGGGCCTAAGAAGTTACTATATGTTCCATTTTTGGTTTTGGGTTTAGATACACATTAATGTGTTACTAAAGGCAAATTTTTTATAATTTTTTTATTAAAATACCAAACGTGTTATACTTACCTGCTCTGTGCAGTGGTATTGCTCAGAGCGGTCCCGATCCTCCTCTTCTGGGGCCCCCGGCAGCGATCTTGGCTCCTCCTCTTCTTCTTGGGACTACCAGAGACAGTCACTGGATATAGGGAGAGCGTAGTCCACCCACGCTCTCGACCTGTGTGTCTACTTAGGCCCGCCCCCTACTTCCTCCTCACTGCATTTGATTGACAGCAAGAAGAGCCAATGGCTCCTGCTGCTGTGTGAAGAAGAAGTAAGGGAAGAATAGATGCAGCCGTGCACAGCGCTGATCTCTTCTACCGTCTCTCCCCCTTCACACAGGGAAGGGAAAGGGGAGAAGGGGGGGGGGGGAAGGGAAAGGGGAAGGGAAAGGGGAGAAGGGGGGGGAAGGGAAAGGGGAGAAGGGAAAGGGGAGAAGGGGGGAGGGAAAGGGGAGAAGGGGGAGGGGGGGGAAAGGGGAGAAGGGGGAGGGGGGGGGGAAGGGGAGAAGGGGGAGAAGGGGGGGGGAAGGGGAGAAGGGGGGGGGGGGGGGGGAGGGGAGAAGGGGGGTCCTCCATTTCTCGGGTTCCTCTTTGCTGATCCTGGTCCTTCCCTCCTATTGAGTGCCCCCACGGTCATCAGCTTCCTATGGGGACACCCGAGCCGAGCTGCAGCTCCGTGTGTCCATTCAGACATGGACCCCCGACCCGGCCTGCCCCCTCTCTTGCCTGATTGGCTGACTGACTTTGACAGCCACAGGAGCCAATGTCTCAGCCAAATCAGAAGGAAGGCAGCTTAGACATTCGTGGACATCGCTGGAGAGAGAATAGGTTTTTATGCATTAGGATAAAAACCTTGGGCCAGATTCACAGTGGAGATACGACGGCGTATATCTGCTGAAACGCCGTCGTATCTCTGTTTCTATCTATGCGACTGATTCATAGAATCAGTTACGCATAGATAGCCAGAATATCCGACAAGTGTCATTGTTTTACACTGTCGGATCTTAGGATGCAATACCGCGGCCACCGCTGGGGGGAGTTTGCGTCGTAAACCAGCGTCGGGTATGCAAATTAGGAGTTACGGCGATTCATGACGGATTAGCTGCCCTAACTTTAGTCAGCAAGTGTATTGCTGTCTAAAGTATGGCCGTCGTTCCCGGGGCGAAATTTAAAAATCAACGTCGTTTGCGTAAGCAGTCCTGGAATACGGAATTACGCTACGCGCGTCGCGTTCAAAAAAATTACGTCACGGCGCCCAATGCATGACGGTAGTTTGGAAACGGAGCATGCGCAGTAGGTCCGGCGCGGGAGCGCGCCTAATTTAAATGGCACACGCCCATTTAAATTGGCCCGCCTTGCGCCGGAGGCCGCCGGCGTAGGTTTTCATCGCAAGTGCTTGGTGAATCAGGCACTTGCGATGAAAAATTGCGTTACGTTACGCCGCTGCTCTCCTATGTGAATCTGGCCCCTTCTCCCTTACAAGGGAGCTGCACCAGATTCTGCACTCTCCAGTTTTAGTAAATAACCCCCACTTTACCTTCCCCTAAAAGGGACTCACTAAACTTATTACTAAAGTAATGCTTTGATTGGGATTGTTTTTGGCCGTCCCCCCCCCCCCCCCCATTTGCACTCGAAGGTGACAGGTACACTTTAACCTGAAAGCCGTGTACTTCCAACTTTATAAATATAGACATTATTATGTGATTTATCTCTAATATTAGAAAGTTTGATGATGTAAATGGTAAAAGTAGTGTTTAATTCTGGAGCCTCAGCACACCTCCCAAGCTTTACACACCTTAATAAGTAGGGAAGAGGGCTCTGCCCACCATTCAGGACGGTACAGAATTGACACAGTCAGCGGTGTGATTACAATGTGCTATTCAGGGTCATTTCTAGCTGTGTGCCATTAACATGCTGGATTAGAAGGAAGTCATAATCATCTGAAGTGTTCCTATTATTGCTCTGACTTCCATGAATGAGTGGAGGTTCTATGTACAGCGGCGGTGTGTCATAAGACTCATGATGACAACATGCTGAGTATATTGGAGTCAGGCGGAACTGTGAGAATCGCAGTAATTCCACCACACGGGAACCAATGTCATTTCTGCTAGAATCCAGAGGAAGACCCGTGTTCAGAGCCATTGGGAAGGGGGTCTCCTTTCTTACCACCCCAGACTGGGTCTGTCCGTTTTTACCTTTACTGACAATAAATTACTACAACACTTTTTGCATACATCATTTTCTGAGAGGAGAAAGAGGGAACTTTTAATGGTATTCGTGCCCCTTAACCACTTCAGCCCCGGAAGGATTTACCCCCTTCCTGACCAAGCCCTTTTATGCGATATGGTACAGTGTCGCTTTAACCGACAATTGCAACGTTGCAACCGAACAAAATTTACTTCCTTTTTTTCCCACAAATAGAGCTTTCTTTTGGTGATATTTGATCACCTCTGTGTTTTTATTTTTTTAAAACCTGACAGAGGATCTTATCACGATCAGAGATGCAGCGTGTCAGACAGAAATTGGTGCTGATCTGAGGTGTGAAGGTGCAGAAATTGGGGAAAATCTGAGGTGTGAAGTGCTGAACTGAGGTGTGAAGGAGCGGGAGAAGGGGCTGATCTGAGGTGTGAAGGTGCAGGAGAAGGGGCTGATCTGAGGTTTGCAGGTGCAGGAGAAGGGGCTGATCTGAGGTGTGAAGGTGCAGGAGAATGGGCTGATCTGAGGTGTGAAGGTGCAGGAGAAGGGGCTGATCTGAGGTGTGAAGGTGCAGAAGAAGGGGCTGATCTGAGGTGTGAAGGTTCAGGAGAAGGGGCTGATCTGAGGTGTGAAGGGTCAGGAGAAGGGGCTGATCTGAGGTGTGAAGGTGCAGGAGAAGGGGGCTGATCTAAGGTGTGAAGGTGCAGGAGAAGGGGCTGATCTGAGGTGTGAAGGTGCAGAAGAAGGGGTTGATCTGAGGTGTGAAGGGTCAGGAGAAGGGGCTGATCTGAGGTGTGAAGGGTCAGGAGAAGGGGCTGATCTGAGGTGTGAAGGTGCAGGAGAAGGGGCTGATCTGAGGTGTGAAGGTACAGGAGAAGGGGCTGATCCGAGGTATGAAGGTGCAGGAGAAGGTGCTGATCTGAGGTGTGAAGGTGCAGGAGAAGGGGCTGATCCGAGGTATGAAGGTGCAGGAAAAGGGGCTGATCTGAGGTGTGAAGGGGCTGATCTGAGGTTTGCAGGTGCAGGAGAAGGGGCTGATCTGAGGTGTGAAGGTGCAGGAGAAGGGGCTGATCTGAGGTGTGAAGGTGCAGGAGAAGGGGCTGATCTGAGGTGTGAAGGTGCAGGAGAAGGGGTTGATCTGAGGTGTGAAGGTGCAGGAGAAGGGGCTGATCTGAGGTGTGAAGGTGCAGGAGAAGGGGCTGATCTGAGGTGTGAAGGTGCAGGAGATGGGGCTGATCTGAGGTGTGAAGGTGCAGGAGAAGGGGCTGATCTGAGGTGTGAAGGTGCAGGAGAAGGGGCTGATCTGAGGTGTGAAGGTGCAGGAGAAGGGGCTGATCTGAGGTGTGAAGGTGCAGGAGAAGGGGCTGATCTGAGGTGTGAAGGTACAGGAGAAGGGGCTGATCCGAGGTATGAAGGTGCAGGAGAAGGGGCTGATCTGAGGTGTGAAGGTGCAGGAGAAGGGGCTGATCCGAGGTATGAAGGTGCAGGAAAAGGGGCTGATCTGAGGTGTGAAGGGGCTGATCTGAGGTTTGCAGGTGCAGGAGAAGGGGCTGATCTGAGGTGTGAAGGTGCAGGAGAAGGGGCTGATCTGAGGTGTGAAGGTGCAGGAGAAGGGGCTGATCTGAGGTGTGAAGGTGCAGGAGAAGGGGTTGATCTGAGGTGTGAAGGTGCAGGAGAAGGGGCTGATCTGAGGTGTGAAGGTGCAGGAGAAGGGGCTGATCTGAGGTGTGAAGGTGCAGGAGAAGGGGCTGATCTGAGGTGTGAAGGTGCAGGAGAAGGGGCTGATCTGAGGTGTGAAGGTGCAGGAGAAGGGGCTGATCTGAGGTGTGACGGTGCAGGAGAAGGGGCTGATCTGAGGTGTGAAGGTGCAGGAGAAGGGGCTGATCTGAGGTGTGAAGGTACAGGAGAAGGGGCTGATCCGAGGTATGAAGGTGCAGGAGAAGGGGCTGATCTGAGGTGTGAAGGTGCAGGAGAAGGGGCTGATCCGAGGTATGAAGGTGCAGGAAAAGGGGCTGATCTGAGGTGTGAAGGGGCTGATCTGAGGTTTGCAGGTGCAGGAGAAGGGGCTGATCTGAGGTGTGAAGGTGCAGGAGAAGGGGCTGATCTGAGGTGTGAAGGTGCAGGAGAAGGGGCTGATCTGAGGTGTGAAGGTGCAGGAGAAGGGGCTGATCTGAGGTGTGAAGGTGCAGGAGAATGGGCTGATCTGAGGTGTGAAGAAGGGGTTGATCTGAGGTGTGAAGGGTCAGGAGAAGGGGCTGATCTGAGGTGTGAAGGTGGAAGGGGGCTGATCTAAGGTGTGAAGGCGGAAGGGGGCTGATCTAAGGTGTGAAGGTGCAGGAGAAGGGGCTGATCTGAGGTGTGAAGGTGCAGAAGAAGGGGTTGATCTGAGGTGTGAAGGGTCAGGAGAAGGGGCTGATCTGAGGTGTGAAGGGTCAGGAGAAGGGGCTGATCTGAGGTGTGAAGGTGCAGGAGAAGGGGCTGATCTGAGGTGTGAAGGTGCAGGAGAAGGGGCTGATCTGAGGTGTGAAGGTACAGGAGAAGGGGCTGATCCAAGGTATGAAGGTGCAGGAGAAGGGGCTGATCTGAGGTGTGAAGGTGCAGGAGAAGGGGCTGATCCGAGGTATGAAGGTGCAGGAAAAGGGGCTGATCTGAGGTGTGAAGGGGCTGATCTGAGGTTTGCAGGTGCAGGAGAAGGGGCTGATCTGAGGTGTGAAGGTGCAGGAGAAGGGGCTGATCTGAGGTGTGAAGGTGCAGGAGAAGGGGCTGATCTGAGGTGTGAAGGTGCAGGAGAAGGGGCTGATCTGAGGTGTGAAGGTGCAGGAGAAGGGGCTGATCTGAGGTGTGACGGTGCAGGAGAAGGGGCTGATCTGAGGTGTGAAGGTGCAGGAGAAGGGGCTGATCTGAGGTGTGAAGGTGCAGGAGAAGGGGCTGATCTGAGGTGTGAAGGTACAGGAGAAGGGGCTGATCCGAGGTATGAAGGTGCAGGAGAAGGGGCTGATCTGAGGTGTGAAGGTGCAGGAGAAGGGGCTGATCCGAGGTATGAAGGTGCAGGAAAAGGGGCTGATCTGAGGTGTGAAGGGGGTGATCTGAGGTTTGCAGGTGCAGGAGAAGGGGCTGATCTGAGGTGTGAAGGTGCAGGAGAAGGGGCTGATCTGAGGTGTGAAGGTGCATGAGAAGGGGTTGATCTGAGGTGTGAAGGTGCAGGAGAAGGGGCTGATCTGAGGTGTGACGGTGCAGGAGAAGAGGCTGATCTGTGGTGTGAAGGTGCAGGAGAAGGGGCTGATCTGAGGTGTGAAGGTGCAGGAGAAGGGGCTGATCTGAGGTGTGACGGTGCAGGAGAAGGGGCTGATCTGAGGTGTGAAGGTGCAGGAGAAGGGGCTGATCTGAGGTGTGAAGGTGCAGGAGAAGGGGCTGATCTGAGGTGTGAAGGTGCAGGAGAAGGGGCTGATCTGAGGTGTGATGGTGCAGGAGAAGGGGCTGATCTGAGGTGTGAAGGTGCAGGAGAAGGGGCTGATTTGAGGTGTGACGGTGCAGGAGAAGGGGCTGATCTGAGGTGTGACGGTGCAGGAGAAGGGGCTGATCTGAGGTGTGAAGGTGCAGGAGAAGGGGCTGATCTGAGGTGTGAAGGTGCAGGAGAAGGGGCTGATCTAAGGTGTGAAGGTGCAGGAGAAGGGGCTGATCTGAGGTGTGAAGGTGCAGGAGAAGGGGCTGATCTGAGGTGTGAAGGTGCAGGAGAAGGGGCTAAACTGAGGTGTGAAGGTGCAGGAGAAGGGGTTGATCTGAGGTGTGAAGGGACAGGAGAAGGGGCTGATCCGAAGTATGAAGGTGCAGGAGAAGGGGCTAATCTGAGGTGTGAAGGTGCAGGAGAAGGGGCTGATCTGAGGTGTGAAGGGACAGGAGAAGGGGCTGATCTGAGGTGTGAAGGTGCAGGAGAAGGGGCTGATCTGAGGTGTGAAGGTGCAGGAGAAGGGGCTGATCCGAGGTATGAAGGTGCAGGAGAAGGGGCTGATCTGAGGTGTGAAGGTGCAGGAGAAGGGGCTGATCCGAGGTATGAAGGTGCAGGAAAAGGGGCTGATCTGAGGTGTGAAGGGGGTGATCTGAGGTTTGCAGGTGCAGGAGAAGGGGCTGATCTGAGGTGTGAAGGTGCAGGAGAAGGGGCTGATCTGAGGTGTGAAGGTGCAGGAGAAGGGGCTGATCTGAGGTGTGAAGGTGCATGAGAAGGGGTTGATCTGAGGTGTGAAGGTGCAGGAGAAGGGGCTGATCTGAGGTGTGACGGTGCAGGAGAAGAGGCTGATCTGTGGTGTGAAGGTGCAGGAGAAGGGGCTGATCTGAGGTGTGACGGTGCAGGAGAAGGGGCTGATCTGAGGTGTGACGGTGCAGGAGAAAGGGCTGATCTGAGGTGTGAAGGTGCAGGAGAAGGGGCTGATCTGAGGTGTGAAGGTGCAGGAGAAGGGGCTAAACTGAGGTGTGAAGGTGCAGGAGAAGGGGTTGATCTGAGGTGTGAAGGGACAGGAGAAGGGGCTGATCCGAAGTATGAAGGTGCAGGAGAAGGGGCTAATCTGAGGTGTGAAGGTGCAGGAGAAGGGGCTGATCTGAGGTGTGAAGGGACAGGAGAAGGGGCTGATCTGAGGTGTGAAGGTGCAGGAGAAGGGGCTGATCTGAGGTGTGAAGGTGCAGGAGAAGGGGCTGATCTGAGGTGTGAAGGTGCAGGAGAAGGGGCTGATCCGAGGTGTGAAGGTGCAGGAAAAGGGGCTGATCTGAGGTGTGAAGGTGCAGGAGAAGGGGCTGATCTGAGGTGTGAAGGTGCAGGAGAAGGGGCTGATCCGAGGTATGAAGGTGCAGGAAAAGGGGCTGATCTGAGGTGTGAAGGTGCAGGAGAAGGGGCTGATCTGAGGTGTGAAGGTGCAGGAGAAGGGGCTGATCTGAGGTTTGAAGGTGCAGGAGAAGGGGTTGATCTGAGGTGTGAAGGTGCAGGAGAAGGGGCTGATCTGAGGTGTGAAGGTGCAGGAGAAGGGGCTGATCTGAGGTGTGAAGGTGCAGGAGAAGGGGCTTTTTCAATAACTTACTGCAGCACATGGAAGCATGCACTCACACTACACACCAATGCATATGTTAGGTGCACAATTACACACGTCGTATGATGTAAACATGCCCTAAAAATCTTCATGACTCACAAGCTTTCTGGGTAATATTTTTTATTAATCTATGATAGTTTTACAGACATATTTTATATCAGCTAGTCGGTGGCTGTTCTATTTCGTACAATTCAAAACATTATAGAGGTGTAATGGAAAACAAATCTATTTGTTCAAAAACGTTCTTCTATGTAAAAGAAATGTGCTTTTGCTTGTCCTGTGCAGCTCCAGTACGTCACTGTGGAATTACCTCGCTTATCTCACTGTCTAGTCTGAGACATGCTTACAAAGTGACTTCATAGAAGTGTCAGGCCTGTGTGGGGGAAGAGCGGACGCACCCTACAAAGCACGTCACTATTGGGAAATCTACCATGTGGAAGAAAGATGGAGGAGACGCTCCTAAAGATTGGAACACACTTTTACATCCACAGGAGAAATTCGAATTGTCTGAGAGTCACAGCACAACTGTTATTCAGCCTTTTGCATCCATACCTTAAAGTGGTTTCCATATACAGTAAAGTGCCTGGCCTCAGGTGATGCACAGAGATTAAACAAATCCTCCTACATAAGTTACGTTTCCAGGGAGAACCCTCCTCCGCAGAGCCCTTCTCTGAGGAAGAGGTCTCTCCCTAAAAACACATTAGCCTAGCCATTACGGACACGTTCTGGTCTTCTTGCTTATGTGGCGCAGTATTCCTGGGAGGTGTCCAGTTCATATCGTGCTTTGTCATGCTTTTATATCACCTATGTTTGTGAGTATGTTTTGTGATACTTTATGCCCTTTAATAAATGTTTTAATGGAATTGCAGTAGGTCGGTGCGCCCTTCTCTTGTTTTTGGTTGTCATGCACATCACTGTCCAGTGTGCACCACCACTGCCGCATAACAGCGACCTGAGCGGGATCTGGATCGCTGAGTCCAGGCGTGCTGACAACCTTATATGAGTGCAGAGCAGAGAGTGGACTAATCGCTGTGTGTGACCAGATGGTAAGCTGCAATATCGCGGAGACTGGTGAGCTGCTGCTGTGGAGATTTATTATCTGCTGCTAGAGAGACTTAGCCCTTTAGGAACTGACCATACATCAATCTAGTAGCCTTATTGCTGCCTGTAGACTTGGCCGGGATTATTTTCATGTGCACCAATGGTACAACTGGGCCCCAACGCTAGCCCGTTAAATAATTAGGACTAAAGACTATCCCTTTACAGCTGCTACACAGAGACCGTCGCCTAATACTTATGTTACGGAGGTACCTCTCAGGGGACATTGCATGATATGCTAACCATTCTCCTAGAGTGTACTCTAGACTAGTTATAATATTATTCACATTACAGTTCATGCACTGTTTATTACTAACTTTGCTGATCCACAAGTTAATCACAGTCTACTGGCACAAAACTATATTTTCAAGTTACCTTGGCATAGTGATTCTAGTGGACAATGTCTGAACCTACCTTATGTATGTTTATTTATGCCCAAACCACCAATTATTCTAACCTGTACCAATACATTGAGTTCATTGACCACTAAACAGTCTTGTGTCTATTTCCTGGTGCCAATTCACAGCCAAGGTAAAAGGTATCTATACTTGTGTTCTTATAAGTGCTTGCAGTCAGGGCCGAACTTACCATTGGGCTTGACTGGGCTCAAGCCCATGGGCCCCGCCCAATAGGGGTCCCGGATCGCAACCCCCAGGGCCCCAGACGGCAACCCCCACTTTTTTTTTTTTATAAAAAAAAATGTTTGTTTATATTAATATATATATATATATATATATATATATATATATATATATATATATATATATATATATATAATTATTATTAAAGGGCCCAGAGGTCTCTAGGGCCCCCGGATGGCAACCCCCCCCTTTTTTTTTTATAAAAAAAATTACATTTATATATATATATATATATATATATTTTTTTTTTTTTTTTTTTTTTTTATTAAAGGGCTCAGAGGTCCCCAGGGCCCCATGTGACAAACCCCCCCCCCCTTTTTTTATTTATGTTTATTTTTGTTTATATTTTTTTATTTTTTATTAAAAGGCCCAGAGGTCCCCAGGGGCCCAGACCCCCGGATGGCAACCTTCCTTTTTTTATGTATTTTTTATAAATGTTTATTTTTTTTTTATTAAAGGGCCCAGAGGTTTCTTTTTTCTTTTTATTAAAAGGGCCCCAGATGGCTACCCCCTTTTTTATATATATATATATATATATATATATATATATATATATATATATATATATATATATATATATTTATTCTTTTTCTTTATTTCTTTTTTTTTGTAAAGCCCCCCCCCCCGCCTCTAAGCTGTGTAAGGGGCCCCAAAATTCCTGATGGTGGCCCTGCGCATACCTCCCAACACGCACGGATTCTGCGGGACTTTCCCGCACAGACAGCTTCTTCCCGCAGTCCCGCAAAAGGGTTAATTTTCCCGCACTGCAAGAGGAGGCAGCATGGAAGCAGGAGGAACTGGAGCGGTGTGTGGAGGACTGTGGCACATTCCGTGCACAGGTGAGAGGCACCCCCCCCGCTCAACAACTTTAATGCACACCCCCCTCCCGCTCAACAACTATGACCCCCCCCCCCCCGCTCAACATCTTCGATCCCCCCCCCAATTCTCGGCTCCAGGGGGCCCTTTCAACACTCAAGCCCAGGGGCCCCCCACCACCCCAAGTCCTGCCCTGCTTGCAGTAACTTTCATTCAGCCAGGTGTGTCAGAGGGGCTGAGGGTATTCTTGTAGTCGAGATGCAGAACAGAGAACCCAAATTACCAAGTTGCTTCTGCAGGGGGTAGTCCTACACCATAATTGAAGCTAAAACTACAAAAAGTGTGCTGTCGGGACTGGTTACCCTGTTGCACATAAAGCAGGCACATGTATTCAGTCCCCTGAACAGAAAGTACAGGACAGAAACCTGTGCTCTTTATGCAAAGACACAGCCCTGAAAAGTTACAACATTCAGTATATCCCTATGAAAAACAGTTTTTCTTATGCCGCGTACACAGGATCATTTTTCGGCTTGTAAAAAACAATGTTTTTCAGCCTCTCGAAAAAACAAAGTTTTTTCCAACTTCATCATTAAAACGAAGTTGCCCACACACGATCGTGAAAAAAATGCTCTAGCAAAGCGCGGTGACGTACAACACGTACAACGGCACTATAAAGGGGAAGTTCCATGCGGATGACGCCACCCTTGGGGCTGCTTTTGCAGATTTTGTGTTTGTAAAAGACGATTCACATTTTTCTGTCTGTTACAGCGTGATGAATGTGCTTACTCTATTACGAACGGTAGTTTTATCAGAACGAGCGCTCCCGTCTCAGAACTTGCTTCTGAGCATGCGCAGGTTTTTCACGTCATTAAAGCCCACACACGATCATTTTTTACAACCTGAAAACCGACATTGTTTAAAACGTTGTTAAAAAAATAGAGCATGTTCGAATTTTTTTTGTCGTTTTTCAGAACCCGAAAAATTCTCTGAAACCCACACACAATCATTTTAAATAATTTTTTTTAAAAACAACGGGCCTGATTCTCAAAAGAGATACGCAGACTTAACTGCTGTTCAGCCTGCGTATCCCTGTGCCTAACTTTGGAAACGATTCTCAAAAGGCTTTTTCCAAAGTTAGGCAGAAAATCTGACATGTGTAAGACACTTACACGGTCAGATTTTAGGATGCAGTACCGCATCCGCCACTGGGGGCATTTCTCATTGAAATGCAGCTTTGCGTATGCAAATGAGGACTTAAGCAGATTTTCAAAGCATTTCAGCACTTTGATTTCTGCGTAAGTTCCGAATTTGCCTGCGCAAAACTAGGGCTGGTTTTATAATGTGGAAAGTTAGTCACACATTGTAAAGGCCCATTCCAGCGACGGCATTTGGTATGCATTCCCGAGGGAGAACTCCACGGCAATTTTTAAATTCAAAACCGCCATGGGTTCCCCCCCAGGAGCATACCAGGCCCTTAGGTCTGGTATGGGTTGTAAGGAGACCCCCCCTCCGCCGAAAATTCGACGTAGGGGGTCCCCCTACAATCCATACCAGACCCGTATCCAAAGCACGCTACCCGGCCGGTCAGGAATGGGAGTGGGGACGAGCGAGCGTCCCCCCCCCTCCTGAGCCGTGCCAGGCCGCATGCCCTCAACATGGGGGGGTTGGGTGCTCTGGGGCAGGGGGGCGCACTGCGGGCCCCCCCACCCCAGAGCACCCTGTCCCCATGTTGATGAGGACAGGACCTCTTCCCGACAACCCTTGCCATTGGTTGTCGGGGTCTGCGGGCGGGGGCTTATCGGAATCTGGGAGTCCCCTTTAATAAGGGGGCCCCCAGATACCGGCCCCCCACCCTAAGTGAATGGATATGGGGTACATTCGTACCCCTATCCATTCACCTGGAGGCAAAAAGTAAGTTAGTAAACACACAACACAAGGCTTTTTAAAATAATTTATTATTCTGCTCCGGATGCCCCCCCTGTCTTCGTTATTAGCTCAATTACCAGGGGGGGCTTCTTCTTCCACTCTCCGGGGGTCTTCTCCGCTCTCCGGGGGGGGGTTTCTTCTTCCGCTCTCCGGGGGGGGCTTCTCCGGACTCCGGGGGGCTTCTTCCATCTTCTCCCCTCTTCCGCTGTTGACTCGGCGAACCCCGGTTCTTCTGCAGCTGTCCGGTGCCTTCTTCTTCAGCGCTGGCTGCCTGCTATGTTTGTGTGTTAGCTCGATTTCAAACAGGCAGCCGGCGCGGTCTTCTGTGACGTCAGGGTCTTGTCTTCTGTTCTTCCGATGTTGACTCGTCGCCTGTTGTCGCTGTAATGATGGAAGCGCGCCTTGCATCCCATTTATATAGGCATCACCGTCCCATCATGCTCCGGTAGGTACCCACGTGGTGGGTGCACGTGGGTAGGCACCCACCACGTGGGTACCTGCCGGAGCATGACATTTTTCGGCGTGGGGGGGTCTCCTTACAACCCATACCAGACCTAAGGGCCTGGTATGCTCCTGGGGGGGAACCCATGCCGGTTTTTTCTTTGAAAATTGGCATGGAGTTCACCCTCTCAGGAATGCATGCTGAGCGACGCTGACATTTTTTTTTATAATCATTTGTTTTCCCGGCGCGTCTTTTTTTTTCACCCGTCGCAACTTTAGTGTCCCGTCGAAATTCTCAAAGCCGCCCGGCGTTAATTACCTTCGCGCGCTGCACGTCGGGAAAATTACGTCACACGCATGCGCAGTACGGCCAGCGCGGGAGCGCGCCTCATTTAAATTTTAAACGCCCCCAGGAGAGGAGGACCGCCTTACGACGGCGGCACTTAAGTTACACGGCCTGAAATTTCTACCTAAGTGCTTTGACGATCGGGCACTTAGGTAGAAATTTTAAGTCAGTGTAACTTAACTGCTGAAATTTAAGTTACGCAGACTTTTTGAGAATTTGGCCCAACGTTTTTTACAACCTGAAAAATGATCGTGTGTACGCGGCATAAGTATTGAGAGCTTTAATGTTATTTCACTGAGCACTTGGTTGTTTTCCTGGAGAGTACTTGTTAGCCGAGTATAATGAGGACTAAACCAATATCTGGCTGTTTGACTGGCATTGCCCTTTAAAGTGGATCAAAAGCCTACACGAGCGGAATTTTCGTTGGAAAAAAGTTGGATGTTTTTTCCGGACGGAATTCTGCTCAAGCTTGGCTTGCATACACACGATCACACAAAAGTTCTCTGAACTTTTGAGCGTTAAGAACCTAGTGAAGTACAACACTACGACAAGGCGAGAAAAAGAAGTTCAATGGTTCCGAGCATGCGTCGAATTGTTTCCGAGCATGCGTGTTTTTTCCCCAACGGCATTGCAGACAGACGATCGGAATTTCCGATAGGAACTTTTTCCGTCGAAAAAAAAGAGAACCTGCTCTCAATCTTTTGCTGGCGGAAATTCCGACAGAAAAAGTCTGATGGAGCCTACACACGGTCGGAATTTCCGACCAAAAGCTCACATCGGACTTTTGCTGGCGGAAATTCCGCTAGTGTGTACAGGGTATTACTGCATGACATTTAGGGCCAGATTCTCAGAGACTTACGTCGGCGTATCAGTAGATACGCCGTCGTAAGTCTGAATCTGCACCGTTGTATATTTAAGCATATTCTGGAAACCAGATACACTTGAATTTGGCTAAGATACGAGCGGCGTAAGTTTGCTACGCCGTCGTATCTTAGGGTGCATATCTACGCTGGCCGCTAGGTGGCGCTTCCGTTGTTTTCCGCGTCCAATATGCAAATGAGCAAGATACGCCGATTCCCGAACGTACGTACGCCCGTCGCAATTAGTTACGCCGTTTACGCAAGACATACGCCGGCGTAAAGATAAATCAGGTCTCTAGGTGGCGTAGCCCATGCAAAGTATGGACGTCGGAACAAGCGTATCTTTTTACGTTGTTTGCGTAAGTCGTACGCGAATGGGGGTGCGTAAGTTACGTTAACGTCGTAGGCAGTGTTGGACTATCTTAGGCATTCTATCCGACGCATGCGCACTGGGATACGTCCACGGACGGCGCGAATGCGCCGTACGTTCAAAACGTCATTTACGTGGGGTCATGCTTTATTTGCATAAAACACGCCCACCTCTTCCCAATTTGAATTAGGCGCGCTTACGCCGGCACATTTACGATACGCCGCCGTAACTTAGGACGCAAGTGCTTTGTGAATACAGCACTTGCCTCTCTTAAGTTGCGACGGTGTAGCGTAAATACGATACGCTACGCCCGCCCACACTTACGCTGGGGTACGTGAATCTAGGCCTAAGTCTGTTATCATAAGCAACGGCCATTTTGTATTAAAAATACTTAGGTAGATTCAGTAAGAGTTAGGCCCCGTACACACGATAGAATCCATCCGCTGAAAAATCTCAGCGGATCGGTTTCAGCGGATAGATTCTATGTTGTGTACATTCCAGCGGATA
Source organism: Rana temporaria (assembly GCF_905171775.1). Lineage (NCBI taxonomy): Eukaryota > Metazoa > Chordata > Amphibia > Anura > Ranidae > Rana > Rana temporaria. Next base: position 624,045,515 of record NC_053489.1, on the reverse strand, counting down.
TTTATCCGCGGAAATTTCCCAATTCCAGCAGATAAAAATTTGTAGACATGTCTACAAATCTATCCGCTTGAATTGGCTCCCGCGGATCGATCCGGTGGTCTGTACAGACTCACCGGATCAATCCGTCCGAAGGGATCCCCCGCATGCGTCGTAATGATTCGACGCATGCGTGGAATTCCTTTTATGACAGCGTCGCGCACGTCGCCGCGTCATCATCGCGGCGCCGGCGCGACACGTCATCGCGATGGGATTTCGGCGCGGATTTCGATCCGATGGTGAGTACACTCCATCGGATCAAAATCCGTGGAAATCCTCGAGAGGATTTATCCGTGGATACGGTCCGGTGGACCGTATCCGCGGATAAATCCTCTCGTGTGTACTAGGACATAGGCCGGCTTATAAGTAGATAAGCCGACCTAACTCAGACTCTAAGCCGACTTATGTTTAAGTGTATGCTCAAACAGAGATGCGCCATTCTATCTTAGGTTGCAATATTTCGGATGGCCGCTAGGTGGCGCTTCCATTGCGGTCGGCGTAGAATATGTAAATGAGTAGACACGCCGATTCACGAACGTACGCCCGGCCGCCGCAGTACATTTACGCCGTTTCCGTAAGCCATTATCAGGCCTAAAGTTATTCCATCTATTAGATGGAATAGCAATGTTAACCACTTCCATACAGGGCACTTACGTACCTTCCTGCCCAAGCCAATTTTCAGCTTTCAGCACTGTCGCACTTTGAATGACAATTGCGCGGTCATGCTACATTGTACCCAAACAAAATTGGCGTCCTTTTTTACCCACAAATAGAGCTTTCTTTTGGTGGACATCGACGAGGTAGTACTGACGGGCACAGATGAGGTGGCACTGATTGGCGGCGCTGGTATGCGGCACTGATGGGCACACATAGGCGGCACTCATGGGCACACATAGGCGGCACTGATGGGCACTCATGGGCGGCACTGATGGGCACTCATGGGCGGCACTGATGGGCACTTATGGGCGGCACTGATGGGCACTCATGGGCGGCACAGATGGGCACTGTGGGGTGGCACAGATGGGCACTGTGGGGTGGCACTGATGGACACTGTGGGGTGGCACTGATGGACACTGGGGCGGCACTGATTTACTTGTTGCCAGTCAGTGCCCATTTGTGGGCACTGATTGTCATCTTTTTTTTTTGCATCCTTTTTTTTTTTCCTTTCCTTTTTTTTTCTCAATATTTTTTTGTTTTGCCCTTCCCTGGTGGGCATCCCTGGTGGTCCATGTGGCGATCTGAGGGGGGGCTGCGCTGATAAACAATCAGCGCGAACCCCCCCTGTCAGGAGAGCCGCGGATCGGCTCTCCTCTACTCGCGTCTGTCAGATGCGAGTGAGGAAGAGCCATCAACGGCTCTTCCTGTTTACACCGTGATCAGCCGTGGTTGGACACGGCTGATCACGTGGTAAAGAGTCTCCGTGAGAGACTCTTTACCGAGATCGGTGTTGCGGGGTGTCAGACTGACACCCCGCAACAACGATCGCCGCGATGCGCGCCCCCGGGGGCGCGCAGCAGCTAAGAATCCTGAGGACGTCATATGACGTCCGGTCAGGATTCTACAACCACTTTGCCGCCGTCAATCTGTCATTGGCGGGCGGCAAGTGGTTAAAGTATGGCTGCCGTTCCCGCTTCGAGATTCAACATTTTTACGTCGTTTGCGTAAGTCGTCCGCGAATAGCGATTTACGTTGTTTACGTCCACGTCGAAATCAATAGGCACGTGCGGCGTACTTAGCCGCAATGCACACTGGGAAATGTAGGCGCCCGGCGTATGCGCAGTTAAGAAAACGTCAAAAACGTAAGGTCAAGCCCCATTAACATAAAACACGCCCCCCTTACACACATTTGAATTAGGCGCCCTTACGCCCACCTGCTTTAGGCTACACCGCCGTAACTTAGCAGGCAAGTACATTGTGTATCATGTACTTGCCTAGCTAACTTACGGCGGCGTAGCCTAAACACTCTAAGCTACGCCGCCGCAAGTTTAGGCATCTCTACGTGAATCTACCCAACTGTGTTTTACACTGTTTTATTCCTGCCCTTTTTGCATCTCAATGCTGCTGATCTCCTCCAGGATTTAAGTCATTTCCAGTCTACATGCGCCTAAATGTGTGCATCACTGCTGATATTCAAAAAGGTAAACCGTACAAGCGTAATGTGCTTGCAGTCGCAGCCAGAGCACATGTGACCAGCTGACGACAAAGGATCACAGGTGTTGTCAGCCTTTAACAAGAAGTGTCTGAACAAGTTTCTTCATGGCAAGATCACCAACTTTGCTTTACATGAAAACTGCAGAATTTAAAAAAAGATGGAAATCCAACTTTTAAAATGAGATTAACATATTAAAGTCATGCGATTTTAGTAATTGCGATTAGATCTGTATTTCCTAGAAAGAAGCATTAAATCTTATTTGGAAGAGCATTAGCCAGCGCTAAGCACATGTCTGTAGAGAAAACAGTGGATATAAAAAACAAAAAAAAAGAAGAAAGGACAGAGCAAAAAAAACAGAAGATTTTGGATATCTTCCACTGCATAGGAACAAAAAGTAACTGATGGTTTTGGTGTGTTCTGTATAAAAGAACTGTCAAATTTCACTTCTTGTTGAGATTCACAACACACGTCAGTGGTTTTATAGGCTGCTGGGGATTCCCATTGACATCAGCAGCAATTATCCTCACAACGGCCTCAGCATCACCCTTACTGACCCTAAGTAATAGCTCTGGGCATTTAAAGTTTTTTTTAAAGGGACAACATTACTTTCATCGGTTCATTTACATTATTTAGTAAATGTGTTGTTTAACCTACTGTAGAAAAAAAATAATTCTATTGACAATGATCAGAAAAAATCAATGTGATCAAGTCTCCAAACCTTTCGCTCCCAACTGTCCCCGATTTCGAGGGACTGTCCCTGATTTGGAGCAAAGTCCCTCTGTCCCTCATTCCTCCTCATTTGTCCCTCATTTTGGTCTAAACCAGTGGTCTCAAAGTACCGGCCCGCGGGCCATTTTTTATTTTTTTTGAGCTGGTGCCATCTGGTGGTGAGCCGTTGGTATTACAAGTTATTACCACCAGATGTGAGCTGGCTCCATCTGGTGGTGGCCGTTGGTATTACAAGTTAAGCATTACAAGTTAAACAGCAATTCTAATGTAATTTTACACTATTTTCACTGCCATATTCTTCCCTCTAATTAGAACCCCCAAACATTATATATATTTTTATCCTAACACCGTAGAGAATAAATTAGCGATCATTGCAATACTTTCTGTTACGCCGTATTTGCGCAGCGGTCTTACAAGCGCACTTTTTTGGGAAAAAATTACACTTTTTTTAATTAAAAAATAAGACAACAGTAAAGTTATCCCCATTTTTTTTAATATTATGAAAGATAATGTTACGCCGAGTAAATTCATACCCAACATGTCACGCTTCAAAATTGTGTCCGCTTGTGGAATGCCGACAAACTTTTTTACCCTTTAAAATCTTCATAGCCGACGTTTACAAAAATCTACAGGTTGCATGTTTTGAGTTATAGAGGAGGTCTAGGGCTAGAATTATTGCTCTCGCTCTACCAATCGCGACGATACCTCACATGTGTGGTTTGAACACCGTTTACATATGCGGGCGCTGCTCACGTATGTGTTCGCTTCTGCGCGCAAGCTCGTCGGGACGGGTGCGTTTTCTGGCACCTAACTTTTTTAGCTGGCTCCTAGATTCCAAGAAAATTTGTCAAACCCTGACTTACACCAGTGCTGGTGGTAATAATGCGCTCGCTGACACCAGTGCTGGGGGTTAATAATGTGTTCGCTGACACCAGTACTGTTGTTTTTGAAGTTTGAAAGTTTGCATGCGGCCCCCCATGGCATATGAAAACTTGTCTTGTGGCCCTCAGGTAATTTGAGTTTGAGACCCCTGGTCTAAACCATATAGTTGTATATAAAATGCACTTTTTAGCTATCAAAAAGTGTTTTCCAGCTCTAAGGCCCCTTTCACACGGACGGCTGTTTTGCCGCAGATAAAAGCATGTTTATCTTTTGCTGGAATTCAAGACTCCAGGCACAGCAGTCAGCTGCATTTGTACAGTGCGATTAGCTGCGGTTGTGTTTAGCCGCGGCACAATATTGAACGGGGATCCGACTTGGATCCCTGCCAATACCAAGCACTGTGTCTGGTATGAATCTTGAGGGGGAACTGCACGCCAAATTTCAAATAAAAAAACGGCATGGGTTCCCCCTCTAAGAGCATACCAGGCCCTTGGGTCTGCTATGGATTTTAAGGGGAACCCCCGTACGCCGAAAAAACTATGTGGGGGTCCCTCCAAAATCCATATCAGACCCGTATCCGAGCATGCAGCCCGGCCGGTCAGGAAAGGGGGTGGGGACGAGCGAGCACCCCCCACTCCTTAACCGTGCCAGGCCGCATGCCCTTAACATAGGGAGGTAGGTGCTGTTGATGAGGGACAGGGCCTCTTCCCGACAACCCTGGCCGTTGGTTGTCGGGGTCTGCGGGCGGGGAGCTTATCGGAATCCGGGAGCCCCCTTTAATAAGGGGGCCTCCAGATCCTGGGCCCCCACCCTAGGTGAATGAGTATGGGGTAGAAGGCAGAAGGCAACAGAAGCCCGGGGGCCCCCGCTCGTAAAAGAGCTAAAGAAGAGAGCGGGGGCCCCCGGTGGAAGAGAACCAGACGGCGGTGAAGACCAGAAACCATGAAAGAGAAAAGAGCTAAAGATTAAAGCGCCCCCCACCCCCCCGGCGGAAGAGATTCAGACGTCAGTGAAGACCGGCCCGCCCCCCCCCCCCCCGCGCGCACAGAGGACGCCGAAGAAGCCCGGGGCCCTCGCTCGTAAAAGAGCTTAAAAGAGGCATCTAGTTCTACTTTTTCTATCTGCACAAAACCGCAGGTAACCGTAGTGTGTGAAGGGTGTCATAGGAAAGCATTGCGTGCTTCTAGCTGCGCTAAAATCCGCAGATAAAAGCACCATTCTATCCGTCCGTGTGAAAGGGGCCTAAACCTTTCATCTGATTTCTAAATTGCTGCATTTGTAAATTCCAAAAAGCCAATATAAAGGAATAGTAGTGGTAAAAAAGCACTTGTGGGTTTAACCAGTCTTATTTTTTTTGTACAATTCTCCTTTAAGGGGGCGTGTCCTATGCCTGCATACTTTTGCTGATAGGTGTCCCTCATTCCCATCTCAGAAAGTTGGGAGGTACGTAAACATGCTCTGCTGCAGGAAAAGGTCAGTGTATAAAAACATCATATACTGCACTGCAATCCACACATTCAGTAAGGACACCTGCGGGTTAGTTGCACTGAGCCATAGACTTGCATCTCCACTATTACATCCTGCGGATTTGGTGCGCTTTCATAAAGGGCATCACACTCGCAAGATGTCATAGACGTCTATGGCTCAGTGCAGCAAACCCACAGGAAAGCCGGAGGTGCATTGTACCGCACCTGTGGTGTGGGTAAATCGCAGCGCATCAGTGTGAAAGCCTTATAGGGGGCTCAGGACACTAAGGGATAATTTACGTTTGCGGTTTGGGTGGCGGTAAAACCCCATAGTTCATTGTGGCCCGCGACCGGTTACCAAGTCAATTAAGTGGTCCACCCTCTTCAAAAGGTTGAGCACCCCTGGTGTACACAAATTAACAAAATGCAGTATATGGAGGAACCTACCTCAATTCTGAAAGATACACAACAGAAATACCAAAAAACCTGGTGGGTTGGTTGGCATAATTATAAAAGATGGCCAAAAGAAAACCTTGGACAACTTGGAGATCTTCAAAGTACTTTTCAACGATGAACCCATATCTACACATCATTTCACAAAATTCTAGCTTCCTATCGAGATTAGATAGGTCGAAGGATGTGAAACCACCTTGAAAATGCTAATATATACAGTATATTCTCTATGGGGCGGCACAGTGGTGTAGTGAGTAGCACTCTTGCCTAGCAGTAAAAAGGGTCGCTGGTTCAAATCCCGACCACGACACTACCTGCCTGGAGTTTGCACGTTCTCCCTGTGCCTGCGTGGGTTTCCTCCGGGTACTCCAGTTTCCTCTAACATGTCCAAAGACATGCTGGTAGGTTAATTGGCTTCTGTCTAAAATTGGCCCTAGTATATGAATGTGAGTTAGGGACCTTAGATTGTAAGCTCCTTGAGGGTAGGGACAGATGTGTATGTACAATGTATATGTAAAGCGCTGCGTAAATTGACAGTGCTATACAAGTACCTGAAATAATAATAACTAGAAAAGGTACAATTTCTGGGGAAATTTTTCTTGCCTCCACCAGTAGTCTACAACTGGAGTGGGTGGAGTAACTGTTTGTTTGGAGTGGCTAGAGTAACTGTGTAAATCTGTAAGAAAAAATTGAAGTGAGAATAGTTGGAAAAGTAGGTGTGGTTTTAATGTTTTTTTTTAAAAAAAAAAGTTTTTTTCAAAAACCGCCCCCATCCTATTGCCCCATCAAAAACTGCACCATCAAAATTGCCCCATCCTATTGCCCCATCAAAACTGACCCATCCTATTGACCCACCAAATGGTCCCATCAAAAATTGCCCATCATATTGCCCCTTTAAAAACTGCCCCATCCTATTGCCCCATCAAAAAGTGCCCCCATCAAATTGCACCATCAAAAACTGCCCCATCCTATTGCCCCCATAAAAAGTGCCCCATCCTATTGCCCCATCAAAAACTGCCCCCCATCAGATTGCCCCATTAAAAACTGCCCCATCAAAACTGCACCATCAAAATTGCCCCCATCCTATTTTCCCATCAAAAACTGCCACATCCTATTTCCCCCATCAAAAACTGGCCCATCCTATTGCCCCATCAAAAACCCCATGAAATTGCCACATTAAAAACTTCCCCCATCAAAACTGCACCATCAAAAACTGCCCCATCCTATTGCCCCCATAAAAAGTGCCCCATCCTATTGCCCCATCAAAAACTGCCCCCCATCAGATTGCCCCATTAAAAACTGCCCCATCAAAACTGCACCATCAAAATTGCCCCCATCCTATTTTCCCATCAAAAACTGCCACATCCTATTTCCCCCATCAAAAACTGGCCCATCCTATTGCCCCATCAAAAACCCCATGAAATTGCCACATTAAAAACTTCCCCCATCAAAACTGCACCATCAAAAACTGCCCATCCTATTGCCCCCATCAAAATTGGCCCCATCAAAATTGCACTATCCTATTGCCCATCAAAAACTGCCCCATCCTATTGCCCCATCAAAAACTGTCACATGCTCTTATTGACTTCAATGTTAAAAAAAGTGTTAAAAAGCTTAATAATATTTTAAAAAGTTTAAATAGTAGAAAGAAAAGTTGAAGAAAATCCATCATTAGCTGAAAGAGCTGAACATTTTAAATGTTGAATGGTTTTAATAGCTGAAAGTATGCAGAAGTTACGCAGAGCCAAAAAATTTACGGAATAAAATTAAAGATAAATTAAAAAAAACGAACAACGATTGTGGGACTGCTGAAGCAGTCTCACTAAATATAAAACGGTTTTGTATTTTTTTTTAATCGGTCGTTTTTAATTTTTTAACAAAATAAAAACCACAGACGTGATCAAATGCCACCAAAAGAAAGTTCTATGTGTGGGGGAAAAAAATGATTTCATTTGAGTACAGCGTCGTATGACCGCGGAATTGTCATTCAAAGAGTGAGAAAGCTAAAAGCTGAAAATTGGTCTGGGCAAGAGGGGATGTTTAAGTGCGGTAAGCAAGTGGTTAAGAAAAATCGTCTGTTATTTTTGAGTCATCAAGAGATTTAAAAAACAACAACTCATGATAACTCAGCAAAAAAATAAAAAAATAACCGACAATTTTTTTAAAGGAAAAAGCCTGACAGGTTCTAATAATCCCTCTCCACTCCATCCAACACTAAAAACAAGCAGGATTTCCTTTATTTATAATGTAACAAATGGGGGGGAAAAAATATTGGTTTGGCATTTAAAGGGTTATAAATTAAAAAAAATATATGATTTCGTAGTGAAAGGGTTAAGAATAGAGAAATAATTGGGGTGTAATAACGATAAAATAAAATAAATGAAAAGATGTTATCATAAGAATAGAGATCTTTATTTCAGCCATGGGAGTGAAAGGGTTAAATCTCATTCACAAAAACATCTTCTTAAAAGGAGCCGTGTCCCTATTAGATCCATATACTGATCCTACAAGTTGAATTCACAAAGTTCAAAAATAAGGACGTGGCTCCTTTAACCACTTCCTTACTGGGCACATATACCCCTTCCTGACCATCAGCTTGTGGCACTGCGTCACTTTAACTGACAATTGCGCGGTCGTGCGACGTGGCTCCCAAACAAAATTGACGTCCCTTTTCCCCCACAAATAGAGCTTTCTTTTTGTGGTATTTGATCGCCTCTGCGGTTTTTATTTTTTGCGCTATAAACAAAAATACAGCAAAAATTTTGAAAAAAAAAACAATATTTTTTACTTGTTGCTATAATAAATAGCCCAATTTTTTTAAAAAAACATTTTTTTTCTCAGTCTAGGCGATACGTATTCTTCTACATATTTTTGGGGAGAAAAAAAAAAATCGCAAGAAACGTCTGGTTTGCGCAAAAGTTATTGCGCTTACAAAATAGGGGACAGAATTATTATTATTTTTTATTATTTTTTTTTACTACTAATGGCGGCGATCAGCATTTTTTTCGTGACTGCGACATTATGGCGGAGACATCGGACACTTTTGACACTCTTTGGCGCCATTCACATTTATACAGCGATCAGTGCTATAAATATGCACTAATTACTGTATAAATGTGACTGGCATTGAAGGGGTTAACACTAGGGGGTGAGGAAGGGGTTAAATGTGTACCCTAAATTGTGTTCTAACTGTAGGTGGAGGGGGGGTGACTGGGGGAGGTGACCGATCTATGTCCCTATGTACAAGGGACACAGATCGGTCTCCTCTCTCCCCTGACAGGACATGGATCTCTGTGTTTACACACAGAGCTCCACGTCTTGTCCCTGTAGCCGCCGATCCTGAGTCCCTGGCGGACATTACGGCCACCAGGCACTCGCATCGGCATCTCAGCGGTGCGGCGAGCACACGCCGCCGGATGCGCGCGCAGGCCGTCTTTTTACGGCCTGTTAGGCCCCGTACTCACGACCAAACATGTCTGCTGAAACTGATCCGCGGACCAGTTTCAGCAGACATGTTTGGCCGTGTGTAGGCCCGAGCGGGCCATTTTCGGGCCGATCGGACAGGTTTCCAGCGGACAACTGTTTCCTGGACTTGCTTTAAAACAGTCCGCTGGAAACCTGTCCGCCCGGACATGTACGGTCGTCTGTACAGACCTACCGTACATGTCCTGCCGCCCGCCATCCCTCGCATGCGTCGAATGACTTCGACGCATGCGTGGAAGCCTTTTAAAGGCAGGCCGCCCACGTCGCCGCGTCATTGTCGCGGCGACACCTCGGACACGCCCCGCGTATTGTTTACGCGCGGACCTCTGTTCGATGGTGTGTACGGCCATCGAACAGAAGTCCCCGGGCAAACATGTCCGATGAAAACGGTCCGCGGACCGGTTTCATCGGACATGTTTGATTGTGAGTACTCGGCCTTAGAGATTCAGAACCACCCCGCGGCCGTATAAAGTCGTACGGCCGTCGGGTAGTGGTTAAGAAAAATTGGCAGTTATTTTATGTCACCATGAGATTAAAAAAATGTGACGTCATCGGCTGCAGATCCTGGTGGTAGGGGATTCTGTTATTAGAGAGACAGAGAGGGCAATCTGTCAGAATGATGGTGACGGTGACTCTAAAGGGAAAGGTAGAGCAAAGGGGGGGATGGAAGAGGGAGAGAGGGAGCAAAGGGAAGGTTGGATGAAAAAGGGTGTGAGGGTTTGGGGGAACCCCCACACCCCTTTGTTACCCGCAACGTTCCATCCCCCCTACTTTCCTCCCTCTCTGCCTCTTCCATACCCCCCCTCCCTTTGTTCTACCTTTCCCTTTAGAATGTGATATTTTTGATTAACCTTAAAGCATAGTGTCTACATTTACACTCTTGGCAACTTTTGGATATGAGGCAGCTTTTGGAGGACTTGGTTTGGTTCCCCCCGGGCCTAGCAGGCTGTTTACCACCAGCATCTCAAGCACATTTTTACAGGTGATATGTTTGATTATGTATTGTCGATCGACATAAAGTAATTGATTATGTTGTGAAGTTTGGAGGCCGGTAGGCTTTTGAGGCGTGTGTTTGACCGGCTATAAGGGGAGGTTGAAGGCCGGCATGTTTTTAAGGCGTGTGTTAGACCGGCTATAAGGGGAGGTTGAAGGTCGGTATGTTTTTAAGGCCTGTGTTGGACCGGCTATAAGGGGAGGTTGAAGGCCGGCATGTTTTTAAGGCGTGTGTTAGACCGGCTATAAGGGGAGGTTGAAGGCCGGTATGTTTTTGAGGCGTGTGTTGGACCGGCTATAAGGGGAGGTTGAAGGCCGGTATGTTTTTGAGGCGTGTGTTGGACCGGCTATAAGGGGAGGTTGAAGGCCGGTATGTTTTTAAGGCCTGTGTTAGACCGGCTATAAGGGGAGGTTGAAGGCCGGTATGTTTTTAAGGCCTGTGTTAGACCGGCTATAAGGGGAGGTTGAAGGCCGGTATGTTTTTGAGGCGTGTGTTGGACTAGCTATGAATGGAGGTTGGAACTCTTTTTTTCTTCAGAGTTCGGAAAAGTCTTTCCAGCTTTCTTTAGGCTTTCTCTGCTGGAGAAATGAGAACTCTTCCCGTCAGTGAGGTCCTTCATGGAGAAGTCCAAGGCCTCACTCACACGGGGTGTATGAGTCTGTACCCTGTGTGGGAGCGGCATTAACCCCAAAAAGGACATCCATGTGGGTGCAGTTGTGCGGACGCACCCTGGGTGTGTTCAGGGGCCGTGCACCCACACAGATGTCACATTGGGTACAGTCACTGCACCCCAGTTGACAGCAATGGGGCTGCCTACACGGGATGCTGGGAACACCTGTGCATCCCCATTCCGGTAAACATGGCCCTCCCATGGGGAACGGATTCATACCCCCGTGTGAATGAGGCCTAAGGGTGAATGGAATATTTAGCTCCATTGTGTTGCCAATTTGGGGACCACTGTACCCCTCTTTATTGTTATTTGGGTGTGTTTTATTATAGGAGTGTAAGTAGAACCCTTGCATTTGTGTAAATCCTTTCTATCTTTTCATGACAACACTGAAGAAATGACACTTTGCTACAATGTAAAGTAGTGAGTGTACAGCTTGTATAACAGTGTAAATTTGCTGTCCCCTCAAAATAATGCAACACACAGCCATTAATATCTAAATCTGAAGAATTTTATACAGTACAGTCAATGGAAAAAAGTGTAGAACTCTTGTCATTTGGAAGTTCAACCAGCCAAAAGTAAAAACTGAGCACATTGCCTGAAACAAGACAAAAATACCTACGTTTTGATGTATAAATTGTGTATGACAAGTAGATCTTGTGGGCGTGAGAGCAATTTATAGAAAAGGAACAAAAGATAATTTTTTTAAAGCTCTGTGCTGTAACGATGACATCATCCACTCTAACCAGCCCAATAGACACTCTGTTTAATCGATAACGTTTCCAGAAAACATCACTAAACTTAAACAGGTTTTTCACAAAAACTGTAAAACCCTGTACATTAACGATGGACCGTTTTCATCGGACGAACCGATCGTGTGTGGGCCCCATCATTTTTTTTACCATCGCTGAAAAAAAATAGAACCCGTTTTAAATTTTTCTTATGGTTAAAAAAAACTGATCCTCTGTGGGGAAATCCATCGGTCAAAAATCCACGCATGCTCAGAATCAAGTCGACGCATGCTCGGAAGCACCAAACTTCATTTTTCTCAGCACGTCGTAGTGTTTTACGTCACTGCGTTGGACGCGATCGGATTTTTAACCGATGGTGTGTAGGCAAGACTGATGAGAGTGAGCTTCATCGGATATATGAAAAAACCCATCGGATTAGATTCCATCAGATATCCGATCGTGTGTACAGGGCTTAAAAGATATCAAACCGAAAAGATATAGCCGGATAGCTGAATATTTTGTGAACATTTTACATGTTCTGCGTTTGTTTTGGTGTAGATAAAAGTATGAAGGAGCTGAAACTTTTGGTAGCGGAAGAAGATTTTAAGGATTTAAAGCATGCTCTCATTGACTTCAATGTTAAAAAAAAGTGTCTAACAGCTTAATATTTTAAAAAGTTTAAATAGTAGAAAAAAAGTTGAAGTCCCATCATTAGCTGAAAGAGCTGAACATTTTAAAAGTTGAATGGTCTTAACCACTTGAGACCCGCGCTATTGACAAAATACGTCAACAGCGCGGCTCTCAGGTGCCAACTGGACGTCTTTGGACGTAATTTCAAGTGCATTACCCGCGCGCGCCTCTGGGGGTCGCGCAGCGGGTAAACACTGTCCCGGCGCATCGCTGGGAAGCCGATGCGTGTACCTGGCAGCCGCGATGTCTGCCGGGTACACGCGATCGTCGGTAACTGAGCAGGGACGTAGAGCTCTGTGTGTAAACACAAAGCTCCACGTGCTGTCAGGGAGAGAGGAGACCGATCTGTGTCCCTTTACATAGGGACACAGCATCGGTCACCTCACCCAGTCACCCCCCTCCCCCCACAGTTAGAACACACCTAGGATACACATTTAACCCCTTCCTCACCCCCTAGTGTTAACCCCTTCACTGCCAGTCACATTTATACAGTAATTAGTGCATTTTTATAGCACTGATCGCTGTATAAATGTGAATGGTCCCAAATTTGTGTCAAAAGTGTCCGATACGTCCGCCGCAATATCGCAGTCCCAATAAAAATCGCAGATCGCCGCCATTACTAGTAAAAAAATAAAAAAAAAAAAATCATAATTCTGTTCCCCATTTTGTAGGCGCTATAACTTTTGCGCAAACCAGTCGCTTATTGCGATTTTTTTTTTTTTTTTTTTTTACAAAAATACGTCGAAAAATACGTACCGGCCTTAACTGAGAATTTTTTTTTTTTTTTTTTTTAAATTGGGATATTTATTATAGCAACAAGTAAAAAATATAAAAACCGCAGAGGTGATCAAATACCACCAAAATAAAGCTCTATTTGTGGGGAAAAAAGGACGTCAATTTTGTTTGTGAGCCACGTCGCACGACCGCACAAATGTCAGTTAAAGCGACGCAGTGCCGGAAGCTGAAATTTCGCCTGGGAACGAAGGGGGTTTATGTGCCCAGTAAGCAAGTGGTTAATAGCTGAAAGTATGCAGAAGTTACGGAACGTACGGAATAAAATTAAAATCATAAGAATAATAAAAAACGAATAACAATACTGGGAATGCTATTAAGCATTCCCACTAATAATATTCTATATTCAACCTACGAATATTCATAAAGCGCAACTCCCAGGGAGGCTCTGCCCTTCCTTCTTTTGCTTTTTTTTTTTTCATTGGCTTGTTCTACCCTCTGCTCTTGTTCTCCTCCCCTTTTTTCCGATTTCTTTATCTTATCTACTCTCTTTTTGGCCATTCACAGATATTAGAATTATACTACCCCTTCTCTTATAGAAAGTTCAGCACTCTAAACATTTGTGCCCCATGGACAATGAGGTAGAAGTTTTGGAGATGATGACACATATAAAGTACAATCATTTTAGTTTCCATTGACTTCTATGGGGAAACTCGCTTTGATATGCAAGTGCTTTGGATTACGAGCATTCTCCTGGATTACTTAATCCAGGCATGTCCAAAATCCGGCCCGCGGGCCAAATGCGGCCCCCCTGTTGATTTAATATGCCCCCCCCTGGGGATTTAGATATATACATTGTTTGTGGCCCCCCGGGACACAAAAGATATATACCGTATTTATCGGCACTGCCTTGGAAGGGGACAGGACGAGCGCCGTCAGATTACATGAAGAGAATCTCCTGTTTACTCAGCAGCGTCTGTATTGGAAGTCAGTCTCCTGGGATGCCATTGGACGACTGTTCTGTCTACATAGGAGGCGGGACTTTGTATTAAAGAGGCCACAGAGTAAACAAGAGATTCTCCTGTTTGTAATCTGTCGGCACTCGTCCCGCCCTTCTCCCTCTGCCCTCCAGGGCTGCAGATGGGCATCGATCAGGCTGCACTGATGGCAATGTTAAGGCTGCATTCATGGCACATGTGAGGCTGCATTTATGGCACATGTGAGGCTGCATTGGTTGCAACGGTAAGGCTGCATTGGTTGCAATGGTAAGGCTGCATTCATGGCACATGTAAGGCTGCATTCGGGCACATGTAAGGCTGCATTCATGGCACATGTAAGGCTGCAATTATGGCACATGTAAGGCTGCATTCATAGCACATGTGAGGCTGCATTTATGGCACATGTAAGGCTGCATTAGTTGCAATGGTAAGGCTGCATTCATGGAAATGGTAAGGCTGCATTCATGGCAATGGTAAGCCTGTGTGTGTTATACGCCAATAAATACGGTATATCCAAATAACACGCCCAAGCTCATCTCTTCACCACACACAGCCACAAAGGCAAGAAAATTCTTGTTGGGCCGTGTATTAGTTGCTTGGAGGAACACACCGAGACCAAATTTTAATGGTTCAAAGAATGTCAGGCAAAATAGTCAGCCCTCACGCATGTTTACTTCATCAAATCTGGCCCTCTTTGAATAAAGTTTGGACACCCCTGACATAATCCAAGGTTCCGCTGTACAAGATAGCCAAAATACACAGATATTATATTGGGGGAAATAGACATGTAGTTTGAATAACCCTACCAAATCTATGCCCGGGCCTCCAGTGTGCTCTGTGGTTCCTCCCACAAGCCCCTAGATAACTACTGTGTGATAAAACGATGTAGGGGCTGATAGAACCACAGCACATGGTGGAGAACGCAGGCATCCAATGCTTTCAGACGTATGTTAGATGCTGAGGAATTTTCAGCCACAATAGATTTTCAGCAAAGCAATAATAGGGCTGGACGCCTGCCGAGAGGTATTATACCTTGTTATTTGCAGGGCCATTACTTGCATTTCTTCTGCAATAACAGTGTCACGTTAAAGGTCACACGTTCTGGTAGAACCAGTATGGCAAACTGAGCCGTATAGAGTAGAAGAGTAAATCTGATCATTAGTATATGCTTTGTTGCATCCTTCATTTCTTGTCTCAAGTGTCATCTTTGTAAAGTGACAAATCTTATCTCACCCAAGTAAACATGCCCTTAAAACAAGAAGGCTGTAGACATGCTGGCATGATATGACTGCTAGGAGACATAACTGCCTTGGCCTGCTTTAATGCTCAGTCTGGCTGAGTGTCTTTGTAGAAAGGGGAAGGCAAGTGTGGACAGAACTCGGGTGTTGGTGTTTTATGATATAGGGAACAGAAATTAAGAAAGAATGTCGGAAGAGATCACTGACATGGGTAAAGCTTAGTTCAGGATTATGGTCAGTATAATATACTGTATAGTGGGTTTTGTACATGCGTTATTTCCTTATTTAATCCACTTCAATACTGGGCACTTTCACCCCCTTCCTGCCCAGTCCAATTTTTAGGTTTCAGCGCTGTCGCATTTTAAATGACAATTGTGCAATCATGCTACACTGTACCTAAAAAAAGAACGTTCTTTTTGTGGTATTTGCTCACCACTGGGGTTTTTATTTTTTGTGCTTTGTAAATAAGTATGTTTTCTCCTTCACTGCACTGATGAGGTGGCAATGATGAGGTGTCATTGATGGGTACTGATGATGAGGCACTTATATGCAGCACTGATAGGTGGCATCAATAGGCAGCGCTGATCAGGAGGCACTGGCAGGCATCACTGATGGGCACAGAGCATACCCCCCAACAAGCACGGATTCTGCGGGATTATCCCGCACTGACTGCATATTCCTGCAGTCCCGCAAAAGGGTTAGATTTCCCGCACTGTGAGGATCCGAGCGCCCCCCCCCCCCCACTCAGTACTGTAGGAGGAGGCAGGCGGAGCTGAATGGGCAGTTCTGCTGGAGGAGGCGGGCGGAGCTGAATGGCAGCCTATAGGACGAGGCGGGCGGAGCTGAATGGCAGCCTATAGGAGGAGGCGGGAGGAGCTGAATGGCAGCCTATAGGAGGAGGCGGGCGGAGCTGAACGGCAGCCGTACTATTGGAGGCGGGCGTAGCTGAATGTACTGCGGCGCGTCAATGAGATGACTGCTGAGGGAGGAGACATGCTGTGCAAAGGTGAGAGACATCCACTTAGCCCCCACCCCCGCTCAACAAACTTATCCCCCCCCCCCCCGCTCAACAACTTTGATCCCCCCCGCGCAACAACTTCGATCCCCCAGTAGGCATCCTAAATGGGTCTGCACTGATAATCAATTATCATCAGCGCAGACCCCCCTGTCAGGAGAGCAGCCGATCGGCTCTCCTCTACTCGCGCCTGTCAGCACAAGTAGAATAAATCCAAATAAACGGCCCTTTTTGGTTACCATGTGATAAGCTATGATTGGACACAGTTGATCAAATAGTAATATAGGCTCTTTACCAAGATCAGAGTTGCGGTCTGTCAGACTGACACCCCACACAACCGATCGCCATGCTGTTGTCAGGATAACCAATTTATGGCCGTCATTTTGCTATATGGCGGGTGGAAAGTGGTTAAATCGGGCATTTATGAAATATTGTATTTCAACACTATGGGGTTTATTTGCTAAAACTTGAGACTGCAAAATCTGGTGAAGTTGTGCACGGTGGTGCATAAAGGGGGCGCTAAAACCAATAATGATGCATGGCAACACGAAAACGTACGTCGAGGCGCCTGGTTACGTACAATTACGCACTTTCGATCCCGCTGGTTCTCCGGATTGGAACGCACGCCAGCTTCCCCAGCGAGGAACCCTCTCCATACATTCTCCGCAACGCTGACTAGCCTCAGTGCCAGGTCCAAGGCACCACCAAAAGTAAGAGGCCATTTGGCGATGCAATATTTTATGGATTTTAATAAACAGTACTTCACTATGGTGGTCTCTCTTTCTCTTTGTTTGATACTGTGAGATTGACTGGACTAAGGGAACGTAAAGCCGCGCAATTGAATCCTGGAATACTGGTTCTGTGACCAATGCTTTATTTGACCTCTTTTTAATTAAAAAGGTCAACACCTTGTGGTAAGGAGCCATCTATTTGTGCACCTTTTTGGGGATAATTCTGATCTTGGTGGAGGTGGACATCTCTTGTATTGAATTTCCAACACTGCAATATTGAGTTCTAGTACTCTCCAACACGGAAACTCATGAATGGACTTTTATTTTATTATTTTTTATTTATTTATATATTTATTTATTTATCACATTCATTTATTTAGGTTTTGTCACCATTTGTTATCACTGTTGCACTAGTGGTATTTTTATAATTTTTTGTTCACTGTTGGTTCAGAAGGAACATCTCATTATATATTTTTCCACCTACTTAATTATCATGCATTATTATTGATTTTAGCGCCCCATTTATGCACCACTTGATTACAATTTTGATTTAGGTCTTAACTTTTGGGGAGCAGCTCACCGTTAATTATTTGTTATACGAATAATTTATACTATTTATTTTTCACTGTTGGCGCGAGATATCACATTTTTCAAGTTGTGCATGGTAGCCAATCAGTTTCTAACTTTAGCTTGTTCAATCAAGCATTGACAATACAACCTGGAAGCTGATTTCTATACAGAGCAGCACCAGATTTTGCACTTTCAAGTTCTAGTAAATCAGATCCTATGTAATTTCACTGCAACCAGCAGATTAAAGGGGAGTTCCACCCACAATTTCACTTTTTAAATATAAATACCCCTGAAAAACACAAGCTTAATGTATTCTAGTAAAGTTAGTCTGTAAACTAAGGTCCGTTTTGTTAGGTTGTTACAGCATTTAGATTTAGAAATAGTTTATAATCTAGAAATAGACCGTGGCCATCTTAAGTGTGGGCATCATGAAGCCAGACTGTATGACTTCCTGGATTTCAGCTTTGCATATCTCGCACAAGCAATGTAATAGGTTTCAGTCAGGTTTGCAAGGACTACTGGGAAACATGATGCCTATCCCAGAAACCCTTGCAAATAGCCTAGGCAAATAAGGAGGAGGAAGTAATGAAGGACTACAAAATAAAGGTATTTACAAGCAACAAATTAAATAAAAATTGTCCATTCTGAACACTATGAGATTAGAGCATGCAGCACAGACAAACATAAAAAAATGGGTGGAACTCCACTTTAAGCCATTGACTCCTTTCATACAGATAGAGCAGTAAACCTTCCAATCAGATAGCTCCCTTCCAAGGAAAGTAACTACCTGTGCTGTGTTCTCTTTTTTGCATAATTCAAATAAATATAATTCAATATGTAAAACATTGCTTCCAATATTTAACTACTTCCAGCCCAGGCAAATTCTGACATTTCTCTCCTACATGTAAAAATTGCCATTTAAATTTTTTTTTCTAGAGAAATACAGAGAACCCCCAAACATACATTATATATGTTTTCTTTTAACCAGTTCCCGACCACCGCATGTACATATACGTCCACAATATGGCACGTACAGGCACATGGGCGTATAGGTACGTCCTCGCCTATTAGCGGGTGGGGGGTCCGATCGGGACCCCCCCCGCTACATGCGGAGGTCGGGTCCGCTCGGGGAGCGATCCGGGACCACGGCGCGGCTATTTGTTTATAGCCGCTCCGTCGCGATCGCTCCCCGGAGCTGAAGAACGAGGAGAGCCGTGTGTAAACACGGCTTCCCCGTCCTTCACTATGGCGGCGCATCGATCGCGTCATTCCCTTTATAGGGAAGACACGATCGATGACGTCATTCCTACAGCCACACCCCCAAACAGTTGTAAACACATACTAGGTGCACCCTAACTCCTACAGCGCCACCTGTGGTTAACTCCCAAACTGCAACTGTCATTTTCACAATAAAGAATGCAATTTAAATGCATTTTTTGCTGTGAAAATGACAATGGTCCCAAAAATGTGTCAAAATTGTCCGAAGTGTCCGCCATAATGTCGCAGTCACGAAAAAAATTGCTGATCGCCGCCATTAGTAGTAAAAAAAAAATAAAAAATAAAAATGCAATAAAACTATCCCCTATTTTGTAAACACTATAAATTTTGCGCAAACCAATCGATAAACGCTTATTGCGATTTTTTTTACTAAAAATAGGTAGAAGAATACGTATCGGCCTAAACTGAGGAAAAAAAATGTTTTTATATATGTTTTTGGGGGATATTTATTACAGCAAAAAGTAAAAAATATTGCTTTTTTTTCAAAATTGTCGCTCTATTTTTGTTTATAGCGCAAAAACTAAAAACCGCAGATGTGATCAAATACCACCAAAAGAAAGCTCTATTTGTGGGGAAAAAAGGACGCCAATTTTGTTTGGGAGCCACGTCGCACGACCGCGCAATTGTCTGTTAAAGCGACGCAGTCCCGAACTGTAAAAACACCTTGGGTCTTTAGGCTGCATATTGGTCCGGGGCTTAAGTGGTTAAGCAGAGGCCCTAGAGAATGAAATGGCGGGTGTTGCGATTTTTTTTTTTAACCGTTTCTACTGGTTTGCCCGAGAAACGATGCAACGGTGCGTCCGGCTACTCCCATAGGTGATCAAAAATTAAACACTCCCTGATCGACATTAATGGCCTTGGAGGACCGGAGCGTCATTATGACGTCACTTTCGGTCCAAGCTGGAAGATTTTTTTTTTTTTTTTTCGAAAGATCAATCATTTTTTTTTTTTTTATCTTTTGCCTTTAAAAAGGTGAAGAAGAGATTCGGGGTCTTTTTTTACCCCAGATCTCTTCATAAAGAGGACCTTGTCATCCTTATTTCTATTACAAGGGATGTTTACATTCCTTGTAACAGGAATAAAAGTGATCAAAAAATTTTTTTTTTAAAACAAACAGTGTGAAAATAAAAAAGTAAATAATAATAATAAAAAAAAAAAATGTATAGCGTCCCATCCCTCCCTGCTCGCAGACGTGAAGGCGTACACACATATGTAAATGGTATTCCAACCACACATAAGGTATTGCCCCCAATGTTAGAGCAAGAGCAATAATTCTAGCACTAGACCTCCTCTGTAACTCACTTTTTAACTCACTAAAAGTGTATTTTTTTCCAAAACCGGTGGGCAAATACTGTGTGACATAAAAAGTTTGAGCGCCATTTTTTTTTTCCTAGGGTTAGGGTCTCTTCTAAAAAAAAATGTATGTATAATGTTTGGGGGTTAAAGATAATTTTCTAGCAAAAAATATGAATTTAAAAGCGCAACTCCACTTTTGTCGAGAAACAAACCTTCCCCTCTGGGTGATCAATGCACATTGCAACGATTTTACCAAACTTTGTTGCAGATTCCTACCTTTTTGTTATTCTAAAGAAATCACAGTTTGTTCCTCTGTGCCCTGTGCGGAGTGATTCTAATGGGAGTGGTTTAATAATTATCAATCAGCTGCTGCAGAGTCAAGGGTTTTAAGGAGGAAAATTGCGGGGTCTGCATCCCTTTAGACGTGATTTTAAGAGTATCTTACAAAAGTCATTTTTGTTGCAGGGGATGCCAAAAATCTGACTTGTATCTTAGTGCAGACTTCTGGGAAAATCAGGGAGCCAATCATACAAGCAGGAAATTATGTTTCTGGGGGCTGTGTACAGAACACCTCCAGGTTGCCATATTGCATTGCATTTTCAGAAAATTACAGAGCTGCAGATTGAAAAGGAAAGGTATTTTTTAAGAACATTAAACTGCAATTTGACTTGTGTCACAATTGTACCTTAAATTATGAGCATAATTTGTTCCAGAAGAATGCTTATAATCCAAAGCACTCATATAGCAAAGCGAGTTTCCCCATAGGAAATAATGGAAACTCAGATAATCCGTTTCAGTGGCATTGCTAGTGTATGCAGTACCGCATGTAACCAGAGGTGGGGGCACTGGAGACATTCGTAAACACTCGGAAAGGCTCGGAGACCCTCAGGATTGAAGTGTGAGCGGCTGAGCGGCTTCCGAACGGCGCTCCCGCACCTCTGGCCAAATGTGGTACTGCACACCCCAGTCTCGAATCCTGCTCGTTTTGCAAGACAAAGCTCGCAAACCGAGTCGGGATTTTTTTTAAATAATAGCTTGTATTGCGAAATGCTCGTAAACCGCGTTACTCGCAATCCGAGGCATTACTGTATATGCTATATTATTTTTTTATTTGCTACCCCCCCCCCCCCCCCATGAAAGTGGAGTTACCCTTTAAACTTGAAAACAAAAAGTTCCAGAAAAAGCCTGGTTGGCAAGTGCTTTTAACAACTGTTGAGATAACCTATGAGCCGCTCAGGGAGTTCATTGTTTTCATTTGATCAGCAGACTCAGACTTGTATTGTGAGCACAAGCAATAAAAACATAACCATTGTATAGCACTGCAAAGCAGAAAACAAAGGCCGAGTATGTAATGAGCAAATATGGCTGTCTTCATGTACTTCTAGAATAACAAAGTATACATCTAAACAATGTTTACAAACATTAACACACAGAGATAAGAGGATTTGCATTGAGCTGATCTTTTTTTTTACATTTTTATCTATAAAACAAAGCGAATGTGTCTGTTCAAAGTATGACAAAGACGTCTTACATGGTTGTGAATTGTATTTTGGCAGTTACTCAGTAAACTTAAATGGTCGTAGAGAAGAAGATTCAATTTGAGAGAATAAGTGGTGCTGATGACAATGTAAGTGGCTTGTAAAGGAGTCTTTTCTGTGCGATGGTCGTGGAGCACTATAATAAACCAGCAGGGAACATGATGACAGATCCTCTATGGGCTCTCCTGACGGGAAGACAGGAAAATAGCCGGCATCAAGATCAGCACAGAGAAGACGCCGATATAATACTGGCCTCTCGCCTATCATACACACATAAAGCCATTTATACTGCGCTGATAGACCCCTGTGCCAGTTCATCTGTGACACATTCTTTTACTATGACAGTATATAATAACACTGAGCTGTATGAACTGCCGACCAGGGCTGGTGATCTAATAAACGTCTTTTACAAGAGGTATGCGTCTCTGTAGAACTCCGCTAGAATCACAACTATACAGTATGTTGTTATTGTCGGTATTTAGCATATTTATTTCAGGTACTAGCGCCGTCCATTTACGCAGCGCTTTTACATATACATTGTACATTCACATCAGTCCCTACCCTCAAGGAGCTTAGGGCCAGATTCAGGTACAATTGCGGCGGCGCAACGTAACCCGTTTACGTTACACCGCCGCAAGTTTTCAGTGTTAGTGCCCGATCCACAAAGCACTTACCTGTAAACTTGCGGCGGTGTATCGTAAACACGTCCGGCGCAAGCCCGCCCAATTCAAATGGGGAGTGTACCATTTAAATTAGGCGCGCTCCGGGGCCGGACGTTCTGCGCATGCTCCGTTCGCAATTTTCCCGACATGCTTTCTGTGAAATTACGGCGGCGCGCCGTGTTTGTGAATCGTGACGTGCGTAACGTACTTACGCCGGGGAAAAAAAATTTAAAAGCGACGCGGGAACGACGGGCATACTTTAACATGGTGGAGTAATTTTACACCATGTTAATAGCATCCCTAACTTTGCGACGGGAAACTAAGACTTGCGCCGACGTAACGACGGGAAAAACCTTCGTGGATCGCCGTAACTGCTAATTTGCATACCCGACGCTGGAATACGACGCGAACTCCACCCAGCGGCGGCCGAGGTATTGCATCCTAAGATCCGACGGTGTAAGACAATTACACCTGTCGGATCTTAGGGCTATCTATGCGTAACTGATTCTATGAATCAGTCGCATAGATACTCTGAGAGATACGACGGCGTTTCAGAGAAACGCCGTCGTATCTCTTCTGTGAATCTGGCCCTTACACTCTAAGGTCCCTAACTCACATTCATACACACACATACTAGGGACAATTTAGACAGGATCCAATTAACCTACCAGCAATTTTTTTTCCCTATTAAATATCATTTTTTATTTATTTATTATTTTTTATTAACCACTTAAGACCCGGACCATTATGCAGGTAAAGGACCTGGCCAGTTTTTGCGATTCGGCACTGCGTCGCTTTAACTGACAATTGCGTGGTCGTGCGATGTGGCTTCCAAACAAAATTGGCGTCCTTTTTTCCCCACAAATACAGCTTTCTCTTGGTGGTATTTGATCCCCTCTGTGGTTTTTATTTTTTGCGCTATAAACAAAAACAGAGCGACGATTTTGAATTTTTTTTTTTTTTACTTTTTGCTATAATAAATATCCCATTTTCCCTCAGTTTAGGCCGATACGTATTCTTCTACATATTTAAAAATATATATATATATATATTTTGCAATAAGTGTTTATTGATTGGTTTGCGCAAAAGTTATAGCGTTTACAAAATAGGGGATAGTTTTATGGCATTTTTATTAATATTTTTTTTTTTACTACTAATGGTGGCGATCAGCGATTTTTTTCGTGACTGCGACATTATGGCGGACAAATCGAACAATTTTGACACATTTTTGGGACCATTGTCATTTTCACAGTGAAAAGTGCTATAAAAATCCATGTGAAAATGACAATTGCAGTTTAGGAGTTAACCACTAGGGGGCGCTGTAGGGGTTAAGTGTGACCTCATATGTGTTTCTAACTGTAGGGGGGCAGGGCTGGACGTGTGACGTCAGTGATCGTCGTTCCCTATATCAGGGAACAGACGATCACTGACATTGCCACAGTCAAGAACGGGGAAGGTGTGTTTACACACACCTCTCCTTGTTCTTCAGCTCCTGTGACCAATTGCGGGACACCGGCGGCGATAGGGTCCGCGGGCGTGGTCACGGAGCTTCGGACCCGGTCACGCGCGCGCGACCCACGGCTGGGCTCTTAAAGGCAACGTACCTGTACGTGCCTGTGCCCAGCCGTGCCATTCTGCCAATGATTATAGTCGGTAGGGGGTCCTTAAGTGGTTAATTCACTATTCCCTAATGGTTCAGTTCTGTCAGGGAGTTTTTGTTATTTTTTTGTTATTAAATGTTTATATACAAGAAGGCCAGTATGGTGGCCTGAGTTTATGGGAGGAGCCCGGAGGGTATTTAAGCAGCCCACTCACACATGCTCTTTGTCGGTTCAGTGTGCAGTACTACACGTCACTGGGCCGACTCTTTCCAGCTCACCTCATGTCCGTGAGTCTGCGCATTCAATCGCATTCGACATCGCAAGCGCTTTGCGGCTTCTCCCTTCCCTTCATGGTCTTCGCCGGCGGTTCCCGCTTACTTCGCAGGTAGGATTCAAACCTTTTCGTATCTTGTGCAATCTTGCAATTCGTTATGCTTCCTATCCTGCATCCCTTTTGGAAAAAAACTGCCTCTGAGTTACTGTTGCTCATGTTCCAACATCATTTGGCTCAGGCGTAGTACATTTGTAACTTCCTTCTGCCAAACATGCGATTCATTTGTAAATCCATTTGGAGATTAGCATGTGTTTGTATGGGTTCTTTGGCAGATTGAGGTGGTAATTGGACTCACCTGGTGCCTTGTCTGCACTTGATTAGCCTGGGGGGATGGGTGGTTGGTAGGTGTTCGGTTTCAAAGCAAAGGGTAGCATACACTCTACAACCAATTCATATCGGATTCGTTCAATACTCCTTACTATCAATTCGTATCGGATTAATTTCATGCATTTTACAACCATTTTGTATCAGATACATTGCATACTTTCTACCGTTGCCATTCATTATTTCCCCCATGTCGTGTGTTTTTGTTCCCACAGCGGAACTTACGAATTGCTTGTACACGGCTCTTCTCTCTCATTTATTTACCAAAGTTATTGCCTGTGCGTCATGCATGGCGCCACACCACACTCTTCGGATGTGTTGCACATCCACTCCAGTCCAAAGCAAACCCAGTCGCACGTTCACTGTCCCAGGTAGGATTCGTTAGCTTGTTTGTCATGTCAAATTCGTGGCCACTCATGGTGTCACCCGTACCATATGTTTGGTTCCCGCAGTGGAGCTTACAAAGCATGGATACGCACTTCTCGTGTTCTATTTTCTACACCAAACCTCGTTGTTTTGCCCCATGCACGGCATCACGCTACACGTTCCCGACATGTTTCACTCCAGCCACAGTCCGCCGCAAACTCACTCGCATGGCCCACTGTCGCAAGTAAGATTTGTTATTACATTCTTTATGTCTTATCAATTTGCTACCATTCGTTGTCTCCCATATCGTTCATTAGTGGCCCCTGCGGAACCTACGATTCAAACAGGCGTTGTCCTTCTACCTTATACTGCTTGCTTAAGGTACAAACAAACCAGGTGTGTCTATCCCACAGTAACCCAATTCTTATTGATTGAGACCTTGCAACCATGCAAATCATCTCAGCAGTCTGATACCCTTGCTGAGACCCTTGCAACACATGACCCTTACAAAATGCAAAAAAAAAAAAAAAAAACGCAAAAAGGAAAACAATATATAAAACGCAAAAAAAAATAAAAAAAAATTGAACAATTGCTGCCACGTAATCTCAGTCCAGCAACCTGACACCTGTTGAGACCGTTGCAACGACGCAAAATTCGTCTCCACAGCCTGACACCCTTGTTGAGACCCTTGCAAACGCAATGCCGTCTCAGCAGCCCCACACTCATCGAGACTCTTGCAACCACACAAAATCGTCTCAGCAGCCTAACACCCTTGTTAAGACCCTTGCAACACATGACCCTTACAAAAAAAAAAAAAAATTATTATAAAAAAAAAAAAACGCAAAAAAAAAAAGCAAAAAGAAATAAAAGTGCAGAAAAAAAAAAAAATTGCCACCACACAATCTCAGCCCCGCAACCAGACACCTGTTGAGACCGTTGCAACAACGCAAAATTCGTCTCCACAGCCTGACACCCTTGTTAAGACCCTTGCAAACGCAATACCGTCTCAGCAGCCCCCGCACTCATGGAGACTCTTGGAAAGCACGCAAAATTCGTCTCTGCAGCCTGACACCCTTGTTGAGACCCTTGCCAACGCAATACCGTCTCAGCAGCCCCACACTCATGGAGACTCTTGCAAGCACACAAAATTGTCACAGCAGCCTGACACCCTTGTTAAGACCCTTGCAACACATGACCCTTACAAACGCAAAAAAAATGCAAAAAAAAATGCCCAAAAATAAAAAAAATAAATAAAAAAAAAGCAAGAAATATAAAAAGTGCAAAAAAAAAAATTGTCACCACACAATCTCGGCCCAGCAACCTGACACCTGTTGAGACCATTGCAACCATGCAAAATCGTCTCAGCAGCCTCACACCATTGTTGAGACCCTTGCAAACACAATACTGTCTCAGCAGCCCTACACTCATCAAGACTCTTGCAACCACGCAATACTATCTCAGTAGCCTCACACCATTGTTGAGACCCATGCAAACGCAATACCATCTCAGCAGCCCTACACTCATCAAGACCCTTGCAACCACGCAATACCGTCTCAGCAGCCTCACACCATTGTTGAGACCCTTGCAGACGCAATACCGTCTCAGCAGCCCCACACTCATCGAGACCCTTGCAACCACGCAATACCGTCTCAGCAGCCTTACACCATAGTTCAGACCCTTGCAAACGCAATACCGTCTCAGCAGCCCCACACTCATCGAGACCCTTGCAACCACGCAATACCGTCTCAGCAGCCTTACACCACAGTTCAGACCCTTGCAAACGCAATACCGTCTCAGCAGCCCCACTCATCGAGACCCTTGCAACCACGCAATACCGTCTCAGCAGCCTTACACCATAGTTCAGACCCTTGCAAACGCAATACCGTCTCAGCAGCGCCACACTCATTGAGACCCTTGCAACCACGCAATACTGTCTTGAGCAACCTCCCACTCGTCAAAGACCTTTGTGACCATGCAGTCTCGCCCCAGCAACCTGGCATTCATTGAGACCCTTGCAGCCAGACAAATCATCTTTGGCCTCATGTACACTGCTGTTGGTAAAAAAAAAAAAAAATGGGTTCAGACGGATGTTCAGAGGCATTCGAAATGCATTCGAAACGCCAATGCCTGTAACAGCTTGTAAACACTGCCAGATGCGGTAACTCATGTTTACCAGTGTTTCATTCACAGTCGTTTTCATAAAAATAAAGGGGAATATTGTCTCAGCAACTTGACACTCATTTGAGACCCTTGCTAAATGTAATATCATCTCAGCTACCTCACACCCGTCTAGACCTTTGCAACCACACAATCTCATCTCAGCAACCTGACACCCGTTCAGACCTTTGCAGCCATACAAAGTCGTGGCAACCACACAATGCCATCTCAAAACAAACCTCATAATCATCGCGACCTTTGCAACCACGCAATATCGTCTCAGCAAACCAGACTGAGACCCTTGCAAACACGCAATATCGTCTCAGCAAACCAGACTGAGACCCTTGCAAACACGCAATGCCATCTCAAAACAAACCTTCATACTCAAGGCCCCTGCAACCACACAATATCATCCCAGCAACCTGACACTCACTGACACCCTTGCAACCGCACAATATTGTCTGCAGTAGTATAAAACACTTTGCGGCAGGCACCTACGTGCAAACCCGAATACAAACTAAACTTGCAAACACACCTCAGTGACAAACAATCAGCCACACAAACACACAGTGGCACCCAGTTGGCCATTCATCTTCAGTGGCATGCGGGCCACTCATCTTTTCTCTGTGTTTTTTCCCTGCGGTTAGTTCAGGTTTTCATCCAGCACCAGCGAGTGCACGTTGGCCTGCGAGTGCACGTTGGCTTGCTAGTGCATGTATATCGTCTTATTGAGCACCTGTGTATTGTCTTGATTTTCTCACACCAAAGCAAGATCCAGTCCAAGTTCTCAAACTAGACCAAGCATCAGTAGCAGACTTAGCTATGTGGGACAACTCCCCCACCTGATAGAACAGCATTTCAATCTTCATCCCGGCAGTGTCAGCCGAGCCACCAAAGGC
This sequence comes from Rana temporaria, assembly GCF_905171775.1. Taxonomy (NCBI): domain Eukaryota; kingdom Metazoa; phylum Chordata; class Amphibia; order Anura; family Ranidae; genus Rana; species Rana temporaria. The sequence continues at coordinate 624,017,493 of NC_053489.1, read as the reverse complement.
TTTTGCAGCCATTTTTAGGCCGCCACTGGTTCTCCAAAACTTGGCCCCCAGAAATTCTCTTATATTTTTGCTTCACCCAGTCTTCATCACACCTCGTGCTGCACCCCATCGTGGCAGCTGCCCAGGTCTGGGACCACACTTGAACAGGACAGACACTGTTCTTCACCACAGACAATCAGGCCACAGCCGACATCATCGATTAAGGTAGATCTAAATCACTCCCCATCACTTCCTGCGCAGGCTCGCGCAGCTGTCACTCCGTCACCAGTTAATATCTTATGTAGACCTTTTCCAGGCAAATGCAAAAAGCAGCTGATGCGCTTTCCTATTCCAACCTTGGAATGGATGTTTTTTCCAGCAAGAGCCTGGAGCCGACCCAACAACTGTCCCTGTCCCACCATGGACATTGCTGACGATGGACTGAAGTCACATCTCACCAACGCAATCCAACTTATTAACCACTCCTTGGCACGCAACACACTGAAGGCCTATCGCACTGCTTGGAACACTAATCGCAAATTTTTGGCCCCTTGCCCCGAAGCAGCAGTTGAACACATCCTAGCCTTCACATCGTATTGCCACATGCAGCTGACCATTTCTCAATACTATCACGCCATATCTAGATGGCATCCAGCATTTCCTGTCCCTGCAGGACCCCAGTAAACTGTCAGTATTCTCGAGCCCATGCAGTCAAGTCCCTCCTACAGGGCATACAGAAGCACCAACCTGTAGTCAGTGGCAAGCGCCTACCTTTCAAGAGTCCCCTCTTTAGGGACATGTCTAAAACCCTTACTCGTTCCCTGTTTAGGGCTTTGCCCAGACTAGTCACCCGAACAGCCATCTATCAGGCCTTCTACGGTTCCCTACAACCTAGTGAATTTAGTCAGCGGCTCCGGCAGTCACACACTGCTCCGACGCCACCCAACTCGCTTTCGAACCACTACACTCTCACAGTCTGCAAACGCAACAAACCAGCCCCTGGGGTTGACATCAACCTGTTTCAGACTGACAACGCCTGACGCCCAGTGACGGTGCTCGACCCACTACTGCTCCATCTACCCAGCCAATCTGATGGTAGCTCGTTGCTACCCTTTCTAAACCAGCTCCCTGAGTGTCAGCCAGTGTGTCAAGCATGTCAGAATCCTCCTAAATAACTTGGGCTTCAGACCCCAGTCAGTTCTCTGGACATTCTTTCTGAATTAGAGCAGCCTCAGTTGCCTCCCAACAGGGAGTACCAGACTACGTAATCAAGATACCAGGCTGATGGAAGTCTCCTTGTTTTGCCACATACATCCCAAATCCTCATGAAGGAATGGCACAAGCCTTTACCAAGCTGACTCAATAAATACAAGAAATCAATATAAACTATTTCCCTATCTGAGTCTTTTGCCCCCTTTTCTTGGCATACTGACCAGACCACCAAGGCACACTTCAGGTCTATTTATGTTGTAAGTCTTGTCGCGTGTTTATGTGATCCACATCTCTCTCGGTCAGAGGGTAACGACCATAAATAAGAAGGCCAGTATGGTGGCCTGAGTTTATGGGAGGAGCCCGGAGGGTATTTAAGCAGCCCACTCACACATGCTCTTTGTCGGTTCAGTGTGCAGTACTACACGTCACTGGGCCGACTCTTTCCAGCTCACCTCATGTCCGTGAGTCTGCGCATTCAATCGCATTCGACACCCTCCCGCCCTTCCCTTTTTCAGGGCACTTCTCAGCATATCCTTCTTCAATTAACTACCAATTACTTAGCTTGGGTATGCCCCCTTTTCTTGGCATACTGACCAGACCACCAAGGCACACTTCAGGTCTATTTATGTTGTAAGTCTTGTCGCGTGTTTATGTGATCCACATCTCTCTCGGTCAGAGGGTAACGACCATAAATATATATATTTTCCGCCCCATCTATTTTTGTGATGTCACTTGTCATCAGGCATCTTCCGGAGTTTCCAGGAAGTAGATTCCCCCTGGTACTGCGCTGGTTCCCTGGCTTCCTAGTGTGTGGTTTTTGGACACCTCTAAATGCCCAAAACCTCTCATCCCCCCGCAGCTACTTCAGGCATAAAGAGGTGAGACGTGGATTGACACCTTTTTTTTTTTTTAAGCGTTCCTACATCTGTATTCATCTGACTAAATATAAGTGAATGTGCAATATATCATGGATTTGAATGAATTATCATTATTTATTTATTTGTGCACTTATGTTGGATAATTGTTTTCTTTTTTTTTTTTACTCTCACATAAACGTTTTTGATATGGACTATGTTGTTTTCACATTAGTATAACTAAACTTTATCTTTTTTTCCCCCGCCCCTTTGAGGGCGTGGCTTTTTTGACACTCCGTTTTTAATTCCACCATTTTCTATAAAAGCGATTGCCCATGGTGTGCGAGACTAGCCTAGCTCTGAGGAAGGGGGTAAGCCCCCGAAACATGTTAGCTGTACCCCGTGTTCTGTGCATGTCCATGCACTGTGTTTATGGCCTTTTGTCAGTTGCATTTTGTGAGTACCCACTTTTATACAATTTTTTTTATTATTAAGTTATCTCTGGTAATGCACTAGGTGTGCGCGCCTTCAATTTCTGTTTTTCCTGTAACCTACCAGCAAGTCTTTGGAGTATGGGTTTGGTTTATTATATTTGGCTTTATTTGTATTTTTATCCACTTTAAGATGCAGACCAAGCTGTCCAGTAAAAAGTGACAGCAACAGTTGTTAACCACTTCAGCCCGGACCATTTGGCTAGCCAAAGACCAGAGCACTTTATGCGATTCGGAACTGCGTCGCTTTAACGGACAATTGCGCGGTCGTGCGACGTGGCTCCCAAACAAAATTGGCGTCATTTTTTCCCACAAATAGAGCTTTCTTTTGGTGGTATTTGATCACCTCTGCGGTTTTTATTTTTTGCGCTATAAACAAAAATAAAGCGACAATTTTGAAGAAAAAAAAAGCAATATTTTTTACATTTTGCTATAATAAACATCCCCAAAAAATCTGTAAATAAACAATTTTTCTCAAGTCGTCTTCCAGGACGGCACCTTGAGAGTAGACTGGCTCCACCTGACAGGAAACACAATCAGAAAGAGGTTTAAAAGCCCCGCCCCTCCCCGTGCACCTCAGTTATTGATTGTGTTTCCCACCAGCGAAACAGTTTGTTATTTTTTATCAGACCTAAGGCCTGGGGCTGGTGGTCCCCCTCTGGGTACTGAGCAGTGGGTCCTGGGGGCCGTCCCTGCCTCAGCTAAAGGTGTAATGCCTGTCCCGGGGGGTTTTCCCCGTGTGATAGGGGGGGGGGGGGGAAGATTGCAAACAATACCCCCCTTCTTTCCTTTCTGTAGGAATCCCTGGGATAGTGGCTATTCCAGTACTCCTATGTGGCCATGTTCCCTCTCCTCCAGGACCCCTTACCTGCTGGGCGGGTGTGAGGGCTTCCTCAGCGTGGCTCCGGTGTACTGTCCTCCCGGGGACATTTTCGAATGGAGCCAGCAGTCGACGCCGCGTCACAGGCGGCGCGCGGTGATGACGAAGTTCCGCTTCCGGTCTTCACTAAAATGGCGGCCGCCAGCGGCGTCGGCTCCTCGCTGTTCTCACTGCAGCAAGGAGGAGAGTGGCGCCTACACGACTTCGCTATGGAGCGCGAGGATCGTTCGCTAGCAGCCGCTGCCGAGGACACCACCAAGGGTGAGTCTGCCTCAGAATGTCAGGGGGGCATATTGGACTGGGTCCTCTCCCTCCCCCCCCTCCCCCCCTCTCCTCTCCTCTCCTCTCCCACTTGATGTTTGAACTGTGATATATTTTTTCTCTCCCCTTACAGGGGAGGAGGTTTCTGCCCAGGGGGAAGCTGCTATTCTCTCCCTAAAACACACTTCCAAAACCAAGAGGTGTGGTAACTGTAGCATTAAGCTGGCTGCAGATTACTCCAAACTTCTTTGTGCCAAATGCATACAAAAATTGACAGCAAAGGAAACTTCCCTGATTATGAAAGAATTCCTAGCTGTCCAATCCCAAATGCTCTCCACATTAAAGGAATTTAAGGACACCTTAAAAAATAGGGATCCTGAGCCCATAGCAGCCGGCCCCTCTTCTCAAGAGAGCTCATCCACCCCAGTGCCACGAGTTTCCAGGGCTAGGGAGTCTCTCCTATCTGACACCGAAGATTCAGAGGCTCCAGAAGATGGGGTAATTGATAGTCATTCTGAGGATGAGGATGAGGATGCCAGGTCAGGCAAATATATTTTTTCTACAGATGACATGGGGGGTCTGCTGTCTGCTGTCTATGCCTCTGAGGGGATCCAGCAGCCAGCAGAGCTAGTGTCACCTCAGGACAGAATGTACCAGGGTTTAGCTAAACCTCAGCCAAAGGTTATCCCAGTCCATCAGTCACTTAAAGATATAGTTCTGAGGGAATGGGCTGAGCCTGAAAAGAAACTACTAAGGTACAAGACCTGGAAGAGGCGCTGTCCCTTTAAGGAGGAGTTAGAAAATACTTTGTTTAAAACTCCTAAACTAGATGCATCTCTAGCCCAACTCTCCAGGCAGTCTGACCTCTCGTTTGAAGATGCAGGGAACTTAAAGGATTCCTTAGACAGGCGGGCAGACACCTCCCTTCGCAGGGCCTGGGAGGCTAATACGGCTGCCCTTGGACCCGCTTTAGCCTCTTCCTGCATCGCTAGGAATGCAGATACCTGGTTAACCAGACTTCTGGAGCATGTACCTCAGACCTCCAAGTTTAAAGAAATTAGAGATTCTCTTACAGTCATAGGCAGTGCGGTTGCCTATCTTGCAGACGCATCGATTGAAACAGTCCGATCCTCTGCTAAGACGGGTGCTCTCGTCAACGCCGCCAGAAGGGCGGTATGGCTCAAGACGTGGGAAGGTGATCTTGCCTCCAAGACCCGTCTATGTGCCCTGCCCTTTGAAGGTACTCTTCTCTTTGGGGCAGGACTTGATCAAGCTCTGACTAGGGCCTCAGAAAAGGGGAAACGGTTCCCCCCAAAACCTAGACCTAACAGGAGAAGATTTTTTCGAGGCCCCCAGAATAAAAACCGACCTTCTGACCGAAGATCGGCCTTTAATAAGCGTTGGATCGCGGGAAAGGATAAGCCAAAAGGGGGTATCCTTTTCCCCGATCCCAAACCCGCAGGTAAGGACTCCAAGTGACTTAAGAGTCGGGGGAAGACTCTCCCAATTTTTTCCAGCCTGGGAGAGTATAACACGGAGTCCTCACATTCTGCAAATAGTGAGGGAGGGTTACAGATTGGAATTCCGCCAACTTCCCCCCCCAATATTTCTCCTCACTCATCTACCCCAAGATCCCCTCAAGGCAGCTGCCCTTCTGGGAAGTGTCACAGATCTAGCTCAGCAGGCAGTCATAATCCCAGTTCCGCCAGGACAACAGGGTCAGGGGGTGTACTCACATATTTTTATGGTGCCCAAACCTTCGGGGAAATTCCGATTGATCATAAATTTAAAACCTTTAAATACCTTTCTCCTCTACAAGAAATTCCGCATGGAAAACATTTACAGTCTCAAGGGACTGTTGTTAGAAGGAGTCTTTATGGTAACCATAGACTTGAGGGACGCCTACCTCCATGTCCCAGTCTTCAGGGACCATCAAAGGTTCCTCCGATTTGCCATTGCCTCCCCTCAGGGGATTCAGCACTGGCAGTTCACCGCACTCCCCTTTGGTCTGGCCTCCAGCCCAAGGGTTTTCACGAAGGTCCTGGCAGAGGTGGTCGCCTTTCTACATCTGAAAGGGATCTCCCTTGTCCCCTACCTGGACGACCTACTGCTTTTCAACCCCAGCCGAGAACTCCTTCTCTCGGATCTGGCCACCGTCCTGACTACTCTGGAATCTTTGGGATGGATTGTAAACAGAGAAAAATCTTCTCTCCTCCCAGAACAGAGAAAAATGTATCTGGGATTCCTGATAGATTCCATAGAGAAAAAGCTGGTTCTTCCAGAGGACAAGATCCAGAGACTCGGGTCAGTGGTCAGGTCCGTCATGGGGTCAATAGAAATTTCCCTCAGACAGATCATGAGGTTACTGGGACTGATGACCTCATGCATCCCAGCGGTCCCATGGGCCCAGCTTCATTACAGATCCCTGCAGGCCTTCCTGCTCTCCTCCTGGGACGGAAAGGACTCATCCCTAGACTCCAGGGTCAGCATCCCGGAGTCAGTAAAATGCACACTGGGGTGGTGGCTCATTCCTCAGAATTTGGAGGAAGGCCTCCCATGGAACCAGACAAATCCTCTCAGGATAACCACGGATGCCAGCTCCTGGGGGTGGGGAGCCCACATGTCGGGTCTCCAGGCCCAGGGGTGCTGGGATCGACAACAGAGCAGGTCCTCTTCCAACTTCCGCGAATTATTAGCGGTCGGGAAGGCCTTGAAGGCGTTCGAGGAGAGAGTCATAAACCAAGAAATACAGATTCTCTCCGACAACGCAACCACGGTGGCGTTCATAAATCACCAGGGAGGCACCAGGTCCCGTTCCCTCCTAAGGCTGTCCTTAGAAATTCTGAGTTGGGCAGAACAGAGAGTCCTCTCCCTTTCAGCAATCCACATCAGGGGAGTCCTAAACTTAGAAGCGGACTTTCTAAGCCGCCAACCCATCCTCCAGGGGGAGTGGGAATTAAATCAAGAAGTCTTCGACTGGGTTCGACATCGTTTCGGCAACCCAGAGATAGACCTCTTCGCGAACAGGAAGAACAGGAAGGTAGGAAGGTTCTTCTCCCTCTCCCGGGATCAGGGATCGGAGGGTGTGGATGCGTTGGCCCAGGCCTGGACATTTCAGCTGGCCTATGCTTTCCCTCCCCTGAGTCTGATCCCAAGGGTCCTACAGAAACGGAGTCGCTCACGAGGGAAGCTGATCCTGATCGCTCCCCAGTGGCCCAAAAGAGCTTGGTTCCCAATGTTAGAACGTTGGTCAGTTCTTCCCCCCCTTCCTCTCCCGGTCCGAGTGGACCTTCTGCGGCAGGGACCGATCTTTCACCCAGAGCCCGACTTTTTCAGTCTGACGGCCTGGTACTTGAGAGGTGGAACCTGCAGCGGAGAGGTTGTTCGGAGAAGGTAATAAATACCCTTTTGGCTAGTCATAAGGAGGTCACTAGGAAAATCTATGCTAAGACCTGGGGGGTTTTTTCACGCTGGTGTGCAGCCAGGCAAGCCCCACTACCTGAAATATCTGTCATCCTGGAATTTCTCCAGGAAGGAGTTGATCTAGGACTAGCCACAAGAACCTTAAGAGTACAGGTAGCTGCCTTGTCCTACTTTTTAGACAAGAGGCTGGCCCTGGATCCGCTGATCAAGAGGTTCCTGTCGGCTAGGGATAGGTTATCCCCTATTCAAATCTCCAGGGTTCCCCCCTGGGACCTCACCTTGGTTCTAGACCATCTATCCAAACCTCCGTTTGAACCGATAGACAGCATTCCGGTTAGGCTGTTGACATTTAAATTCTCCTTTCTTCTGGCTATTACTACGGCCAAAAGAATAGGAGACATGCAGGCGCTCTCAATCAAAGAGCCTTATTTTCGTCTTTTTGAAGACAGGGTAGTCCTAAGTCAGGATCCCCTGTACCTACCTAAGGTGGCAACGAAATTTCATAGGTCACAAGAAATTATTCTTCCTTCATTTTGCGCAAATCCACAGAACGGAAGGGAAGAGACCTTCCACTGTTTGGATGTAAGACGCTGTTTGTTAAGTTATTTGGAAAGGGTGAGCGAGTTCAGACGCTCATCTCACTTGCTAATTAATTTTTCAGGACAGAAAAAGGGTTGCCAAGCATCTAGAGCCTCTATATCTAGGTGGATAAGACAGGCAATTTCATTAGCATACATTAAGGCTGGCAAAACAGTACCTAAAGTCAAGGCACATTCCACGAGATCTATAGCAACCTCCTGGGCAGAGAGAGCAGGAGTTTCAGTGGAACAAATCTGTAGATCAGCAACGTGGTCAAGCCAGAACACCTTTCTCAAACACTACCGAGTGGAACTTCTGTCACCCCAAGACTTGACGTTTGGCAGAAGAATCCTGCAGGCAGTTGTCCCGCCCTAAGGTAGGCCTGAGGGTTACTTGCTTATCTCTCAAGGTGCCGTCCTGGAAGACGACTTGAGAAAATACCAGTTACACTTACGGTAGCTGTTTTTCTGTAAGTCTTACAGGACGGCAGGCCTATTTCCCACCCTGAGGAATTTATATGGTTTGTATTTTTATATACTGGTTCCCGTGCTCTTATGGTGGTTACTTTATCACTAACTGAGGTGCACGGGGAGGGGCGGGGCTTTTAAACCTCTTTCTGATTGTGTTTCCTGTCAGGTGGAGCCAGTCTACTCTCAAGGTGCCGTCCTGTAAGACTTACAGAAAAACAGCTACCGTAAGTGTAACTGGTATTTTTTCCTCAGTTTAGGCTGATACGTATTCTTCTACATATTTTTGGTAAAAAAAAACAAAAAAAAACGCAATAAGCGTATATTGATTGGTTTGCGCAAAAGTTATAGCATCTTCAAAATAGGGGATAGTTTTATGGCATTTCTATTAATATTTCATTTTTAACTAGTAATTTATACAGAGATCAGTGTTTTAAAAATGCACTGATTACTAGGGTTGTCCCGATACCACTTTTTTAGGACTGAGTACAAGTACCGAAACTTTTTTTCAAGTAATCGCCAATACCGAATACCGATACTTTTTTTTAAATGTGTCCCCAAATGCAGCCATGTCCCCCCACAAATGTAGCCATGTCCCCCACATGTGCAGCCATGTCCCCCCACATATGCAGCCATGTCCCCCCACATATGCAGCAATGTCCCCCATATATGCAGCCATGTCCCCCCACATATGCAGCAATGTCCCCCCACATATGCAGCCATGTCCCCCATATATGCAGCCATGTCCCCCCACATATGCAGCCATGTCCCCTCACATATGCAGCAATGTCCCCCATATATGCAGCCATGTCCCCCCACATATGCAGACATGTCCCCCCTATATCCAGACATGTCCCCCATAAATCCAGCCATGTCCCCCCTATATGCAGCCATGTCCCCCCTATATATGTCCCCCCTATATGCAGCCATGCCCCCCCTATATGCAGCCATGTCCCCCCTATATCCAGCCATGTCCCCCCCCATACCTTGATGCCGCCGCCGCATGGGTTAAACAGCGTGCGGGGAACATCACAGCTTTCATTTGAATAGCTGTAGTATTCCCGCTGCGCCGCGTATAGACACTCCCCCTTGCTCGGGATTGGACAGATCCTGAGCAAGGGGGAGTGTCTATACGCGGCGCAGCGGGAATACTACAGCTATTCAAATGAAAGCTGTGATATTCCCCGCACGCTGTTTAACCCATGCGGCGGCGGCGTTGTTGCGGTATGCAACGGGGTCGGCGGCGGCATTCGTTGCGTTGGCGGCGGCGGCGTGGGTGGTGGGGTGGGCTTATCAAGTATTCTATTTAGGTATCGGGGTATTTGCGGGAGTACAAGTACTCCCGCAAATACTCGGTATCGGTCCCGATACCGATACTGGTATCGGTATCGGGACAACCCTACTGATTACTGTGTAAATGTGACTAGCAATGAAGGGGTTAACCTCTAGGGGGCGAGGAAGGGGTTAAGTGTGTCCTAGGGAGTAAATGTAAATGTTAGGGGGCATAGCTACGAGTGACACATCACTGATCGCTGCTCCCGATGAGAGGAACAGACGATCAGTGACATGTCACTAGGCAGAATTGGGAGATGCTGTGGCATCTCCCCATTCTTCAGCTCTGTGACCCGATCGCGCGACAACTGCGGACATCGAGTCCGCGGGTACAGAGCTCGCGGCAGGCTCATGCGCACCGGCAAATTCAATCTGACGTAAATATACATTGATTTGCCTGTCGGTTCCATTCTGCCAACACATATGTACAGGAGCCGGTCCTTAACCACTTAAGCCCCGGACCATATTGCTGGTCAAAGACCAGTCCACTTTTTGCGATTCGGCACTGCGTCACTTTAACTGACAATTGCGCGGTCGTGCGACGTGGCTCCCAAACAAAATTGGCGTCCTTTTTTTCCCACAAATAGAGCTTTATTTTGGTGGTATTTGATCACCTCTGCAGTTTTAAGTTTTTGCGCTATAAACAAAAATAAAGCGACAATTTTGAAAAAAATTTATATTTTTTACTTTTTGCTATAATAAATATCCCTCATAAATATATAAAAAAATGATTTTTTCCCTCAGTTTAGGCCGATACGTATTCTTCTACATATTTTTCGTTAAAAAAAAAGTTGCAATAAGCGTTCATTGATTGGTTTGCGCAAAAGTTATAGCGTTTACAAAATAGGGGGTAGTTAAATAGATTGCTGGTGACATGACGGACTCCTGCAGACTTTTCAGTGTAAAAATGACACAATGGGAACGTGTTTCGGAAGAAAGCCACGCTTCCTTCATCAGCCATTGGCTCTCACGGTGGACGGACCGACATCTCTTCTCTACACTCCTACATACTTTGGAAGGATATCCGAACACCAGATGGACCATCCCGGCTATACAGGGCAGCTCTGGATGGATCTCAGGGTGAGCTTGCCTTCTTCCCATAAGGCTGCTTTCACACTTGGGCGCGTGTGGCATCGGTGGTAAAGCACGGCTATTTTTAGTGTTGCTTTACCGTCGTTTTTGCAGAGGTATTCGGCCACTAGCGGGGTGCTTTTAACCCCCGCTAGGCACTGCAATCAGCTGAGGACCAGTGGCCAGGTCAGGACGGGAAATGGTCGCTGGTAGGAGTGACCACCCACATCAGGATCTTTAGATGGCAGCCACCCTATTTCTTTATGATAGATTTACTTTAAAATTCCATGATACCTACCTTACTTCAACAGTCCAACATCCCTCACCAGAGTGAGTAACTTGTATAGCGCAACAAATGCGAACTTAATCGCCTCAAGCGAAAATATCTTCTACCCAGCTTCTTCCGGGTGCCAGGCTGCAGCTGTTCTCATTGGCCAGTGTAGGATGAAGTCACTCCTGAGCATGTGCAGGAGCACAGACGTCCCAGCGCACAGGCACTGTTCCGGAGTGTAAACTGGGCTGCACTTGTACTTTCCCAAGCAGACTGTGCAGGAAGGTAGGTGTCTTTTACTGCAGAAGAGACATTTAATTTAATAAAGAGCCTGCCTGCTCGCAGTTTTTAAAGCGGTATTAAACCCAAAACCAAATATTTTATACATTGCAGCTTACCAATCATAAGATATGATGGCTGCATTCATTCACTTTTCTTTTTTAGCCTTTTTTTCTTCTGTTTTCACCTGGTGTTCTGGCCAGTAACACACCTACAGTATTAGAGTGCTCCCACTCTGGATGAAGGAGCACAGGGAGCACCTTTGGACCACAACATTGTCAGTCTGGGGTGGGGGACAGTCCCCGGATTAAAGCGGTGGTTCCCCCTTAAAAACGACTTTTTCTTATTCCACTGCCCCCCCACATTCCATCACGATTAAGGCTCTTATTATTTTTTTCATGCTGTACATACCTTAGTACAGCATATTCACCCGTGCATCCGGGTTGCGAGTCCCGCGGGAGTGGGCACTCCTCACATGCCGGTGATTGACGTTTTGCCCAAAAACGAGCTCCCCCCCCCGTCGCGTAAGCCGCGTCACGGTTGGCGAAAGGTGCCGAACGGCGATGCGCATGCGCAGTATAGCGCCGACTCGCCATTCGGCTCCTTTCGCCAACCGTGACGCGGCTTACGCGACGGGGGGGGAGCTCGTTTTTGGGCAAAACGTCAATCACCGGCATGTGAGGAGTGCCCACTCCCGCGGGACTCGCAACCCGGATGCACGGGTGAATATGCTGTACTAAGGTATGTACAGCATGAAAAAAATAATAAGAGCCTTAATCGTGATGGAATGTGGGGGGGCAGTGGAATAAGAAAAAGTCGTTTTTAAGGGGGAACCACCCCTTTAAGGACACTAGAGCAGCACGATTAATCGTCAAGAATCGCTATCGCGATCTTTTTCCCGTTGCAATTCTTGACACAGGGTTTCGCGATCTTTGACATGAAAATAATTTTCTCTCTGCACTTTGGTATGCAAAGAATTTCCTGTCTGCTCTCAGCCAAAAGTCAGTCTGGGCAATCTGCCAAGTTTTAAAAACATTCTTTATCAGTGGAAAGTTAAGTCTAAACATTGTATCACTTCAAAGGAATAAACTTCTGTATGTAAATTAGGGAACGTTTAACCACTTAAACACCAAACCTTTTTCTGACAGCTCTTTTCAAGATAAAATCATTATTATTTTTTTGCTAGAAAATTACTTAGAACCCCCAAACATTATATATTTTTTTATTAGAGACCCTAGATAATAAAATGGTGGTTGTTGCAATATTTTATGTTGCACTGTATTTGCGCAGCAGTCTTTTTAAATGCAATTTTTTTGTAAAAAAATTACTTTAATGAATTAAATAAAAACTAGCCAAAACAGTAACAGTAAAGTTAGCCCATTTTTTTTTGTATAAATGTAAAAGATTTTACGCCGTGAGAATCGTGAGAGAATCGTGATCTTTATGCTAAGCAAAAAAAATTGTGATTCTCATTTTGGCCAGAATCGTGCAGCTCTACAGGACACTGTTCCCGGACCAGGTGTGTCCCCGGATTGGAGTTGAACAGGGACTGGGGCAATTTCAAAGACAGTCAGTGCGGAATTAATTAAAAAAATTCTGAATACAAACCCCTTGCTCTGCCGCTCCTACTAGCTTGGGGGGGGGGGGGGGGGTTTCTATGTTTTTCCATTATATGTGCCCTTTTCTGAAATCATGTGCTGGTTGGAGTGGAGGGAATATTTTTTCAGTTTCAGGTGCATGCCCATCCAGCTCCACACCTATGTTCTTCTGCCTTGGCTCAAGTCCCGGCCAGGTGCCTGCCTATCTCCTTGCCTTCCCTGGCGGAGTGATCTTCCTCCGCTCCCAAACCCAGTAGTAGCCGGGGCCCGGAGCGTAAGACTTGACAGGCTGTGAGGCGGATGGGCAGAGTCGCTGATTGCCGCCATTACTAGTAAAAAATAAATATGTCCCCGGATTTCAGTTTAAAAATCTGGTCACCTTAGTCTGGGGGGAGTGGAGTGCTAGATGTACTAGAATATTTAGATACACTAACCAATTGAAGCCAAACTCAGAGTAACATTTTATAAGCAGTTACAAAAACAGTTTTTCTCTTTTTGGGAAAAAGGTAAATAAATAAATGGCGATCATCTGCAAGATAGCTTGTTCTTTTGAACAACAACAGACTTACTGGCCAGATTGTCAGGTGAAAATAACCACATCTAAGCTGCAATATAAAAGTAATAAATGTTTGCTTTTGGGTTTAACACCGCTTTAAAAGTAGAACTTTAGTTCCGCTTTAAAATAAAAATAGCATGCATTTTGGTACAATTTGTGACAAGAAATCGATTAATCCGTGCAGTGTGAATTGTGTTTCCCAACAAATGCCCAGAACATAAAATGCAATTTGTCTCAGTCATTTTTTAATGTGCTGGAAAATATTTGTGACTACGCAATTCATTTTGTACTCAAAATTAATTTATTTAAGGAACAGAACCAAAACAAGAATGTAAATCAAGAAAGTCAGATGCTCTTATCTGCATACTTGTTTGGGTCAGAGAGTCAAAGTATCAGAATTTTCCGAATGAGAGGCTAGCCATGGTAGCCTCCAAGGTTCTTCTTGGGGATCTAATGGCCAAATAGTTCTGGATAGCATGTGGAAGAGTTAGAACCCCTGGCAGGTTTTAAAGTGGTCTGTGTGCCCAGTGAGGCGATTCACCCCACCTACTTGTCTTGATGATCATCTCCACTGGGAAACAGTCATGGGATTTTCGCAATTTTACGGTTGTCACAGAGCATGAATAGAGGCAAGATATTTCAATGAGGACACCTACTACAGAGATGTCTATCTAAAGCCTCATACACACGATCGGGCTTCCAACGGACTTTTTTTTCGTGGATTTTGGTAGGACTTTTTCAGCCAACAAACACGAACGTAGTGACGCAATAGACACACTACGTGGTTTTTCTGCTCTTTACCGCCACCCTTTGAGCAACGTCTGCTATTGTTGTCTAATCTTTAGCATTGGTTCTGAGCATGCGTGTTTGTACTTTGGACTTTAGTTCAATGAACTTGTGTACACACAATCAAATTAGTCGACCTAGGACATTTGTTGCCAGAAAGTTTGTCTGTTCACACAGCGAACATTTGTCCAATGATAAAGCGAAAAAGTTTGTCCGATGGAGCGTACACACGGTCGGATTGTCTGCAAAAACAGGTCCATCAGTGGTTTGTTGTCAAAAAGACCGATCGTGTGTACGGGCGTTAAGAGTAATTTTTCTTCACTCTGGAGAGTTTTTTTCTCCCATTCCAGTGGGTCTCTTCAAGACAGGCATGTAAAGGAAAAATGGGAGACAAAAAAAAAACTTGACGGGTCGGGTTTAACAACAAACTCCTTGTAGGTGGGGTGCAGTAGCACCCCATCCCAATACACTCAGTCCCAGTGCAATGAAAGAACTTGTATTGAAATAAAGCAGACAGTTCATAAATAACTCTGAGAAGGCAGCCAAACCAGGGACATTTTTGCTCTCTACATGCTGTGAATCAGCCGGCACCGGTTAGGAGGGGAAGAATGCGGCCCGACCATCTTGTGCCCAGAGGGATGTCCAGAGAATTTGCGAGCCCAACACTTTCCCTTCTTGTCAGGAACCTTTCCCTGCAGCTAGTTCTGTCCCTACCAGATGGGGTACCTGTCCCTACTCTACCAACTCGCAAAATGCACAACAAACCTGGGAGCCAGGGCCTTAAAGAGGCACTGTCTGACCCAAGATGGCTGCTAGAGTCACATGGAGCGGCAGCATCCAATTAGATCGCTTCTCCAGTGACCCAGGAAATCAAAGAAACCAAGTTCCTCTTTACTTCCTTTTCAACTTCAGTGTCGCCGTGGAATAGCGCCACCTACAGTGGAGAAAGTAGACTGCACCTGCATACATCCAGGAAATTTGAAAATTCTCCCTTGTGGTGCGGGTGCTCCTCTTGTTTAAGCGAAGGAGAGAATAAAATAAACGTTTACTAACTTGGTCCTCTCTGCAGACGGTGCACCCCTATGCTCTGCCGATGAACTGAAGCATCATCCCATCTGAAACATTGGTCTTGATGACATCATTACCTTAGACTACTGAAGCATGGGGGGATAAGACACTGCAGGGATCAGGTAAGCAAATTATCTTTTCTATGCCACTATACCTAAACAATCAGTTTAGCTTTTGCTGCGTGGGTGCAGCCACACGGCAAGGGAGAATTTTCAAGTTTCCCAGTGTCGGGCTTTAACCATTTCCTAATCTATGGAGGGAAAAAGTTTTGGATTTAGAGATACTTTTAGCAGCTCTAGTGCTGCACTGCAGAGGTGGACTAGCTCTGTATAGAAAAGATGTACCACAGAAAAGGTACCGTATATACTCGAGTATAAGCCAAGTTTTTCAGGACATTTTTTGGTGCTGAAAATGCCCCCCTCGGCTTATACTCCAGTCACCTTTTTGCGCCTGATCTCCTGGACTTTGGGGACCTGGCACCGGCCGGTCGTAAGTCCCCTGGACCCCAAAACACGTGTAGCCCCAGTTGTTCTCTACAAGTGTACAAAGTTTGTTGTCTGGGGGACCTACGGCCGGGGAGCACCGATTTTTCAAAGCCAGGCACCCCTTCCATAGACTCCTATGTTAAACGGTCATTTCTCCGGTAACTTTGGGGACCCGGTACTCCCATGTTAAACGTAAGTCTAGTCATGGACACAGTGAGGCATGGGCACAGTGAGGCATGGGCACAGTGAGGCATGGGCACAGTGAGGCATGGGCATACCTACCAACATTTTGAGATGGAAATGAGGGACATCTACTAGCAAATGTATGTAGGCATAGGACACACCGCATGCCATACCCCATGCCATGCCCCCTGCCACACCCCCTTAAAGGAGAATTAACCAAAAAAAGGTTCATTAAATCCACAAGGGCTTTTTTTTATCACTACTATTCCTTTATATTGGCTTTTAAAATATACAAATGCAGCAATTTGGAATTTGCATGAAAGGTTTAGCTCTAGGGAACACCTTTTGAAAGATAAAAAGTGCATTTTATATACAACTATATAGATCAGACCAAAATTAGGGACAAATGAGGGGCAATGAGGGACAGAGGGACATTGCTCCAAATCAGGGACAGTCCCTCGAAATCAGGGACAGTTGGGAGCTATGGGCATGGGCACAGTGAGGCATAGGCACAGTGAGGCATGCAGATAGATGGACACCGTAAGCTTATACTTTAGTCAATGCGTTTTTCCAGGTTTTTTTGTGGTAAAATTAGGTGCCTCGGCTTATATTCGAGTATATACGGGACCTCTTTGTTCTTTAAAGTGAACCTGAGCCTTGTCCATGCAGGGTAAAGCAATGGGTTCTCTTCACTGCTCCCCCTCCATCACCACTTATAATCATCCTACCATATTCTACCCTGTAACCTTATTTACCCCCCAGAATAAAAAGCAAATTAAAAGAAAAA
Organism: Rana temporaria; assembly: GCF_905171775.1. Classification (NCBI taxonomy): domain Eukaryota; kingdom Metazoa; phylum Chordata; class Amphibia; order Anura; family Ranidae; genus Rana; species Rana temporaria. Next base: position 624,000,931 of record NC_053489.1, on the reverse strand, counting down.
CAAAATCATATTCTCCCCTACATATGGAGGTATTGGGTACGTCACATTGCTTTGGCAGGGTAGAGAAAAGAGAAAAAGAGGCAAGTATAAGCAGTGGGACTGGGGGGGGGGGGGCATAAATGAAAGCTTATCCTAGAGCAGGGATATGCAATTAGCGGACCTCCAGCTGTTGCAGAACTACAAGTCCCATGAGGCATAGCAAGACTCTGACAGCCACAAGCATGACACCCAAAGGCAGAGGCATGATGGGAATTGTAGTTTTGCAACATCTGGAGGTCTGCTAATTGCACGTCCCTGTCCTAGAGCAAAAAAAAAAAAACTTCCCACCCACACTAAACAAATATATAAAATAATAAAAAAAAAAAAAAAAAACACAAAAACATATTATGATTCTGCTGTCTTATGGCCTTCTGCAGCACCTCTTATGGGCTTGTAGGATGATAGGAAGCACTGGTTGGCCTTGTGAGAGCCCCTTATGTCATAACACTACAGCTTGAAGCCTTCAGGACCCTGCTAGTACCCCCATATAATGGACTTCCTTAGCAGCATCAATGTCAACATGGAAAATACCATAGGTACTGCATAAAGGACCCACTCTACTACAATACAGACCAGAAGAAAGAAGAATGGTCGTTCACGTGACTATGATTTCAGGTATGTAAACAGGGCTTTTAGTTTTGTTCATATAATATTGTGACTAGCTAAAGAGGAGTGTGGTGGGAAAGGGTGTCTTTCTAGCCAGAGATCATCTTTCATGTGCCCCTGAACATATCCAAATCAAGGTACCTTACAAGAGAGGAGCTCTCCAACAGTTTGTTCTCCTACCTCCTCTACGCTCCAATGCCGCAGCCTATGTCAGTCTCTTTAAGGCCTTGTACACACGAGCGGATCTGTCCGATGAAAACGGTCCGCGGACCGTTTTCATCGGACATGTCCGCTAGCAGATTTTGACGCGGAGGTTCAATGCTTCCGCGCATGCGTCGAATCACTTCGACGTCATGCGCGGGTTCTCGGGCGAGCGGACATGTCCGATGAGTCATACTGACCATCGGACATGTCCGGCGGACATGGTTCCAGCGGACATGTTTCTTAGCATGCTAAGAAACATTTGTCCGCTGGAAACCTGTCCGATCTGCCGGAAAATTGTCCGGTCGGCCGTACAGACGACCGAACATGTCCGCGGAAACTGGACCAGTTTCAGCAGACATGTTCGGCCGTGTGTACGAGGCCTAACATTTGACACGCCTAGGAATGTTGGATGTATGTGTCCCTCGCCGTGCACAGTGATTCCATCTTCTCACCCCTACATCTCTACAGGACTTGCAGTGATGTAGATTTTACAGGAAAGAACAATGGCGAGGGACAAGGGCATCCAAAATGTTGAATGCACAAGAGACTGATGGAGGCGGCAATGAAGGGGAGGTAGTAGACACAGGAATCGGAGGCGGGATCTTCTCCAGGAGACCACCTTTATATCAATTTTTATTTTTATTTTTTTGCAGTGACAGGGTAGCTTTTAGCAAACCCACTGCTTTGCTTAGCACTGAGAAAGCACAGGCTCCCTTTAAAAGACAGCCTATTCAGAAGAGTAAAATTAAACACAGCTAGGGTCCTCTGATAAAACACGGAAACACTTCTAAACACTTTACTGTGTTGACCTCAGACCGGCGGTCTCCTCCGCTGGCTGCATTTAATTCGATTTACATGAGTGCTTAGAGCAAGACAGAGACTATTGAATCATAGGAGGGCCCATGTGCCTTGCAGAAGCAGAATGAGATACGTATTCCAGCAGGAAGGTCGCTGACCTGCAATGCAGAGGTCAAGGCAACTGCTCATCTCTATGCAGGATTTCCAGGAAAAGCGCACTCGGCTTCCAATTCACACTTTAAAGTAAAGCAAAACTACAAACAAGGAACAGCACCATTTATGTGAAATGTTTTAATGAAAAATGAAATTTATACAGTGAAGAGTAGTTCCTGTACTGAACTGCAATACAGAATATAGATCTACCAGTAAGCTTACAAAATGACAAGATGGACATCTAGTGGCAGTGAGTAGGAAATGCAGTCTTACAAGTGTACAAGTGTGCATTTGCTGTAAGAAATGGCATCATCTTATACTCATTACTTTCAATGACCTTGCAAATCAAAAATAAAAATAAAAGAAGGGTGGACATGCTGCTAATTAAGGGAAAATGGTATATACTCTGAATATAAGAGCCTAGTTATTTATGTATTGCAGGTGTTTACATAGTGCTGACAATGGGAGTTATTTATGAAAGACAAATCCACTTTGCTCTAAAAGTGCAAAGTTCAGTCACTGGAGATCTGAGGGGGACATGCAAGGAAAATAAAAAACAGCATTTTAGCTCACACATGATTGGATGATAAAATCAGCAGAGCTTCCCCTCATTTCAGATCTACACCGACTGCACTTTCAAGTGCACTTTCAGCGTAACTTACAAGTGGACTTGTAGTGCAAAGTGAATTTGCATTTTGTAAATAACCCCCAATGTACACAGCACTTTACATAAGGTGCATTCACATCAGTCCCTGCCCTGAAACAGTCTACAGTGGAACTTTGGATTATGAGCATAATCCGTTCCAGGAGAATGCTCGTAATCCAAAGCACTCGCATATCAAAGAGAGTTTCCCCATAGAAGTCAATGGAAACAAAGATAATTAGTTCCGCATTGACTTCTATGGCATGCAATACCGCATGTGGCCAGAGGTGGGGGGGGGGCACTGGAGAGCCTTGGAAATACTCTGAGTGATTCCGAGTATTTCCAAACGGCTCAGAATCGCTCCAAGTGTCACCGGTGCCCCAGCACCTCTGGCTAAATAAGGTACTGCACACCCCATTAGCTTGAATTCTGCTCCTCTTGCGAGACAACAACGATTTAAAAAAAAAAAAGTTTTGTTATTTAAAACACTTGTTAACCACGTTACTCGTAAAACAAGGTTCAACTGTACAATCAAAAGTCCCTATCTTACATGCAAACAAAGGTTTTCTCAAAGCCTAAGAGCAGCTAAAATTAACAACATAAGAAGTATGCACATGGGACATAACTTACAGTCATGAGTAGGCAGGGCCGGCCTTAGGTGTTCAGGCGCCCTGTGCAAGCTAATCCTGTGGCACCCCCCCCCCCCATCTTGACCCCTCGCCCCCTGGTCACCTAAACATACACAAAGAGGACCCCTTTACATTACACAGCACCCTGCATCACTGGACCCCTTTACATTACACAGCACCCTGCATCACTGGACCCCTTTACATTAAACAGCACCCTGCATCACTGGACCCCTTTACATTACACAGTACCCTGCATCACTGGACCCCTTTACATTAAACAGCACCCTGCATCACTGGACCCCTTTACATTAAACAGCACCCTGCACCTATGGACCCCTTTACATTATACAGCACCCTGCATCACTGGACCCCTTTACATTACACAGTACCCTGCAGCTCTGGACCCCCTGCATGTTACACAGACCCCCCTTCAGTGTATCCACCCCTTCAATGCAGACCCCCCCCCCCCCCGTTCAGAGTGCCGCCCCCCCCGTTGCCGGTCTGACACCCCCCCAGTGTGTGGTACGCCCCCACCCCCCTTAGTACGCCTCTGGATGGCCACACGGCACCCCTGTTGCCCATGGCACCCTGTGCGGCCGCACAGCTCGCACACCCCAAAGGCCGGCCCTGTGAGTAGGTGTCCCCTATGCTCCACTTGCACAATTGAATTGACTACCTAAAAAATGACTTATCTGTTTTAGGAATATTTCACTTTATTTGGACATGTCTGTCACCCTGGAGCCCGAGTAGTCTAAAATGTTCTTCAGTTTGTTTGGAATGATCATTTCAGGTTCTTGCCGACTGGAGCTTCTCAAAGGCATGACTAGCCAATATACACGGCTTTTTAAGAGATTCCAATCAAAATAGCCATTGCATACAACAGCATTGAATTGAATGTAAAATGAACACTACATCACTCAAGTGTTAAAAAAACAAAAAAAACAAGGCGAAGGATCTTAACTGGAAATGAGGTAGGTCACTGATCAAATCCATGCAGTGACAAGGATCCACTCATGGCTTTGCAGCCCTCTTCTGATTGGGAAATCTTTAATTCTAGGCAAACCAAAATCGTCAAAAAAAGGGTGCACCAGCCCCGAGAATTATCTCACACTCTACTACTGATAAAAAGGTGCCTAGGCTACAATTAAGGCTCTCATCGAAACGCGTTAGCCATTTTATGATGCTCTGATGTAGCCAATAAACTTTGCAATACGGACTACAGTGTTGCCTGCTCTCCTTTTTCTGCTAGCAGTGTATGAATGCTTTAATGTGTTTCACGTCATAAGGCTGACTTGTCTTTTCAGGATTTATGTACATTACAGTTGGACAGCGCTGTGGAGCTGGTGGCAGTCCAAAGGTGAATGTTAGCTTGATGAACCCATTGGAGGCAGTGGGTTCTTGATTTTCTATTTTTTTGGCTTGTATATGGCAGATGTGAGAGGGTTAGGCTGTGGAGGAGTCAAGTCAGACAAAGGTGATGTCTCAGAACCACAAATCTAGTCACCAAGTTCTCATACAAATCTTAACCCTTTCTCTAGAATTAAAAGTTCCAAGCAACCCTATTGGTCATTGAAATGTAATGGATGGCCATAAAGACCAATAGGGTGGGTTAGAACAATATTGTCCTTTACAGGCAAAGTTAAGACTGATGCATAGATCTTGTTCTATGTGTCACAGTCAGGGGTCAGGCTTGGAGACCAGTAGCTATAGCAGTTGAGAGGCTCCCACCAACCAGCAGAAGTATACAAGCAGGTAACCCTGGCAGATGACACCCAAGGTGCTGGGGTCTAAACACTAACCGGTATTCACCAGACTTCCAGTAGCAGATATAGCAGGTAGGGATAAGCAGAAGCGTAGTCAGTAAACCAGCTAAAGGTTGGTAAGGAGTGGTTGGAAGTTGGGAATCAAGCAGAATCATAGTCGAGGAACAAGGCAAAGGTCGGTAACCAATAGTTGCAAGTTAAGATCAAGCAGAAGCACAGTTGGTAAACCAGCCAAAAGGTCGGTAACAAGTCGTTGCAGGTTGAGACCCAGCAGAAGCGTAGTTGAGGAACAAGCCAAAGGTCAGAAACGAGTGGTTGCAGGTTGCGTTCCATCAGAAGCGTAGTTGAGGAACAAGCCAAAAGGTCAGTAACGAGTTGTTGCAGGTTGCGTTCCAGCAGAAACGTAGTTTAGGAACAAGCCAAAGGTCAGAAACGAGTGGTTGCAGGTTGCGTTCCAGCAGAAGCGTAGTTTAGGAACAGGCCAAAGGTCAGAAACGAGTGGTTGCAGGTTGTGTTCCAGCAGAAGCGTAGTTGAGGAACAAGCCAAAGGTCAGTAACGAGTGGTTGCAGGTTGAATTCCAGCAGAAGCATAGTTGAGGAACAAGCCAAAGGTCAGAAACGAGTGGTTGCAGGTTGGGATCCAGCAGAAGCGTAGTTGAGGAACAAGCCAAAGGTCAGTAACGAGTGGTTGCAGGTTGCATTCCAGCAGAAGCATAGTTGAGGAACAAGCCAAAGGTCAGAAACAAGTGGTTGCAGGTTGGGTTCCATCAGAAGCGTAGTTGAGGAACAAGCCAAAGGTCAGTAACGAGTGGTTGCAGGTTGGGATCCAGCAGAAGCGTAGTTGAGGAACAAGCCAAAGGTCAGTAACGAGTGGTTGCAGGTTGCGTTCCAGCAGAAGCATAGTTGAGGAACAAGCCAAAGGTCAGAAACGAGTGGTTGCAGGTTGGGTTCCAGCAGAAGCGTAGTTGAGGAACAAGCCAAAGGTCAGTAACGAGTGGTTGCAGGTTGAATTCCAGCAGAAGCATAGTTGAGGAACAAGCCAAAGGTCAGAAACGAGTGGTTGCAGGTTGGGATCCAGCAGAAGCGTAGTTGAGGAACAAGCCAAAGGTCAGTAACGAGTGGTTGCAGGTTGCATTCCAGCAGAAGCATAGTTGAGGAACAAGCCAAAGGTCAGAAACAAGTGGTTGCAGGTTGGGTTCCATCAGAAGCGTAGTTGAGGAACAAGCCAAAGGTCAGTAACGAGTGGTTGCAGGTTGGGATCCAGCAGAAGCGTAGTTGAGGAACAAGCCAAAGGTCAGTAACGAGTGGTTGCAGGTTGCGTTCCAGCAGAAGCGTAGTTGAGGAACAAGCCAAAGGTCAGAAACGAGTGGTTGCAGGTTGCGTTCCAGCAGAAGCGTAGTTGAGGAACAAGCCAAAGGTCAGAAACGAGTGGTTGCAGGTTGGGTTCCAGCAGAAGCATAGTTGAGGAACAAGCCGAGGGTCAGTAACGAGTGGTTGCAGGTTGGAATTAAGCAGAAGCGTAGTGAAGATACAGACCACAGCAGGAGTGACAAGAGTGAAATTTTGGCTGAAAAGAGCACAATAATCTGCCAAATAGGAAGTGAAAAGGCATGGCTTAAACAGGAAGTTCATGGGAGGGGTAAATAGTTCAAGGTTCACCAGAAACAAGGTCTAAGGCAAAGTTGTCAAGTGAATTGTCCAGACAACTGTCCATCATCTCAGGTAGCCCAGCAAGAAGAGATCCTGCCAGACACAGCAGGAGGTCGCAGGTTCAGGTCCTGGTCCTGACATCCATTATTTTAATATTAAGTCGCTTTTAGTGGAGGAAACCCTTGCTTATGTTCTTATGTTTGTTGTCACCAACACTTGCTCCATTCTGCTGTATGATGCGGCAAATCTTTGTATTCTGCATACTGCTTTATGATCTGCCAGCATGGGCATCCTGGATGATGTGGTGGGTTTTACAAAGAAAAAACAAATGGGGAGAAAAGGCAGAGGGGCAAGTTCCATCAAAATCTCTTTTCTCTACAATAATTTAATGGTCACTTTATAATATTGATATACCTCAGCACTTTACTATAGATGAAAATCTGAGGAAATGTTTGGAAGTAAGCTTATTGTAGATGCTATAAGAAATTATAATCAGGGCCGTTTGAAAAAATTTGGGGGCCCCAAGCAAGAAGCGGGGGGGGGGTGTTGCTGAGTTTCAAGTTGAGAAGCGGGTGGGGTAAGTTGACAAGATAAGCGGAGGGGGGGGGGTTCTGCTGCTGCCGAACGTCAGCTAGTACTTCTTCTGACTGCCTCCCCCCCATGTTATTTTTAACCCCCCCCTCCTCCCCTCCCTACCGCATACCGCTGCATACAGCTGCTGCCCCCCTCCCTACCGCATACCGAAGCATACAGCTGCTGCTGCCGAACGTCAGTTTGCTGTTCCCGGCCAGACTGAAAGGAAGTAAGCACTGAGTGTGTGCACTTCCTGTCAGTCCGGCCGGGAACAGGAAACTGAATCTCCTGTACCACGCGGTTACGGTACCCGGCCGGACTGCAGGAGGAATTAGGGAAGGAGATTGGCCACGCTACAGGTTACAGCATTTATAGGAAGCGGCGGCGCTCTGCTGGGGCCCCAGGCCAGCTCTGGCCCCCCCAGCAGTTGCTTGTTTTGCCTGTCCTGTTCCGACGGGCCTGATTATAATACATAGTTGAAGGAAACGAAAGGCAGCTGTGGGATCCCCATCAAAGATGGCTCCCATTCAGATTATTCTTAACGAACAATTACAGACGGTGGTCAAATGTGCTCTACAATACATGAATATAAATGATATATCCAACGTGGCTCTGACTAGCTGAAACCCAGTGTTCATCAATCACACAGTTAGAGCCGAGAACGGACATATTGTCAGCGGTAAAGGAGGCTGAATCGGGATAATGGGCTCCCGCTGGTGGGGTATGGGATCATGTCTGTTTTAAAGACTCTGGCTTTTGTGTTGCTGCGGGAATCCATTACCATCGTACCACATGCTATTACTATGCTACATGTTCCCTAAGGAAAGCTGTGATCAAAAACATATAAATAAGCTTTTATTAAGAGAACAAAACTGTCATCTCACAGTGTCTGCCAGAGTGCTCATTATATAGACAAACCAATACAAGGAGAAAATAAAGGCAGCCTTCAATGCGGCTTATTAAAAGCATGATGGATACGATAACCCATCCTTTCAGAAGCCTTTTTTTTTTTTTTTAAGGGTGGTTTCACACCGCCCCGCCACGTTTAGGTCGCAGCCCAGTGTACCCAAGGCTTTGGTGTGGGTTAGCTGCACTTTGCCATAGACTTATATTATGTCCTGGGGTTTTGGTACACTTTCACAAAACGCACCAAAGTCGCTGGACATAACTGAGGTCTATGGCAAAGCGCAGCTAACCTGCACCAAAACCAAGGGTGCAATGCACTGTACCTATGCTGCCTTCAAAGAGCAGTGCAAAGCCACCCTAAGGGCCCTTTCACACGGGGGGGATCAGTAATGATCTACCTCCGTGTGTCCGTAAGCTCAGCGGGGATCGCTCCGTATATCCCCGCTGAGCCGGCGGCTGACAGGGCGGTCCCCGCACACTGTGCAGGGACCGCCCTGTCTTTTCTCCGCTCTCCCCTATGGGGGAATCGGATAAACCCGGACCGTACGTCCGTGTTCATCCAATCCGATCTGCAGACGGAAGAAAAAATAGGACATTCTTCCGTCTGCAAAATCGGATCTTTGCGGAGGCGGGTGATTACAGGCGTCAGCGGATGTTTATCCGCAATCACATAGGGACCAATGTATGTCCCTTTTTCATCCGCAAACGGATGGATAAAAAAGCGGACATACGGGGCCAGATTCATCAAGAGATACGACGGCGGATCTCCTGATCCGCCGTCGTATCTGTGAGAGCCGACGGTCGGATCTGTGAGATCCCACGGTCGGATCTATGCGACTGATTCATAAGAATCAGTTCCGCATAGATCTCCCTTAGATCCAACTGGTGTAAGTGACTTACACCAGTCGAATCTTAGGCTGCAATCTCCCGCCGGCCGCTAGGTGTCGTCGCTTTTTTTTACGCGTCGCATATGCAAATGAGGAGAACCGCCGATTCAAGTCCATACGCCCACCCGTCGCTTTTTTTTAACGTCGTTTGCGTTCGGCTTTTTCCTGCTATATGAGGGGTAGCTAATGTTAAGTATGGCCGTCGTTCCCGCGCCGAGATTCAAATTTTTACGTCATTTGCGTAAGTCGATCGGGAATACCGATGGCCGCAATTGACGTACCCGCCGCTAACAATGACGTCCTAGCGACGTCATTTGGAGCATGCGCACTGGGATATTTCGCCGGCGGGGCATGCGCAGATAAATCGGCACGGGAACGCGCCTGATTTGAATTGTACACTCCCCCTAGCCGCGGAATTTGCATTCCGCCGGGGGGAGTTACGATCCGACGGTGCAATTTGCGAGGTAAGTGCTTGATGAATACTGCACTAGCCTCGCTAAATTGCACCGGCGGATCGTAAAACACGTAGATCTAGCGGATCTAAAGATCCGCTGATCTACATGAATCTGGCCCACGGTCCGCACGCCTGAAAGGGACCAAAGTCCCCGTTCACGTCAAATCCGACTTTGAATTAATGTGTCTTCACTTGATTTAAAAGCCTCATGTCATTGCGACTTCAGGAGCGACTTGGCTGACATCTGTACGACTTCATGCACAGATATCTATGCAATGACATGTGATGTTTTGTGATGTCTATTAGAGCTGCACGATTCTGGTCAAAATGAGAATCACGATTCTTTTGCTTAGACTAAAGATCACGATTCTCTCATGATTCTCAAAAACTGAATGTCATGAACCCCCCCCCCCAAATAAATAAACCTGTGACTTATCTGAAAATATGAATATATAAAAAACAGACCAGTGATATGTCTATAATGTTAAAGACCATATAACTCCTATGAAAAAAAGCAGAATCAAACTTTTTCATAGGAGTTATATGGTCTTTAACATTATAGACATATCACTGGCCTCTTTTATACATCAGAAGCAGTACCGCCGGCAACCACTGGGTGGAGCATGGATACACACTACAGAACTGTGAGAGAAGCCCAGGCATCCATCCAGCGGCGCAGGCTGCTGACGTCGGTTTCCGATATCGGCGCCATTTGTGTTCCACGCTGGTTACGTGGAACCGGCAGTGACACAGAAGAATCGCGGGTCATCCCATGGGGAGATAGCAGGCGGGGAGAATCGAGATTGCGATTCTCTCCGCGATTAATCATGCAGCTCTGTCTATGCAAGTCGCACCTGAAATCATCAAAAATAGGGCAGGGAATATTCATATCAGTGCCGCACCGCAAAGTCGATGTTGCACCGATTTGAACAGTTTTATTGCTGGCGATAGGGTACAACATGTCATCCGACTTGGAGCTGTCAAATCACATGACCAATCGCACCAGTGTGAACGCGGGTGAATTATTTTTCTTTAGTATTGACTTTTAGGTGTAGGTAATAAAACAATTTTCCATGGGCAACATGTTCAGGTTTACAGTAGCCCTGGTTCACACTTTTGCGACTGCTCATGCGACTTGCTGCAATGAAAACCCACACAGATGTCCCTGAAATCGCCCCCGAAGTCGGGACTGACATGTGATAATGAAATCGTGCGAATTTACACAATTTCATTCCCGTAGTCAGTGTGAACCTGGGCTGAACGTCAGCTTTAAACCCTACACCCCCAGCTCGGCATGAATAAAGTGCAATCGCTTAACACCAAATCTGCAGTAGGAAGAGGTCAGCTGGTTGTGAAGGACAACCAATCCACTTTCCTCTGCATTTGTTCTCAGAAATGAGCATTATCTAGTGTAATGAAGAGAATTCATCACCAGATTCCAAACAGAAAGACAGATGTGATGAGCCAATCCTTCTCAGTAATGCGGCTCCTCTGGAGGACATGAGGACCACACACAAGATTCAGTAGTGAATTACCAGAGCCAAGTAATAGAACGGGTGAGAAGTCCCTTGGGTAGCAGAGAGGTCAAAGTCTGCCTAACAAAAAGCTCCTCCACAACCTCTACCACCATTTTATTGGTGATAAAGAAAAATAAACTCCTTGCCATAATCTCTCTGGAAGCGGCTGGGGTAATTTATAGCCCCCCCACCCCCCAAATTATATTACAATAAACACATATAACCAGTTAACACCCACAAGGCAACCAGGTGTAAGAATTTTATATGAGACAACCAAAACAAGCACATTTCCTAATGAAATACCAATGACAGTTAGGCCCCTTTCACACTTGAATCGTTTTTCATGCGCTTTAGCGCTAAAAATAGCGCCTGTAGAGCGCCTGAAAATGCCTTATCTGCAGTCCCAGTGTGAAAGTGCTTTCACACTGGGGTGCTGCGCTAGCAGGATGTCTAAAAAATTCCTGCAAGCAACATCTTTGGGGCGCTTTAGGAACGGCATGTACACCTGCTCGATTTCAATGGGCAGGGGCACTTTAGGAACAGTGGCCCAGATTCAAGAAGCACTTGCGCCCGCGCAACCATAGGTTACGCAGCGCAAGTGCTTACTTGCTCCGGTGTAACGAGTGCTCCTGATTCAGGAACCTAGTTACACCGACTGCAGGCTAAAATCTGCGCGGCATAAGGCTCTTATGCCTCGCAGATTTTAGGCTGCATTCTTGCGGGGGCCGCTAGGGGGCGCTCCCATTGTGTATCAGCGTGTAGTATGCAAATTGCATACTACCACTGATTCACAAGCTTGCGCGGGCCCCGCGCAAGCCAGGTACGGAGTTTCCGTACGGCTACTTTTAGCGCAAGGCTGCCCCTTCTAATAGTAGGGGCAGCCAATGCTAAAGTATAGCCGGCCTTCCCGCGCCGTGAAATTTGAATTTCACGGCGTTTGCGTAAGTGAAACGTGAATGGCGCTGGACGCCATTCACGTTCACTTAGAAGCAAATGACGTCCTTGCGACGTCATTTGCCGCAATGCACGTCGGGAAAGTTTCCCGACGGAGCATGCGCTGTACGCTCGGCGCAGGAGCGCGCCTAATTTAAATGATTCCCGCCCCCGGCGGGATCATTTAACTTGCGCGCGCTTACGCCGGGCAAATTTGCCGGCGCGCCCTCGCAATTCACGGAGCTACTGCTCCGTGAATCGAGGGCAGCGCAAAATATTTGCGGGGGCACAGGGCAAAATCGTTGCCCTGCTCCCCCGCAAATATTGCGCAATTCTACTTGAATCTGGGCCAGTATATACACCGCTCTTAAAGTGCCCCTACCCATTGAAATCAATGGGCAGCGCCTGCAAATCACCTCAGCGGCAGTGCTTTGCGGGCGCTTTTAACCCTGTATTCACACTTGTAACTTGAAAAGCACCTCTAAAACAAAGGTAAAGCGTTGCTAAAACTAGGGGCGCTTTAATGCCAACGAGGCCACACTGTCAGTGTGAAAGGGCTCTTAAAGGGATTGTAAAAGGCTTGTTTTTTTTCTATAAAAATAACAAACATATTATACTTACCTGCTCTGCTGTAGTGGATTTGCACAGAGCAGTCCAGATCTTCCTCTTCTCGGGTCCCTGTTTGCTGCTCCTGGCTCCTCCCTCCTGTCGAGTGCCCCCACAGCAAGCAGCTTGCTATGGGGGCACCCGAGCCGAGTCACAGCTCTGTGTCTATTCAGACATGGAGCCCCGGCCCCGCCCCTTCTCCTGATTGGCTAACTGACTTTGATTGACAGCAGCGGGAGCCAATGGTGCCCCGCTGCTGTCTCAGCCGATCAGAAGGGAGAGTCTTGGACATCATTGGACTGAGATGGGCTCAGGTAAGAATGAATGAAGATAAAAAACCTTCTGACTTTACATTTCATTTAACCACTTAAAGACCAGACCTTTTTCTGATATTTGTTGTTTACAAGTAAAAATCTGTATTTTTTGCTAGAAAATTACTTAGAACCCCAAAACATTTGATATTTTTACATGTCATGATTTAAAATTGCGCACGCTCATGGAATTGGGACAAACTATCACCCGTCACCATCAAATTTAACTGAACTTGAGCAGTTCTGCAAAGAAGAGCGTGCATATATTGCAAAGTCTAGATGTGCAAAGTTAGTTGAGACATACCCCAACAGACTGAAGGCTGAAATTAAAGCAAAATGTGGTCCAACAAAATACGGACACAAGGGGGTGATCCCTTTTCCAACTCAGTGATTCTGCTTTTTATTTTATTTTTTTCTGATATGTTGGTGTTCCATCACTTGGGTATTATAAGTTGCACTAAGCAAATACAGCTGGATGAAACAAAAACTGTGTCTGTCTTCATTTCAAGCTAGGTAGAGAACCTTCAGCCTTTACAAACACTTTCAGCTCCTCCACTATAAAGTTCATCTGTAGCCACTTTTTTATTGTTTGATAAGAGTAGAGAAGGGTTGGAGAGATATTAATTTCCTTCTACAAAGTGGGGGGACAGAAATTGTGAGAATAGGTGTCCCCATTGGGTGTTTTCTCCTCACCTCTTGTTCTGGTGACAATTCTCAAAAACTTTGAACTAGAGAGGAAACAAAAGACAGTTGCTAAAACCTGACAGGGCTCCTCTAATTTGGGGAAGAATCTATGGGAAGCCCTATTACATAATCCTACAACATACATCATTGAAGACCAAGAAACTTTGATCACACACATCTTCATGGCTACCAAGCAAACCAGATTAAAATCTTCAAAATGGCCTCAATTTTAGCCGCTTGCCTACCTCTGCACGACGATATACGACGGCAGAATGGCACAGCTGCGCAAAGCAACGCACCTGTACAACGCCTTTAAATCGCAGCATTGTGGACTCGATGTCCACCGGGTGGCCGCGATCATGTCACAGAGCGGCAGAACGGGGAGATGCCTATGGAAACATTTCCCTGTTCTGCCTAGCAACATGACAGAGATCTACTGCTCCCTGTCATCAGGAGCAGTGATCTGTCATGCTGTAGTGAGCCTATTCCCCCCCCCCCCACAGTTAGAATCACTCCCTAGGACACACTTTGTCGCCCCTAGAGTTAACCTCTTCCCTGCCAGTGTCATTTACACAGTAATCCGTGCATTTTTATAGAACTGATCGCTGTATAAATGACAATGGTCCCAAAATAGTGTCTGATGTGTCCACCATAATATCGCATTCACGATAAAAATCGCAGATCGCCGCCATTACTAATTTAAAAAAAATAATATACCGTATGGGGGGGGGGGGAGATCTACGGCCGGGGAGCACCGATTTTTCAAAGCCGGGCACTCCTTCCATAAGCTCCCATGTCAAACAGTAATTTCTCTGGTGATTTTGGGGATCCAATAACGGCCGGTCGTAAGTCCCCTGAACCCAGAACTTGGCACACATGTAGCCCCATTTCTTCTCTACAAGTGTGCAAAGTTTGTTGTCTAGGGGACCTACGGCTGGGGAGCACCGATTTTTTAAAGCCCTTCCATAGACTCCCATGTTAAACGTCAGCCTAGTCATGGGCACAGTGAGGCATGGGCACAGTGAGGCATGCACATGGACACAGTGAGGCATGCACATGGACAGTGAGGCATGGGAACAGTGAGGCATGCACATGGACACAGTGAGGCATACACATGGACACAGTGAGGCATACACATGGACACAGTGAGGCATGGGAACAGTGAGGCATGCACATGGACACAGTAAGGCATACACATGGACACCCTAGGCTTATACTCGAGTCAATACGTTTTCCCAGTTTTTTGTGGTAAAATTAGGTGCCTCGGCTTATATTCGGGTCGGCTTATACTCGATTATATACGGTAATTAATGAATAAAAATGGCATAAAACTATCCCCTATTTTGTAGACGCTATAACTTTTGCGAAACCAATCAATATACACTTATTGCAGGTTTTTTTTACCAAAAATATGTAGACGTAAAAAATAAAAACGACAGAGGTGATCAAATACCACCAAAAGAAAGCTCTATTTGTGTGTGGGGGGGGGGGGATTATGTCAATTTTGTTTGAGTGCAACGTCGCACGACCGCGCAATTGTCAGTCAAAATGACGCAGTGCCGAATCGCAAAAAGTGCTCTGGTCAGGAAGGGGGGAAATTCTTCTTTCGGGTCTTTGATGGTACTCTAGGTTTTATGTTGTTTTAGGTGTTATGCTTATCTGTATATGCTGATCTATCCACCTTAAAGTCAATAAAAAATGTGTGAAAGAAAAACCTGACAGGGATTCAAACAATTCCCTGATCTATCAAAGTTTAAAAGAGAAGTACCGGTATGTTTTTTTTTCTATTCATACTTACCTTGGTGGATGGAGCATCAGGATGATGCTGCATCTGTCCACTAGCATCTCTGCACTGAGAACCGAGACACCAAACATCGACGATGGCTCGGTTCCAACTCCTCCCCTAGCGGAGCGATGCTGATTGTCAGTCAGCATCGCTTCTTCTCTACTTTTCAGTGCTCATTGGAGCGCTGAGCAGTAGAGGGGCTAGAAGCGGGCCGTCTCAGCGGCTCCCTGAGACTGCCATCAATCATGACAGCTGGCGGATCCCGACTTGGAAGTCGGGATGACACGCTGCACCGACTGATGGTAGTGACGTCAACGGAGAGTGGACTTCAGACTCTGGTCACAGGAGTGCAAAACGAATTGCACTCCTGTGACCCAGAGGAGAAGCCCAGTCTAAAAAGCTCAGGCTGGACTTCTCCTTTGAGTGGTAGTAAAGTCCACTTTTTGATTTATATCTACAGGTAAGCCTATAATAAGGCTTACAGTGGGGATCGAACGTTTGGGCACCCCTGGTAAAAATGTGTATTAATGTGCATAACGAAGCCAAGGAAAGATGAAAAAAATCTCCAAAAAGGCATCAAATTACAGATTAGACATTCTTATAATATGTCAAAAAAAGTTAGATTTTATTTCCATCATTTACACTTTCAAAATGACAGAAAACAAAAAAATGGCGTCTGCAAAAGTTTGGGCACCCTGCAGAATTTATAGCATGCACTGCCCCCTTTGCAAAGCTGAGACCTGCCAGTGTCATGGATTGTTCTCAATCATCGTCTGGGAAGACCAGGTGATGTCAATCCCAAAGGTTTTATATGCCCAGACTCATCTGACCTTGCCCCAACAATCAGCACCATGGGTTCTTCTAAGCAGTTGTCTAGAAAACTGAAACTGAAAATAGTTGACGCTCACAAAGCTGGAGAAGGCTATAAGAAGATAGCAAAGTGTTTTCAGATGTCAATATCCTCTGTTCAGGATGTAATTAAGAAATGGAAGTCATCAGCAACAGTGGAAGTTAAAGCAAGATCTGGAAGACCAAGAAAAATATCAGACAGAACAGCTCGCAGGATTGTAAGAAAAGCAATTCAAAACCCACGTTTGACTGCACGATCCCTCCAGAAAGATCTGGCAGACACTGGAGTTGTGGTACACTATTCCACTATAAAGAGATACTTGTACAAATATGGTCTTCATGGAAGAGTCATCAGAAGAAAATCTCTTCTACGTCCTCACCACAAAAATCAGCGTTTGAACTTTGCAAATGAACATATAGACAAGCCTGATGCATTTTGGAAACAAGTTCTGTGGACCGATGAGGTTAAAATAGAACTTTTTGGCCGGAATGAGCAAAGGTACGTTTGGAGAAGAAAGGGCACAGAATTTAATGAAAAGAACCTCTGTCCAACTGTTAAGCATGGGGGTGGATCAATCATGCTTTGGGGTTGTATTGCAGCAAGTGGCACAGGGAACATTTCACGAGTAGAAGGAAAAATGGATTCAATAAAATTTCAGCAAATTTTGGATGGTAACTTGATGCCATCTGTGAAAAAGCTGAAGTTAAAGAGAGGATGGCTTCTACAAATGGATAATGATCCTAAACACACCTTAAGATCCACAGGGGATTACATCAAGAGGCGTAAACTGAAGGTTTTGCCATGGCCTTCGCAATCTCCTGACCTCAACATAATTGAAAAACTATGGATAGACCTTAAAAGAGCAGTGCGTGACAGACAGCCCAGAAATCTCAAAGAACTGGAAGACTGTTAGGAAGAATGGGCAAAGATACCTCAAACAAGAACTGAAAGATTCTTGGCTGGCTACAAAAAGCGTTTACAAGCTGTGATACTTGCCAAAGGGGGCAGTACAAGATATTAACTCTGCAGGGTGCCCAAACTTTTGCAGACGCCATTTTTTTGTTTTCTGTAATTTTGAAAGTGTAAATGATGGAAATAAAATATAACTTTTTTTGACATATTATAAGAATGTCTAATCTGTAATTTGATGCCTTTTGGAGATTTTCCATCTTTCCTTGGCTTCGTTATGCACATTAATAAAATTTTTTACCTGGGGTGCCCAAACTTTCGATCCCCACTGTACCTGTAAATATCTCCTAAACATGCACCATTGAGGAGATAATCACTTTGGTAGAAGCTGATGTCACAGACACATGGGTACTGCGCTCTGAATAGACAGTGTCGTCCATTCAGAGCTCTGTGTCGTAAGCCATAACTCACAAGTGCACGTGGGGGAGTGTTAACGCTACTCGGCCAGATGGCCGAAGTTGAAAAACCCAGAAAGAAAAATGGGGTAAAGATGAAAACCTTGTCAGCGTTGACAGTGTGCCGCTGGAGGGCTTCGTTTTAAGGCAAGTTTGTCATAATGTGCTGGTATACAGTGCATACTAGCACATTATGGCACTGTCTTGCAGGAGCCCATTTTTTTTTTTTCCGGTTTACTTCCACTTTAAAAAGAATACATTTCTGGCTATACATGCACCAAATTTGTACCAGTGATGGATACTTGTTCAAGCAAACTTCAAATCTTTCTTCTTTTTTACTACTTTTCAGAGTTCTGGTGTCAGCAGGGTTAATTGAAGAATTGCTGATCTGGTATTTTACAGGCAGAATACTCTGTTAGTGGACACGGGAACTACATATTTATTTGTGTTGCGATATTCAAAGGTCAGCTCCTTGCTCTGACTTCAATATGCATGCTCAGCACCAATCTCGGCAGAAGGCATCCTTGATCATCCTCTTCACATTGGGGATGCGGTGCACAGACCTAGCATTCTACAAATGGTTTTATATTTAGAAACATTAATACATACTTCAGAGGACAAAATTCTAATTCAAGTAAAGTCTAATGCCGCATACACACGATCATTTTTCGGGTTGTAAAAAACTGTTTTTCAGGCTCTAGAAAAAACGATTTTTTTTTCAACTTGATCATTAAAACGGCCTTGCCTACACACAATCGTGAAATAAAATGCTCTAGCAAAGCGCGGTGACGTATAACACGTACGACGACACTATAAGGGGGAAGTTCCATTCGGATGACGTCACCCTTTAGCTGATTTCATGTTAGTAAAAGACGATTCGTGCTTTTCTGTCTGTTACAGCGTGATGAATGTGCTTACTCCATTACGAACGCTAGTTTTACCAGAACGAGCGTTCCCGTCTCATAGAGATAAAAAAAGAGGAGTCGCTGCTAAATAATACAAAAAAGGTGCTTATTACCAACTATATGATGTGGGCACAATATTAATGAAGATATCTTTTTAGCATGAAAAACTGTCCAGAATCAACACAAAATATAATGATTGAGAAATCATTATATAAAGAAAAGTTTTAAGAATAAGAGAAGTGAGATAATTATGTACCCCGTGTATATGAGTATGCACATAACAGTGTATAGATATATAAATATAAAAAAGTGCATAAGCTCACGACCATCAATTATGTTGTGACATAATTGAAATATAATATAAAAAAATATATAAAAAAGGAATTATATATATGTGTATGTATATATGAGGATACATTGGAAATTAAGTGAAAAAGGGGACATGTATACTAAGGTGCTATAAGATATATATATTAACCGAGGTTCTGAATATGAACATGTGAAAAAAGTGTATTATATATATATATATATATATATATATATATATATATATATATATATATATATATATGAATATGAAGTGCAGACCAGTATTAGGTATATCACATATGTGGGAAGCTAGTGATACAAAAATGAAATCTATTAGTATAGTGATAATATAGAAATAAAAAGAGGGAAAAATCCCTGCGTGAACATAAGTTTCCAAAAATTATGGAAACCGGAGGCCATACATGGATAGATAAAGAAATCGGACGAGTGGAAAAGTGAAGGGCTAGCGACATGTGATTGGATTGGAATAAATACTTATAGAGCGCCGAATGCGAGTTGTGAAACTCGCGTCTAAGCGCTTACCAACAAGCTGGGGGTATCCAGTTCCCAAGAGCAAAAAGAAGAAACTAGGACATCTAAAGTAAAAGAGGGGAACAGACAAGAAATAAACAGAAATATAAAAAGAAGGGGGGGGGGGGGGGTGTCAGGGCACAAAAAGCCTATCCCTACTCCCTGACCATGGACGGCAGCCTGGGATTAAGGCAGCGTCCTGCTAAGGGCTTGGAAGGCCAAGTCTCTATCTGTAGGCTTGTGAAAAAATAAGTGTTTTCAAGCCCTTACGGAAGGCCATCAAGGAGGAGGATGCTCGGAGCTGATGAGGGAGCTGGTTCCAAAGAGAGTTCCCCAGTGTTTGGAGCCGGCGGCCACCTTTTGAAGCTGATCGACTAGATTGAATAATTGCTAACAGGGCGTCAGTAGAGCAAAGCTCTCTGGGTGGACAGTAGTGTTGTGTCATATTCGATAAGTACATCGGAAAAATAGGCCCGAAACACCAGACAGAGTGCCTTGAACTCAACCCGTTTTGCTATCGGGAGCCAGTGTAGATTCTTAAGCACCGGGGGGAGATGTTATTCCGCCTTGGGCAGTTTGTGACTAGTCTTGCAGCATGATTCTGTGTAATCTGCAATCGTTTTATCCACTTCTGTGGGAGCCCTAGAAAGAAAACATTAGAACATGGGTGCTCAACCTGTGGCTCTCCAGCTGTTGCAAAACTACAATTCCCATAATGCCTCAGCCTTTGGGAGACATGCTTGTACCTGTCAGCGGCTTGCAATGCCTCATGGGAATTGTAGTTCCGCAACAGCTGGAGAGCCACAGGTTGAGCACCCATGCATTAGAACAATCTAACCTAGAGTGGATAAGTCCATGAACTAAGATCATACGGTTGTGCTGAGTGAAGAGATTCAATATTGATTGTACATGTCAGTATGTTTCCAAGCCCAGTCGTGATGCGGATCATGTCGGGTAGTTAGCATTCCGCATAGCAGCACTAGGGTTGTCGGTTCGAATCCCAACCAAAGCCTGAAGTTTGCATGTTCTCCCTGTGCCTGCATGGGTTTCCTCCAGGTACTCTGGTTTCTTTCCACACTCCAAACACATGCTGGTATTAGTACTGTATGTATGCTCTAAGAAGCACCACATTGACACATTCATTTGAAGACCGGCGCGGGTACTAGCGGGCACCTCGAGATGCCTGATCTTCAGCTCCGTTTAAAAAAAGTTAAACCCAAAGCCCAACCTGTGTTAAAATCCATGCGTTTCCTTATCCCCTCAACTTTGGTTCCAGTTGTGCAGGGAAGGATCTGCCTATGCCAAAGGTTTTGATCCTGGAATTGGGCATACTCTCTGCAACAGTTCCTTAAAACTTTCACCCCACATTCCACAAGTTCACTCCTACAACGCCCCCCCCCCCCCTTTGACAATATGACTTTTTGTTTTGTTTTAAAACCTTCTTCTCATATTCTTCCCTAGATAAATGACATATTCATTTGTCTGTAGCCTCCTGGGATACCCCCATAACTCATCCCAGGAGGCCTGAGTACTCTATAGACAATGCACCGCTGCTCATCATTAGGGGGCTGGCTCTTGCTTCTGGGTTCTTGCAGCAGGACCCCTAAATGGTCCCAATGACATCAGAGAGACGGCAGTGTGGGACCGGCCATGCAGCAGTAGAACAGCGAAACCCTAGAGAATATTGTTGGATTTGCTGCACAGATGCATGATTTTTTTTTTTTTAGCACAACCCGGGAAAAAGATAGGGGGATTGGGGCAGGATTAAAGGGGGGGGGGGGGTCCCGGTCTTAGCTACATGTGAATTGAGTTTGGTGGTCTCAGCCCGGCTCCCGGTGGGTGTGCTATGCGAGGTAAGCCTGCGCTTAGTACGCCCACCCCCCTCCCACAAAAACCACCACACTTACACGCACTCGAAATTGGATTAACATGCACGCACTTTGACCACGCGGTCTCTAAAAAGAGAGGCGAAGGACTAACGGGGCTGGTTGAGCGGGCTAGATCCTCTCACTCCCTTATAGGGAGTCCCTCTGCCACGTTGGGCTTCAAAGCGGAGCAGGTAGGGCGGCTGTGTGGGAGGACCCCCTCACACACCCACCATTGCCACCTGGGGCATGGAGAAAGGTGGCAAATTGCCTCTGGGGGAGGCCTGCCTACTCCCAACTCCTGCAGTCCGGCTCCTCTCTCGAGCACACGCACAAAATATACTTAAAAAAAAAGGGGGGGGTACAAGGGGGATTGGAAGAGTCTCGTTGGGAGTAAATTTTTCTTATTCTTGAGCTCAAACAAGACATTGGGCCCATAAAAGCACATAATCCTTGGTTTAACATCCCTCACCCATTCAAACTCTCTGGTGAGCATTCCACTGTAAGCCTGAAAGAAGACACAGGAGTTAAAAGATATAAACGTCTGGTGGCCCAGTATGGATGGCTCCTCATTCCGTCGCAGCCGTATGTAATCACCAGTTACCATGGTGACTTCGGGTCCCATAGATTTCACTGTAATATTATTGCTATATTTTTTTCTACTTTGTCTCAACAGAACAAGATTACAGTGTTACTAAAGTCAAACTCAATTGCAGTTTAGAAACCTCCAAGACCTTCAGCTCCCTGGTGGCTATAGCTATCAGGACATTTCCTTAACGGCAGTGAACAGAAACCCAAGAAGTATCGACTCGTACGTTTAAAGTGGCAGTACGCGAGTAAAGCCCTGTACACACGATCCGTCCATCCGATGAGAACGGTTAACCGATGAAGCTGACTGATGGTCTGATGTGCCTACACACCATCAGTTAAAAAAACGATCGAGTCCAACGCGGTGACGTAAAACACAACGACGTGCAGAGAAAAATGAAGTTCAATGCTTCCAAGCATGCGTCGACTTGATTCTGAGCATGCGCGGGTTTTTAACCGATGCTTTTGCGTACTAACCATCGGTTTTGACCTATCGGTTAGGCGTCCATCGGTTGAATTTTAAAGCAAGTTCTACATTTTTGGACCGAAGGATAACTGACCGATGGGGCCCACACACTGTCGGTTTGGACCGATGAAACGGTCCTTCAGTCCGTTTTCATCGATTTAGACTGATCGTGTGTACGCGGCCTAATTGATTAGAAACTAAAAACAAATACAAATAAAAGATCTGATAAAAAAAATAATAATATGTGTACATTAAACCAATACTAAATGGATTTTAAAACATTGATAATATAACTTCCTGAAACCTGTGCTTATACTGAATAATTATACCATGCACAGCCGAGAGTTGAGGTTTTTGCTCAAGGGTATAAAGTGCCCAGGATGAAGGTGGCAAACAGTGACCCTTCCCCCAAGATGGAGGAGGAGGTGGGGCTCATTGAGGGCCAAAATGTATTTAATGTTTGTGGCATGTGCTGAAATAGCACCAATTGTTGTTTGTGCTACACCACAGAAAACAGAAGAGTTTAACCACTTGCTTACTGGGCACATATACCCCCCTCCTGCCCAGGTGAAATTTCAGCTTCCTGCACTGCGTCGCTTTAACTGACAATTGCACGGTCGTGCGACGTGGCTCCCAAACAAAATTGACGTCCTTTTTTCCCCACAAGTAGAGCTTTCTTTCGGTGGTATTTGATCGCCTGTGCGTTTTTTTTTTTTTTGCGCTATAAACAAAAAAAAGAGCGACAATTTTGAAAAAAATACAATATTTTTTACTTGTTGCTATAATAAATAGCCCAATTAAAAAAAAAAAAAAAAAAATCTCAGTTTAGGCCGATACGTATTCTACATATTTTTGGTAACTGGTTTGCGCAAAAGTTATAGCGCCTACAAAATAGGGGACAGAATTGTTTTTTTTTTTTACTAGTAATGGCGGCGATCTGCGATTTTTATTGGGATGGCGACATTATGGCGGACACATCGGACACATTTTTGGCGCCATTCACATTTTTACTGTGATCAGTGCTATAAATATGCACTAATTACTGTATAAATGTGACTGGCATTGAAGGGGTTAACACTGGGGGGTGAGGAAGGGGTTAAATATGTTTCCTATAAAGTGTTCTAACTGTAGGTGGGGAGGGGGTGACTGGGGGGGAGGTGACCGATCTGTGTCCCTATGTACAAGAGACACAGATCGGTCTCCTCTCCAGAGACAGGACGCTGTCTCTGTGTGAGCCGGCAATGAGAGATGATCTCAAATGTTTACATTTGAGATCATCTCTCATTGGCCGCACAGATCGCATAGCAAATGGCCACTCTGATTGGCCATTCGCCGCGATCTGTGATTGGCTGTGTCCAAGGGACACGGCCAACACAGAGTTTCCCTGCTGCGCGCTCGGGAGCGCGCGCGGGGAACGAGCAAAGGGGCGGACGTCAATTGACGTCCACTTGGATTTTCAGGTCCGTGCTGTAGCCGTCATTCGGCTATAGCGCGGGCGCTAGGCGGTTAAAGGGGTTATAAACCCTCGTGTTTTTTCACCTTAATGCATCCTATGGAGGGACAGGAAAGCTGGTCAGAATTGGTGGGAAGATGGATGAGGCAAAATACAGAGCAATTTTAGAAGAAACCCTATTAGTCTGCAAAAGACTTGAGACTGGGGTGGAGGTTCACCTTCCAGCAGGACAATGATCCTAAACATACAGTCAGTGCTACAATGGAATGGTTTAGATCAGGGGGTCTCCAAACTGCGGCCCGAGGGCCAGATGTGGCCCTTTGTTAGCCTTTATCTGGCTCTTGGGGCACTATTCCTACAACTGATATGAGGCACTATTCCTCCCACTGACACCAACAAGGGGGCACCATTTCTTTTACTGATATCAATGATGGGATACTGTTCCTCCTACTGATAGGGGCCCTACTCCTCTTTCTACTGACCACCAGTGCTAAGGCCATATTTATTCTCACTGGTGCTGGGCACGGGACATTTTCTGCCCTCACTGGCCACAATCTGGCCCTCCTAAAGTCTGAAGGACAATAAATTGGCCCTTTTGTTTAAAAAGTTTGGAGACCCCTGGTTTAGATCAAAGCATATTCATGTGTTAAAATGGCCCAGTCAAAATCCTAATGAGAATCACAGACGCTCTCCATCCAATCTAACAGAGCTTGAGCAATTTTGCAAAGAAGAATGGGCAAAAATGTCACTCTAGGTGCGCAAAACTCAAAAAGACTTGCCGCTGTAATTGCAGCGAAAGGCAGTTCTACAATGCACGCCACACTTTTCACAAATTTGTAAAAAAAAAAAAAACATTCATCATTTTCCTTCCACTTCACAATTATGTGCCATTTTGTGTTGGTCTATCACATAAAATCCCAATAAAATACATTTACATTTTTGTTTGTAACAAAACGTGGAAAATTTCAAGGGGTGCGAATACTTTTTCAAGGCACTGTATATAGGCAAAGAAACTTTTTCTGAAAAGTATTTTCTATGCAAGAAGGCTGTGCAAGGGGGAAACCCGCAGCACCCTAACAAGGTAATAACTTTGTTTATGGAAGTCAGACTGAAGAGTTCTTGGTACATCGGCGAGTTGTCTATTAGGCCACTTTCACACTAAAGCGTTTAACAGGCGGTTTAGTGCTTAAAATAGTGCCTGCAAAGCGCCTGTAAATCGCCTCTCCTGTCACACCAGTGTGAAACCCTGAGTGCTTTCACACTGGAGCGGTACACTTGCAGGACGAGAAAAAAAGTCCTGCAAGCGCACCTCTCGGTGAGGAAACAGTGTATACACTGCTCCTAAGCCACCCTGCCCATTGAAATCAATGGGCAGCACCTGCAAAGCACTTTTTACCATGATTTTGACGCCTTTTCAACCCCTTTGGATGGTTAAAAGCGCACCCCTATCGGCGGCAAAGCCTAAACAGCGGCACTTTACCGATACCGCCCCCCACTGCCTCAGTTTGAAAGTGCCCTAAGGCACTACCGCCCTAAGGCTGCAGTTTACTATGACAAAAAAGAGGGTTCTCTGATCCTTGATAATATGCCAGCATTGTTGCACCTGGCCTCAGGTATAGATGATTTATTGTTGTCATTTCATTACATATTTAACCTTAAGCGTTTCTTGTAAGTTGTACCTTTGGCTCTGGTGATGAAAGAGTTCTTCAAGTTTTCTGTGTCTGAACCACAATAAATGTCACTTCTTCAATAATGAGCCTAATTTATGATCCAATATGCTGGATAATGATACTCAGCATTGCATATCACGTCCCAATTCTGCGGTTTTGCTTTTCTAACACTTAGGCCCAGATTCAGAAAGATCAGCGTATCTTTCTGCGGGCATAACGTATCTCAGATACGTTACGCCGCCGTAAATTAGGGCGCAAGTTTCGTATTCAGAAAGAAATTGCGCCCTAAGTTACGGCGGCGTAACGTATGTGGTCCGGCGTAAGCCCGCGTAATTCAAATGGGGATGATGTGGGCTTGTTTTATACCCCTGGGTCTATGAGGCGTACGCAATGTTAAGTATGGACGTCGTTCCCGCATCGAATTTTGAAAATTTTACGTCGTTTGCGTAAGTCGTTCGCGAATAGGGCTGTACGTAAGTTACGTTCACGTCGAAAGCATTGACGATTTGCGGCGGAATTTCGAGCATGCGCACTGGGATTCTTTTATGAACGGCGCATGCGCTAGGTCAAACTCTGTAACCAATGCCTCGTACACACGACCGTTTTTTTCCAACGGGAAAACTGCTATGAGAGCTTTTGGTCAGGAATCCCGGCCCTGTGTATGCTCCATCAGGATCACTTTTTTTCTCATCAGGCCAAAAATCAGAGCGGGAAATCCGTCCGTCTGTATGGTTTTCCGAAGGGCGGAAAACCACGCATGCTCAGAATCAAGTATGAGACAGAAGCGCTCTTTCTGGTAAAACAAGCGTTTGTAATGGAGTTAGCACATTCATCGCGCTGTAACGGACTGAATAGCACGAAGACTGAAAAGCGCGAATCGTCTTTCACCAAACTTTTACTAACACAGGGATCAGCAAAAGCAGCTCAAAGGGTGGCACCGTTGGAATTGAACTTCCCCTTTATAGTGCCGTACTTGTTGTACGTCACGTGCTTTGGACGAGCATACTTTGTCTGAGCGTGTGTATGCAAGGCAGCCCGAGAGGAATTCTGTCGGGAAAACCGTCGTTTTTTTTATCCGGCGGAGAAACCTCACATGTGTACTAGGCGTAAGCCTGTCCTGCTCCCTCCAAAGCAGGTTGGTCCATCTGGGGTGTAGTTGTCCTTTAAGAAGGCCAGGAATGTTGGAACATACGCTCTTTTTTTCAGTAATAGTTCTGAAATCACAGAAAGCCCTGAGCAGTCAAAATAATCCGATACTTATATTTCAATTTCAGCAATTTTCTGCTAGTAGAACATTTGCTTTTCCTTAGATGAACACATTAGGCGGGATGACATACGGTCATGGATTATCGTTTAGAATTTACATCATTGTAAAAATGGCTTTTAAAATGAGCCCAGTTCTACAAATCAAGGTCATTGCTAGAAAGTAGTCCGAGGCAAGTGTGCGGTGTGGGCTGAAGAAGGAAAGCCAATTGGTTTTCTTTTAGTGGAGGACAATGGTGGCTGTGTTACGGTGCCCAAACCTGACACAGCGGCCACATCTTGGGCACGGGGTCAGGGCATCCAGCTGGGCTCCGTTCTGCATGTCTGTCTTTTACTGCCTCCTGCACAGAGGAAAGCCTGTCTGTAGGCCTCCAGTCTGCTCACGTGCTTATTCCTGGCTTCAAAGCTTGTACTCCTGCCCTGCAAAACCACATTCAATTTCTCCACAGAGGCCCAACAATTACACTACTGGCAGGATTCAAGACACTTTCTACTGAAAGGAAATTCGATTTGATTTAAGTTCTAAGCCCTGGGCACGGTCCATCAGAGCCCTCTGCCAACACAACCTGCATTCAGACATCGCAACTGGCACCCACCGCAATTTCTGAGCGCGGACTGAACTGACAGCTCCATTCAAAGGAACATTGTAAATAGAAATACTGTAAGACTTTAAATCCATTCATCATGAGTGTTCTTGCTTGAATCTTGGTGCGCTTTGGGTTTTATTTCCAGATCTAATATGAAATGTTACCTCTGTGCAGAGCTTCCTGTAATACAGACCAGCCACTGCTACTCTCTGTCCTAGTGCAGGGTGATTGGTCTGGTCTCCGCCCCCTCCTATAGTTGTTAGTAGATGGTAGAGTCTGCTGGGTCACGCCCACAACTCTGCTCTCTACAAAAGCTATGATATGATGAGGGGCGGACTGACAACTCATGGGGCCCCCGGGCAATAGAAGATTATGGGGCCCCCGGGCTTACAGATGGCCACCAAGCCAGGAGGCATTACAGAGGCGGGGCAGCTAAAATCTCAGTATTTTTACATCAAAAGCATGTCGGTTTCGGACATATCAGGGACAGATGTAAAAAAAACACAGATTTTTACATACTGTCCCTGGTTTTAATGAGCCTGGCAACCCTGATGGGGCCCCCTAGTGGCACGGGGCTCTCGGGCAGTGCCCGAGGGCCTCAATGGTCAGTCTGCCCCTGGATATGATATGAGGTCACTGCTATTCTGCAAGTTAATATCTGGGTTTGAAAAAGCACTTGGTGCACACAAAATAATTTTATATCCTTTGTGGATATTGAAGATGTTTTTTATGAAAGTCTTTAAAGCTCAAAGTTGAGGTTTAACCACTTAAGCCCCAGACCTTTAGGCAGCTAAATGCCCAGGCCAGGTTTTGCGATTCGGCACTGCGTCGCTTTAACAGACAATTGCGCGGTCGTGCGACATGGCTCCCAAACAAAATTGGCATCCTTTTTTCCCCACAAATAGAGCTTTCTTTTGGTGGTATTTGATCACCTCTGCGGTTTTTATTTTTTGCGCTATAAACAAAAATAGAGCGACAATTTTGAAAAAAATGCAATATTTTTTTACTTTTTGCTATAATAAATATCCCCCAAAAACATATATACATTTTTTTTTTCCTCAAGCCTAGGCCGATACGTATTCTTCTACCTATTTTTGGTAAAAAAAAATCGCAATAAGCGTTTATCGATTGGTTTGCGCAAAATTTATAGCGTTTACAAAATAGGGGATAATTTTATTATCTATTTATTTTTTTACTACTAATGGTGGCGATCAGTGATTTTTTTCATGACTGCGACATTATGGCGGACACTTCGGACAATTTTGACACATTTTTGGGACCATTGTCATTTTCACAGCAAAAAATGCATTTAAATTGCATTGTTTATTGTGAAAATGACAGTTGCAGTTTGGGAGTTAACCACAGGGGGCGCTGTAGGAGTTAGGGTTCACCTAGTGTATGTTTACAACTGTAGGGGGGTGTGGCTGTAGGACTGACGTCATCGATCGAGTCTCCCTATATAAGGGATCACTCAATCGATGCAGCCGCCACAGTGAAGCACGGGGAAGCCGTGTTTACATGCTTCTCTCCCCGTTCTTCAGCTCCGGGGAGCGATCACGAGGGGGCGGCTATAAACGAATAGCCGCGCCGTCGTCCCGGATCGCTCCCCGCGGGAATCCGACAGCCGCATGTAGTGGGGGGTGTCCCGATCGGACCCCCGACCCACGTCTAGGCAGGGACGTACTGGTACGCCAATGTCCCTGTACGTGCCATTCTGCCGACGTACATATACATGCGGCGGTCTGGAAGTGGTTAAAGGGGTTGTAAAGGTTCGTGTTTTTTCACCTTAATGCATCCTATGCATCAGTGTCCATCAGTGCCCACCTATCAGTGCCCATCTGTGCCACCCATCAGTAGCACCCATATGTACCCATCAGTGCCACCCATAAGTACCCATCAGTGCCGCATACCAGCGCCGCCTATCAGTGCCCAATCAGTGCCACCTCATCGGTGCCCATAATTGAAAAAGAAAACATACTTATTTACAAAAAAATTAACAGGAAAAAATTAAAACTAAATATTTTTCTACATTTTCGGTCTTTTTTTAGTTGTTGCGCAAAAAATAAAAATCACAGAGGTGATCAAGTACCCCCAAAAGAAATCTCTAATTGTGGGAACAAAATGATAAAAAAAATTGTTTGGGTACAGTGTAGCATGACCGCGCAATTGTCATTCAAAGTGCGACAGCGCTGAAAGCTGAAAATTGGCTTGGGCAGGAAAGGTGCGTAAGTGCCTGGTATGGAAGTGGTTAAAGCTCACATTGCTGTAAAATACAAGGTCAGCTCAACATGCCCTGAGCCCCTCCCATTTATAAATATCACATACTGTTAGGGCTCTTTCATACCATGTATTCAAATGGGACTCTTGTCATCATAAAACCTCTATTTAGAGATAAAGACATCGATTGGTTACATCACCCAGAATGTAGAATTTTGGTGCCAGAGAGGTAAAAAACATTGCGTACATTTTTACAAGCAGATGGCACGGTGGGCAAAATGACAGTATTCCAATTTCCTGAAAACGCACCAACGGGAAGTGGCGGAGTTCCTTTCCTATGAGAAGGCTACAACAGTGATCAGATCTTTACATTCCTACATACACTATACGGTCAAAAGTATTGGGACACCTGCCTTTACATGCACATGACCTTTAATGGCATCCCAGTCTTGGTCCATAGGGTTCAATATTGAGTTGGCCCACCCTTTGCAGCTATGACAGCTTTGACTCCTCTGGGAAGGCTGTCCACAAGGTTTAGGAGTGTGTCTATGGGAATGTTTGACCATTCTTCCAGAAGCACATTTGTGAGGTCAGGCACTGATGTTGGACGGGAAGGCCTGGCTCGCAGTCTGAGCTCTAATTCATTCCAAAGGTGTTCTATTGGGTTGAGGTCAGGACTCCGTGCAGGCCAGTCAAGTTCCTCCACCTCCTACTCGCTCACCCTTGAATTGTCCAATCCCGAGCAAGGGGGAGTGTCTATACGCCGCGCGGCACACTACAGCTATTCAAATGAAAGCTGTAATGTTCCCCGCCCGTATTAACTAAGCAGCGGCGGCAGCAGCGTTGCGGCGGCATTTAGGTATGGGGGACATGGCTGCATCTGTGGGGGGGACATGGCTGCATATGTGGGGGGACATGGCTGCATATGTGGGGGAACATGGCTGCATATGTGGGGGGACGTGGCTGCATATGTGGGGGGACATGGCTGCATATGTGGGGGAACATGGCTGCATATGTGGGGGGACGTGGCTGCATATGTGGGGGGATGTGGCTGCATATGTGGGGGGACGTGGCTGCATATGTGGGGGGACGTGGCTGCATATGTGGGGGGATGTGGCTGCATATGTGGGGGGATGTGGCTGCATATGTGGGGGGACGTGGCTGCATTTGGGGACACATTTAAAAAAAAGTATCGGTATTCGGTATCGGCGAGTACTTGAAAAAAAGTATCAGTACTTGTACTCAGTCCTAAAAAAGTGATATCGGGACAACCCTAGCTGTTATAGCTGCAAAGGGTGGGCCAACTCAATATTGAACCCTACGGACCAAGACTGGGATGCCATTAAAATTCATGTAAACCCGATTCATGAAATTTGAGCTGGGCACATATATCTGCAGCGTTTTATCTCTCTTGTTCCTGTTCCTCTGTTATCAGCCTGATAACTCCTGACAAATTCTGGGACTTTTTACACAAAAGTAGCCTGAATCTTCAGTCTGGGGAGGTTGCTAAAATACATTAGCAGGGAGCTGACCCTATTACAAAACACCTCTGAGAGTCTCTGATAAGAGGGGTGTGTGTGTTTCCTCCAATCAGCAATGTTAGTCATCTTGGCTGTATGCCCAGACATTACACTCTGTGTTAAACAGGAAGAGAAGATCTCCTAACAGGATCTCAACTTTCTAAACAGTATATAAATGCGAAGACAGCAGATATACATGTAAAACTTATATAGGGAGATTTGGTTCATCCCTGTGTATCATATGAGGCTGGTTTACATCTACTTTAAAGTTCATTTGTGTGGAAAGGCAGGCATCCCAATACTTTTAGCAATATAGTGTATCTTCTTCCATTCCTTTGCTCTCTCCCCCTTTTCCTTCCTAGATCCAGGACCTGGGACCCTTCCCCCTTAACTAGTACATTGAGTGTTGCTCATCCTTAAGCCGAGAAACAGTTTATCAGCCTGCTGATTGGCCTGTAGTACCAGACAGGAAGCCATTAACATATATTGATGTCTGCGCATTTATTACACAAAAAATCTCTCATTCCCCTGAACTACTTATCCAACTCAGACATTGCTTTCAAAATACTGCAATTCTTGGCATGTTGGGAGTACAGTGGAACCTTGGATTACGAGCATAATCCGTTCCAGGAGAATGCATGTAGTCCAAAGCACTGGCATATCAAAGCGAGTTTTCCCATAGAAGTCAATGGAAACAATTATTTTTTTCTTCCAAATTGACTTCTATGGCATGCAATACAGCATGTGGCCAGAGGTGGGGGAGACAGCGAGGCTGCACTCCAGAGACAGCGAGGCTGCACTCCAGAGACAGCGAGGCTGCACTCCAGAGACAGCGAGGCTGCACTCCAGAGACAGCGAGGCTGCACTCCAGAGACAGCGAGGCTGCACTCCAGAGACAGCGAGGCTGCACTCCAGAGACAGCGAGGCTGCACTCGGAGACAGCACGGCTGCACTCGGAGACAGCACGGCTGCACTCGGAGGGAGCACGGCTGCACTCGGAGGGAGGACGGCTGCACTCGGAGGGAGGACGGCTGCACTCGGAGGGAGGACGGCTGCACTCGGAGGGAGGACGGCTGCACTCGGAGGGAGGACGGCTGCACTCGGAGGGAGGACGGCTGCACCCGGAGGGAGGACGGCTGCACTCGGAGGGAGGACGGCTGCACTCGGAGGGAGGACGGCTGCACTCGGAGGGAGGACGGCTGCACTCGGAGGGAGGACGGCTGCACTCGGAGAGGACGGCTGCACTCGGAGGGAGGACGACTGCACTCGGAGACAGCACGGCTGCACTCGGAGACAGCACGGCTGCACTCGGAGACAGCACGGCTGCACTCGGAGACAGCACGGCTGCACTCGGAGACAGCACGGCTGCACTCGGAGACAGCACGGCTGCACTCGGAGACAGCACGGCTGCACTCGGGAACTGAGTGTTTCCGAGTATTTCCAAAAGGCTCCAAATGTCACCGGCGCTCCCGCACCACTGCCCATATGCGGTACTGCAGAGGCTTGAATCCTGCTTGTTTTGCGAGACGACACTCGCAAACCGAGTCAGGATTTAAAAAAAATAAGTGCTCATATTGCGAAACGCTCATTAACTGCGTTACTCGCAATCCGAGGTTCCACTGTACCTGAAAGATAGTGGGATTGATTCACTAAAACTGGAGTACAAAATCTAGTGCAAATGACCTGGTGAAGACCAATCAGCTTCCAGGTTTTTTGTCAAATCTTAATTAAACAAGCTGACGTTAGAAGCTGATTTGAGAAAGAAAAAAGCTGCGCTACCTAAAATAATATTCTGAATAATAGTGAACATAAAACCAGAATAAATGATGATAATACACAATAAGTGTGATATGAAAAAAGTGCAACACAAAATCATAACGTCTACCGTACACTAAATAAAGTGTCAATATTAAAAGGAGAAATCCATTAATATAAAATCAGATGGGTTTCATAAAAAATGTTGTTGATACAAAATGATAATCAAAGTGCAAATTCAATAAAAGTCCAAAAATAAATAGGTG
This sequence comes from Rana temporaria, assembly GCF_905171775.1. Taxonomy (NCBI): domain Eukaryota; kingdom Metazoa; phylum Chordata; class Amphibia; order Anura; family Ranidae; genus Rana; species Rana temporaria. Next base: position 623,968,180 of record NC_053489.1, on the reverse strand, counting down.
TTTTTTCTGAGAAGATCTATCCAATGTTAACATCCGTGAAAGCATGCAGTACACCTCTGGTTTAATATTTGCCAAAACTATAGATCTCGTGTTAAGGAGATCATGCACGCTTGATACTGACAACCTGGCCAGAATAATAATGGCTCCTTGCAGTAATTTCTCCACTCCCTGGTTCCTGTATCGTGCTAAGGTCTCAAACTGTACTGATGTTTTCAAGCTACAGGACCATTGGCATCTTTATTTTATTCAGACTTCACTTTCCAGCCATCCTCCACAGTCAATATAAACTCAAATTGAGTGAGAGAGTCCTGACTTTCCCGCCAATTTTTCCTGACAGGCTGGCACTGACATGAGCTCTGCCCTCTGATATCTACAGCCTGGCACTGACAGAAACTCTGGGCGTCCCCCCCTCACATCTGTCAGGAAAAATTGGCGGGAAGGTCAGGACTCTCTCACTCAATCTGAGTTTATATGGCAAATTGAAATGATTATATTGACTGTGGAGGATGGCTGGAAAGTGAAGTCCGAATAAAATAAAGATGCCAATGGTTCTGTAGCTTGAAAACATCAGTACAGTTTGAAGCCTCGTACACACGATCAGTCCATCCGATGAGAACGGTCTGAAGGACAGTTGTCATAGGTTAACCGATGAAGCTGACTGATGGTCCGTCACGCCTACACACCATAGGTTAAATAACCGAACCTGTCAGAACGCGGTGACATAAAACACAACGACGTGCTGAAAAAAACGAAGTTCAATGCTTCCAAGCATGCGTCGACTTGATTCTGAGCATACGTGGATTTTTAACAGATGGTTGTGCCTACTAACGATCGGTTTTGACCTATCGGTTAGGAATCCATAGGTTAAATTTAAAGCAAGTTGGCTTTTTTTTAACCTATGGTTAAATAACCTATGGGGCCCACACACGATCGGTTGTCCTCTGGTTAACCTATCGCGTGTACCAGGCCTGAGACCTGACTTCTATGGCATGCAATACAGCATGTGGCCAGAGGTGGGGGAGACAGCGCGGCTGCACTCCGGAGACAGCAAAGGCTGCACTCCGGAGACAGCAAAGGCTGCACTCCGGAGACAGCAAAGGCTGCACTCCGGAGACAGCAAAGGCTGCACTCCGGAGACAGCAAAGGCTGCACTTCGGAGACAGCAAAGGCTGCACTTCGGAGACAGCAAAGGCTGCACTTCGGAGACAGCAAAGGCTGCACTTCGGAGACAGCAAAGGCTGCACTCCGGAGACAGCGAGGCTGCACTCCGGAGACAGGACGGCTGCACTCGGAGACAGGACGGCTGCACTCGGAGACAGTGCGGCTGCACTTGGAGACAGCACGGCTGTATCAGTTTGTGTCGCACTTTTTTCATATCACACTTATTGTGTATTATCATCATTTATTCTGGTTTTATGTTCACTATTATTCAGAATATTATTTTAGGTAGCGCAGCTTTTTTCTTTTTCATATCGTTTTATTGTGTATATCTCACATTATTAGCCGCAGCATGCCCATTCGTTTTATTATTTAGATCAAATGACAGCGCAGTATATTCCTTTCCAAGTTAGAACCTGGTTGGCTACCGTGAACAGAGTTGCGCCACATTTTGCACTCTCCAGTTTTCGTAAATTAACCCTTTGTTGCCCAAATTTCAGGTCTTACTACCAAACTTTGGTTGCATACCTCTGCGAATGAGAATGTTGTTCGTGACTTCATCATATATACTCCATATAGTAACAGACTATATTCTTAACAATATAAAAGTAAGAATTCACACACACAAGTATCCTTACCTCCAAGTTATCAAGCGAGCGTGTGACACTGAATCTTTTTGATCTTCCAAGTGACCTCCGACCTGAGGAGCGTTGCGTCCCCTGGACCAGCCCGCTTGTGTGGCCAAACTTTGAACTCTGCAAAAAGAACAAATTTTATTATTATACAATTATTCTAAAGATGCAACAGATTTTTGAAGATCTGAACATTTCCATTAAAAAGGATCGGCCAACAATTTTACTAGTCATTAACCACTTGAGACCCGTGCTGTAGATGAAAGACGTCCACAGTGCGGCTCTCAACTGCCGGGTGGACGTCCCTGGACGTCCTTTTATTTGCATTCCCTGCGCGCGCCGCTGGGGGCGCGCAGCAGGAAAAAACTGTGCCCGGCGCATCGCTGAGGTGCCAGTGCGCGTGCCTGGCGGCCGCGATGTCCGCCAGGTACTTGCGATCGGCAGTGACAGAACAGGGACGTGGAGCTCTGTGTGTAAACACAGTGCTCCACGTCCTGTCAGGGAGAGAGGAGACCGATGCTGTGTCCCTTGTACATGGGGACACAGATCGGTCACCTCCCCCAGTCAGTCCCCTCCCCCCACAGTAAGAATCACTCCCAGGGAATACATTTAACCCCTTCCTCGCCCCTAGTGTTAACCCCTTCCCTGCCAGTCACATTTATACAATAATCAGTGCATTACTATAGCACTGTTCGCTGTGTAAATGTGAAATGGTTCCAAAATAGTGTCAAAAGTGTCCGATGTGTCTGCCGCAATATCGCAGGCCTGACAAAAATTGCAGATCGCCGCCATTACTAGTAAAAAATAAATCATAAATCTATCCCCTATTTTGTAGGCGCTATAACTTTTGCACAAACCAATCAATAAATGCTTATTGCGTTGTTTTTTTTAACCAAAAATATGTAGAAGAATACGCATCGGCCTAAACTGAGGAAAAAAAAAAGTTTTTTTTAAAAAAATTGGGATATTATTATAACAAAAAGTTAAAAATAGTGTTTTAAAAAAATATATTATTTTTTTGTTTATAGCGCAAAAAATAAAAAAACGCAGAGGTGATCAAATACCACCAAAAGAAATCTCTATTAGTGGGGAAGAAATGACAAAAATATAATTTGGGTACAGTGTAGTATGACTGCGCAATTGTCATTCAAAATGCGTCAGCGCTGAAAGCTGAAAATTGGTCTGGGCAGGAAGGGGGTTTGAGTGCCCAGTAATGAAGTGGTTAAATCTTGCTTTTGGCTCGGCAAATTTTTAACAACACGTGGCCCATGGAATGAAGGGAATGATTACGACTTGCTCAGCCACAGGAGGAGGCACTGTGCACAGCGGCCATCATTCAAAGGCGACAGTTTAAGACCTTAATAAACAATAACATTTTTCTTCACAGAAAGTTTTATCGTTTCTTCTGAAATTACATCCACTAAAAACAACTCTGAGACAGACGACTCTGACCCTTCTGGGTAATAACATGCTGCTGTCCACATCTCTCTTGGCTATATAATACAACAACGGGATTCTCGCCGCTCAGAAAGCTGGAATTTGTCCACATGGAAATAATGGGACTCCAGGGTTCCCTTATAGTTACAAACTGAATACTCACATCTACCAGCAGGTGGCACTGCAGGAAAAATCTACAACCCACTCTTCCAGATTTACTAAAAGTTCATTAGTGTCCCTTCCCTCCTATTATTACAAGGAGTATGTGAATCATTTGTTGGAGAGAGAAGGGATTTCTTTGTAATATGCATTTATCTTGTTATAATGCTTCATTTTTGATTTTTTTTACTTCTTTTTATTATTATTAACCACTTCCTTACTGGGCACTTAAACCCCCTTCCTGCCCAGACCAATTTTCAGCTTTCAGAGCTGACGCATTTTGAATGACAATTGCGCGGTCATACAACACTGTACCCAATATATATTTTTATCATTTTTCTTTTGGTGGTATTTGATCACCTCTATGGTTTTTATTTTTTGCGCTATAAACAAAAAAGACAGAAAATTGTGAAAAAAAAACACATTTTTTTTTACTTTTTGTTATAATAATATCCCAATTTTTTTTTTACTTTTTGTTATAATAATATCCCAATTTTTTTTTTACTTTTTGTTATAATAATATCCCAATTTTTTTTTTACTTTTTGTTATAATAATATCACAATTTTTTTTTATATATATTTTTTTTCTCAGTTTAGGCCGATATGTATTTACTTTTTGTTATAATAATATCCCATTTTTTTTTTTTTATATTTTTTGATCTCAGTTTAGGCTGATATGTATTTACTTTTTGTTATAATAATATCCCAATTTTTTTTTTTACTTTTTGTTATAATAATATCCCATTTTTTTTTTTTTTCTCAGTTTAGGACGATACGTATTCTTCTACATATTTTTGGTAAAAAAAAAAATTGCAATAAGCGTATATTGATTGGTTTGCGCAAAAGTTATAGCGCCTACAAAATAGGAGATAGATTTATGATTTTTTTTTTTTTTTTTTTACTAGTAATGGCGGCGATCTGCGATTTTTGTCAGGCCTGCGATATTGCGGCGGACATATCGGACACTTTTGACACTATTTTGGGACCATTCACATTTATACAGCGAACAGTGCTATAAATATGCACTAATTACTGTATAAATGTGACTGGCAGGAAAGGGGTTAACACTAGGGGGTAAGGAAGGGGTTAAATGTATTCCCTGGTAGGGATTCTTACTGTGGGGGAGGGGACTGGCTGGGGGAGGTGACTGATCTGTGTCCCTATGTACAAAGGGACACAGCATCGGTCTCCTCTCCCTGACAGGACATGGAGCTTTGTGTTTACACACAGAGCTCCAAGTCCTGCCTCTGTAATTGCTGATCGCAAGTACCGGGAGGACATCGCGGCCGCCAGGCACGCTCATCGGCACCACGTGACACGGCGGGCAGAGGTTTCCCCCGCTGCGCGCCCACGGCGGTGCGCGGGGGGAATGTAGACAGCAGCACGTCCAGGGACGTCCACCCGGCAGTTGAGAGCCGCGCTGTGGACGTTTTTCGTCTATAGCGTGGTTCTCAAGTGGTTAAAGGGGAACTTTAACCATAACAACTTGATAAAAAAAATAATAATGTTGTTTAGCAAGAAACATACATTCCACATTTAATAATGATGCTTTCAAAATTATTGTGTGCTGTAAATTGCCTCCAGTTGCTGTTTATTGTTGCTGTAGGCTGCCATTTTGCTGAAGCCCAAAGCCCCTGAACAGCAGTAAATCATAAAGAAGAAATAAACCTATCCATTTAAATTGATTCTATGCATGAAGGTGAAAACCCTATGCTGCAGCTCCCCCCCCAAAGCCCTCCTTTTTCTTACCTGAGCCTGATCCGATCCAGTGATGTGCACGAGTGCAGCAGCTCCAGCAGCTGTCTCTCTCCTCAGTGGCGAGATTGATAGCAGCAGGAGCCATTGGCTCCATCTGCTGTCAATCAAAGCCAGTGACAGGGGAGTGGGACCGAGTCAATGGACGACGCAGCGGGACTCAGAAGCGAGCCCCGCACGGGTGCCCCCATGGAAAACGGCTTTCCGTGGGGGCACCCGGCGAAGAGGGGGATCTGGAGCACTGGTCGGGTACCCCAGAATAAGAGGATCAGGGCTAATCTGTGCAAAACGATTGAACAGAGCAGGCAAGTACAGGTATGTTATATTTATATATAAAAAAAGAGAAGATGGTTTACAAACTCTTTAACGGCTTCAAAAAATAGTTACATACCTGGAATGCCAGGATTGCTGTATCATTTGCTTTTTGTCCTCAACCAAACTGTCAAACGGCTGGTGTCATAACGGACCACATGTGCAGCACCATGGCAGTTACAGATCAAACAGAAGCAGCTTCCTTCACTTTAAAGAATAGGATGGTTTAAAGGGGTTGTAAAGGTACAATTTTTTTTCCCTAAATAGCTTCCTTTACCTTAATGCAGTCCTCCTTCACTTACCTCATCCTTCCATTTTGCTTTTAAGGCCCCATGCACACGAGAAGCAATTACAAACACCTCTAAACTCACGTTTTCAAAGGCAAAAACCGGCGTTTAAAACGCCTGTTTTTGCCGCGTTTTGCTGCGTTTTACTGCGTTTGCGGCTGTCAGCGCTTATCTCAAAGACATTGTAGACCCTCCAAAAGTTCAAAACGCAAAAAAAAAATGCTTCTGAACCCAAAATTTTGCGTCTGAAAAAACGGCCCTAAACCCAACTGCTTTAAAACGCCAAAAAACGTGATTGTGTGCATGGACACATGGGATAACATTAAATGTGTTCAGGGGCAGTTGAAAAAAATGCCCAAATGCCTCTGAACTCGAGTTTAGCAGCGTCTCGTGTGCATGGGGCCTAAATGTCCTTATTTCTTCTGAGAAATCCTCACTTCCTGTTCTTCTGTCTGTAACTCCACACAGTAATGTGAGGCTTTCTCCCTGGTTTGGAGTGCTCGCCCCCTCCCTTGGACTACAGGAGAGTCAGGACGCCCACTAACACACAGCCTCGCATTACGGTGTGTAGTCACAGACAGAAGAACAGGAAGTGAGGATTTCTCAGAAGAAATAAGGACATTTAAAAGCAAAATGGAAGGATGTGGTAAGTGAAGGAGGACTGCACTAAGGTAAAGAAAGATATTTTGGGGAAACAAATTGTACCTTTACAACCCCTTTAATTCTGCTTTAAGGCTGTCAGCAGATCGGTCTACAAACTCAGGGATAGATTCAGAGAGCAATTACGCCTGCGTATCCATAGATACGCCGCGTAATTGCTAAGTAGCGCCGGCGTATCTACTTTCTGTATTCAGAAAGCTAGATACGCCGACTGTAGCCTAAGATACGACTGGCATAAGTCTCTTATGCCGTCGTATCTTAGGGTGCATTCTGACGCTGGCCTCTAGGTGGCACACCCGTAGTTGTCAGCGTAGAGTATGCATACTTATGCCGATTCACAAACGTACGTGCGGCCGGCGCTTGTTTGTTACGTCGTTTGCGTACGTCGTTTTCGCCGTAAGGCTGCTCCTGCTATTAGGAGGCGCAGCCAATGTTAAGCATGGACGTCGTTCCCGCGTCGCGATTTCAAAATTTTACGTAGTTTGCGTAAGTCATCCGTGGACGCCATTTACGTTCACGTCGATACCAATGACATCCTTGCGACGTCAATTACCGCAATGCACGTCGGGAAATTTTAGGGACGGTGCATGCGCAGTACGTTCGGCGCGGGAACGCGTCTAATTTAAATGATCCACGCCCCCTACGGGATCATTTGAATTACGCTCGCTTACGCCGACCCCTTGTACGCTACGCCGCCGCAACTTTACAGGCAAGTGCTTTGTGAATCAAGCACTTGCCCGTAAAACTTGCGGAGGCGTAAAGTAAATGTCATTCGTTACGTCGACGCAGTTTTGCGCGCCCCTACCTGAATCTACCCCTCAGCAAGTGCCTAAAAATGGAGAGCAACTGAGCATGTCCACAGCAGGGCGAGACTGTGTATATGGAGAATTTAAAGGAATGTAGTTTGCTGCCATTCCATAGGCAGACGCAATTGTAAAGTGTGACATGTTAGGTATCTATTTACTCGGCCTAACATCAGCTTTCACATTATACAAAAAAATTGAGGTAAATATTGTGTGTTGTTTTTTAAATCCATTAAAGTGTATTTATAAAGTGTATAAATACTTTGTGACATAAAAAATTGCAACACCCATCATTTTATTCTATAGGGCCTCTGCTGAAAAAAATATATATAATGTTTGGGGGTGCCAAGTAATTTTCTAGCAAAAAAAAGGTCGATTTTTCCATGTAGGAGAGAAGTGTCAGAATTGGCCCGGATACGAAGTGGTTAAAAGCGGTGCTCTGTAAAGATGGTCGATGGAAAACGCCATGAAGCATACCGCAATCACAAGACTGCTGGATTTTCCAAGCAAGAAATCTTGGAACAGACCTCTAAAACCTGGGAGTGTCTCTGCAACTGTCCGACAAGACCTGCCAGGATATTGAAGAAAGTGCCAACTATACTGATGCTGAGCAGCCAGAGATTTCTCATACAAGTCTGCCTGACAATAATCGGAGAAAAGCATCATTTCATGCTCATCTGAGGAGCAGGCTTCTTTTTTTTTAACTAGTCAAAAACATTGGCAAACCGCCAACAATTATTATGGCGATAAAACTTCAAACTCATAGAAAATTATGAAACTAGGCAAAAAGGAAATCTGTGGCTGCAACAATGGGGTAGATTCAGGTACGAATTGCGCCCTCTTACGGAGGCGCAGCTTACCGTTTTAACACTGCGCCTCCGTAAATTAACTGCGCTACGCTTCATTCATGAAGCAGTAGCTACGTAATTTGCGCGGGCGCTCCTTAAAAATGCCCGGCGTAAGGGCACGTAATTTAAATGATCCCGTAGGGGGCGTGGATCATTTAAATTAGGTGCGTTCCCGCGCCGAACGTAGTGCTCATGCTCCGTCGGGAAACTTTCCCGACGTGCATTGCGGCAAATGACGTCGCAAGGACGTCATTTGCTTTAACGTGAACGTAAATGGCGTCCAGCGCCATTCACGATTCACTTACGCAAATGACGTAATTTTTTTAAATCGCGACGCGGGAACGACGGGTATACTTAGCATTGGCTGCCCCTGCTAATACCAGGAGCAGCCTTACACGGAACCCGACGAACGCAAACGACGTAAAATGCGTACGCAGGGCGTGCGTAGGGTTGTGAATCGGCGTTAGTATGCAATTTGCATACTCTACGCTGACCACTACGGGAACGCCACCTAGCGGCCATCGTAAGAATGCAGCCTACGATACGACGGCATAAGAGCCTTATGCCAGTCATATCTTAGGCTGCAGTCGGCGTATCAAGCTTCCTGAATCAGGAGCAGTCGATACGCCGGCGCAACTAAGCAATTGCGCTGCGTAACTATGGTTACGCAGACGCAATTGCTTACTGAATCTACCCCAATATTTTCTATGGATTTCTTCCATTTCTAGTGCAAAGCATTGTAGATAGCACTCGCCTAGCAGGACCAGGTAACACTCACATGACAAGACCGGGTATCACATACATAGGAAGAACATTCAGCAACCAAATAGGAGAAACTGGAGGCACCCACATAGCATTAACATTACAGTTTAAAAAAAAAAAATGAATTGCCATGCATCCTTTTTTTCTTTAATTCATAGTGCTGTCCTTATTTCCAAAACCTGTCTAAGCAACATAGCGGCTGATACACATCCTGAAGTGCTGGCAATGCTTACAGAAGTTGGTGGTGCAGAAAGACTGCACAGTGGCGTCACTAGGGTTGGAGTCCCCCCTCAGTACAGACCCCCCTCCACTAACTACAGACCCCGCTCCTGCAGTAAAGCTCCCCCTCACTAAGAACAGACCCCCCTTCCTCAGTACAGACCACCCTCCGTCAGTATAGACCCCCCTCCCTCAGTATAGATTCCCCCACCAAGTACAGACCCTCCTCCCTCAGTACAGACCACCCTCCGTCAGTATAGACCCCCCTCCCTCAGTACAAACCACCCTCCGTCAGTATAGATTCCCCCACCAAGTACAGACCCTCCTCCCTCAGTACAGACCACCCTCCGTCAGTATAGACCCCCCTCCCTCAGTACAAACCACCCTCCGTCAGTATAGATTCCCCCACCAAGTACAGACCCCCCTTAGTGCAGACCCCCGCAGTATAGACACACCCCCATTTAGTGCAGACCCCCACAGTATAGACACCCCCCTTAGTGCAGACCCCCACAGTGCAGACCCCCCCCCCATCAGTAAAGAATCCCCCCTTAGTACAGACCCCCCGCAGTATACACACCACACTTGTCGCAGACCACTGCAGTATAGACACCCACCTTAGTGTAGACCCCCCCCATCAGCATAGGCACCCCTCCCCCCGCACATGTCCATCTACTGAGAGAATGCACCATGTCCACGACCACAACTGTTCACTGTAGACACAGAGGCTGCTTGCCCTCTTTTAGTGCGCCTGTGAACATCTGCCTCTTCTTGGTGGCCTTCCAGACATGTATTTTTTGTTTTGCAACACCACACAACACTGTATTAGATACTGTGTACACCACCTGGAGTGTATTAGAAAATATACGCCACTGAACGTATAGGCTACACTGAATGCAGAGATTATATTATAAATTTATATATACACACACATATATTTTATATATATATAAAAAAATTGGGCTAACTTTACTGTTTAATTTTTTTTTTTTTTTTTTATTCATTAAAGTGTATTTTTTTTAAATTGTGTTTGAAAAACCGCTGCGCAAATACGGTGTGACATAAAATATTGCAACAATCACCATTTTATTCTCTAGGGGCTCTGCTAAAATATTATATATATATTCATTCATATTCTCATGTTTGGGTGTTCCAATTAATTTTCTAGCAGAAAATAATGATTTTTACTTGTAAGCAACAAATGTCAGATAAGGTTTGGTCTTTAAATGGTTAAACTTCCTTCATCTACAGAGTTCTTTCCTTTGATAAAAGAATGAAAAGACACTTTGTTTATACTTATTCACTTTGTGTTGTATTAAAACTTGGCAGGCTGCCTGGATTTAGTTTTTTCAGCTGTGAGAACTCTCTGCACTTGTTAGAAAGACCTTGACAGGCTGTTTTGAAGATCAGGAATGGAAAAAGATTGCGATTTTGATTCTTCACGATTATTCGTGCAGCTCTAATCTATATATATATATATTATACACACACACACACCAGACTGACTGTATATATCAAATACACTGTCACTAAGGCCCCTTTCACATTGGGGCATTTTTCATGCGGTACAGCGCTAAAAATAGCGCTGCTATACCGCATGAAAAATCATGCCCTGTAGTCTTCAATGTGAAAGCCCGAAGGCTTTCACACTGAAGCGGTGCGCTAGCAGGAACGCTCCAAAAGTCCTGCTAGCCGCATCTTTACCGCGGTATAGGAGCGGTGTGTTCACCGCTCCTATACCGCGCCTTCCCATTGAAATCGTAGTATTAACCCTTTTTCGGCCGCTAGCGGGGGTTAAAACCTCACCACTAGCGCCCGAATATCGCGGTAAACACGATGGTATAGCCACACTACAAATAGCGCGGCTATACCGTCACCGCGGCTCGACGCTGCAATGTGAAAGCAGCCTAACTGAATAACATGCCTGATTAATCTAACTCAAGTCATCTCTCTGTCCACACCAACAACACTACACAAGGCCGCTATGTAAGCAGCCTTATATAGTGTGGGGCGTGGACTTAGTCTTCCTGAGCCATGATTGGCCAAAAGGCACCCTGCCTTTGGACAATTAGGGCTCTCTCAGCAGAGCGCGCTGTGATTGGCCAAAGCATGCAGGTCAGGTGCATGCTTTGGCCAATCATCATACAGCAATGTACTGTGTTGCAGTGCATTATGGGGCGTTTTACGGTGCTAGAATTTCCCACGAACGCCCCATAAGTTCGGTTTGTTTTTAGAACGAATACGCGATGTTCAGGACCCCCTCAGGCCCGGACGGCTTTATGAAACAAGCCTATTTTCTGCTGCTGTTAGCTCTCATTTTATCCATCATGTTTACTTTGCCTTTGTGGCTGTCTTTGTAAGCTAACCCTTGTAATAACGGTCAATGCTAGCCCCTGCATGAGCGAAACTACCGCTACCTGTTAAGCTTGAATAAAACATTATTGAAACGGAATGTGTGGATGGGGGAATCTTTTTATTTTTTCATTCAACTCACCAATTGAAAAAAAAAAAAAAAAAAAGACTATTGTATGAGCTCCCTTGACCTCTGCAACAAAGTAAAGCCTCGTACACACGATCAGTCCATCCGATGAGAACGGTCTGAAGGACAGTTGTCATAGGTTAACCGATAAAGCTGACTGATGGTCGGTCACGCCTACACACCATAGGTTAAAAAAACGATCGTGTCAGAACGCGGTGACGTAAAACACAACGACGTGCTGAAAAAAACGAAGTTCAATGCTTCCAAGCATGCGTCGACTTGATTCTGAGCATGCGTGGATTTTTAACCGATGGTCGTGCCTACTAACGATCGGTTTTGACCTATCGGTTAGGAATCCATTGGTTAAATTTAACGCAAGTTGGCTTTTTTTTAACCTAAGGTTAAATAACCTATGGGGCCCACACGCGATTGGTTTTGACCGATGAAAACGGTCCATCAGACCGATGTCCTCTGGTTAACCTATCGTGTGTACGAGGCCTAAGATTGCGGCTGCGGGGTATCCAGGGGGAGGAGAGGTTAGCGTTGGACTTTGGGTTTCAAATAGGACAGCTTATACCAGCACACGTCTCAATAAATGTAAGCAGGGCAGCCATCAGGAATTATGGGGCCCCTTACACAGCTTCAGGCATGGGCCCTCCTGGAGCAGAGAACCAAAAGGGGGGGGGGGGGTGCTGCCGCCTGAAATTGAGAAGCAGGGGGGGGGGGCGCTGCCGCGAATTGAGAAGCGGAGGGGGCCCTTTACAAAAAAAAAAAAGAAGAAATAATGAAAAATATAAAAAAAGAGGGGTAGCCATCCGGGGCCCTGGGGACCTCTGGGCCCTTTAATTAAAAGAAAATAATTATATATATATATATATATATATATATATATATATATATATATATATATATATATATATATATATATATACATACATACATACATACACATATATACACACACAAATAATTACAAAGAAAGGGGGGTTGCCATCCGGGACCTCTGGGCCCTTTATTAAAAAATATATAAAAAAAATAAAATAAACATTTATAAAAAAATAAAAAAAAGGGGGAGTTGCCATCCAAGGCCCTGGGGACCTCTGGGCCCTTTAATAAAGAAAAAATATATAAACAAATATAAACATTTATAAACAAAAAAAAAAAAAGGGGGTTTGCCACATGGGGCCCTGGGGACCTCTGAGCCCTTTAATAATAAAAAATATATAAAATATTTTTTTTCTATAAAAAAAAGGGGGGTTGCTATCCGGGCCCCTGGGGACCTCTGGGCCCTTTATTTTATATATATATAAACCCCCCCCCTTTTTTTATTTATGTTTTATATATTTTTTATATATATATATATATATATATATATATATATATATATATATATATATATATTAAAAATATATAAAACATAAATAAAAAAAAAAGGGGGGTTGCCATCTGGGGCCCCTAAAAAAAAAAAAAGGGGTTGCCATCCGGGCCTCCGGGAACCTCCGGGCCCCTTACAGGTGTACTATCTGTACCCCCCTGATGGCGGCCCTGAATGTAAGTACCGCCCTTTGCACTGATATAAAAAAATATATACCAAAATGCAGACTAAGATAAACAAAGAAAAAGAAAAGCAAAGTAAAAGTCTTTCATCAATAATAATAGCCGTCTACAAGTAAATGACATCTCAGGAAGACAGACATTTAGTAATTAAACAATAAAAGGATGCTTTCAGCAAATAAAACTCAATCAAAACATTGGCTACATATTAATTAATACTCTTAGTAACCGGATTTGTAAATGGGAAATTCTATAATAAATCAAGCGCCTGACGAGCATTGTTCGCTGCAAGATTTATGGTAGATTTACAATAGCGCAGCTTCCAGCCTGCAGTCCAAAAAAACAAACAATGTGAGAAGACTGCGGGTCTAAAAATAAAGCAAACAGCGACGTTCCATGTATTGTGTGTTATTTTCTGCGCTGTGTGCATAGATTACCATACAGGCCTCAGTAAACAGCAACCTAATAATCACAGCTCCTGACAATACACTGAAGCTCCCTTCAGGTCACATGTGGATTCCTTCAAAAGTTCTTCAAATATTTTATAGCAGGATGGATAAAAATCAATGATTTAAAGAAAAAAAGAAGAATTTTTTTTTTTTTTTAATTTAAACCGATTTTTTTATTTAGATACAATTTTTTTAATTTAAATCCGATTTTTTATTAAATTTATTTTAATAAAATGCTTTTGGAGTAAAAAAATCTATCTAAAAAGATAGTTTTCTATTTAGGATGCATTAAAACACGGATTCACAAAACACTTACGCCGACGTATCTCGAGATACGCCGCGTAAGTGTAAATATTCGCCGTCGTATCTGTGCGCCGTGCCCACAAAACTAGATACGCCTGAAAATAGGCTTCATCCGACCGACGTAACTTTCCTACGCCGGCGTATCGTTGGCGCATATTTACGCTGGCCGCAAGTGGTACTCCAATTGATTTTCTATGCACATATGCAAATGAGGGAGATACGCCGATTCACGAACGTACTTGCACCCGGCGCATAAAATACGCGCTTTGCGTAAGTCCTACGTCCGGCGTAAAGTTATTCCCCATATATGAGGCGCAAGTCATGTTAAGGTATGGACCAGGGAACACAGCCGTCATATTTTACGTTGTTTACGTAGTACGTGAATAGGGCTAGGCGTAGGTTACGTTCACGTCGTAGGCAGTGATTCGACGTATCTTAGGTAGTTGTTTTGACGCAATTCTGAGCATGCGCACTGGGATGCGTTATTCGTAACATTATGACGCTCAGTCCTTCATTTACATGGGGTCACGCCTCATTAGCATGGCTCACGCCCACTTCCACCTACGCTGGCTTACGCTGAGGAAACCCAGCGTAGATTTGAGAGCGACTGGGGGCGAGTGCTTTGTGAATACTGTGCTTGCCTCTGTGCGCTGCGTCGACGTAGCGTATATTAGATACGCTACGCCAGCATAAATATGCGCCAATGTATGTGAATCCGGGCCAATGAATACAAGCTCTGCAAGCTGAAATAACATGCACTGCAGTGATGCATTCACACAATTTCACGGTAACCATGAGATAAAAAAAAGTTCAGGAATATTCCTTTAACACATTGCTTTGCAAATCTATGTACACTACAAACTGTATGATTAAATTGGTTCCGATATTGCCGTTTTACTAAGCTGACAATTTATTATTCTAAATGGGAAACCTTCATTTTGTTTGCAAATATTAAAGATTCTAACTACCAGTGAGAATAAGTCCTTACATTTTAACTGCTTGTCATATGACGGCCAGACGGTGCATCTCTCGTTCTGGGCAGGCGTCATGTGACATCCTCGCCTTCCCGAGCCACTAGGGGGTGCGCTCCCGCCGTGTCACCGGGAACCGATGCGCGTGACCGGCAGCCGTGATGTCCGATGGGCACCCACGATTGCCCAGTAATGGAGCAGGACCGTGGATCTGTGTGTGTAAACACACAGATCCACGTCCTGTCAGGTGAGAGGAGACCGATGCGTGTTCCCAGTACAGAGGAACACTGATCGGTCTCCTCCCCTTGTGAGTCCCCTCCCCCTACAGTTAAAATCGCTCCCTAGGACACATATTTAACACCTTGATCGCCCCCCTAGTGTTAACCCCTTCCCTGCCAGTCACATTTATACAGTAATCAATGCATTTTTATAGCACGGATCACTGTATAAATGTGAATGGTCCCAAAGTAGTGTCAAAAGTGTCCGATATGTCCGCCGCAATATCGCAGTCCCGATAAAAAACAAACAAACACAGATCGCCACCATTACTAGTAACAAAATAAATAAAAATGCTATGGCCCGGATTCACAAAGCACTTACGCCGACGTATCTCCAGATACACCGCGTAAGTGCAAATATGCGCCGTCGCATCTATGCACCGGACCAACAAACTAAGATACGCCTAAAAACAGGCTTCATCCGACCGACTTAACTTGCCTACGCCGGCTGTAGAGTGGGCGCAAATTTACGCTGGACGCATTTGGCGCTCCCATTGATTTTCTATTTACATATGCAAAAGAGGGAGATATGGCAATTCACGAACGTACGTGCGGCCAACGCAGTGCGCGTAAAGTCATACGTCCGGCGTAAAGTTATGCCCCATAAAGAAGGTGTAACTCAGCAGCATCCATGCAAAGGGCTGCACCAGGGAACACAAGCCGACGTATTTTACGTAGGACGTGAATATGACTAGGCGTAGGTTACGTTCACGCCGTAGGCAGTGGTCCGGCGTATCTTAGGGAGTAGTTCCGACGTGATTCTGAGCATGCGCACTGGGATGCGTCCACGGGACGGCGCATGCACCATTCGTTATACGTATCTGTCTGGCGCTCGGCCCATCATTTTCATGGAGTCACACCTCATTTGCATGGCTCACGCCCACTTCCACTTACGCCTAGGAATCCCAGCGCAGTTTTGGCAGCACTGGCTTTGTGAATTCAGTGCTTGCCTCTCTGCGCTGCGTCGGCGTAGCGTACAGGAGATACGCTACGGCGGCATAAATGTGCGCCGCTCTCTGTGAATCCGGGCCATCAAATCTATCCCCTATTTTGTAGACGCTTTAACTTTTGCGCAAACCAATATACGCTTATTGTGATTTTTTTTACCAAAAATATGTAGAAGAATACATATTGGCCTAAACTGAGGAAACAAATTTGTTTAAAAAAAAAAAAAATTGGATATTTATTATAGCAAAAAGTAAAAAAAAAAAAGGATTGTGTTTTTTTCAAACTTGTCACTCTTCTTTTGTTTATAGGGCAACACTGCAGAGGTGATCAAATACCACCAAAAGAAAGCTCTATTTGTGGGGGGAAAATTATAAAAATTTCATATGGGTACAGCGTTGCATGACCGCGCAATTGTCATTCAAAGTGTGACAGCGCTGAAAGCTAAAAAATGGCTTGGGCAGGAAGGGGGTGAAAGTGCCCTGTATTAAGGTGGTTAAATAAAAAATAAATAAAAAATCTGATTTTGTTTTTCTTAAATCATTAATTTTTATCCACCCTGGTACTCATACAAGTGTATTTAATTTAAATAATGAGAGAGAGCGTGTCATTTACAGTTTTTCCATTCCTACAGTGAGAAGATCAACACGCCAGGAGTGAATTAGTAATACATCCCCACAATTATTACACGTGTAGCACTACCCCCGAAGGAGCTGCTGGTTTACATTTGGGCCTGCAGTTACCTTACTGTTCACCATTCTTGTCCTAGGGGTCACAAATGTCCGCACCAACACTTGGCTTCTTTTTCTTCAAGGGTTTTACTAACCACTTAAGGACCGCCTCCTGCACATATACGTCGGCAGAATGGCATGGCTGGGCACATGTACGTACAGGTACGTGCTGTGCTATTGTCCAGCCGTGGGTCACGGGTGCGCACCCGCGACCCGGTCCGAAGCACCGAGGCCGGGGGTCCCACGGACACGATCGCCGCTGGAGTCCCGCGATCGGTCCCTGGAGCTAAAGAACAGGGAGAGCCGTATGTAAATACAGCTTCCCCGTTCTTCACTGTGGCGGCGGCATCGATCATGTGATCCCTTTTATAGGGGGACACAATCGATGATGTCACATCTACAGCCACACCCCCCTACAGTTGTAAACACACATGAGGTCACACATAACCCCTTCAGCGCCCCCCTTGTGGTTAACTCCCAAACTGCAACTGTCATTTTCACAGTAAACAATGCAATTTAAATGCATTTTTTACTGTGAAAATGACAATGGTCCCAAAAATGTGTCAAAATTGTCCAAAGAGTCCGCCATAATGTCACAGTCATGAAAAAAAAAAAAAATCGATGATCGCCGCCATTAGTAGTAAAAAAAAAAAAGTTTTATAAAAATGCAATAAAACAATCCCCTAATTTGTAAACACTATAAATGTTGTGCAAACCAACCGATAAACGCTTATTGCGATTTTTTTTACTAAAATTGGTAGAATAATACGTATCGGCCTAAACTGAGGGAAAAAAAATGTTTTTATATATATTTTTGGGGGATATTTATTATAGCAAAAAGTTAAAAATATTGCATTTTTTTCAAAATTGTCGCTCTATTTTTGTTTATAGCGCAAAAAATAAAAACCGCAGAGGTGATCAAATACCACCAAAAGAAAGCTCTATTTGTGGGAAAAAAAGGAGGCCAATTTTGTTTAGGAGCCACGTCGCACGACCGCGCAATTGTCTGTGTCATGGACCTTGGGATGCTAAAGTGTTTCTACTTGACATCTGTTACACAGGAGAGGGTGGCTGATAAATCATAATTCATGTATTACATGAGATGGGACATATTACAAGTGGTTTATTTTGTCCTGACTAGGTCAATAGGACAATGACCCTTCAATGCTTAGCTCAGGCTATTGAAATGCTAAGTGTCCATGACAGTCTGTTAAAGCGACGCAGTGCCGAATCGCAAAACCTGGCCGGGTCCTTTAGCTGCATTTTGGTCCGGGTCTTAAGTGGTTAAACAAGTTCCGACAGAGGGATGGAGGGTATGTGGAGATTCAGGTACCTTGCTTTGCGTATCACGGGTACGCTCTTGGATCCAGAGGACACATGTTTCCACACTGGATTCAGCAACCACCGGATAGGCCGCTCTCACTGGCCTAGCAGCCGGTGCGAAGCTCATTCAAAAGTCTCTGCCACAGACCTGATGAATGCCGTTGAGTCGTTGCACAGTCCTCTGCCACATGATCGTGTAACCACACACACACTTTGCAAAGTTCCAAAGAAATTACACAGCTCACAGTGGTAGGATCTTTCAGCCAAACCGGCCGCACTGTGAGGTAGATTAGCCAGGATGTGTCCTCTAATTGAATCCCCAATTGTTCGGCTTCTTCCTGCAGAGAAAACAGCACAGGCCCATCCCTGGACCAGTAGGCCCCAGAAACTCCTGGGCCTACCCTCAGTAGCAGAGCCTCAGGCCAGCAGGCCCTGAGACCAAAAGGCTGTTAACACATCCCTGAGGCCAGTAGGGCCATCAGGTCAGGATCGGAAGACCCTGCCAGAATGACGTCTGTCCCTTAAGTACCCCTCCCCAGAATGCACAGCGGCGGGGACCACGCCCACTGGGCTGCTTTTGGGCAAGAGTCACCCAAATACACCCAGCCCATTGCATTTCCAATCCTGACTCCTGGTGACAGCGACACCCACAGTCAGGTGGAATACGTGCAATGCAGCTGAACTGGACAGAAACCATAATTTTCCATAAAATTCTGAGCTAAACTACAGCTCAGATAACTAAATTTACAAATAGCG
This sequence comes from Rana temporaria, assembly GCF_905171775.1. NCBI lineage: Eukaryota > Metazoa > Chordata > Amphibia > Anura > Ranidae > Rana > Rana temporaria. The sequence goes on along the minus strand of NC_053489.1, from coordinate 623,949,362 downwards.
CCTACTGAACAGGAGCAGGACGCTACACACATTAGCTCCTTTTCTGGGGAGTTTCATTCTTATCCATACACAAGTCTGCAATTCATAGAGGAGAAAGCTGCAGAATAAAGATGGCGCCACCATTGGAGAACACAACAAAATAGAACTATGGTGCACAAAGCAAGCAATGATCTGACAGAATATATCTCATACCACGTACACACGATCATTTTTCGGGTTGTAAAAAACGACGTTTCTTAAAATTGTCATTTAAAACGATCGTGTGTGGGCTTCAGAGTATTTTTCGGGTTCTGAAAAACGTCCACATTTTTAGGAACATTTTTTCACAACGTTTTAAACTATGTATTTTTTCGGGTTGTAAAAAATGGTCGTGTGTGGGCTTTAACGACGTGAAAAACCCGCGCATGCTCAGAAGCAAGTTATGAGACGGGAGCGCTCGTTCTGGTAAAACTAGCGTTCGTAATGGAGATAGCACATTCATCACGCTGTAACAGACAGAAAAGCTTTTACCAACAGGAAATCAGCTAAAGCAGCCCAAAGGGTGGCGTCATCCGCATGGAACTTCCCCTTTATAGTGCCGTCGTACATGTTGTACGTCACTGCGCTTTGCTAGAGCATTTTTTTTTCATGATCGTGTGTAGGCAACGTCGTTTTAATAATGAGGTTGAAAATGTTTTCGTTTTTGTCTAGAGCCTGAAAAACGTCGTTTTTTACAACCCGAAAACTGATCGTGTGTACGCGGCATCATAGTTAATGCATTTGTACAGATTCATCTTTAACCACTTGCCGCCCGCCAATGACAGATTGACGGCGGCAAAGTGGTTGTAGAATCCTGACTGGACGTCATATGACATCCTCAGGATTCTGAGCCGCTGCGCGCCCCCGGGGGCGCGCAGCGCGGCGATCGTTGTTGCAGGGTGTCAGTCTGACACCCCGCAACACCGATCTAGGTAAAGTGTCTCTCACGGAGACACTTTACCACGTGATGAGCCGTGTCCAATCACGGCTGATCACGATGTAAACAGCAAAAGCCGGTAATCGGTTTTTCCTCACTCGCGTCTGTCAGACGCGAGTAGAGGAGAGCCGATCGGCTGCTCCTCTGACAGGGGGGTTGGTGCTGATCGATTATCAGCACAGCCCCCCCTGAGGATGCCCACTGGACCACCAGGGATGCTCACTGGACCACCAGGGATTCCACTAGATCACCAGGGATTTAAATCAAAGGTATGCCACCCTAGACCACCAGGGATGACACATAATGGATGCCAATCAGTGCCACAATGGATGCCAATCAGTGCCACAATGGATGCCAATCAGTGCCCACAATGGGCATCAGTAATTGGCAGGCATTGTTTGGCACTGATTGGCATCCATTAGTACAACACATTAGTTAGTGCCCATCTATGCCCATCCATGCCGCCTATCAGTGCCCATCCATGCCGCCTATCAGTGCCCATCCATGCCACCTATCAGTGCCCATACGTGTCGCCTATCCCTGCCCATCCGTGCTGCCTATCCCTGCCCATTCGTGCCACCTATCCCTGCCCATCCTTGCTGCCTATCCCTGCCCATCCGTGCCGCCTATCCCTGCCGCCTATCTGTGCCCATCCGTGCCGCCTATCCGTGCCGCTCATCAGTGCCAATCCGTGTTGCCCATCAGTGCCGCATATTGGTGCCTATCATCAATGCCACCACATCAGTGCCACCTCATCGGTGCCCATCAGTGCCACATTATCAGTGCCAGTCAGTGCAGTACCATCAGTGCCCATTAGTGAAGGAGAAAACGTACTTATTTACAATGTTTTATAACGGAAACAAAAAAAATTATTTTTTTCAAAATTTTCGGTCATTTTTTTTTTTTTTTTTGCAGAAAATAAAAATCCCAGAGGTGATCAAGTACCACCAAAAGAAAGCTCTATTTGTGGGTACAAAATGATAAAAATTTAGTTTGGGTACAGTGTAGCATGACCGCGCAATTGTAATTTAAAGTGCAACAGCACTGAAAGCTGAAAATTGGTCTGGGCGGGAAGGTGTATAAGTGCCCGGTATGGAAGTGGTTAAAATACACAAAACAGGAACTGAGCACTTTATTACATTATGTATAATATTACTATACATTGAATTGTGACTGAGTGGTGTTTTTTTTTTTAGGATGTTTGGAGCCCAAAAATCCTAATTATTTATACACTTTTGTCTCTGAGCTGCTGTAAAACAAAAGCGTACAAATCGCACTCACAGGCTATAAATATAAGTCTGTAGTGGTACTACCACACTTACACTAGATTTATCTACTCCATTGGCTTTTACTGCAAGCATTTTGGCAAGGTCCGCACAGAAAGGCAACCCCACATATTAATATCCAGGAAAATGAATGGGCTGACGGCTTCATGTGTTTTCTATAAGAGACACAGAGAGGCACGCCGAGCCAAGATACTTCTACATAAATACAGACGCTCTACTGTGTGATGCATGGATGGCATCGGACCAACACGGCTGCCAAGAAAAGAAAAACCTTCTGATCTCTGAACAACCTCCACTGTCACAGGAGGGCCATGAAGCCGCTGTCATTCCCATTTATTCTTCCCATATTGCTCGGCATTGCCCAGCACAAAGTGCAGTGGGGTATAATAATATCATGTTTGTTGTATATTAAAGACCACGGGATGCATTCTCCAGTATCATAAAAGGGTTCCATAAAAGTACACATAAAATTATGAATGATATGAGGACAGAATATGAAGCTGCAAATTGGTTTTCTATGTTTCAAGCTCTCGAGGCGTCACCCTGATCCTGGCTTTACCATCTAGTGAGCCACTGACCTGGAACACATGTAGCCAGGAGAAATCATGGAGACTGAAGCTTTAACCATTTCATTACTGGGCACTTAAACCCCCTTCGTGTCCAGACCAATTTTCAGCTTTCAGCGCTGACGCATTTTGAATGACAATTGCGCGGTCATACAACACTGTACCCAAATTATATTTTTATCATTTTTTCCCCACACATAGAGCTTTCTTTTGGTGGTATTTGATCATCTCTGCGATTTTTATTTTTTGCGCTATAAACATAAAAAGACAGAATTTTTTTTAAAAAAACACAATATTTTTTACTTTTTGTTATAATAATATCCCAATTTAAAAAAAAAAAAAAAAAATGTTTTCCTCGGTTTAGGCCGATATGTATTCTTCTACATATTTTTGTTAAAAAAAATTGCAATAAGCGTTTATTGATTGGTTTGCGCAAAAGTTATAGCGCCTACAAAATAGGGGATAGATTTATGATTTATTTTTAATTTTAAATGTTTTACTAGTAATGGCAGCGATCTGCGATTTTTTTTGTCAGGCCTGCGATATTGCGGTGGACATATCGGACACTTTTGACACAATTTTGGGACCATTCTCATTTATACAGCGATCAGTGCTATAAAAATGCACTAATTACTGTATAAATGTGACTGGCAGGGAAGGGGTTAACCACTAGGGGGTGAGGAAGGGGTTAAATGTATTCCCTGGGTGTGTTCTAACTGTGTGGGGGGAGGGGGGTGACTGGGGGAGGTGACCGATGCTGTGTCCCTATGTACAAGGGACACAGATCGGTCTCCTCTCCTCTGACAGCACGTGGAGCTCTGTGTTTACACACAGAGCTCCACGTTCCTGCTGTGTTACCGACGATCGCATGTACCCGGCTGACATCGCGGCTGCCAGGTACACGCATCGGCTTCCCAGTGATGCGCCGGGACAGTGTTTACCCGCTGCGCGCCCCCCCAGCGGCGCGCGCGGGTAATGTAAACAATAGGACGTCTAAAGACGTCCACTCGGCACTTCAGGTCCGCGCTGCAGACGTCTTTTGACGATAGCACGGATCTGTAGTGGTTAAAAACCATCAGCTCCTCTGTGACACAGCGGGCGCGCGCGGCCCCTATACCGCCGGGAAGCCGAAGAGGTCATATGATGCCCACCCAGGATGGAAGGTCCCATCTGCGGACGTCATATGACAATGGGGAGGATGGGAAGTGGTCAAGAACCGAAAGTGGATGTAAACCCTGAGGCCTCGTACACACGACCGTTTTCCTCGACATAAGCCATCAAGAAACTTGGTGGCAGAGCTTTTTTGCAAAGGAAAATGGTCGTGTGTATGTTTTTCGTCGAGAAAACTGATGTGGAACTCGACGAGAAAAAAAGAGAACAGGTTCTCTTTTTCCTCGTCGGGAGTCTCAATTTCCTTATCGTGTTCCTCGTCGGGCTGGTTTTCGACGAGAAACACGTTCGTGTGTATGCTTAGAAACCCGCACATGCTCAGAATGAAGTATGAGACGGGAGCGCACCTTCGGTAAAAGTAGCGTTTGTAATGGAGATCGCACATTTGTCACACTGTAACAGACTAAAAAGCGCAAATCGTCTCTTACCAAACTTTTACTTAACACGCAGTAACATGAGATTAGTAAAAGCAGCCCCAAGGGTTGTGCCAGTGGAATCGAACTTCCCCTGCCGTCGTACGTGTTGTACGTCACCGCGTTTGAGAACGAGGAGATTTGGTCTTGACAATGTGTACGCAACGAAAGCTTGTCAAGATTCTCGACAAGCCTGACAAGGAACTCATTAAGGAAAACGATGTTTCATTTACGACGAGTTCCTCGGACGTGTGTACGAGGCCTTACACATCACTTTTACCTACAGGTAAGCCTAAACAGTTTAGGTGATATTCACCATATACGCTTGTGCCGACGCCATCGGCGCATGTGCACTAAAGAAAGGGCAGGATCGTGCTGTTTCTTGACTGTTGGCTCCCGCGCGCATGCACGGGAGTGACGTAACGTGACTCCCAACAGTCACAGAGCCGGAGTCCATGGCCCCGGAAGAGGGGTGAAGATGGATGCGGCCACCAGAGGGCAACGTTTGCAGGGAAGTGTAACTTTTACTGTGCAGGGGAATAAAGAGGAAGTAAAACTCATTAGGGTTTACTTCTTTAACCCGGTTGATTTAACCGTTTCCCAAAACAGTTACATTCAAGGCATGCCAAGAATGAGAACTGTCATAGTTGCTTGTGCTCTTAATCAAACTGTCAAACCATAGTGCAGCTGTCATTGCTGGAACAGGGCAAACCAATAGCTCAATTGTTCCCCTCATCTTCTACAATACAGTTCCACTTTAATGTGAACCTGTGAGGGGAACCATGATTGGTGAGCACTACTGACATCATTTAGAAGCCATATGCATAGGTGCCTAAAGCCCAATGTACAGTACAGGTGGTGCCCGTACAAACATCCGACTTACAAACGACTCCTACAAACAAATGGAGGGGGGCAACAGGAAGTGAGACAAAATCTACCCCTAGGAAGGGAAATTCACTCCTATAAGAGTTATTATGGGAAAAATATGTATCCGCTGATGCTTTATCACCAATCCTTGTTTCCACAACAACCCAAAATTTTCAAAATCCAATTGTCTCGGACAGAAAGTGAGGTGAAATCTTCTGAACAGGGCACAGACAGCAAACCAAAACGTTACAGGGGTGTTAACCCTTCCCTATGCTACCAGAAAAACATAAAAATTATTGTTATGGCTGGAATTGCACTTAAAATATTTGTTCCCGACTCACATACAAATTCAACTTAAGAACAAACCTACAGAATCTTGTTTGTAACCCGGGCACTGCCTGTATAGCAGCCTTTTTCAACTGGGGTGCCTTCTGGGTTCCTCAAAGGTGCCTTGGCAAAATGCATAAAAATGTATCCGAATTGACCAAAGATTGTGTACAAGGCAATGGGTGGAGGAAATCTGTCTTGATTACACAAAGCCAAAGGTTTTCATCGTGCAGTATTGGGCACTGTGCGGGCCATTCCGTTGGCATCCCAACAACCTATGATGTTATTGGCTGATGGTGTTTGGATGCCTTCACAGCATGCTTGTATGCTGCTCCCCCCACCCGTCAGCACTGGGGTCACATTAGCTGAGTGATGGAGAGAATCAGAGGGGGGAGAGAAACATTGGTCATACTAGTCAGTGCCAGTGTGCAAAGGTATATTAGCTTTGGAAGAATGTTAACTACTTGCCGACCAGCCGCCGTCATTCTACGGCGGCAGGTCGGCTCTCCTGGGCGAGAGCCCGTAGCTATATGGCGGTTCTTCGAGCGGCCACTAGGGGCGCGTGCGCGCGCCCCCCGCTCACCCCCGACTTCCGTGCGTGTGCCCGGCGGGCTCGATCGCCGCCGGGCACCCGCGATTGCTCGTTACAGAGCGGGGAACGGGAGCTGTGTGTGTAAACAGTGTTTTACCCTAGTGAGGCCACCCCCCCCCCCCCACAGTAAGAACACACCCAGGGACATACTTAACCCCTTACCCGCCCCCTAGTGTTAACCCCTTCACTGCCAGTGGCATTTTTATAGTAATCCAATGCATTTTTATAGCACTGATCGCTATAAAAATGCCAATGGTCCCAAAAATGTGTCAAAAGTGTCCGAAGTGTCCGCCATAATGTCGCAGTACCGGAAAAAAAAAAATCGCTGATCGCCGCCATTACTAGTAAAAAAAAAAATTATTAATAAAAATTCCATAAAAATACCCCCTATTTTGTAAACGCTATAACTTTTGCGCAAACCAATCAATAAACGCTTATTGCGATTTTTTTTTACGAAAAATATGTAGAAGAATACATATCGTCCTAAACTGAGGAAAAAAACGTTTTTTTATATATTTTTGGGGGATATTTATTACAGCAAAAAGTAAAAAATATTCATTTTTTTCAAAATTGTCGCTCTATTTTTGTTTATAGCGCAAAAAATAAAAACCGCAGAGGTGATCAAATACCACCAAAAGAAAGCTCTATTTGTGGGAAAAAAGGACGCCATTTTTGTTTGGGAGCCGCGTCGCACGACCGCGCAATTGTCAGTTAAAGCGGCGCAGTCCCGAATCGCAAAAAGTGCTCTGGTCTTTGGGAAGCAATATGGTCCGGGGGTTAAGTGGTTAAATGTCCTACAGCTACAGGATATTACAGCTTTATGTAAAACTATTAGCTTAGTTTTCTGTAATGGGGTGCCCTGACTTAAAAGAAAGTTGAGAAACACTGCAGAATGGTATGCCAGGGTCCCTACAATCAAGGGTGCTTTTTTCTGCATATAAAAGTATCAAAGACCTAATCAGTGGCACTAGCCCTGGCCCTTTCCTCATTACTAGTAGCTCATCTCTGCAGACACCTTAACTACTTCAATACCAGGCACTTCCCCTCTTCCTGCCCAGGACAATTTTCAGCTTTCAGAGCTGTCACACTTTGAATGAGAATTGCGCGGTCATGCAACACTGTACGCAAACTTTTTTATAATTTTCTTCCCGCAAATAGAGCTTTTATTTGGTGGTAGTTGATCCCATCTGCGGGTTTTTATTTTTTTCTAAAAACAAAACTAAAATATTTTTTGTTTCCGTTAAACAAAGTTGTTTAATCCTTCACTGACAGGCACTGATGAGGCTGCCTAATAAGCTCTGATGAGGCGGCACTGATGGGCACTCATGAGGTGGCACTGATAAGGTGGCATTGATGATTACTGATGAGGACGCACTGATATGTAGAATTGATGGGCACAGATAGACGGCACTGATGGGCACAGATGGGCACTGATAGATGGCACTGGATAGGCAGCACTGATAGAGGAGCTACTGACAGGTATTACTGATTGGCATCTGAAGGGCACTGACAGGCAATACTGATGGGGCACTAATTGGCACATTGATAGGCACTGAAAGGCGTTACTGGTGGGCACCTTTCATGGGGGCTGCATTGATAATTAATGTGCTGATTATCAGTGCAGAACCCCCCCTCCCCCAGATAAGGGAAAGACGCCAATTGGCTCTCCCTGTCAGCGCAAACCGAGGAAAGTCATTTACCGACACTTCCTGGTTCACGCTGTGATCAGTCACAGCTGATCACGTGGTAAGGAACCTCCGTTAGAGGCTCTTTACCACGATCAGAGATGGGGTGTGTCAGCATTTTATCCTGAAAGACGTCATATAACAGTCAGGATAACAAAACCACTGCCCGGCGTCATTCTGCTATAAGCCAGGCAGAAAGTGGTTAATAAACCAATATTAAAGTGGTTGTAAACCCCTTCGGGGAAGTTACACCTACAGGTAAGCCTAGATTAAGGCTTACCTGTAGGTGATTTCAATATCTCCGAGAAATTTTCAATTTCCCTGAGCGCCACTTTCTGGGAATGTGTCGTTTTGAAAGGGCACTCTGTGCCGTTTTAAGCCAGGGTAATGCCATGAAAAGCGGCTCCCCCGCACATGCACGGAGTGATGTCATTGTCGCTCTGGCCAATCACAGCGGCGATACCCAGAAGTAACCTCCGGGAGAGATGTCGCCGCTGGGGGGGGGGGGGGAAGGACTGCTGCAGGGGCTTCGATTTAAGGTAAGTAATTCATAATGAGCTAGTATGCCATCATACTAGCTCATTATGCCTTTGTCTTTCAAGTTTGGAAAAAAAAACTTAAAAAGAGGTTTACAACCCCTTTAAGGCCCATCAAGTGCATTGAGGTTTTATTATAATAAAAATCAACAAAAACATTGACATTAAAAGTGATCACAAATTGAAAAATTAAGAATAAAATCAATATGGGGAGTGGCGTACCAAGTCCTACGCGTTTAGTCCGACTAGGACTTTTACTGGGGCCCCAGTAGAAGTCCTATTCAGACGAAACGCGTCTGAATAGGACGCCCGTCATCTCTCAACACCCGTTGGAAGCAGGGCTGTAAGCTCTGGTCCGTTCCACCTATCCAGGAGGATACCATCCATCCAGGGTCTTCAGTCGAGGACTGTCGGGTCCTAACGGCCAAGTTCGTTGTTCCAACTACTCAGAGTCGTCAGACAAGTTGAGCTGATCCGTTTTGGGATTTCCCATGCCTTTATGATCTGCTGTCGCTGACAAGTAGATCTACTGGTTCTGGTAAGCGTATTCTATCTATTTCACATCGGAATAATGTTTTCCCCATGATGATCCATTTGGCTATATGTTTATTTTCTTCACCGTCAACCCACATGTTTTATTGATGGACATTCATTTGTTTGTCACCATTTTTCTTTTTTGTGGACTTATTGGCACATTTATTTATATTGGATTGTTTAGTATATATTTGTTTCACATCCAGTGACTATATGTACCCAGTGAGACACTGAGGTCTCTCCACAATCACCAGCGCTACATTTATATTTAAATGCATTCCGACTCATGTTGGAGATGCAACGCAGCCATTGGCACATACCATCACATTTGGTGGGACTGTGAAGTCATTCGACCGTTCTGGAACCAGATTTTCCAGGCTTACTCAGATCTTTATGATAAGCCCCTTACCCCCTCACCTAATGTCGCACTTCTGTCTATCCTCCCTGTCACCTTTAAGTTCCAGAAACACACCCTCCTCAGATTCTGTCTCAGTACGGGCAGACAGTTGATATCTAGGCACTGGAAGTCTCCCTTGCCCCCGTCCCTGGCTGAATGGGTTAATGAAATGAATGGAGTTATGCTCATGGAAGAACTGCAAGCTAAGGCCCTAGAACGACACGCTAAATTCTCCTTTACGTGGGGAGTTTGGAGGCATTACTCCTCCTCTGATAAACTCAAAAACAGATTGCCACCCCTCACCAGTCCCCCGCCGCCCTAAGGGGCCCAAGGGGACCTAAACACAAGAATTCGATACAGGGCGCTAGGAGCCCGGGCACACCCCCCCCCCCTCTCCCTCCCCGCCCCGCCCCTTCCCCCTTTTACTTTCTTCTCCTCTTCCTGTTTTTCCACCTGTCCTATACCGTTTCTACCTGGTCTACCCCCTATTTCGTCTTCCACTAAATGGGTTGGTTTAGCCATGGCCACCCCGTGCCTTCTTTTGGTATGATCCGAATTCTTTGGCCTGCCTGAAGTTATAGTAGATGTATAAACTTACTGGTTTTCTAGCTCTGAGTGGCACCCCTGCACTTATTAGCCTCTCTTCTCGCTTCTTCCTGGCCTCGGGCGCAGCAGGCTCCCAAGGGGGCGCCCAGGTCGGAAGAGGTGCTTGTTAGTGGTTGAACAATGAATAGCAGGGATCCTTGAATAAATGTTCTTGTTACATTTCAAAGTTTGTTTGTACTGAATTTTATGACGTGGAATATTTCTGCTTAAAATTTTGACAACCGGCCTGCCCGATGTTGGGTGACCGACCTATGTTTTCTATTCTTTTACTTCTTTCAAAAAATTCTTAATAAAAATCTTATTGAACCATATAATTTAAATGAATGGGATTTTGCTTGTTGGCCGTTTTTCTGGTGTTTTCTCTGGCGTTTTTCGAGCTAAAAACGCTCAGGTGCGAATACAGCCTTAGCTCTGGTTCACACTGATACGATTTGACATGTCAAATCAGCGGCAATTGCACCGGTCTAATCGGTGCAACGCCGTAGTTTCTGTACTACTTTTTGTGATGTCCATTGATATCTGTGCAGAAACCCTCACAGATGTCTGTGAAATCGCTGCCGAGATCAGGGCTGACATGTGTGAGGGAAATCGTGCGAGTTCAGCTGAACGGCTTCATTCCCACAGCTCAGTGTGAACCTAGGCTTAGTGGCAGTTAGGAGCAGCTAGTAGCAGTTAGGAGCATTCAGCATATTTTTCTGCTGGAAAAAAACTCCAAGAAACTCTACAAAAAAATTAAAAAATTCTGCTCCTAGAAGCTGAAGCTCAAAAAATGCTAATAGCCTAAAGTAGTGTGCATGTACACAAAGGGCCAGATTCACAGTCAAAATACGCCGGCGTATCTACTGATACTCCGGCGTATTTTCAAATTTGCCGCGTCGTATCTTTAGTTTGAATTCTCAAACCAAGATACGACGGCTTCTGGCTTCGATCCGACAGGCGTACGGTTTCGTACGCCTTCGGATCATAGGTGTAGTATTTCGGCGCCCGCTGGGTGGAGTTTGCGTTGTTTTCCGCGTCGGGTATGCCAATTAGCTGTTTACAGCGATCCACGAAGCTACGCGCACTCGTTGCATTCCCTTACGTCGTCGCTAGTCGGCTTTTCCCGTCGTAAAGTTACGGCTACTATTTCATGGCTTATATTTAGACCAGCCAAGTTAAAGTATGGCCGACGTTCCTGCGTAGAATTTTCAATTTTTTGCGTAAGTCATCCGGGAATAGGAAAGGACGTAACGCACGTCGCCGTTCAAAAAATTACGTCGGTGCGACGTCATTTTGCGAAAAGCACGGCGGGAAATTACAAAACGGAGCATGCGCAGTACGTTCGGCACGGGAACGCGCCTAATTTAAATGATACACGCCCCATTTGAATTAGGCGGGCTTGCGCCGGACGGATTTACAATACGCCGCCGCAAGTTTACAGGCAAGTGCTTTGTGAATCAAGCACTTGCGCTAAAAACTTGCGGCGGTGTAACGTAAATGGGATACGTTACGCTGCCGGAATTGTACATGAATCTGGCCCAAAGGATTTATCTTCTAAGAGCAGAAAAAAATGCTAATAATAGCTTCTAGGAGCTTAAAAAAAACACTAGAGTGATTCACCATATTCAGATTTGAGGGTGAATATTACGTAATCTCTGATCCAGCTGGGTTCTTTCTCCTGTACGTTGTTCGCCGACTAGACTATTTATCTTTGGTCTCCACTTAACTTGGACACGTCAGACATTTTGAGCATAGATGTGTAGCTATGCTCAAAATAACTATGGAATGAAGCCCTGAAGAAGCAGCCGTTGTGCCAGGAAACATGTTGGTAAGCTCCATATAACACCCCTTTATTATCATGCTTGTTTACTTATTTGTACATGTTTTTTTGTATATATTTCAATAAATGTTTGTTTTAATGAATATGTGTATGCTATATCATCAGGGAATTACCACTTAAAGGGGTTGTAAAGCCTTGTGTTTTTTCACCTTAATGCATCCTATCCATCAAGGTACAAAAACACCTTGCACTGTCCGCCCGCCACCCCCTCCCCCCAGAACTTCCGTGGGCGTGATACCGAGTCATTCTCCCCACGGCTTCTTGGCTCTTTATTGGATAGATTGATAGCAGTGCAGTCACTGGCTCACGTTGCTGTCAATCAAATCCAATGACGTGACCGCCGGAGGCGGGGCCGAGTCATACACTCGGCAACTATGTACGCTGAGTGTATGAGACGGGAGCCCGCAAGGTAACCCCCTTGGGAGAGCGCTTCCCAGAGGGGGTTAGTTATTGCGGGGAGGAGCCAATAGAGACCGCCGTGGGACCCCAAAAGAGGACAATCGGGGGGCACTCTGTGCAAAACTAACTGCACAGTGGAAGTATGACATGTTTGCTTTTCGTTTTAAATTTTTTATAACACAACCTTCAGTACCACTTTAACGCCCATTCCTTCATACCGTATTTATTCAAGTATAACGCGCAAAATTTTATACCAAAAAAAAAAAATCAAAGTTTTGGGTGCGCGTTATAAACGAGGACTGGGGTGGGGTGGCAGTGGCGGGACCGATACCAAGTATTAGCGGGAGTACTCGTACTCCCGCTAATACCGCCGATACTAGAATAGAAAACTTCCCCCCTCCCCTGCTGCCGCCGCCACCAACGCCGCTACAACGTTAATCACTGCGGCGCGGGGAACATTACAGACAGCTTTCGTTTGAATAGCTGTTTTCCCCGCCGCGCATAGACACTCCCCCTTGGACGGATCTGTCCAATCGCGAGCAAGGGGAAGTGTCTATGCGCGGCAGGGAAAACAGCTGTTCAAACGAACGCTGTCTGTAATGTTCCCGCGCCGCGGTGATTAACAGTAGGTGGCTGCATATACAGGGGACATGGCTGAACATACGGGGGACATGGCTGGACATACGGGGGACATGGCTGGACATACGGGGGACATGGCTGGACATACGGGGGACATGGCTGGACATACAATAAATGATTTTATACCGATTTTTAATCGAAAATTAGGGGTGCGCGTTATACACGTGTGCGCGTTATACTCGAATAAATACGGTAGTCGTTTCTGTGATCCAAATTACTTGTTATTAACTTGACACATTTGCAACTTTTTTTAACCAATTAGTAATGGTCCTCCTGTATGTTAAAGCTGAATTCTAGGAAATGTAAAATTGTAACTGTACAATTGTAAATGTAAAATTAATTTTGTTATGCTTTTAAAAAGTTACAAACAATTTTCAAGATGTGGTCTAGTTAGCAAAAGGGAAAAAAAATGTCAGTAAACAGAATATAAAAAGACAAGTGCCAATGAGCAAATATGATCACCAGACTATTACAATTACCCAATAAAAAAGGTCAAAGGGGACATGGAGAGCTCATTAACCCTTAGGCTCCATGCACACCGGCTAAAATCGCTGCTTCTACAGGAGTTGTGTGTTTTCCTGTAGAAGGAGCTCAATGGTCTCCTAGGTGTCCATGCACATTAGGATGATTACAGGCATATTTTAAGCTCAATGTTTAGAGGCAGGAAAAAAAATCTGGTTTGCGTTTTTGATTGGAGCTTTCTGGCAGAAAAAAAACCCAGCTAAACTCTCCTAAACTTTGTACAAAAAAAAAACTCCATATGAAATATGTTTTAGCTTACTAAAGTCCGGCTGGTGAAATAAGAATTCGAATTGCTTGCTATGGCTTACAGCACTTTGCCTTATTATATCTAAGCTCCCAGCAAAAAGCTAAAATACTGTATACGAACCTAAAAAAAAAAAAAAAAAAAAAAAAGGAAGATTTACAATGCTGCCAGCCATTCCTGGAATTCACACACTCATGCTTCACCACCTGGTGGGCAATTAAATCCTCATTACCTCCAGATGCTGACTGGACAGTGAAGGGCTATGGTAAATAGACAGCACTGTGCAACAAAATAAAATGCATTGGTTCACAGTGATGAGCCTTCTTTATTTTAACCTCTTTCCCACCGGGCTTGTTTTTCAGATTCGGTGTTTACAAGACTAAAACAGTTTTTTTTGCTAGAAAATTACTTAAAACCCCCAAACATTATATATATTTTTTTCTAACACCCTAGAGAATAAAATGGCAGTCATTGCAATACTTTTTGTCACACCGTATTTGTGCAGCGGTCTTACAAGCGCACTTTTTTTGAAAAAAAAAACACTTTTTTAAATTAAAAAATAAGACAACAATAAATTTTGCCCAATTTGTTTATATATTGTGAAAGATAATGTTACGCCGAGTAAAATGATACCAAACATGTCACGCTTAAAAATTGCGCCCGCTCGTGGCATGACGTCAAACTTTTACCCTTAAAAATCTCGATAGGCGACGTTTAAAAAAATCTACAGGTTGCATTTTTTGAGTTACAGAGGAGGTCTAGGGCTAGAATTATTGCTCTCGCTCTAACGATCGCGGCGATACCTCACTTGTGTGGTTTGAACACAGTTTTCATATGCGGGCACTACTCGCGTATGCGTTCGCTTCTGTGCACGAGTTCGTCGGGACGGGGCGCTTTAAAATATTTTTTTTTTGTTTTCTTATTTATTTTTATTTATTTCGTAAATTTTTTACACTGAAATAAAAAAAAAATGTATCACTTTTATTCCTATTACAAGGAATGTAAACATCCCTTGTAATAGAAAAAAGCATGACAGGTCCTCTTAAATATGAGATCTGGGGTCAAAAAGACCTCAGCTCTCATATTTAGACTTAAATGCAAAAAAAATAAAAAAAAATTGAAACTGTCATTTTTTCAAATGACAAAAAAAAAATGTTTCTTTAAGACGCTGGGCGGGACTGACGTTTTGACGTCACTTCCGCCCAGCAGAGCTATGGGGACGGGTGAAGGACATTTTTCTCTCACTCGCAACCCCAGTCAGCTGCTGAACGGACCGATCGCCTCCGCCGCTACCGACGGCTCAGGTAAGCGGCGGAGGGCGCGGGAGAGCGGGGCCCCTCTCCCGCCACCGATAACGGCGATCTTGCGGCGAATCCGCCGCGAAGACCGCCGTTATTGTGTACACCACCGCCCACTGAAGAGAGATGGATATCTGGGTTGTGGCAGCAGCTGCTGCCGTTACCGAGATATCCATCTTTAAAAAGAGGACGTCTTTTTGACATGGGGCGGTGGTCAAGAGGTTAATTTTGTTTCACAGGGACTTACGGGAACCTAAAACTAAAAGTATTTAAAATGACATTGAGCCTAGGTTCATACTGATGCGGGTTAGAAATTGTGCGAGTTCAGCTGAGGTTGAAGAAGTTAAAGGGGTTGTAAAGCTTTGTGTTTATTCACCTTAATGCATCACATGCATTAAAGCGGAGTTCCGGCCACAATTTCACTTTTTAAATATAAATACCCCTGTAATACACAAGCTTAATGTATTCTAGTAAAGTTAGTCTGTAAACTAAGGTCCGTTTTGTTAGGTTGTTACAGCATTTAGACACTTTATAAAATAGAAATTGACTGGGGCCATCTTAAGTGTGGGCATCATGAAGCCAGACTGTATGACTTCCTGGATTTCAGCCTTGCAGATCTGGCACATGCTCAGTGCTGCACAAGCAGTGTCAGATTAGGTTTCAGCACCTGTGCTGTCCAAGTCACATGATTCTTTGAGACTGGGGAATGCACAGACTCCTGGAAAGTTAGACCCACTACATTCCCAGGAGTCTGTGCGGTGTAGGTTAGGAAGCATTAAGCACCTAGGTGCAGGAAGTGGGAAGATTAACTATTCTGCCTAGCAACAACACTTTGAAGGCATCTAAAAAAAAAAAATTTTTTCGTAAAGGACTAATGACATTTTTTTAAAACTACTGATGTAATGTTATATTTATGGGTGGAACTCCACTTTAAGGTGAAAAAACACCTTGCACTCTCCGCCCCCCCCCCCGAGCCCCCATTTTACTTACCTGAGCTCCAAATCTCTGTGGGCGCCATTCTGCGTTCTCTCCATGGCTGATCGGCTTCTCATTGGATAGATTGATAGCAGCGCAGCCATTGGCTCCCGCTGCTGTCAATCTAATCCAGTGACACGAAACCCCCCCCCCCCCCCCCCCGCCTGAGTCATACACTCGGCGGCTATGCAGGGGAGCGCGCCGCGCAAGAGAACTTCCCAGAGGGGAGCCAAGACGGTCGCCGTGGGACCCCAGAGGAGGACGTTCGGGGCCACTCTGTGCAAAACGAACTGCACAGTGGAGGCAAGCTCGACATGTTTGTTATTTAAAAATAAACATAAAATACTGAACCTTTAGTATCCCTTTAAGGGGGTTGATTTAGTAAAACTGGAGAGTGCAAAATGTGGTGCAGCGGTGCATGGGAGCCAATCAGCTTCTAACTTCAGTTTGTTCAATTAAGGGGTCACTAAACCCACATCATAAAAAACTATCAATAAATGTTGTACTGTTTTACATGTTCATACTCACTTAAAGCGGTAGTTCACCCTCACTGACATGATTTTTCCATCGAGACAGGCATTGTAGCGCGAGCTACAGTATGCCTGTCCCGATTTTTTTACCCCCGTACTCACTGTGTACTCGTACATTAAAGATTTCGGCTCCCGCGGGGAATGGGCGTGCCTATGGAGAGGGAGGATGATTGACGGCCGGCCCTGGCACGTCACTCTCCCCGAAGACAGCCGGAGTAGGTCTCGGCTCTTCACGGCGCCTGCGCACAGGCTATGCGCAGGCGCCGTGAAGAGCCAAGCCTATTTCGGCTATTTCCGGAGAAGCGTGACGTGCCAGAGCCGGCCGTCAATCATCCTCCGTCTCCATAGGCACGCCCATTCCCCGAGGTGAGTCGGTATCTTCGATGTACGAGTACAAGGTGAGTACGGGGATAAAAAAAATCGGGACAGGCATACTGTAGCTCGCGCTACAATGCCTGATTTTATGGTAGAGGAAAAAAAATTTTTTTTTTTGGGTTTATAGGGTGAACCCCCGCTTTAAGCCTCGTGAACACACAGTGGGCTAGATTCAGATAGGTTAGCGGATCTTTAGATCCGCGTAACCTATCTGATTTACGATCCGCCGGCGCAAGTTTTTGTTCAGAAAGCACTTGCCTCTAAAGTTGCGCTGGCGGATCGTAAATCCCCCGGCGGAATTCAAATTCCGCGGCTAGGGGGCGTGTAGAATTTAAATCAGGCACGTCCCCGCGCCGAACGAACTGCGCATGCGCCGTCCGCTAAATTTCCCAGCGTGCATTTCTCCAAATAACGTCGCTAGGACGTCATTGGTTTCGACGTGAACGTAAATTACGGCCATCCGTATTCGCGAATGACTTACGCAAACAACGTAAAAAATTCAAAATTCGACCCGGGAACGACGGCCATACTTAACATAGGATACGCCGCATATAGCAGGGGTAAATATCCGCCGGAAAAAGCCGAACGCAAACGACGTAAAAAAAAAAGCGGCGGGCGTTCGTTTCTGAATCGGCGGAAATCCTCATTCGCATATTCGCCGCGTGAAAAAAACAAAACGCCACCTAGCGGCCGGCCTGGAATTGCAGCCTAAGATCCGACGGTGTAAGTCACTTACACCTGTCGGATCTTAGGGAGATCTATGCGGAACTGATTCTATGAATCAGGCGCATAGATCCCTTGACGGAACTCAGAGATACGACGGCGTATCAGGAGATACGCCGTCGTATCTCTATCTGAATTCGGGCCAGTATGATTGTTGGCCAACCGAGCGTCCGATTTTTGTCAAAAGGGTGTGTGCCAGGATCTTGTCTTGCATACTAACGGTACACAATTGTCGTGCCACAAACACGAACGTAGTGACGTACTGCGAGGAATTTCAGCTCTTGAGCGCCACTCTTTGGGCCCCTTCTGCTAATTTTGTGTTTGGTGAGCATATATTCTGAGAATGCGCGTTTCTACTTTTGTGTAATGGATTTGTGCACTGACCATACGAAAATCAGACAACAGAACGCTGTCCGCCAAAAATGTACTAGCCTGCCATCCAACATTTATTGGCCGAAAGTTGGACAACAATTGTCAAAAGGAGCGTGCTAGCGGTCAGATTTTAGGACAACAGACAATCCCCTGCCAACAATCGTATCGTGTGTACGAGGCTTTAGTCACTATGAGATTCGTTTTTTTTATGCTGCAAAAAAACTGGTTGATCCTGCTGCTCTCTATCTCCACCTTCTGTACAAATTCAGCTAGGGATTTTGCAGCTATGGTGGTAACTCTGCACACGCTCAGTTTTCAGTGAGTTTCTATGCTACAGCTGAGCATTTCCTCCCCATCACATCTGAGCAGCCCATGTGGACTATAGAGTCACACACTAGTGGGCTTATGCACAGTGGTAAATTACAGCCCACTCCCTTCCTCCTCCATGTCCACTAACCAGCTAAACACAATGGGGGCTGGATATTACATGTAGATTAATGGAGGCTTCACCTCCCTATTAATTTAAGACTCAGGCTGGAGGGGTGTGACACAGCCTGTGACTGGCAGAAATAAGCCAACACCATGTTATTGCCAAGAAATAATAAAAACGTGATTTCAAATATATACTTGTATGACAATTTAAAAGAAGTTTATTGATAATCAATTATTTATTTTTACTCAGTATCCCAAAGGCTGTTTAATTCTGAACATGTGACCAGAAGCAGTGGACTAGAAGCTCCTCCTGCTCGTTTCCCTGCAGACAGGCTGGCAAAGAGCCGGGTCACGTGACAGCTGTATGTCGATTAGGAAAAAGGTACTTGGATGTTTTTTTTATTAAAATAATTACAGTGCCATCATCCACATACAGAAATAGAAGAGACAATCTAAATTAAACTGTGTGGGGCAGATCCAGGTAGATCGGTGCATTCTTCCGTCCGGCGTAGCGTATCTATGATACGCTACGCCGCCGTAACTTAGTTTTTTTTTGGTATCCTGAAAGAATTTCCGCCGTAAGTTACGGCCGCGTAGCGTAACTTAGGTGGCGTAAGAGCGCGCAATTCAAATCGATGTGATGGGGGCGTGTTTTAGGTTAATACGTCGTGACCCGACGTAAATTACATATTTTTTTTAACGGCGCATGCGCCGTCCGTGGGGGTATCCCAGTGCGCATGCTCAAAATTAAACCGGAACAAGCCAATGCTTACGATGGTGACGTCATTCTACGCAAAGCCCTATTCGCGAACAACTTACGCAAACAACGTAACATTTTCAAAATTCTACGCGGGAACGACGGCCAAACTTAACATTGAGTACGCCTCATATAGCAGGGGTAACTATACGCCGAAAAAAGGCTTCCGGAAACGACGTAAAAAAATGCGCCGGCCAGACGTACGTTCGTGGATCGCCGTATCTAGCTAATTTGCATACTCGACGCGGAATTCGACGGAAACGCCACCTAGCGGCCAGCGTAAATATGCACCTACGATCCGACGGCGTACTAAGACGTACGCCTGTCGGATCGATCCCTCATTCAGTCGTATCTTGTTTTGTGTATATAAAACAAAGATACAACGGGGAACTTTGAAATTACACGGCGTATCAATAGATACGCCGGCGTAATTCGTTTGTGGATCTGCCCCTGTGTGTTTAGTACCACTTTAAGCTTTGACAAAAAATCCTGGAAGACAATTTATTTCTATGCAGCGCCGAACCAGATTTTGCATTACACCTTGCTTTGTGTACTGGTCCAAATCCTTTGGTGGAGGGGGGATTATGGTGTGGGGTTGTTTTTCAGGGGTTGGGCTTGGCCCCTTAGTTCCAATGAAGGGAACTCTTTAAGCGTGGCCCCTTCCTTTTCCAACATGACTGAGCACCAGTGCACAAAGCAAGGTCCATAAAGACATGGATGAGCAAGTTTGAGGTGGAGAAACTTGACTGACCTGCACATAGTCCCGACCTTAGCTGGATAGAAAACCTTTAAGATTAATAAGTGCGGAGACTGCGAGCCAAGACGTCTCGTCCGCATCAGTGCCTGACCTCACAAAAGTGCTTCTGAAAGAATCCACAAACATTTCCATAGACACACTCCTAAACCTTGTGGACAGCCTTCTCAAAAGAGTCAAAGCTGTCGTAGTTGCAAAGGTGGGCCAATTCAATATTGAACCCTATGGACTAAGACTGGGATGTCATTCATGTGCGTGTAAAGGCAGGTGTCCCAATACTTTTGGCAATATAGTGTGTGCTATATATATATATATATATATATATATATATATATATATATATATATATATATATATATATATATATATATATATATATATATATATATATATATATATATATATATATATATATATATATATATATATATTTATTTTTCCCCCCCCAAGGTAGAGATTATGGGCCAGATTCACATAGAATTGCCCTGGCGCAGCGTATCAGAGATACGCTACGCCGCATCTTACCTGGCTCCAAGTCGAATCCAGGAAGATTTCACGCCGTAAGTTACGTCGGCGTAGTGTATTTCTCGGCGCGTATTTCAAATTTGGCGAGTAGGGGGCGTGATTCATTTAAAATGTCCCCGCGCCGATTGAAATGCGCATGCTCCGTTTCGAAATTTCCCGCCGCGCTTTGCGCAAAATGACAACGCACCAATGTCATTTTTTGAACTTAGACGTGAGTTACGTCCTTTCCTATTCACGGACGACTTACGCAAAAAAAAAAAAAAATTTGACGCGGGAACGACGGGCATACTTTAACATGGCAAGTCTATCTATACGCCACGAAATAGCAGCTTTAACTATACGCCGGGAAAAGCCGACTAGCGGCGACGTAAGAGAATGCGACGGCCGCGTGTACCTTCGTGGATCGACGGAAAAAGCTAATTAGCATACCCGACGCGGAAAACGACGCAAACTCCACCCAGCGGGCGCCGAAGTATTGCACCTACGATCCGAAGGCGTACGAAGCCGTACGCCTGTCGGATCGAAGCCAGAAGCCGTCGTATCTTGGTTTGAGGATTCAAACTAAAGATACGACGCGGCAAATTTGAAAGTACGCCGGTGTATCAGTAGATACGCCGGCGTACTTGCTCTGAGAATCTGGCCCTATATTTTTATGACAGTGTATTTTACCATTACATGCCGCCACGATCATTTTCATTAAGAAGCGAGTCAAACTTTCTTACCTTTCGGTGTTCTCTGGACTTCTTAGCCGCATGTAAAGCCCCTAAAATATTATGTATGTCAAAGGCTTTTTTAGACCAATCATCTTTGCACGCAGGGGGTTGCACAAAGTTTCCTTCCACTCTGTATCTGTCGGCAGGAATTTTACTCATTGGAGGAGGTAAAGTTCCACAGTTGACACTGGACCATCCATCTGTGGAGTCAGCATAAGACTCCTGATCACTGACATTCCCTTGCTGCCAATCTCGTATTACATGAACAGGCAACCATTTTTTCTGGCCTCCAACATCCATTGGGCCAGCTTTCTTTGGGGGATGTGGTGGTCCTCTTGGTGGAATAACAGGAACCTCAATTCGTGCCGATGGACCCAAATGCTTCTTGTAGTTCTGCGGTTTATCAGCTGCTGGAAAATGGCTATCATCCTCATTGGAATATCCATTCCAGTGTGGAACTGATGGATTCTGTGCTCTGCCACCAGGATTCTCCCATAGTCCGCGAGGGATGTGTTTATTTGGGGCACTTCCCAAGTCAACAACCAACACCCTGTTTGTTTTCTCCTCTTGGTTAAAATTGCCAATTCCACTATCACTATTACTGCTGGTGCTGTTATTCTGATGGGCATCAGCATCATTGTCGAGAAACGCTCTTGCCCTCATACCTTCAATCAACTCACCCATGTCTCTGTAAAGAACAGATACAAACTGTAGAACTGGCATTGAAGATGGTGGGAACTCCAAGCACCCATTGGTGTCTGGATCTGGTGTACATTCAAATGCAAATCTCCTGGCAATACCCTGATGTATTTTATGGTGGAATAATTCCGGATCCACCATAAACACATGACAAGATGTCCTTAAAATTCCTTCTTCATCTTGTGCCAAGCTTTGATCATCATTACTTTGCATGGTGACAAGTCCAAAAAACCTCTTGTCATCAGGACACACAGCACTGAACGCCAGTTTTTCAGCAGGGTACACGGCTATAATACCCAACTTATCACTGCAAAGCTGAATGTTGTCATGCATGATTTTCATGAGCACCAAGGAATGGATTTTTTGTTCAGCTCTTAGGCGTCTCATACACCCACGGATAGCCTGCAAGCTATCATACTCAAGGTTGGAACTTGTGGAAGGAAGTTCGATAGAGCCAAGATAGCCAACGATCATACCAACATTTAAAATACTTGCATCCAGCTCAAAGTCCTCCAGGTTCTGAACCCCATTGGCGAACACAGAGTCGTTGTTTATCATTTTTGATATTTCGTCTGTTGAAAGAAATTCTGCACTGTGTTTGCTTTTCTCCCTTCTCATTTCATAATTTGAAGCAGACATTGACCTTGACCTCTGTTTTGGTGCATGGTTGTCTGTCTTTCCACCAGATACCGGGTTCTCAAAAATCATGCTGAATATTCCTCCGGACTGCATCTCTTCTACAACTCTCTCTGCTCGGTTTATGCCCATGGCTTTTGAATCAAGCCTTGGTCTCAAGCAAGTTTTACCCTCATAATAGGCAATTTCTTCATCGCTAGAGCATAAATCCATGTGACGAGCGCCTTCAGAGATGACCATATGAAGAACACCAGAACATTTTCCAATTAATTTGACCACATCTTCATGAGATGCCTTTTTGACATTAATTTCGTTGACTACACAAATCTGATCCCCGGGTTTAAGTCCTACAAACTCAGCAGGGCTATCCTTAATCACGTTACCTATGGTACAAGGGGACTGTCCAGAAAGAGTAAAACCATAACCAGCTCTTCCTCGCGCCACCTCAACGTTTCTAAGACGATGAGAGTTGTGCATTTTTATACGATTCTTGGTGGGATCAAACGGCCTATGCATTTCATTTACATAAGATGTTGAGGAATCTTGCTGACAAAAATACCAGTCCAACTTCAACTCGTCTGCCGCGGACTCCTGGAAAACACAAATACAAAACACATTACACATCTGTCTTCCATTGAATCCCTTTCCTGGGCCAATAAACATTCAGTACAGCTAGACAAAAATGTTAACAAATATTTCCTCACTCTGCAAGCAAACCATTAACAGAAAGAATACAAGTACAAAAAGGTAAAACATGTTAGTGCATTACCGTAATTATCATCCATTTAATTCCATCTTGTCAATAAACTTATATTTAAATTATTATTATTTTTTAAATGACAAAACTGAAAAAATACCTGGCAAATGTTGACACTGTTCAAGCAGATTAAAAGCCTACAAAATAGGTAGACTTTCAGGAAATCTACAGTATGTTTTAGACCCCTTTCACACTGGGGCGGCGGGTCTGTAAGGCCCCGTACACACGACCGGATCTATCCGCTGGGATTTATCCGCGGATCTGTTCCAGCGGATAGATCCGGTCGTGTGTAGGCCCGAGCAGACAATTTTCAGGGGACATTTGTCCAGCCGACGGATTCCCAGCGGATAAAAATTTCTTAGCATGCCAAGAAATCTATCCGCTGGAATCCTGTCCCTCGGACTTATCCGGTCGTCTGTACAGACTCACCGGATAAGTCCGTCCGATCCCCATCCCTCGCATGCGTCGGAATGATTCGACGCATGCGTGGAATAATTTACCTTCCAGCGTCGCGCACGTCGCCGCGTCATCATGACGTCGCGGACACGTCGCGACACGTGACCGCGGATGTTTTCCGCGCGGATTTTGATCTGATGGTGTGTACAAGCCATCAGATCAAAATCCGGAGGAGAAATGTCCGCTGGAAACGGTCCGGCGGACCGTTTCCAGCGGAAATCCTCTCGTCTGTACGAGGCCTTAGTGGTAAAGCATCGCTAGATTTAGCAGCGATTTACCGCTGTTTGAGGCCCCATACACACGATAGAATTTATCCGCGAATACGGTCCAGCGGACCGTTTCCGCGGATAAATCCTCTCGAGGATTTCGGCGGATTTTCATGCGATGGAGTGTACACACCATCGCATTGAAATCCGCCCCGAAATCCTCTGGCGATGACGTGTCGCGGCGACGTGCGCGACGCTGTCATATAAGGAATTCCACGCATGCGTCGAATCATTACGATGCATGCGGGGGATCCCTTCGGACGGATGGATCCGGTGAGTCTATACAGACCAGCGGATCCATCCGTTGGGATGGACTCCAGCAGATGGATATGTTCTGCATGTCAGCGAATATTCGATCTGCTGGAATCCATCCCAGGGGAGATATATCCGCGGAAACAGATCCGCTGGCATGTACACACCATAGGATCTATCCGCTGAAACCCATTTGCTGGGATTTATCTGCGGATGGATTCTATGGTGTGTACGGGGCCTAAGTGTTGCTTTTCGGCTACTAGCGGGCTGCTTTTAACACCCAAGAAGGGGTTAACAAGGGGTTATAAGCGCCCGTCCTGCGGCGCTTGCAAATCGCTTTTCAGGCACTTCGGAAGCACTGCCCATTCTTTTCAATAGGCAGGGGTGGTGTAGCAGTGCCGAATACAGCACTCCCACTCCCTCCTAAAGATGCTGCGTGCAGGACTTTTTTTCCTGCCCCGCAAACGCACTGCCCCAGTGTGAAAGCACTCAAGACTTTTACACTGGGGAGACATGACAATCAGTTTTCAGGCGCTTTACAGGTGCTGTTTTTAGCGCTAAAATGCCTCAGTGTGAAAGGGGTCTAAATGCGTTTTTTCTTTTAAGATACGAGTGCAATCAGTTCAATATTAAAAAATATATCTGAAAAATATGCTTGATGTGTAAAGAAGAGTAGCAATACTGAAAAGCAGTGCTGTTTCACAGATCAACATTTGAGACAAAGGTATGACGAAGGCAGTTCCAAGATGATACGATTTTCTTTCCAGTAACCATGGGTTGCAGAAAGAAAAAAAAAAAAAAAAAAAAAATCGATCAATTCCCCTATCAACACAGTCAGTGTTGATGGGGGGAATCCCTTCTGCGGAGCTATTGTGTTCTCTTGGCAGGGGCACAAGAAGCCATCTGGCAATAATCACATCCTGAAAATCCGACATGATGGTCATACCCAAGTTCATCAGCCTGCCCATACATGGTCCAAGATTCGAACCGTCTATTGCCAACTTTAGGCAGGCCATATTTTAAGCTATTTTCTTTCCTTCCACTATGGGTGGAAGGAAAGAAAATTGCTTGATTCCCCCCTCAACACTGGTTGGCAGCGCTATTGTGTTCTGCCAGTGGGGAGCCTTCCCTGGTGGCAGAACATGCTTAGTGTTGACTGCTATAGCCGGTGGGAAAAACTTGACAGGTTGGTTTACACAAGTCGATCAATGGATTGACTTGGGTACAACCAGGGTGCCCATACATGGATTGAAATTCAGCTGATCTACCAACTCATCAATGCAATAAAGTGGGCTACAGGCATGAGCTCCAGGTGCTGGAGATGCGTTGGGATAGAACCAGGATCCCAGGACACGACCCTGGACCAGGCAGCTATGGCCTGGTACAAGGTTTCTCAACTAGGGTTCCTCCAAAAGGTTGCTAAGGCAAGGCTCGACAAATCCCGGTCGCCAGGTCGCCATGGCGACTAGAAATAGCATCCTGGCAACTTGGCTTGAAAGGTGGGCAAAAAAAATGTTTTTTTTGTGAAGTCCCCAGCTCTTCCTTGTGTGAGCTGGCGCCATGTGGTGGTGGCCGTTGGTATTACAAGTTAAGCATTACAAGTTAAACAGCACTTCTAATGTAATTTTTCACTATTTTCACTGCCATCTTCTTCCCTCTAATTAGAACCCCCAAACATTATATATATTTTTTATCCTAACACCCTAGAGAATAAAATGGCGATCGTTGCAATACTTTCTGTCACGCCGTATTTGCGCAGCGGTCTTACAAGCGCACTTTTTTTAATTAAAAAATAAGACAACAGTAAAGTTATCCCCATTTTTTTTAATATTAGAAAAGATAATGTTACGCCGAGTAAATTCATACCCAACATGTCACGCTTCAAAATTGCGTCCGCTCGTGGAATGCCGACAAACTTTTACCCTTTAAAATATTCAAAGGCGACGTTTCAAAAAATCTACAGGTTGCATGTTTTGAGTTACAGAGGAGTTCTAGAGCTAGAATTATTGCTCTCGCTCTACCAATCGCGGCGATACCTCACATGTGTGGTTTGAACACCGTTTACATATGCGGGCGCTGCTCACGTATGTGTTCGCTTCTGCGCGCAAGCTCGTCGGGACGGGGTGCGTTTTCTGGCTCCTAACTTTTTTAGCTGGCTCCTAGATTCCAAGAAAATTTGTCAAACCCTGTGCGAAGGGGTTTCTTGAGCAATCAGCATTTTCAGCCTCTCAGATTAGTTCCTGCTGACACCATTGATCTTTTTAGCTGTAGGGGGTGTCATACTTCCCAAGTGTAAGGAGCATTTTCCCACTGACCATCACACTGATGTATCAGGAGTTGTGGATATAGTCATTTTTAGCATAGGTTCCCTGAGACCGGAAAGTTTATTCAAGGGTTCCTCTGTGTTGAAAAGGTTGAGAAAGGCTGCTCTACTAGATGGACAGAGTGGCAAAGACAGATCGCAGAACAGGGTCTTCATGTAGGATAAAGGCTTTAGGAGGAGCTTCTACCCTTTTATCCGCCAGACTGGTAAACACAGAGTCATATTAAGATAGGAAGCGAGTATAGCGGTTAGCTATGTGATCCAGGATCCAGGAGAAATGGTGTAAAATCGTCAGGATTCCACTTTATAAATAAGCCCCCTAGATTTGGTTTTAGAAGCTAAAACTACC
This sequence comes from Rana temporaria, assembly GCF_905171775.1. Classification (NCBI taxonomy): domain Eukaryota; kingdom Metazoa; phylum Chordata; class Amphibia; order Anura; family Ranidae; genus Rana; species Rana temporaria. Next base: position 623,922,613 of record NC_053489.1, on the reverse strand, counting down.
CAATCTCAACAATATACTTTGCTAGAATCGTAAAATGGTCATCCCTATCAACTCTCTTCAAATTAATTTTTTCAAAGAACATTAATATACTCATATCCATTTTTCAGAATCTTACAAGTTTTTCTAACCAAAAACAGTACCAAGGTAGGGTAAGCAATGTTTGTTCTCAAAAACTATCAAGTCCGCCACCACAGATAAAAGCAAAAAGGAACATCTTCCAAGAACTGGAGCTAATGAAATAAAACCTCAAGTGTTCTGTAAGCTAAAAAAATAAAAAATAAAAGCCAAAAGCTTTTCTGGTTACCTACCTACCACCGGACATAACAATCCCACAAACGACAAATCCTTCCTTGAGAAATAGCCAGAAGAGAAATACCTTTTGCAATTAATCTACGTCATTTGTGCCAAACGATTACCTCCTTCAGGATATTGCATTTCAGACACAGGCAATTAATTCCGGTAACAAAATCAACTTGTACTATTCCATTATTACCATGGCTGTGGCACATCCTAGAAACCATGTCACCATTGCACTTAAAGGGGTTGTAAAGCTTCGTGTTTTTTCACCTTAATGCATCCTATGCAATGAGGTGAAAAAGCACCTTGCAGTCACCGCCCCCTCCCCCCCCCCCCAGCCCCTACCTGAGACCCGAATCTCCTTGGGCGCGATCCTGCGTTACTTTCTCAGAGCTCTAGTTGGCTCTTCATTGGATGATTGATAGCAGTGCCTCTCCCCATCCTTAACATTTCCATATATTTTCCTCCCTTCCCTCTCCACTCTATCTTTCACAGAGCAGGAGGCGGGACAATCGTGAACTGAAGGCGCAGCAGCACTGGGCGGGCGAGGAGATGCCGTATTGACTTTTTGGTGAACTGGCGATTGGTTGCTACGACCGCCTCCTAGCAGCCAATCACCTGCCGCCTAACATGACAGGCAGCTACCTCTCAGGTCCCACCCCCAGTCCAGAAATGTCCCGCCTCCCGCAGTCCACTCTTCTACTCTGCTAATAATAGCGGAGGAGGCTGGGGACAAAAGCGGCGACTAAATGGTGCAATCGCCACGGTCCAGAAAGAGCAGTAACGCGGGCTGCCATTTAGTGATGCCTGCACTATGGGAACAAGGTAAGCTGGAGGAATCATATAGGATCGGCTGCTGACAGCTTGGTACCAGATACTACAACATACCTCCAGAGGTCTAGTAGAGTATATGCCTCAACAGGTCAGGGCTGTTTTCGCTGCAAAAGGGGGACCTACTCAGTATTAGGAGAGTGGTCAGAATGTTATGGTTATGGCCAATCGGTGTATGTTGTAACATGGTAACGAGCACGGACACGTGTTATGACATGAAAATATAGGGTACATTGCAGTGCACATTAAAACAAGCGATAATCCACGTCAACCTGCACTCAAAATACATCAAGGAAACACTACAGAAATACAACAAGTGTTTGAGGATTAAAGGATACCAATCATGAGAAAAATTCAAAGGCTGCCATTGTTGACCTCCTTATGAAAATCCAATTTCCTTCAAGTCCCTAAAAAAGTCTGCAGCAGGTTATGTCAGCAATAGAACTATATATGTATGTCTTATGCCGCGTACACACGATCGGATTTTCCGATTAAAAAAGTCAGATGGACTTGTTTCATCAGAAATTCCGATCGTGTGTGGGCCCCATCAGACTTTTTTCCATCGGAGTAAAAAAAAAATAGAACATGTTTTAACCACTTAAGGACCCCTCCACGCCGATATACGTTGGCAGAATGGCACGGCTGGGCACATCAACGTATACGTACGTTGCCCTTTAAGCCCAGCCGTGGGGTCGCGGGCGCACGTGCTCCTGCGACCCGGTCCGAAGCTCCGTGACCGTGGGACCCAATCGCCGCTGGAGTTCCGCGATCGGTCCCCGGAGCTGAAGAACGGGGAGAGCTGTATGTAAATACAGCTTCCCCGTTCTTCACTGGCGGCGTCATCGATCATGTGATCCCTTTTATGGGGGGACACAATCGATGACGTCACACCTACAGCCACACACCCCTACAGTTGTAAACACATATTAGGTCACACATAACCCCTTCAGCGCCCCCTGTGGTTAACTCCCAAACTGCAACTGTCATTTTCACAGTAAACAATGCATTTTAAATGGTCCCAAAAATGAGTCAAAATTGTCCGCCATAATGATCGCCGCCATTAGTAGTAAAAAAAAAATTATTAATAAAAATGCAATAAAACTATTCCCTATTTTGTAAACGCTATAAATTTTGCGCAAACCAACCGATAAACACTTATTGCGGGTTTTTTTTACCAAAAAATAGGTAGAAGAATACGTATCGGCCTAAACTGAGGAAATATTTTTATATTTTTGGGGGATATTTATTATAGCAAAAAACATTGCATTTTTTTCAAAATTGTCGCTCGATTTTTGTTTATAGCGCAAAAAATAAAACCCGCAGAGGTGATCAAATACCACCAAAAGAAAGCTCTATTTGTGGGAAAAAAAGGACACCAATTTTGTTTGGGAGCCACGTCGCACGACCGCGCAATTGTCTGTTAAAGTGACGCAGTGCCGAATCGCAAAACCTGGCCAGGTCCTTTAGCTGCATTTTGGTCCAGGTCTTAAGTGGTTAAATTCTTCTCAAAGGTTTTTATTGAACAAAAGTAAAAAAGGATACAAAACTCCAGAGCATAAGCAGAAAGAAACACAGTCGGTGTGGCGCGGCACACCTCCATACACTTATAAGTAAAATAGCCCCCACTCCCTCCCCCGAGTGGACAGTTCAAAGTTTTCAAGTACAAGCCAAAGCCCGCCATCCCCATCCAACACACTCTAGCAAGTAGACAGTATAACATACCATACACATGTTCCCACCCCTCCCAAGCTTAAAACAAACGGTCATATACAAGATCTATCGGGGCCAGCCACGGGACGTTCAGCCACGGAGCCCACAGTTTTTCATATTTACCGCTGGTCCCTCTCCTCTGATACACAACTTTTTCCAGCCTCAATGTAACCCCCATCTGCATAATCCACTCCTGCACCGTGGGTGGTTCAGTATCTTTCCAGTGCCTCGGGATCATCAAGCGAGCCTGAAACAGGGCTCTACCAATAGCCTGCCTAGGGATATCCCCCACCAGGAGGCTGTCAGCTATCCCCAGTAGACAAATCTTAGGCTCCAAAAGGTATCTGAACCTGGAAAGCCCTGTTAATAGTGTCGATGACCTTTGTCCAATACAAATGGAGCTTTGGGCAGCGCCACAGCAGGTGGATAAGATCGACGTGGTCCCTGCTGCACCTAGTGCAGATGGGATCCACCTCCAATCCCATGCGAGCTAGTCTGGCTAGTGTGTAATGGACCCTTGGAGTATATATAGCTGTGACAGTCTATGTGCCACGTTCAGGGAGCACATGGGGACCACCTGCAGGGCTTCCTCCCACTGCTCATCCTCAAACGCACCCACATCCTGTTCCCACCGGGCCACCACCTTTGAAGGGGCGCCCAGAAGGAAAAGATTCAGCAGCATGGCATAGCAACTGGATATAAACCCCTTGTAGGTAGACACTTCGAACAGATAGTCAAGATCGGTGCCGAGTCTATGGACCACACATCTGCCTCCCTCTGGGCATCAAACGCACGTCTAAGCTGCAAATAAAAGTACATGGATGGCGGTAACCGAAAGTCAGCACTGAGCTCCTGGAAGGATCTCAGGCTGCCCGCTCTAGTTATGTGCGTCATAAGGGACACCCCATAATGTTTCCACTTCAGACCATACAGTATTTTAGCTATTCCCGGTAGTATTGATTATCCCAAATGGGGCTGTATTTAGTGAACCCTGTCACCCCCTGTAGCATCCTGATCTTGTTATGTTTTAAATTCTTCCGATGGGAAATTCTGATCGTCTGTGTGGAATTCCATCGAAGAAAAATTCACGCATGCTCAGAATCAAGTCGACGCATGCTCGGAGGCATTGAACTTAATTTTTCTCAGCTCGTCGTAGTGTGTTACGTCACCGCGTTTTGGACGGTCAGAATTTAGTCTGACAGTGTGTATGCAAGACAGCTTGAATGGATTTCCGATGAAAAAATCCATTGGATTTTAGACCATCGGATACTCCGATCGTGTGTACGTGGCATTACATGACAGTTTTTAATGTAATCCTTTCTATTGTCAAAGACTAATTCTGTTGGACAACATTAAAAGAAATATAAAGAAATGGATCATAGTATATCCAAAAACACTACAGTCTTGTATCATCCGAGTTATTTAAAGTTAATATAGAACTCAGGCAATAAAGAGATGAAACAAATCCTCCTACAAGTTATACCCGTTTATCTGTAACCTTCTCTCCTGTAGAGCCTTCTAAAACACACAGATCATTGGGGCAGTTCATTTCCCAACAGGCTGAGGTGTTGGCTTAAAGTTCTATCAATGACGCACACAGACAGCAGAGATAGGAGATATCACAGAGGAATCACATTCGGTCCTTTGAATTGAGGCAAGTAGAAGGATATGCTTTGTTCATTTTTCATGGCTGATGCCGCATACACACGATCATTTTTCAGCATGAAAAAAAAAGTTTTTCAACTTCATCATTAAAACGACGTTGCCCACACAACATCGTTTTAAAAAAATTACCTAGCAAAGCGCGGTGACGTACAACACGTACGACGGCACTATAAAGGGGAAGTTCTATTCGCCTTTGGGCTGCTTTAGCCGATTCCGTGTTAGTAAAAGACGATTCGCGCTTTTTTGTCTGTTACAGCGTGATGAATGTGCTTACTCCCTTATGAACGGTAGTTTTACCAGAACGAGCGCTCCCTTCTCATAACTTGCTTTTGAGCATGCTTGGGTTTTTAACATCATTTTAGCCCAGACATGATCATTTTTTACAACCCGAAAAAACGGCATCGTTTAAAACTACGTTAAAAAATGCAGCATGTTCAAATTTTTTTTTGTTGTTTTTTAGAACCTGAAAAATGATGTGAAGCCCACACACGATCATTTAAAATTACATTTTTTAAAAATTGAGAGATGGGGACGTGGGTACATGCTAGGGAGATGGGGGTTGGAGTGATGACATGGGATGTATATTTGTTTTGGAGTGGCGGATGCGGGGGCTCACCGCAGGCCAAGTTCGGCTGGTGAGCAATCATATCCGCGCAATTGCAGTACAACTCTTAATTTCCTAATGTGCCATAATGACCTGTGCTAATTTAGTTTTGCAGAATGTGCGGGGCTTGAGTGATCCACTCAAGCGTACCATGGTGTCTACTTCGCTTAGAAAACATCTACCGGCGGTGTGTATTCTGCAGGAGACCCATCTGACCTCAGACACCGTGTCGTGGATGGGATTTGCCTGGGTTGGTTGGGCGTATCACTCCACTCACTCCTCTTATTCTCGGGGGGGGGGGGGGGGGGTGAGTGTTCTGATACATCGGTCTCTGGATTTTCAGTTGTTTGACTCCAGGGTCAACCAGGAGGGCAGGTTTGTGTTTCTACTTTGCAGAAATTACCAATTGACGTTGATTATAGCGAAAGTGTATGTCCCACCTCCATTTAACCCATTAATTTTACGCACCCTTCTGACATTCCAGCTCTGCAACCCGGGAGTGCCCCTAGTCTTGGTGGGGGACCTTAATGGTGTAATAGACTCTAATCTGGATAGGCACCCTCCTCCATCGGGTGGCCCCGGGGAGCGAGACCGGCACTGGCTAAATTTATAGAGGAGGTGGGATGGACAGATCCCTGGAGAATTAGGAACCCCTTGGAGAGGCAATTTTCATGCTTCTCCAAAATGCACATGTCCCTATCTGAAATGTATTTATGTTTATGCTCGGTATCGGCATCCCAATACATTGAGAAGGTCCAGTACCTTCCTAGAAGCATCTCAGACCATTCCCCCGTTTTGCTCCACTTGAAGGTCAGGCCAGAGTCTAATTTACCAAGAGCGCCATGGAAACTGAATGCATTCTGGTTGAATCTCTTTCCCTCTCACACTAAAATTGAAGGTGAAATAGCAGCCTATTGGCAAAGACATGCGGACTATCCCGATTTGGGTGCTACTTGGGATGCTTTTAAAGCCTTCCTGAGGGGGGTGTTCATATCGGAGGTTAATGCCATCAAGCACAATACATCTGCACATAGAGACTAGGCCGCACAGATGATTAAATGCTTAGAGACAGAATACATTGCCAACTCGGGGGAGGGCTCTCACGAGGCGTGGATAGCGGCTCAAGATGCACTAAGCAGAATTGATGCCTCTACAGCGGACAAAACACGTTTTTTTAATAGATTAGCCTTCTATGAGGAGGGGGAACAGACGGGCAAACTCCTGGCCAAAATTGTCCACTCGCAGCAGTCATCTCCGTCTATCGGGGTCGTACGCAATACACTGGGAAGGGTTGTGAATGATCTGGACCTAGTAATGCGTGAACTGGTGGCCTTCTATTCAGAACTCTACGGTTCAAAGCAGACGCATACATTGGAGGAGACTCTGGATTTTCTGCAGGGGCTAGAGCTACCGTGTTTGAAGGAGTCCCAGGAAACTCTAGAAGCTCCCATTACTCTTGAGGAGATGTTCATTGCCACCAACTCCTTTCCTAATTCCAAGGCACCCGGGGATGATGGCATCCCAATCGAAGTGTACAAACAGTATGGGGATGTAAGATTACCAAGACTGCTCAGCACTCTGAATTCGGCTCGGGATTCGCAACAACTTCCTGACTCTATGAGACAGGCTAGTATAATTTTGTTACTTAAACCCGGGAAGGACTCGCTAGATCCAGGCTCGTATAGGCCGATCTCGCTCCTTCAAAACGACATAAAAATCCTGGTTAAAGTACTGGCTATGAGACTAAACAAAGTGATAGCGTCCATTATCCATCCAGACCAATCCGGTTTTATACCGGAAAGATCCACTGCCATTAACCTCAGGAGACTGTTTCTTAACATGCAGTCCCCTGCAGACAATTTAAGGGCAGTATCTATGGGCGACATTGACTAAATTTGGATTTGGGCCGGTGTTCCAATAATGGGTTAAACTTTTGTATAATTCCCCTTCAGCGGTCATCACAGAGGCGGGTAGGGTGTCTTCCCCCTTCTCGCTACACAGAGGAACTCGGCAGGGGTGCCCCCTGTCGCCTCTGTTATTCGCCATTGCCATAGAAACTATGGCAGCGTTGGTGCGTTCCAACCCCTTAATAACTGGCTTGAAATATGGACAGATACACGAGAAAATCTTGCTCTATGCAGACGATACTATGTTGCTACTGGGGGACACGTCAGGATCCCTAGGGGAGGCCATGGCAGTAATTCAAAACTTTGGTTCGTATTCTGGCCTGGTAATTAACTGGAGCAAATCCGCAATTATGATGCTGGACCCGGCAACTACACGGGGCCCCATGTTACAGAATATCCCACTGTCTACGGAATTTAAGTATTTGGGTATCTGGATCACACCGCAACCCCGTGATATCACCCTGAATCTCTCTCCCCTGTTGGGCCGGATTAGGGACAAAACAAAAATATGGTCAAAATTGAAAATGTCCTTAGTGGGCAGAGTAAACCTCACCAAGATGATATTCATGCCGCAACTTTTGTATATCTTCCATAATACCCCTATGGTGATCCCGCTGAAGTTCTTTAAAATAATCAATTCCCTATTTCGGGCCTTCATCTGGCTTAACAAATCCCCTAGAATCAAACTGGAACAGTTACAAAAGCCCAAGGAGGCGGGAGGGCTGGCCCTTCCTAATCCATGGCTATACTATCTAGCCGCCCAACTACAGCATATTGCCCGGGCAGTGTCCACGGGGAAGGGGTGGGGACCCGGTGACCACCCTCTTACAATACACTTCAGGTACAGACGCAGTGGTTATGTGTCTTGAGGCATTGCAATTTGCCAAGTTGAACAAGCTCTTTCCCACCTATGCCTTGATTAAAAAAATCTGGAACAAAACGCACCAGTTGCAAGATATTGAAGGTTTTACAGGGCACAGCCCAATATGGAACAATCAGTATTATGGGGAATTGCTTCTTTTGACTTGTGCTGGAGGAGGTATGGAGTCACTCATTTGGTCCATATTTTCTCGGGTGGTCGTCTGCTCCCTTTTAGGGAGCTGCAGGAGAGGTTTGGACTGCCTCAGTCCATGTACTTCCATTATTTACAGTTAAGCCACGCTGTCAGGGCCCAGGCGGATGACAACCCACGAACTCTGTCCCCTGCCCCGATTTTTCACTACATGACTGAAGTGACCTGTTTAAAGGGCTTTATCTCCAGATCGTACTCCATGTTACTCTCCTCATTCCTTCCGGGTTTTCCCGCGCGGGTGTTGTCTTCCTAGGAGAGGGATGTAGGGGCATTTGAGGAGGACCAACGGGAGAAAGCTTTGCTGGCAGTACAGGGGTGCTCGCTCAATACTGCACAACGCCTATCGCAGTTGTTCATTGTGATGAGGGTACACTACACAACTGCAAGATTGTTTAAAATGGGCCTTGGTGAAGATGATAATTGCCCCAGATGTGCACTGGACCATGGGGACCTCATTCACCTGATGTGGAGGTGCCCCAAGTTGCACCTGTACAGGAGGGGGGTTCTTAACAACCTGAATGCGGTGTTCTCGGTCACGATCACTCAGGACCCTAAAGTCTGTGTCCTGGGCATCATGGACGATACACTACTTGAGGATAATCCTAAGCAAGCCATTGGCAGAGCCCTCTTCCAGGCCCGTGAACTTATCCTCCATCATTGGAAGGCAATTGAGCCTCCTAACCTCGGTGAATGGATAACGCAGATGGGTGCTACTTTGCGCCTAGAGAAATACATATACCAGCACAGAGGACGACAGGGGAAATTTGAGCTCCTGTGGGCCCTTTGGTTGAATACTCCAGGGTTGGCCCAGCTCGAACTGGTGATGGACAGACTGCTTCTTTGAGGGGTGTGATGGAAGGTCACAAGTGAAGGGCACAACTGTCTGCAACTGCACTTTTGTCTTGGTCTGTCAGGGGGAGATATGTTACAGCCCGGTTAGATTTATATTTACTATCTGCTAGTTTTGTGGAATGCAGGAGGGATATATTAGTTAAGTTTGTACTATTCCAATGTTTTCTGGAATGCCTGTTTTAGTTTTATATATGTATGCATACCCTTGTTTGTTACCATATGTACCAATAAACATCCTTTTTGAGAAAAAAAAAAATTGGCGAGAGATGATTCGCGCTTTTTAGTCCGTTACAGCGTGACGAATGTGCTATCTCCATTACGAACGCTAGTTTTACCAGAAAGAGCGCTCCGGTCTCATACTTGATTCTGAGGATGCACGTTTTTTCCCCCTCTGAAAAGCATACACACGACCGTTTTTCGCAACGACAAAAAGACTGACGGGAAACACGAGAAAAAAAGAGAGCTGGTTTCAATTTTTTTTGCGGGCAGTTTTTTAGTCGAGAAAACTGGTAGGGAGCATACACACAACCGGTTTTCACGACCAATATAAAAAATGGCAGTTTTCTCGTTGTGAAAACCGGTCGTGTGTACAAGGCATTAGAGATATTTCTGAAGTAGCTAACTCTATTCAGAAGATAGCAGGAGCAGGCGGCATTGCACATTGGGAGAATGGTCCAGTTGCACTCTGGTCTCTGGTTTTGTAGAGCCGATTCTGGGAGAAAACAGCATGGATGTGTGTGTAATTAACTGAGTGTACTCACCTCCCGCTGTTCTTTCCAGAGGAGTTTAATAGAGAGCTGCCACCAGTCTTATTAAAACTGTATATTAGCTCAGCCTGTGAGTGATGGCATTTTATATCAGCTTATATGTTTCATTAGCCAGAGGTCGCAGAATAGAAAGTGGCATTTTTATATGAGGCACATAATAGACAGAAAATTATAAACAATAATAAAAAGGAGTCTGAAATCAAGAAAGACATGAGTTTACTGGTGTTGTACATACAGTGCCTTGAAAAAGTATTCGTACCCCTTGAATTTTTCCACATTTTGTCATGTTACAACCAAAAACGTAAATGTATTTTATGGTGATTTTATGTGATAGACCAACACAAAGTGAACAAACAGCATCATGAAAACCAAGGAACACACCAGACAGGGCAGGGATAAAGTTGAAGTTTAAAGCAGGGTTAGGTTATTAAAAAAAATATCCCAAGCTTTGAACATCTCACGGAGCGCTGTTCAATCCATCATGCGAAAATAGAAAGAGTATGGCACAATTGCAAACCTACCAACACATGGCCATCCACCTAAACTGACAGGCCAGGAAAGGAGAGCATTAATCAGAGAAGCAGTCAAGAGGCCCATGGTAATTCTGGGGGAGCTGTAGAGGTCCACAGCTCAGGTGGGAAAAGCTGTCCACAGGACAACCATTTTGCCCCTTACACACGTGCAGGATTTCCGACGGGAAAAGTTCCTGTCGGAAATCCCGAGAGGAAAGCCGAGAACCTGCTCGGTCAGTCTTTCCCCCTACACACAGACAGTTTTCCCGACAGGAAAACTGCGATGGAGCCTTGGTCGGGAATCCCGGCCGTGTGTTTGCTCCATCGCAGTTTTTCCCATAGGAAAACTGCCAAAAAACGCCGGGCAAAAGTCCGCCGGGAAAAAAAGAGAGCTGGTTCTCTTTTTTTTGTCTGGTGGTATTTGGGCAGTTTTCCCATCGGAAAAACTGAAAAGGAGCATACACACGGCCGAGATTCCTGGCCAAAAGCTCTCCTTGCAGTTTTCCCGTCAGGAAAACCGGCCGTGTGTACGAGGCTTTAGTCGTGCACTCCACAAATCTGGCCTTTATGGAAGAGTGGCAAGAATAAAGCCATTTCAGAAGGAAAGCCAGGACTGATGTGAATGTACAATAGATAGAAAACGTACCTATAATAATAAATTACATGGGAAAGCTCCTCTCTGAGTGCTGGTTTGGGACATTTGTTTCCTGATGCCTTTGAGCGCTGCTCTAAATTACACCTGTAAATGACACAACGTGCATATACACATTAGATAACCTAGAGCTGCTTTCAGTGGCATAAAAAAAAAAAATGCCAGGCGCCTCTATGTGTCAGTTCACACTGGGGCGGCTTCACAGTCGTCCGACTCTGAAGCCGCCCCATACAGCACGGCTTGCAAAATGACTTCTGTACAGAAGTCAATGTAAGCTGCCCTGAAGTCGCCCCAAAGTAGTACAGGAACCTTTTTCGACTCAAGACGCTCCTATTAGAAAGGTTCCATTGGAATGTTTGCAGAACTAACAGTAGCATTTATTTCTGCCTGTGTGCATGAGGCCATAATCTTTCCGTCCTTGCAGGTTCTTCTGCAGTGTGTGCGTGCTTACTTTGTGTACATTTTTATATGGTCAGTGTACAGTTTTAGTTAGAACTCCCATCTATACAGAACCATGAACATTCCAGGACCTCACATTTCATACAGTGCAGAGGCGTCCTATATCCCTGAACTCCCGATGTGTCAGCAGATTACACAAACCATACCAATGTGCAACTGGCAGCACACTGACGTCTATTCTGACTAAGGAAAACACTTCCTTCTGAGGTAAAAGTCTTTGAAATAAGACTCCAGGTGAATTAATAATGAAGCCAGTGCGGTGTTGTCTTTCACTTGTTCTAGTCACATGACCTGTGCAGGTGAAAGGGTAAAGTAACGAACGCACAGCTCTGTTTGAATATCGGCGCCAAAGTACACACAGCACAGCTCGCTATGACATCCTCACAAGGGAGAGCCGCTCACAAGTCTGAATCACACAAATAAAACAGCGAAGCATTTACCTGAGAAACAAATAACACTGTAATGTGAATAGCCATGTATCTTATGACTAGACACCTCGGTTACAAATGCCGCCATTTAAGCTGGCCACACACACACACACACACTAGTGGATTTTCAAACATTTGTATGAAAAATTCTCATCAGTGCATTTCATGATTTGAGGAACATTTTCTTTCAACAATCAGCCTGGGTTTACACTAGGAATGCACCAATGCCAATATTGAGTATTTTCATGAATAAACATACTCATGAAAATGTTTCCAGTACCCGAAACTAATACTATGCGTCCACTGAAAAAAAAATGAATGGGTGCAAAAATCGCAATGCAAAGAATTGCATACGATTCGAGCAGTAATGTGATACAATTCCTGTCCGAATCGCATGTGGTTTCCCGCACCACTCCGGTGTGAACCCAGGCTTGTCATAGTAAGCCTGAATTCACTGAGTTCACACAGGAGCCGTGCGGGAAACCTCACTGCAAGATGGCTTCCACCAGCTCCGGCTCCTGATCCGACTGTGGACATCTGCCTCTCCTATGGCTTTGTGCCCCGCATTTCCAGCGGCTCTCTTCCCCCAGCCTGTCAGTATAGACTACAGGGATTCTAATTGGTCAGCACTGTCACATGGATGGCGCTGACCAATCAGAAGCTGTCTAGCAAGCAATGTCAGCACTGCAAGGAGACCAGTGAAGCGTTTTCTTGGCGTCTGACAGCAGCAATCTGGTACAGAGGGACAGTGGGTGGCTGGAACTGCTGGAGGCTGGGGAGGGGGGGGAGTCGTTGGAGATGCAATTATTTGCAGTGCGATTTGTGCCCATTCATTTTGTATGCATGTAAATCACACCATGAAGTATCGGTACTCGGTATCGGTGAGTACCTGACCAAAAGTATCAGTGCATTCCTAGTTCACACTTGTGCATTGGGGGGGGGGGGGGGGACACCGCATGTGATTCGCATTGGAATCACACCACATTCCTGTGCTCATCTCATGCAATGTCTGTGTGGTGCGATTTGAGACATACATTTTGTTTGGCTTAAATCGCATTGCATCTGCACCAAACTGGTGCAGGACCCTATTTTTTCCGCACCTGAATCACACGCGATCTGATTCTGGCAATCACACTGCATGTTGTGAGCCATTTTGGGGTAACGCTAATCTAACATTGACACTTGCAGCAGATCGCATGGATGGTGTGTGATTGCAGTGCAATGTGGGAAACGCACAGTATTCACTGTGTTTCCTGCATCACATCAATTTTCAGAAGACGGTGAAAGGAGGTTTGCAGGCATTCAGGAGGAGATGCTGCCAAGTCCTGATGTCTTTTTTTTTTTTTAGTTGATGAATGGCAATATTGCTGTGAGAGAATGTGCTTTAACTGCAGGCCAAGCATTTGGCTCATGAATGCGGCACGACCCCATTCACTTACATGGGATAGTTTAATGGGCAAGACTGCCTGGGAAATTCTGCATGCAGCATTAAAATCACCAATCAAAATCATGGAAGCATCCAATCAGCACCATGTCTGGGCAGACAGAGGGTGGTAAAAAAAATATATGTGTTTTTATCACTTTCCAGTACAGTTCTGTGCAGGAAAAATGCAGCGTGTTCTACTTTATTTTCCCCCGAAACTTTGAAACTGCAAGCACTGGTGTGAACTATGCCATAGAAACCATTAGCCAGATTCAGAAAGAGTTAGATACGCCGACCTAACACAGAATCTGCGCTGACCTATGTTTAAGCGTATTCTCAGAGATACGCTTAAACATATCTAAGATACGACGGCTTGCGCCGTCCTATCTTAGGTTGCAATATTGAGGCTGGCCGCTAGGTGGCGCTTCCATTGCGGTCGGCGTAGAATATGTAAATTAGTAGATACGCCTATTCACGAACGTACGTCCGGCCGCCGCAGTACATTTACGCCGTTTACATAAGAGATAGGCCGCCTAAAGTTATTCCATCAAATAGATGGAATAGTAATGTTAAGTATGGCTGCCTTTCCCGCGTCGAAATTCGAAAATTTTACGTTGTTTGCGTAAGTCGTCCGTGAATAGGGATTTACGTTCACGTCGAAATTAATAGGCCCGTGCGGCAGACGTAGCCGCAATGCACACTGGGAAATGTAGGCGCACGGCGCATGCGCAGTTAAAAAGTAAACGTTAAAAACGTCAGGTCAAGCCCCATTAACATAAAACACGCCCCCTTAGCTAAATTTTAATTAGGAGCCATTACGCCCGCCCGCTTTAGGCTACGCCGCCATAACTTAGCAGGCAAGTACATTGTGAATTATGTACTTGCCTCGCTAACTTATGGCGGCGTAGCTTAAATGCCTTAAGCTACGCCGCCTTAAAGTTTCGGCCATCTATATGAATCTAGCTACATGTGACCAACTTTCTATGCATTTTGCATGCAGAAAAAAAAAGCACTGGAACATATGTGATGTGAACTAGCCCCAAAGGGAAAATGCACAGGGTCATACAGTGTACATTCGAACTTAACCCGCTGTCTAGAAGTCATAGGTGCAGCACACAGCTTGCTGACAGCAGCCTGTCAAAATCAATGACAGGCTAAAATATGCAGCAGCTGTATGCACAGAACGTCTACTCGCCATCTGTCAAACGCCCACTGAAAAGCAGTCCATTGCAGATCACTCTTCAGAGGGCCAACACAGATGTAAACAGGTCCTTAAAGGGGTTGTAAAGGTTCGTTTTTTATTTTCTAAATAGGTTACTTTAAGCTAGTGCATTGTTGGTTCACTTACCTTTTCCTTAAATTTCCCTTCTAAATGATTTTTTTCTTTGTCTGAATTTCTCACTAACTGTTTCTCCTCAGTAAGGTGTTCAGTAAGCTGTTCTAAATGATTTTCCACCGCTCGCATGATGGTGGAAAGCTTACTGAGGAGGAACAGGAAGTGAGAAATTCAAACAAAGAACAAAAAACATTTAGAAGGGAAATTGAAGGAAAAGGTAAGTGAACAAACAATGCACTAGCTTAAAGGAACCAATTTAAAGAATAAACGATGAACCTTTACAACCCCTTTAAAGAAGGATGGGGTGCTGAACATTTCTCGCTACAATTAATATGTAGGGGGTACCTATTTTTGACAGGTAATGGCTCCCACTTCCACTCAGCTCACCTAGGCAAGCAGAGCGACCATAGACACATCCTGACTGGGCCCAGGATTGGTCAGAGTCTCTAGCAGTTATATGTGAGCGGACAGCAGTGGCCATTGATGTGTACAAAGTACAAATCTGACCGCTGAAGCTGTTCACACACAGTGTGCTGGCAACATCAGCTGTATGAATGTAGCCTAATGTAGGTCATACATGGCTCAAATTCTGAACCAATTGTTTTTTGAAAATCAGAAATTTTGGGCGTTTTATAATTCGATGGTGCCACCATTGCCCAAGCAAGTCCTCAATTTCACCTCATGTTGCTACAGAAAAGAACATTTGGTGGCCAGGAATCTTCTTTTCAGGTCACAGCTTTTGCGCATTTATTTGTCGATTATATTTCTAGCATGATTCTCTCATTATTGATTAGAAATTAATTTGTTTTTCAAAAAAATAAATAGAAAATTGACATGCCCAATCACTCAAATTTAAAGGCGGCATGAAAATGGGCCATTGCTGCGGCCCACTAAGGGCTCATTTACACTTATTTCGGCTTCAACACAACATATAATACTAAGGCTCCATGCACACTGGACGTTAAAATAACTTTATAAAAACGCTAGTAGCTTTGCAGTGAGTTTCTCAAGGTTTTTTACAATAGCGTTTATTAGCTTTTTTTTTTTTTAAAGAATACATTTTTTTTTGAATGGATCAAAAAAAACCTTTAGAAAATGCTGGTGAGCCACGTTTTTGAGCATTTGTCAAAGTTTAGCAGTGTTTAACGTTTTTACGCATTTTCTTGTGGTCAGAAAAACAGCTCCTGAACACGATTTTAGGGCGTTCGGACAACTCCACTGCTGATAAACATCCATGTGTGCATGGACACATAGGATAACATAGAGGGGAATTTATGGGCCGTTAAAAATAAACGCCCAAACTCACAAAAACGGACGTTTATGAGCTTCAGTGTGCATGGAGCCTTACCTCCACTGTGCAGTTAGTTTTGCAGAGTGGCTCCGAACCTCGTCTTCTGGGGTTCTCCGGCGGCGCTCGCGGCTCCTCCTGGCATCTGGAAATCCATGCAGGCACGCTCCCGAGACCAGCATTTACGTCCCTATACACAGAATGCCAGACTCGGCCCGCGTCATTGGATTTGATTGACAGCAGCGCGAGCCAATTGCTGCTATAAATCAATCTTGTACATAAGGACACAGATCGGTCACCTCCCCCAGTCAGTCGCCTTCCCCCACAGTTAGAAACACTATGCAGGGTACAAAGTTAACCCCTTCCTCGCCCCCTAGTGTTAACCCCTTCCCTGCCAGTCACATTTATACAGTAATTAGTGCATATTTATAGCACTGTTCGCTAGGGGTGCAACGGATAACAGTTGATCCGTGATCCGAATGGGTCACCCCCTTCGGATCAGCACACACTGATCTGAGGATTGCCGCGGCTCTGGAGCTAGGCCGAAGCCGCGGCCTTTCCTAATGCTATGGCCGCGGCTCTGGAGCTAGGCCGAAGCCGTGGCCTTTCCTAATGCTATGGCCGCGGCTCCGGAGCTAGGCCGGAGCCGCGGCCATAACATTAGGAAAGGCCGCGGCTTCGGCCTAGCTCCGGAGCCGTGGCCATCTTGGTACACCCGGCGGCCCTCCTCTGTTTACACCCACAGAGGGGGAGCCAGCACTCGTGGGACACACCACTGGGTCTGTCTGTACTACCCGGGGGGGGGGGGGGATCTATCTGCCTGTACTACCTGGGGGGGGGATCTGTCTGCCTGTACTACCTGGGGGGGGATCTGTCTTCCTGTACTACCTGAGGGGGGGGGGTCTGTCTTCCTGTACTACCTGAGGGGGGGGGGTCTGTCTGCCTGCACTACCTTGGGGGGGGATCTGTCTGCCTGCACTACCTGGGGGGGATCTGTCTGCCTTGTACTACCTGGGGGGGGGATCTGTCTGCCTGTACTACCTGGGGGGGGGATCTGTCTGCCTGTACTACCTGGGGGGGGGATCTGTCTGCCTGTACTACCTGGGGGGGATCTGTCTGCCTGTACTACCTGGGGGGGATCTGTCTGCCTGTACTACCTGGGGGGGGGGGTCTGTCCCAATGCGGGTGTCTGCACCGAGGGGGTTCTTTACTGGGGGGGGGACTATAGTTGGTGGGAGGGGGGGGTGACACCATTTTTTTCTGCACCGGGTGACACCAACCCTAGTGATGCCACTGCAGTGGGGGAGATGTGGATATTACAGTGGGGGGGGGGGGGGGAGATGTGGATATTACAGTAGGGGGGGGGGGGGGGGGGGAGATGTGGGTATTACAGTGGAGGAGAATTTTTTTTTTTTTTTTTGCCGATCCGAAAAATGATTCGATCCGTGACTCCTGATCCGAGGAACGATCCGAACCGTGAGGTTTTTGATCCGTTGCACCCCTACTGTTCGCTGTATAAATGTGAATGGTCCCAAAAATGTGTCAAAAGTGTCCGGTGTCCATAATGTCGCAGTCCCAATAAAAATTGCAGATCGCCGCCATTACTAGTAAAAAAAATAATAAAAATAATTATGTCCCCTATTTTGTAGGCGCTATAACTTTTGCGCAAACCAGTCGCTTATTGTGATTTTTTTTTGTTGTTTTGTATGTAGAAGAATACGTCGGCTGTAAGGTGTAAACAGGACTGTAATCCAACCATTTTATTTGGTGACCGGAATTAAGAAGGCTTTAAAAAAAGCGTGTCTGAAGCCATGTTTTGAAGCAAGTGTAAACGAGCCCTAATGGTACAAAATTTGAACCAAAATTCTTTTTTACAGTTTTCAAAAGAAAATTTGTTGGGAATTCGATCCATGTATGGCCGGCTTAAGAGAAAGAGAGCTATTCCCCAGAACACCTTGCCTTTCCGTTAATCAGTCACAAATGTTCCTGGTGGTGGAAGTTCAGGAGAAATCCCCAACAATGTGCATATCAAACCAGGAGAGCCAGGCTGGCCAGCCCAGTCGAATACGTCAGCATCGAACATCCTCATTCTGACTTTGGTACTTGATGTTGTTTAGGGTTAGTTCAGGAAGTGGTTAATTAACGTTCGGCCTCCATATCACATACCTTCATTAAAACCCTCAGACCCCGAACAATAGGTGTGTGTGGTGACTCCAGGCCGTGCTGTGTCGTTCTCATTAGGCAGAGGATGCGCTGACAGCTCGGCACCAGCTAAAAATCGCTCCAACCATTGCATGTCAATCCACAACCCGCACTGTTTGTTCCTCTGCGGCCGGAAAATACAAAGAGCATCTTGCTGTATTCCCAGGGCGGTCCGACACATGCCAACCCGTCTCTGTGGAAACTTACACAGACTCAGGCCGATTGCCACTTTTTTTTCACTCTTGCAATTCTCCTCACTCCATAGAAGCCGAGTAAACAATGATTTGCAAGGTCAATGCCTGTGGTTTAAGGCAAGGCTAATGAAGGACAACCGGCACAACTCCAGCAGATACTTACTGTGACCTGATTACTAACAAAGTACAACATGCAATGGAGTGCAAAAACCCACAGAAGCCAAATCGAAGAGCGTTCTGCGGCATTATACAGTGTATTTTAATGAACGCCGATTTCTGATTTGTTACTATTCTCCCCACAACAGAACAAAGAACAATGTAATCCATTACTAGTAGTAGTAGTAGTAGTAGTAGTAGTAGTAGTAGTAGTAGTAATAGACATTTAAAGGCTCATGCAAACAGGCAATATAATTAAAATAATCTACACTGTATCTTGCTGTTAAAAGCTGGCAGAAACATCCAGCGTAAAAACATAAATAAAAAGAAAACCCACGTATTACCGCATAAACGACTTGCATTTCTACACATATAAAATGTATACAGTGGGGCAGATTCATCAAGAGATACGATGGCGGATCTCCTGATCCGCCGTCGTATCTGTGAGAGCCGACGGTCGGATCTGTGAGATCCCACGGTCGGAGCTATGCGACTGATTCATAAGAATCAGTTCCGCATAGATCTCACTTAGATGCGACTGGTGTAAGTGACTTACACCAGTCGAATCTTAGGCTGTAATCTCCCACCGGCCGCTAGGTGTCGTCGCTTTTTTTTTAAACGTTGCATATGCAAATGAGAAGAACCGCCGATTCACGTCCGTACGCCCGCCCGTTGCTCTTTCAACATCGTTTGCGTTCGGCTTTTTCCGGCGGATAGCTACCCCTGCTAATATGAGGATAGCTAATGTTAAGTATGGCCGACGTTCCCGCGCCGAGTTTTAAATTTGTTACGTCGTTTGCGTAAGTACGTCGGGAATACGGATGGCCGTAAGTAACCTAGCCGCCGAAAACAATGACGTCCTACCGACGTCATTTGGAGCATGCGCACTGGGCTTTTTCGCCGGCGGCGCATGCGCAGTTAAATCGGCGCGGGAACGCGCCTGATTTAAATTGTACACTCCCCCTAGCCGCGGAATTTGCATTCCGCCGGTGCAATTTGCGAGGTAAGTGCTTTATGAATCATGCACTAGCCTCGCTAAATTGCACCGGCGGATCGTAAAACAGGTAGATCTGGCGGATCTAAAGATCCGCTGATCTACATGAATCTGGCCCAGTGTCTATAAGGGTGTCATTCTTCATCCATTAAAATACATACACCTGTATCCATTTGTTTGGAATGTACAGTGCACGTTAGATACGGTCACGTGCATACAACATGGCCCATCTCAAGAGTGAGTAAGGGAGGGTGACTACATTCCTACATACAGAGGGACCATGGAGAACTAACATAACCACCCTCTAATATGAAGTCAGATCACAGCAGTAGTAAGGAATTTGGTGGAGGCTGAGAACAATAGATAGAACAATAGACGAGTAAAGATCCATACACACGATCCGAAAATCAGAAGTGAAATTCCATCCAACAAACGATGTGGTGATTTTCACATCGTTAGTATGGCGATTTTGACAGCCAATTACAGTTTTTCGTCTGACAAAAGCTGGATGGGCAGACTAAAACATTTTTGTTGTACGTGAACTCAACATCTAATTTTCGTTTCATTAGTATGGTTTTCATACAAAAAAAAAAAAAAAAAAAAAAAAAATCGTAAAAGCAAGACTACGCATGCTCAAAAATGAAAGAATACATACAAACTAACAACACATTACGCCACTTCTGAAGTTGTATTCTGTTGTACAAGAATTTTTGGATGGCGAGTAACCTCATCACTTTCGACATGAGACTAGCTTGCAACAAAAAACGGACGAACAGTGATCCGAAAATCTGATCGTGTGTTTTTTCCTGCATCAAAAACACAAGGACAGTAAGGCATATGAATTCCAATTTCAAAGTTAAAGGGTTACTAAAAGGATTTTTTTTTTTTAAATAACAAACATGTCAGGCCCCGTACACTAGTCCGAGAACCTCGACGGGCAAAACACATCGTTTTGCTCGTCGAGTTCCTTGTGAAGCCGCCGAGGATCTCGGCGAGCCAACATTTCCCATTGACTAACGAGGAAATAGAGAACATGTTCTCTTTTTGGTCGACGAGATCCTTGTTGGTTTCCTCGGCGAAAAGTGTACACACGACCGGTTTTCTCGGCAGAATACGTCTCCCATCGAGTTTCTGGCTGAATTCTGCCGAGAAAACCGGTCATGTGTACGGGGCCTTATACTTACCTCCACTGTGCAATTAGTTTTGCACAGATCCACATCTTCTGGGGTCCCTCGGCGGCTGTCTCTGGTCCTCCCCGCAATTAGTCACCACAGTCATGCGAGAGCTCGCATGGTGGTCAGTAATTGCGGGCACGCTCCCGTCCATAGCCGCTCACTGCATCACTCGGCCCCGCCCCTTGGCGCGCCGCATCACTGGATGTGATTGACAGCAGCACCAGCCAATGGCTGCGCTGCTCTCAATACATCCGCTCTAGCCAATCAGCGGCCAGGCTGAGCGGTGAAGAGGATCTCGGGACCGCATGGGACTTTCGAGGGGTCAGGTAAGTATAACGGGGGCTCGGCAGCATCAGATGTTTTTTCACCTTAATGCATAGATTGCATTAAGGTGAAAAAACATTTTCCTTTACAACTCCTTTAACACCGTTGCAGTGTATTCCAGTAGAGTAGAATTTGAGCATTTTTTTGGGAGATTTCTGTTATTGTGATTTTTTAAAAAGACAAATGTGATAATAAAAGGCTTCATATAATCACTATCCTTAGTAAGTTCACCTTTGCAGAAAATCTGTAAGGTGAACTTACACCGGCCCCTCTTCCCATTGCACCCAGTCCCACTAACATGGAGTTTGGCGAACCCCCGCACTGACAGATCGTATCGGCGCTGTACCGGTCCGGGGGATTTGAAACCCCATCGGCTTTCTCTACTCTTCACCTGCGGCGACAGGACGGGCTATGTGGGTTCCAAGATTGTGTGACGGCGCCGACCAATTAGAAATGCTCCTAAAACGTACCTCCTGATGATGTAAGTTTTGGAGATTTCTACCGGTGAGGCTGAGACCCGATGCTTCCTAGCGGGTAATTGCCACACTCCAGGTCAGCAGGACTTGGGGGTGGGGGTCCTGTGTAAGCTAACCTTACAGAATTTTCTGTAAAAGGTAAATTTTCCATTTAAATAAAAGCCAGGTTTTTTGGCATGCCGATTTATATTTTCAATATCAATGGCACAATGTCACGATTTCTGCCAGGGTATCCAAACTTTTGAGCACAATTGTATGTGTGAATATGGCACTAAAGTGACAAAGCAGCTCATTGACAACCCTTAAAAATTCTGTTTGTTTCCATCTTCCATTACACCATGCTGATTATAAGATAATACAGGATACGCCATTCTGGGTCGAATGACAAGCTCATAACTTTTTATGTAGACATACCAGTCATTCTACCCAAACTGCACCAAACTATGACAGCTAAAGACTGACCAGCTTCTTTGGCTGCCATAGACCCCCTTTTTTGTTTTTTGTTTTTCCTTCGTTGATAGCAACAATACTGATGTACAATATTAAAGTGGTTCAAAAGCCTTAAAGTGGTTGTAAACCTTTCATTTTGCACAAAGAAGCCCTGATCCTCCTCTCCTGGGGTCCCCCACCAGCATTCCAAGCCCTTCATCGGTTGCCCCCACGGAAAGCAACTATCCACGGGGGCACCCTCCCGAGTCCCACTGATGTGTCTATTGGACACAGAAAGCGGGACTCGGCCCCACCCCCTGCTCCCATGTCACAGGATTTGATTGACAGCAGTGGAAGCCAATGCCCCCCCCCCCCCGCTATCAATCTGTCCAATGAGGTGAGAGACAGCTGGATCAGATCGAGCTCAAGTAAGAAAGGGGGGGGGGGGGCTGCAGCACAGAAGGTTTTTCATTTTAATGCATTAAGGTGAAAAAACTTCTGTGCTGCAATATCCCCCCGATATGATCCAGCGATGTGCATCTCTCTCCCTCTCTCTCCCTGTTGGACAGATTTATGGTCAATCAAATCCTGTGTTACGGTAACTGGGGGGTGGGGCAGATTCCCACCGTCTGTGTAATTCGATGCAGCAGCGAGTGCACACAGCTGCCCCCAGGGAAAGCGGATTTCAGTGTGGGCACCTGACGAAGAGGAGGGGCCCGGAGTTTCGGCGGTGGGACCCCAGAAGAAGAGGATTAGGGCTGTTCTGTGCAAAAGCATTGCACAGAGCAGGTAAATAAAAGGCATGTTTATTATTTTGATACAAAAAATATTATAAGAATTCTATAAACATAAAAGAATAATAGGGTATTTGGATATTCAAAACCCCACTGCCAATTATCTGCAGCCAACATCCAGAATTCCATATGCTTTATATTGAATTATTAATGATGAATAATACTGTGCCACTAAACGAAGCAACCAAAAAAGGGACAATTTAAAATAATAGATATTCACTTCTTGAAAAATCATGTCTTCAGCCCTTATTTACTAGAAAAGCCGTACACTAGAAGGTATAACTGCAAAATGGTAATAATGATGTGATCCTTCACATACTTCTACATGGAGTACAACTCAACTGCCAAGTCATTAAATGGATGGTGTCATAACTGATCACATGTGCATCACCATGGCAACTGCAGACCAAACAGAGGTCAAGATGTCTCTCGATCACTTTTATAGGTGGTGGAAGTGGGTCGCCCCCGACTGGTCACATGGGTAGTACTAGGAAGAGTGGGAGGAACTTCCTCCCCCTCTGTGACGTCAGACATTTGGTTTGTTTGTTTACAAGAAGTTACTGGCTTTTAGGCTACTTTCACACTGGGGAGGTTTTTAGGCACTTTAGCGCTAGAAATAGCCGCTGCAAAGCACCTCCCATTCATTCCACCTCCCATTCATTCCAGTGTGTCTTTTCACACTGGAGCGGTTCACTTGCGGGACAATAAATTAGAAATGTCCTGCAAGCAGCATCTTTGGAGCGGGTTGGGAATGGTGTATTTAGACCCCTTTCACACTGGAGGCATTTTTTCAGGCGCCTTAGCAGTAAAAACAGCGCCTGAAAAAAGCCTCTGCAATCCCAGCGTGAAAGCCCAAGTGCTTTCACACTGGAGCGGTGTGCTGGCAGGATGTCAAAAAGAGTCCTGCAGGCAGCTTCTTTGAGGCACTTTAGGAGCGGTGTATACACCGCCCCTTTCCATTGAAATCAATGGGAAGCGCCACCAAAGCGCCTCAGCAGCGGCAATCACAGCCAGTGAGCCAATCAGGAGATGAAGGAGGCGGGGGCCGAGCCTCTGCACCATGTGTGACTGGGCACACAGAGCTGCAGTCTGGGAACGTACCTGCTTGGGTGCCCCCGCAGCAAGCTGCTTGCTCTGGGGGCAGGAGAGAGGAGACAGGAGCGCCAGTGTGGGACCCAAGAAGAGCAGGATGTGGGCTGCTCTGTGCAAAACGGCTGCAGAGCAGGAAATTATGTCTTGTTTTTTTTAAACAAGGCTTTAAAATCACTTTAATATTCTGGCCAATGAAATGAGCGCCCAAACGCCTGACCACACCAAAATGTGCTTGCAAAATGCGGCATTAGTCACGTTTTGACTGCTGCTTATCTCATGCAAGCAGATAAAAAAAAGAGTTTAGAAGAGCTGGGCTCAGTGTACATGAGGCCCAATACTTTTTTTTTTTTTAAATACACAGCAATGCATGCGTTGGCATGTTGCATTTTAACATGATATTTTCTTCCTGAAACATGTAAAAGGTCTACGGCAGGGGTCTCCAAACTGCGGCCCTTTTCCAGCCTTTATCCGGCCCTTGGGGCACTATTCCTCCCACTGACACCAACAAGGGGGCGCTATTTCTTCTACCGATACCAATGATGGGATACTTTTCCTCCTACTAATCGGAGCACTACTACTCCTCCTACTGACCACCAACCCTGAGGTCATATTTATTCTCACTGATGTTGGGCATTTTCTGCCCCCAATCCGGCCCTCCTAAATAGTGACGGTTTGGTGACGTGAAGACCATGCAAAGATGTAAAGATTCATTTACAAAGTGCTTGTATTGATTGCAAGCTTTTTAGGCCCCTTTCACACTGGGGCATTTTTCTAGCGTTATCCGAGCGTTTTTACAGCGTTATTAGAGCGAAGCCTCATCTGCAATCCCAATGTGCTGGTAAAGCACCGCTAAGACCCTAACGTTTTAGGGCGTTTTTGCAGTGCCTCAGTATGAAAGGGTAAGGCGTTTTTACAGCGCTTTTTAATTCATTTCAATAGAGAGGGGCGTTTTTGGAGCGTTTTTTTAGCGCCCAAAAACTGCTCCAAAGATGCTGCTTGCAGGACTCAGTGTGAAAGAGTCCATTGAGATGCATGGAGAGCGTTTTAAGAGCGCTATTTTTAACGCTAAAACGCTGTAAAAACGCTTCAGTGTGAAAGGGGTCTTAGGTATGACATCTCATTTCTTTCTATGATCTTATACCATTATTGTGTGAAAAAAAAGAGATTAAGACAAACAGCAATGAGCAACATCTCTCTGACAGTTGTACAATTAATCAAAAACCAATCGATCAATGAATGAAATGAGATATCCCCCAACTGGCTTCTACTAATGAGCAACGCATATCATACCTGTGGTTCAGACCTACTCTTCAGTGCTGTGCACATGCTGCAAGCTTGCTGAAAGCAACACTAAAGGGAGCTGAGAGCCTCATGGGTCACATGAGCAAAGAGATTGTGTTTCACAGAAAAGGAAAGCAGATTTGGTTCATGATCGCGTCTGCTAGAAGCGGTACCTAGACAGCAGTAATATGGGACACATGCATTCAAAGAGAAGGGGGAGGATAGGGGAGCTGCCACTGATGACATACAAAATGTAAATAAATTATTTATTATTATTAATAAATAAAATATAATAAATATATAATAATAACAACAACAACGACAACAAAAAAACAGCAAATTCCTGGGCTGTCATCTTCATTTGGGCTTCACTACAAAGCAACATATTGTCCTGAAATAAGCTAAAAGGATAATAAACAGACTTCAGAGGTGTAGATCCAACAATCCGTATTCAGCAGACAATTGTACCAGAGACATCTGTGTACTCATAATAAAGACTGTACTCTGATGTACACTGAATAGTAATGGAGCTATTATCAGCAAGATATGAGGAAAGCATTTTATAGTACGCAACACTGGAGTAAGCAGATAGCGTTCAACCTATATACAGAAGATAGTTACATTGGGCCAGATTCACAGAGCAGATACAAATGCGTATCAGGAGAAACGCTGTCGTATCTGTTGTTCTATCTATGCGACTGATTCATAGAATCAGTTACGCATAGATAGCCATAAGATCCGACAGGTGTAATTGTTTTACACTGTCGGATCTTAAGATGCAATACAGCGGCCGCCGCTGGGGGGCATTTGCGTCGTAAACCAGCGTTGGGTATGCAAATTAGGAGTTACGGCGATTCCCGACGGTTTTTCGCGTTCGCTACGTCGCCGCTAGTCTAGTTTCCCGTCGCAAAGTTAGTCGGTTTTTTTGGTGCCTTAACTTTACACAGCAATCTTATTGCTGTATAAAGTATGGCCGTCGCTCCCGTGTCGAAATTTAAAAAATAACGTCGTTTGCGTAAGCCGTCCGGGAATACGGAATTACGCTACGCGCGTCGCCGTTCGAAAAAATGACGTCACTTTGCGCAAAGCACGGTGGGAGTTTGGAAATGGAGCATGCACGGTAGGTCCGGCGCGGGAGCGCGCCTAAATTAAATGGCACACGCCCATTTAAATTGGCCTGCCTTGCACCGGAGCGTAGGTTTTCATCGCAAGTGCTTGGTGAATCAGGCACTTGCGATGAAAAATTGCGGCGGTGTAACGTATCTACGATACGTTACGCCGCCGCTCATCTACGTGAATCTGGCCCAATACTCCTATCAAAAGAATGGTGAACGCGATAATACAGAAAATGGGAGCATTGAAATGATCAGAAGAGGAGGAATGACAAGAACACTTGTGACATTTCATACTATGGGAGTAGTGTCATTATCAGAAAGAGAGAAGGGATATAATAATAATACTGGTATTCAGGAGTGCAGAAGATGTGATAATATTAGTATTCTGTAGCGGGTAACAATGAATGTAGTATACGTATCAGAAAAGAACATTGAGCAGCACAGTGGTGTAGTGAGTAGCACTCTCGCCTAGCAGTAAAAAGGCTCGCTGGTTCAAATCCCAACCACGATACTACCTGCCTGGAGTTTGCATGTTCTCCCTGTGCCTGTGTGGGTTTCCCCCGGCTACTCCGGTTTCCTCCCACCCTTTAAAGACATGCTGGTAGGTTAATTGGCTCCTGCCTAAATTGGCCCTAGTATATGAATGTGAGTTAGGGACCTTAGATTGTAAGCTCCTTGAGGGTAGGGACTGATGTGAATGTATAATGTATATGTAAAGCGCTGCGTAAATTGACGGCGCAATACAAGTAGCTAAATAATAATAACAACAACAACAACAACAACAACAACAACAACAACAACATTAATCACAATACTCCCTGCACTCAGTAGTAGAAAGGATGGGGGCAGAGTTATGAGGAGATATGGAAGTATATTGGTACTCAGTATTACAGCGGATGGAGCAATGATCAGAAGGAGAATTGAAATGATATTAGTACCAGTTTTGCACAGGATGGAGCAGTTATCAGGAGATATAGAATTATATTGGTATTAGTACTCATTTATTAGCAGAGGGTGGAGAAGAGTACTCTCTAATGGAGATGTGGAATTATATTAGTACCAGCACTCAGTATTACGGAGGATGGAGAAGAGTGAGGCCCCATACACACCATAGAATCTATCCGCAGATAAATCCCATCAAATGGGTTTCTGCGGATAGATCCTATGGTGTGTACACTCCGTCGGATATCTATCCGCAGATAAATCTCCCCTGGAATGGATTTCCAGCAGATAAATATTTGTCGACATGCACAGAATATCTATCTGCTGGAATCCATTCCAACGGATGGATCCGCTCGTCTGTACAGACTTACCGGATCCATCCGTCCAAAGGGATTCCCCGCACGCGCCGTAATGAATAGACGCATGCGTGGAATTCCTTATATGACAGCGTCGCGCCCGTCGCCGCGTCATAATAGCGGCGACGGCGCGACACGTCATCGGCAGAGGATTTCAGCGCGGATTTCAATGCGATGGTGTGTACACGCCATCGCATTGAAATCCTCTGAAATCTTAGAGAGGATTTATCCGCGGATACGGTCCGCTGAACCGTATCTGCGGATAAATTCTATCGTGTGTATGGGGCCTAACTCTCTGAAGGAGACGTAGAATTATATTAGTGGAGGGTGGAGGATGGGAGCAGAGTAATTGTCAGAAGGAGATATGGAATGATATTGGTACCAGTATTTGGTATGACAGAGGATGGAGCGGTTATTACAGGTACTTGTATAGCGCCATCAATTTACACAGCATTTTACATATATATTATACATCAGGAGATGTAGAATTATATTGGTATTTTAGAGCTGCACAATTAATCGTTAAAAAAAAATCGTGATCTCGATTCAACCCCCTGACGATCTCCAATGCAGAGTTTGCCGATTCTTTCATATAACAAGTGGAGAGACTTGTCTGCAAAAGAAAATATCCGGGAAGTTTGGCAAGTTTTTAACAGGAAACATTGTAACTAATGCTTCCTTCTTAGATCAAAAGGGATAAACTTGTGTAAGGGCTCTTTCACAGGGAGCGGATCCGTATTGATCCACTCCGTTAGCCCGTTTAGCTCAGCGGGGATCCCTCCGTAAATCCTCGCTGAGCTGTCGGCGGACAGGGCGGTCCCCGCACACAGTGCAGAGACCGCCCTGTCTCTCCTCCGCTCTCCCCTTTGGGGAATCGAATGAATTCGGACCGTGTGTCCGTATTCATCCGATCCGTTCCGCCGGACAGAAGAAAAATAGGGTTTTCTTCTGTCCGCAAAAGCGGACCTTTGCGGACGCGGATGGTTGCGGACTTGTAATAAACGGACCGTTTGTCCGTACGTGTGAAAGGGCCCTAAAAATTTAAAAAATCAGGAAGTCTGCCAAGTTTGTAACAACATGAAACATTGTAACCAACTTCCTTCTTAGAGCAAGCTTCTGTGTGTAAATGAAGTTTAACCACTTAAAGTCCAAGGGGCAGATCCACGTACATCGGCGCATAGCGTAGCGTATCTAAGATACACTACGCCGCCGTAACTTACTTTTTTTTTTTTAATCCTCAAAGAATGCGCGCCATAAGTTACGGCGGCGTAGTGTATCTTTGGCGGCGTAAGGGCACGCAATTCAAATCGATGTGATGGGGGCGTGTTTTATGTAAATACATTGTGACCCGACGTAAACAACGTTTTTTTTTTTTAACGGCGCATGCAAGGTACGTGGGGGTATCCCAGTGCGCATGCTCGAAATTAAACCGGAACAAGCCAATGCTTACGACGGTGACGTCATTCTACGCAAATCCCTATTCGCGAACGACTTACACAAACGACGTAAAAAATTCAAATTTTGGCACGGGAACGACGGCCATACTTAACATTGAGTACGCCTCATAAGAGCTACGCCGGTAAAAGCCGAACGCAAACGACGTAAAAAAATGCGCCGGCCGGACGTACGTTCGTGGATCGCCGTATCTAGCTAAATTACCATAGAACCAAGTAGCAAGGATAGTAGCAATGATCATATCACCAGTACTTAGAAAGGACAGTAGGAATGACAACCAGTACTTAGTAGTAAGGCTAGTTGAAATTAACATTAGTACTAGTACTATCTAGTAAGGATAGTAGCAATGACCAAATTACCAGTACTTAGTAGTAAGACTAGCTGAAACAACCATAGTACCAATACTTAGTAGTTAGTATAATAGGAATGACCATGGTACTAGTGCTCATTAATAGTATAGCAGAAATTACTATAGTAATTATTTAGTATTATTTATTACGTAGTATTTAGTAGTAAGGATAGTAGCAATGACCATATCACCAGTACTTAGTAGTAAGGACAGAAAGGCCGGGTACACACGGACAAACATGTATGGTGAAAGCGGTCCGTCGGACCGTTTTCACCATACATGTCTGCCAGAGGGCTTCTGTACGATGGTTGTACACACCATCGTACAGAAGTCCGCGCGTAAACAATACGCGGGGCGTGTCCGCGGTGTCGCCGCGTCGATGACGCGGTGTCGCCGCGACAATGACGCGGCGACGTGGGCGGCCCGCCTTTAAAATGCTTCCACGCATGCGTCGAAGTCATTCGACGCATGCGAGGGACGGCGGGCGCCTGGACATGTACGGTAGGTCTGTACTGACGACCGTACATGTCCGAGCGGGCTGAATTCCAGCGGACTGTTTTAAAACAAGTCCAGGAATATTTGCCCGCTGGGAAAAGGCCCGGCGGGCAAATGTTTGCTGGAATTCGGCCCGCTCGCGCCCACACACGACCAAACATGTCTGCTGAAACTGGCCTGCGGGCCAGTTTCAGCAGACATGTTTGCTCGTGAGTATGGGGCCAAAGAATGACCAGAGTACTGGTACTCAGGAGCAAGGATATTAGAAATTACTATAGAACTTAACAGTAAGGCTAGTTGGAATTAGCATTGTACTAGTTCTCAATTGTAAGGACGATAGTTGTATAGTAGGAATGGCCATAGTAATAGTACTCAGTAGTATGTAACTATGTATAGCAGGAATGAAAATAGTACAAGTATCCACTAATAAGTATAGCAGGAATGAACATAGTACTAGCACTTAGTAGTAAGGATAGTAGCGATGACCTTACTACCAGTACTTAGTAGCAAAGACAGTAGAAATGACCATAGTACTAGTACACATTAATAAGTATAGCAGAAATGATCATAGTACTCAATAGTAGGGGTAGTTGTATAGTAGCAATGGCCATAGTACCAGTACTCAGTAGTAAGGAGGATGGGAGCAGTATAATGATGGGTAGGATATGTGGACAGAACTTGATAGCAAGTTTAATAGGAATTACCATAGTATTAGTACCCAGCAAGGACAAAAATAATGCCCATAGTACCAGTACTCAGTAGTAAGTATAGAAGGAATGCCAATAGTAGTAAGGATGATGGGAGTAGTAGAAGTATGAGTAGATGTGGAAAATGCTGAGTAGTAAGAATAGTATCAAATGATCATAGTACCAGTACTCAGTAGTAAGTATAGAAGGAATGCCCATAGTACCAGTTCTTAGTAGCAAGGAATGGCCATAGTAGTAAGGATGATGGGAGTAGTAGAAGAATGAGTAGATGTGGAAAATGTTGAGTAGTAAGAATAGTATCAATCCCCATAGTACCAGTACTCCGTATAGAAGAAATGCCCATAGTACCAGTTCTTAGTAGCAAGGAATGGCCATAGTAGTGAGGATGATGGGAGTAGTAGAAGAATGAGTAGATGTGGAAAATGCTGAGTAGTAAGAATAGTATCAAATGATCATAGTATCAGTACTCAGTAGTAAGTATAGAAGGAATACCCATAGTAGTGAGGATGATGGGAGTAGTAGAAGAATGAGTAGATGTGGAAAATGCTGAGTAGTAAGAATAGTATCAAATGATCATAGTACCAGTACTCAGTAGTAAGTATAGAAGAAATGCCCATAGTACCAGCTCTTAGTAGTAAGGAATGCCCACAGTAGTGAGGTCGAGGATGATGGGAGTAGTAGAAGTATGAGCTGCGGACACAGTAGATGGGAGTATAATAGGATGATGATGATGGTGGGCCCGGCCCCCCTGCTCTCCCCTCCTCCAGCCCCGCTCCCTCTCCGCACACAATAGATCCTCCGGTGATCACACACAGGCACAGAGCGGAGGGTGGCCCCTCCCTCCCCCATCACTCACCGGCTCAGTCCCGGTAAGTCCCGCTCCCCCGGATCGCACACTCCGCAATAATCGTCATTTGAAAACTTCTCCCTCCCAACGTTCAACTTTCTTCCCAGCTGACAATAGCCGCCTCCTCCCCTCCCCGGCCTATCCCCACCCTGTCCACCCCACTCGCTCCTCCCTCCCCGCCGTCTCCTAGGAGACGCTTGTGTTGATATGAACGGAGGGCGTCCATTGGCTGAGCTCGGCACACTGAGCTGTCACGGATCCAGGGCAACCTATGTACACCAAGGGCGGATATGGCGCCCACCTAGACCGCCGCGAGGATGTGGGTTACCTAGAGATCCCCATTGTCCCTTGTGTGACCCCAAGTCCTGTATAATAGAAGGAACATTTCATTACCAAAAGTCTTCCTATTGATATACGTTATATGAACACACAAGGAGCTCAGGTGTCCGGCGAGGTGTTCTTTATTATAGAACTAATGACAAAACATTATGGATAGAGTAATGGGCCCTACACACGATCCAAATATCGTACGAAGAAGAATCGTACGATAATCCGATCGTTATGCCCGGTACACACGATCCAAATATCGTACCAAGAAGAATCGTACGATAATCCGATCGTTATGCCCGGTACACACGATCCAAATATCGTCCGAGGAAGAATCGTACGATAATCCGATCGTTATGCCCGGTACACACGATCCAAATATCGTCCGAAGAAGAATCGTACGATAATCCGATCGTTATGCCCGGTACACACGATCCAAATATCGTACCAAGAAGAATCGTACGATAATCCGATCGTTATGCCCGGTACACACGATCCAAATATCGTCCGAGGAAGAATCGTACGATAATCCGATCGTTATGCCCGGTACACACGATCCAAATATCGTCCGAAGAAGAATCGTACGATAATCCGATCGTTATGCCCGGTACACACGATCCAAATATCGTACGAGGAAGAATCGTACGATAATCCGATCGTTATGCCCGGTACACGCGATCCAAATATCGTACGAAGAAGAATCGTACGATAATCCGATCGTTATGCCCGGTACACGCGATCCAAATATCGTACGAAGAAGAATCATACGATAATCCGATCGTTATGCCCGGTACACGCGATCCAAATATCGTACGAAGAAGAATCGTACGATAATCCGATCGTTATGCCCGGTACACACGATCCAAATATCGTACGAGGAAGAATTGTACGCTAATCCGATCGTTATGCCCGGTACACACGATCCAAATATCGTACGAAGAAGAATCGTACGATAATCCAATCGTTATGCCCGGTACACACGATCCAAATATCGTACGAGGAAGAATAGTACGCTAATCCGATCGTTATGCCCGGTACACACGATCCAAATATCATCCGAGGAAGAATCATACGATAATCCGATCGTTATGCCCGGTACACACGATCCAAATATCGTACAAGGAAGAATCGTACGATAATCCGATCGTTATGCCCGGTACACGCGATCCAAATATCGTACGAAGAAGAATCGTACGATAATCCGATCGTTATGCCCGGTACACGCGATCCAAATATCGTACGAGGAATAATCGTACGATAATCCGATTGTTATGCCCGGTACACACGATCCAAATATCGTACGAAGAAGAATCGTAGGATAATCCGATCGTTATGCCCGGTACGCACGATCCAAATATCGTACGAAGAAGAATCGTACGATAATCCGATCGTTATGCCCGGTACGCACAATCCAAATATCGTACGATAATCCGATCGTTATGCCCGGTACACACAATCCAAATATCGTTCGAGGAAGAATCGTACGATAATCCGATCGTTATACCCGGTACACGCGATCCAAATATCGTACGAAGAAGAATCCGATCGTTAGTACAGAGCTTTCAAGAGCCGATCACGACAATTCATCCGATATCATTTGATCGGACAAGCGTTAAAATTGTTAGTAATAGTTGTCGTCTGAAAATACAAAACAAATACATTACAACACATGACATCACTTCCGATTTTTTTTTTGTATGCAAATTTTCGTGACTTTAGTAACCTATTCAATTTCTACTTGCGACTATTAGGCGAAGAAAGTGTATATTTATTGGTTTGCGCAAAAGTTATAGCGTCCACAAAATAGGGGATCATTTTATGGCATTTATATTATTATTATTTTTTTACTAGTAATGGCGGCAATCAGCGATTTTTATCAGGACTGCGACATTACGGCGGACTCTTCGGACACTTTTGACACCATTTTGGGACTATTGTCATTTATACAGCGATCAGAGCTACAAATAGCCCCTGATTACTGTATAAATGCCACTGGCAGGGAAGGGGTTAAACACAGCTCAGTGAACATTGACAGCCCCAATAGGTGGTGTGTGGCCATGTGACTCCCATGCGAATGCTCGGGAGTGGTGTCATCGCAACGCATGGATTTCAATAGGGCGTTTTTTAGAAGCACGTGGTTAGAGTCGGAGGCTCTAATTGGCTTCAAAAAGGGTGAGCTTGGGGCGCCAAAATTCAGAGCACCAGCCGCTTCTGGGTCTTTCAGATCTACAGTCTGTGAATGGAGGAGGCAGACATTTCATTCATCCACCCCTCCTCCATTCATCATCCACTTGTCACTGATGGAAGTTATAGTACAGCATCTATGAATGAAGGAGAGGGGCAGAAAGGGCAGGTATAGTCGGCACTACATGGTGAATGCCTGTGACAGATCCAGTGACTATGGGATATAACAGCACTGGACGATTACCACCCCCCACGGGTATGTATGTGGGGGTGAGGCAAAGGACACAAGATTTCAACTAAGCCAGCAGCCCCCTGCACACACGACGCTCTACCTAAAGGAACTATACTGCTACATATGAGAAAAAGAACCCTATTTCTATTATTACTGTTTATGTCATGGACTGAACTCATCCAAATTACATAGCACAGCAAACTCAGAATATACACAGGCCGTGTAACCTGAGACTAGATAGCCTAGCAAGAGCAAAACAATGGAGGACGCATGGGTGAGCTACGGCCACGGGGCATTCACAGCCCTGCTTTGTACCTACTAGACCATTTCTGTTGATAGAGCTGCGGGGAGTTCTTATATGCGAGGATCATCACCTATCAGACCTACCTGACAAACACCTATCAGACCTACCTGACCATCATCTATCAGACCTACCTGACCATCACCTATCAGACCTACCTGACTATCACCTATCAGACCTACCTGACCATCACCTATCAGACCTACCTGACCATCACCTATCAGACCTACCTGACTATCACCTATCAGACCTACCTGGCCATCACCTATCAGACTTACATGGCCATCATCTATCAGACCTTCCTGACCATCACCTATCAGACCTACCTGACCATCACCTATCAGACCTACCTGGCCATCACCTATCAGACTTACATGGCCATCATCTATCAGACCAACCTGACCATCACATATCAGAACTACATGACCATGATCTATAAGACCTATGTGACCATCATCTATAAGACCTACCTGACCATCACCTATCAAACCTACCTGACCATCACCTATCAGACCTACCTGACCATCACCTATCAGGCCTATCTGACCATCACCTATCAGACCTATCTGACCATCACCTATCAGACCTACCTGATCATCACCTATCAGACCTACCTGATCATCACCTATCAGACCTACCTGACCATCACCTATCAGGCCTACATGACCATCACCTATCAGACCTACCTGACCATCACCTATCAGACCTACCTGACCATCACCTATCAGGCCTTCATGACCATCACCTATCAGACCTACCTCACCATCACCTATCAGACCTACCTGACCATCACCTATCAGACCTACCTGACCATCCCCTTTTTAGACTTACATGGCCATCATCTATCAGACCTACCTGACTATCACCTATTAGACTTACCTGACCACCACCTATCAGACCTACATGACCATCATTTATCAGACCTACTTGACCATCACCTATCAGACCCACCTGACCATCACCTATCAGATCTACCTGACCATCATTTATCAGACCTACCTGACTATCACCTATCAGACCCACCTGACCATCACCTATCAGACCTACCTGACCATCACCTATCAGACTTCCTGACCATCACCTATCAGGCCTACCTGACCATCACCTATCAGACCTACCTGACCATCACCAATCATACTTACATGGCCATCATCTATCAGACCTACCTGACCATCACCTATCAGACTTACCTGACCATCACCTATCAGACCTACCTGACCGTCACCTATAAGACCTACCCGATCATCATCTATCAGACCTACCTGACCATCACCTATCAGACCTACCTGACCATCACCTATCAGACCTACCTGACCATCACTTATCAGACCTACCTGACCATCACATATCAGACTTACCTGACCATCACCTACCAGACCTACCTGACCATCACCTATCAGACCTACATGACCATCACCTATCAGACCTACCTGACCATCATCTATCAGACCTACCTGACCATCACCTATCAGACCTATCTGACCATCACATATCAGACTTACCTGACCATCACCTACCATACCTACCTGACCATAATCTGTCAGACCTACCTGACCATCACCTATCAGACCTACCTGACCATCATCTATCAGACCTACCTGAGCATCACTTATCAGACCTACCTGACCATCACCTATCAGACCTACCTGACCATCACTTATCAGACCTACCTGACCATCACATATCAGACATATCTGACCATCACATATCAGACTTACCTGACCATCACCTATCAGACTTACCTGACCATCACCTATAAGACCCCCCTGACCATCACCTATCAAACCTACCTGACCATTACCTATCAGACCCACCTGACCATCACCTATCAGACTTACCTGACCATCACCTATCAGACCTACCTGGCTATCACCTATCAGACTTACCTGACCATCACCTATCAGACCTACCTGACCATCACCTATCGGACCTACCTGAGCATCACTTATCAGACTTACCTGACCATCACCTATCAGACCTACCTGACCATCACCTATCGGACCTACCTGAGCATCACCTATCAGACCTACCTGACCATCACCTATCAGACCTACCTGACCATAACCTATCATACTTACCTTACCATTACTTAGCAGACCTACCTGACCATCACATCCAACAGTTTAAAGTGGAACTTCACTTTCTCTATCAACATTGACTATTTTTAATCCTGATTCTGCAAGCATTAGTAAATAGATAGGAAAGTATATTATATTTACTTGTTTTAAACATTTTTTTCATTACTTCTAAGGATGCACCAATACCAGTATCGGTGCGGACACCGAGTATTTTCTCATACTTGGGAAAATGAATCAATACCTGAAACCAATACTCTGTGGTGCGATTTGTGCCCATACAAAATGAATGGACTCTAATCACACTGCAAAAAATCGCATGCAATTTGAACAGGAATGTGGTGCCATTCCTGTCCGAATCACATGCGATTTCCCGCACTGCTCCGGTGTAAACCCAGGCTAAAATCACTATGATAAACCTGGGTTCAAACAGGAGCTGTGGGGAAATCACATGCTTTTTGTACAGGAATCGCACTGCAATGATGTCATTCATTCCAGGAGTCTTCAGGAAGGGAGGAGGGTTTTTCTTAGCTAAGTACACCCCGGGGGACTTTTCTTTAAACCACTTAAAGACCGCCTACCGTAGATAAACTGCAGCTCGGCGGCTCTATTGCGCAAAACAACGTACCTGTAACAGGGTTGGCAACCGTCAGTAAATTTACAAACAGTGAAAATCAGTGATTTTTACAACTGTCTGTAAATATCAAGGGATGATAATTTGTCATATTGTGTTGACTTTTTAGGTGTAAAACCAGGCAAATTACTTCTTATGAGTATTGTCAGTGTTTGCATATTGTGTTTATACTATAGGTTGTACTCGTTTTTAATAGGAGTTCTGTCATTTTTAAGGTTGTTGTAAGTAAAAATGTGCTCCATCAATACATTTTCCATTTTTGTCAGTAAAAAATGCTGCAGGAGGTTGGCAACTTTTGACCTGTACATTATTTTGTGCAATAGACAGCAAGGGTGCTCATGCTCATTGGCCAGAGGGGGAGCCAATCAGCAGGTCCGGTGGACGCGATGTCCGCCTGGACCCGACGATCGTTCCCCAGAGAGGCAGAATGCCGATCTGCCTATGTAAACAAGGCAGATCGTCGTTCTGACAGGGGAAAACACAGTGGCCCAGATTCAAGAAGCAATTGCGCCTGTGTAACCATAGGTTACACAGCGCAATTGCTTACTTGCTCCGGCGTTACGAATGCTCCTGATTCAGGAACATCGTAACGCCGACTGCAGCCTAAAATCTGCGTGGCATAAGGCTCTTATGCCACGCAGATTTTAGGCTGCATTCTTGCGTTGACCGCTAGGGGGCGCTCCCATTGTGATCAGCGTATAGTATGCAAATTGCATACTAACACTGATTCACAATTGTTGCGCGGGCCCTGCGTACGCAAGTTACGTCGTTTCCGTACGGCGTGCTTAGCGTAAGGCTGCTCCTGCTAATAGCAGGCGCAGCCAATGCTAAGGATACCCGTCGTTCCCGCGTCGCGAAATTTGAAATCTACGTCGTTTGTGTAAGTGATTTGTGAATGGCGCTGGACTCCATTCACGTTCACTTTGAAGCAAATGACGTCCTTGCGACGTCATTTGCCACAATGCACGTCGGGAAAGTTTCCCGACGGAGCATACGCTCGGCGCGGGAGCGCGCCTAATTTAAATGATTCCCGCCCCCGGCGGGATCATTTACATTGCGCGCGCTTACGCCGGGCAATTTTGCCGGCGCGCCCTCGCAAATTTATGGAGCTACTGCTCCGTGAATAGAGGGCAGCGCAAAATATTTGTACGGTTTAGGAGATATTCCCCTCGCAATGCGGGCGGTGCATGTGCAGGGGGGATCCACGGCGGAAGATCCGGCAGCCGCCGGACCTTGCCGATTTTAAATCTCCCGCGCGCATGCGCAGGAGTGACGTCATCGCCGCTCCAGCCAATCACAGCGATGGAGCGGCGCCGCTCCAGCCAATCACAGCGCTGGAGCGGCGATACCCGGAAGACACGCCGGAGCAAGATGACATCTCGCTCGGCGTGAACCAGGTAAGTGTTGTTCACCTCGTTTTGAGGTAAGTATTTCATAATCAGCTATTATGCGGTGCATACTAGCTGATTATGCATTTTGCCTTGTAGGTAAAAAAAAAAAAAAAATTACATATGCGGTTTACAACCGCTTTAAAGTAACGCAGTGCCATATCACAAAAAATGGCCTGGTCATGAAGAGGGTAAAACCTTCCAGGACTGAAGTGATTAAAAGCATCAGGTGATCCTATTGGATTCCTAGCGCTTAGGCAGAAGAGAGAAGAGACACATGGCGGAGGAAGCCGCTGGAGGTGCGGACACAGGAGCCGATGCCCTGATTGGCCCAGTCTGTACCATGTGATCACTGTAACCAATCACAGCTAGCAACACAATTGTATACAATGGATGGCTTGAAAGGAAGCCATCCATTGATTACAGCTGTCATGTGACCAGCTGTGATTGGTTACAGTGGTACACGGTACAGATAGCGGGCCATTACAGAGATCAGTCACTGGCTGTGTCCGGTGGACGCAGCCAGTAACAGATTGTGCCGCTGCGCGGCCTCATGGCTGTACGTGTGGTGTGATCTGGAAGGACATCATATGACGACCACCCGGATCGAAAAGAGGTCAGCCTCTGCATCATTCACCAATAGGCTAGGTGGGAACCGATTAAGGGGATGTGGTAGAGGGTGTGTGTCTTATGCCTACATACTTTTGCTAATAGGTGTTCCTCGTTCACATCTCAAAAAGTTGGGATGTATGATGCCATCCCACACTGGCCAATCAAGATGGCCGAAGACCAGCACCTGGAAGAAGCCAGGTGGAAGATTCCAGAGCTGGTGAGGGACCTCATGGGCGTTGGAGCATGGAAAACCCAACAGGGTTCAATTCTCTATTCTATGCAAAATGAATCTGCTGGAGCTATACCACCATGGGAGTCTGCCTGGCACATAGTCTCTGAAATTGGCACTTCCATAGAAGAGAGCAGTAATCACTTACTATGGTACATATGGTGGGTATGCTCATTACCTTCTATGAAGACTACCCATCCACAGAGTCCCCGCAGCAGCCTGTGTTATGAAATATACTGCTGTGAACACAGAAAGGACAGGGCTGTGTGCCATTTAGCCAATGCAAGGATATATTTCTCTGTAGAACAGCCTCCTATTAGGGTAAAAGTATGGCGGGGGTCAGAAGAAGCAGGAACTGTGTGTCAGAACAATTAAAACCTCGTCTTCAAGGAGGATGATGAGAGCTACCAAAGTAAACCTGTAATAAGAAGGCTACAAAGGCTGTTAACCCTACTTACTGAAAAATGATAATTGTATGGATGTCATGTAAATCCAATGCCTTCATTATCTTCTGAGTCACTGACCTGAAGCAAATAAGCATATATGAAGTTCAGACTTCACTTGCTGCATGCTGCTTCTGGCTTGGTGATTTAAAAAGTTATGAAGTCAAAGACAAGCAAAATTTTTAGGTCTACAATGGAAGCCATTAGATTTAAAATATTATATTTCATAATTTTTCATTGTTAGACTGTACATATGGACAAAAGAAATACATATTTGTTTCCCGGAAGCATGCTTGTAATCCAAAGCACTTGTATATCAAAGCACATTTTCCCATAAGAAATAATGGAAACTCAAATGATTCGTTCCACAACCATTTATTCATAAATCCTTCAGTTTATAGTCCATATAAAAATATTATAGCAATGTGATAGGTTGTGTACCCATAAAATGTCCATCCACAAATGGCAGCCTCCCCAAGGGGATTATAAGCAAAATCCAGCAGGAGCTACAGGGTATAATGCCCCGTACACACGGTCGCTTTATGTGAAGTAAAAAAACGACGTTTTTAAAAACGTCATTTTAAATGACCGTGTGTGGGGGGAAAACGTTGTTTTATGTCTTCTGAAAAACGACAAAAAAAAATTTGAGCATGCTTCAATTTTTTGGGTCGTTTTTCAAAACGTCGTTTTTTATGTCACAAAAAATCACCGTGTGTAGCTAAAATTACGTTTAAAACAAAGTTTCTAAACCCGCGCATGCTCAGAAGCAAGTTATGAAGCGAGCTTCAATGGAAAAGAGTGCTGAACGTAACCGCGCTTTGCTAGAGCATTTTGAAAAAACAATGGTGTGTAGGCAACGTCGTTTTTTAAAATGAAGTTTCAAAAACGTTGTTTTTTTACTTCACAAAAAATTACGTTTTTTTTTCATAAAAAAAAGCGACCGCCTGTACGCGGCATAAGGCCCCTTTCACACTGAGGAGTTTTTCAGGCGGTTTAGTGCTAAAAATAGCGCCTAAATACCGCCTGAAAAACTCCTGCCCTGCAGTCTCAATGTGAAAGCCCGAGGGCTTTCACACTGAGGCGATGTGCTGGCGGGACCGCTCCAAAAGTCCTGCCAGCAGCATCTTTGGAGCAGTGAGAGGAGTTGTGTGTTTACCGCTCCTCCACCTCTCCTTCTTATTGAAAACAATGGGACACCGCGATAATACCGCCGGCAATGCGCCTCTGCAGAGGCGCATTGCCGGCGGTATTAACCCTTTTTCGGCCGCTAGCGGGGGTTAAAACTGCACCGCTAGCGGCCAAATACCGCTGCAATTCCAACGGTATAACGCCGCTAAAAATAGCGGCGCTATACCGTCAGCACACCTCCCGCCCCAGTGTGAAAGGGGCCTAAAAGAGAAGAGAGGTGCCTCTAAGTGTAGCAACATGGTTACATTTAATGAAGGTACAACATTTAGCAACTCACATGATTGATGATTAAAAAAGGCACATCTAAGTATGCAGGTATCCGGGGTAAAGCGATCCACATAGACCATCCTCCGCACCACTGTCTCTCACCGCTGTCAGTCTGCAATCGTGACCAGGAAGACTACCCTGCAGTGGAGCGATCTGAAAGCGAGGCTTGAACCGCTCGTGAATGGGATGACATCAGTGGTGGTGCAGAGGACGATCTATGTGGACAGCTTTACCCCGGATCCCTGCATACTTAGATGTGCCCTTTTTAATCATCAACCATGTGAGTTGCTAAATGTTGTACCTTCATTAAATGTAACTATGTTGCTACACTCAGGCCTCGTACATATGACCGGACATGTCTGCTGAAACTGGTCCGCGGACCAGTTTCAGGGGACAGATCCGATCGTGTGTACAGGCTAGCGGACAGATTTCCAGCGGACAAATGTTTCTTAGCATGCTAAGAAACATGTCCGCTGGAAAGCTGTCTGGCGGACATGTCCGCTGGTTAGTACACCTAACCAGCGGACAGATATATCCCGCATGCGTCGAATGGATTAGACGCATGCGTGGAAGTATTTTACTTCCTGGTTTGGTGACATGGCGGCGTCAACGTCACCGCCACGTCACCGCGCTGTCTGTCCACGGGGATTTCGGTTTGATGGTGTGTACAGCCATCAGACCGAAATCTCCGAGCGGACATGTCCGATGAAAACGGTCCACGGACCGTTTTCATCGGACATGTTCCCTCGTCTGTACGGGGCCTCAGAGTCTCCTCTCTTTTATTTTATACTCAGTTGTGACATGACGCTACTCTTATGTCAAGACATCGCTTGTATATGAAGTCAAAATCTATTAAAAAAATTAGCTTGTCTTGC
This sequence comes from Rana temporaria, assembly GCF_905171775.1. Taxonomy (NCBI): domain Eukaryota; kingdom Metazoa; phylum Chordata; class Amphibia; order Anura; family Ranidae; genus Rana; species Rana temporaria. The sequence goes on along the minus strand of NC_053489.1, from coordinate 623,880,672 downwards.
AAAATGCTCTCAAACCAAGTTACTCTCAAACCAAGAAAGAAAATTACCGCTCAAGGCAAAGTGATGAACCTCTTCACCAGATCTGAAGCCAGGGGTGCTGGCAATGCATATAATAATGCAAAATGAAGGAAAAATGTTTGGACAGCCGCACTTCAAAAATGTTGCTTTTATTGTAAAAATAAAATCACAGCATACATGTCACGGCAAACAGGATATCAGCTGACGCGTTTTGCAAAACGCGTCAGCTGGTATCCTGCTTGCTGTGACATGTATGCTGTGATTTTATTTTTACAATAAAAGCAACATTTTTGGAGAACGACTGTCCAAACATTTTTCCTTCATTTTGCTTTACTCTCAAACCAAGGTTTTACTGTATGAGCAAATAATGTAATAAATAAATACATAACTATCTGGCTCATTTAATAATATACTGCAAAAAGGATTGTCTTCCAGTACCATATTGCAGGCAACCAGGTTACAGCTTAGCATGAACACCGACGGTCTCAGTAATGACCACATAGCGTGCGTGAAATAATCTGATGCCAGACGGGTGATACAAATCTGCCTGGAAGAACACGGTAACCTAGAGGTGGATTTACTTACTTGAAGGGGACTGAGTAAGGAACACAAAGTACCAAATTGTCAGCAAGTTTCCAGCCCGGCTGGGTCATCCCTAGTTAGTTGAACTGGTGGCACTGGTTTGACAATCTAATAGTGATCATGGGGTGGGAGGGATGGTGTCAGGAATGGTCTGCCTGAGACAGACAAACTCTTGTAAGCTTGCAGAGACTATTCTTAAGGATTAATCCATCACACATGTCCATATGTCTGTGCGTAGTCTAAGGATGTGAATAATAGTCTTAGGAAATTCATCACGGAAACAGAAGGATCAGAGTAATTATATGTGATGATTTAATATAACTGTCTGATTTGTTAAGGGGATCGATGTTGCTTTACTTTCATATAAAGGTTTGTATAGAGCGGCATGGCAGGGGGCTTCACACATTGAACCACAGAGGGTTAAGACTTGGGGAATACAAGGATGTATAAAAAAAAATCATATGTATTGTGGGTAGCTACCATTTGCACACGTATCACTGCCTACATATACTTATCACATTTTAACATCTGTTTACATCGGGGGTATTGATATAAAATTCAAAGAGGTCTGGTCAGAAAATGTTCCTCCTGCAGAGGTCTGAATCTCATGTTTCTGCTATGACACAGATTCTGAAGAAACTCCAAGTGCTGCTCGAAGCTGAGGCTTGAATATCTCCCTGCCGGTGCTCAGAAGATGGGAGCAGGTGGCATGTTTACTTCCCCGAAAATGTCAAACTTATTCTGCATGAGATACTGTTCAAACTGACCCAGTGCTAACGAAATGTGTGGCCTCCTCAGGCAGCACTGCTCCAGCCACGCTCCTTGACACGTTTCGCCCCGTCCACTGGGACTTGGTCAATTAAAATTGTATATTAAAAATAAGCAATGTGCAATTTCCCTAGAATTTCAATAATATTACTTGTCAATTTTCAGTGCACCCCCTTACATCAGGTATCTCCATTATAGTGCCCCCTTACATCATATGTGCCCACAGCCCATAAGAGTGCCCCATTGCATCAAGTGTCTCCATCAGAGTGCCCACCTAAATCATGTGAGCCCATCAGAGTGCCCCTTTACATCATATGTGTCCATCAGAGTGCCCTTCTACATCAGGTGTCCCCATCAGGGTGCCCCTTACATCAGGAGTCCCCATCAGAGTGCCTCTTACATCAGGAGTCCCCATCAGAGTGCCTCTTACATCAGGAGTCCCCATCAGAGTGCTCTTTACATCAGGAGTTGACATCAGAGTGCCCCTTACATCAGGAGTCCTCATTAGAGTGCCTCCTTACATAAGGTGTTTACATCAGAGTTCCCCTTACATCAGGAGTCCCCATCAGAGTGCCCCCTTACATCAGGTGTCACCATCAGAGTGCCCCCTTACATCAGGTGTCCCCATCAGAGTGCCCCCTTACATCAGGTGTCACCATCAGAGTGCCCCCTTACATCAGGTGTCCCCATCAGAGTGCCCCCTTACATCAGATGTCCACATCAGTGTGCCCCTTTACATCATGTGTGCCCATCAGAGTGCCCCGTTACATCAGCTATCCACATCAGAGTGCCCTCTTACATCATGTGTGTCCATCAGACCTCCCAACAAGCACGGATTCTGCGGGATTATCCCGCACTGACTGCATATTCCCGCAGTCCAGCAAAAGGGTTACATTTCCCGCACTGTGAGGATCCGAGCTCCCCCCCCCCTGCTCAGTACTGTAGGAGGAGGCGGGCGGAGCTGAATGGGCAGTTCTGCTGGAGAAGGCGGGTGGAGCTGAATGGCAGCCTATAGGAGGAGGCGGGCGGAGCTGAATGGCAGCCTATCGGAGGCGGCGGGCGGAGCTGAACGGCAGCCGTACTATTGGAGGAGGCGGGCGTAGCGCTGAATATACTGCGGCGCGTCGATGAGATGACTGCTGAGGGAGGAGACATTTCGCCCCCCCCCCCACTCAACAACCTCGACACCCCCCCAGGAGGTGGAGGTGGTTTCAGGTCTGGACAGAGGAAAGTCCACTACCATTCTCCTGTGATGCTTGGCATGCATGTGACATCGTTGGTTGTTAGGATGACAGTGGTTGCTGTTAAGATGACACAGGGAGAATTGTCATTTTTGATTGTGACCTAGCCTAGACAGGAACTGGGGGGGGGGGGGGGGGGGTGGTTCATTGAAGGGTTTGCTATTTTTTTGTTTTGTACAATAATGTCTGATCAATTTTAATATAATCTAACCTTTCTAATCAAATATTTCATATTTATATTTGCAGTCAGTAGGGGAAGCTCAGAGTTCCTTTTCACATATTTACCAGGTAAATATTAATGCAGTATTTAGGCCTTTCAAAACACCTTCAAACCCCATACTGTGTATGTATATATATATATATATATATATATATATATATATATATATCTATATCTATATATATATATATATATATATATATTAGGATATATATCTGTAGCAAGGTGTTACAATGCATGCACTTAACAGACTGTAATTCTGTGCTTGAATAGAAATTTGGCTCCCTCTGGTGTCGGGTGTGTGCTATATTATAGGAGTTTGTTTGGTTCAGTTATATCAAGGACAAAGCATTATGGTCATTGTGGTACAAGAGACAGAGACTCCATGGCCGAGGGCTGGGTTGAAACTGCATTACCCACAAGGTCATCGTGCTACCAAAAATGCAGTGCGCCACGCACAGTCTGCTGGGAGAACTTATTTAAGACCAGCGAGGCCTCAGCCCGCTCTCTCGGGATGCCATCTTTCAACAGGCAAAAGGCCTGCTGCAGGTGCACCTAGGCCAGAGAAGCCTGGTCCTAAAGTGAGAGAGAGAGCGGATCGCCTAGCCAGAGAGGGATCCCTGTGGACAAGCCTTGTCGACCGAACCAGAGAGGGACGGGTCCCCACCTCGCAGCATCCGGAGCCACCCATCCAGTGGGATCCAGCGAGAGGCCGCGCGGAGGACCAGGGACCTCGTGTTACAGAGAGACTGAGAACCGAAGAGAAGTTCCGGACTGAGGACACCGGCAAGGCGAGGTCTCATGTGGTGAGAGGGCACTTGTCCACCAACATAGTTAACTGAGTCGCAGGAGCAAGGCTCCTATAGTTCTACTGATACTTGCTGGCGTCAGCAGCGCCGCAAGTAGAGACACATTGCCTTATGAGCGACCCAATGATTTGGGAGGACTAGCGTTCATTTTATCACTACATTATACACATCAAGTGATCATTCTCTCTTTTCACCCTGTTATTGGAATACAAATAGATAAGTGCACCAACTGAGCTAGCAGAAGATTGACTGACACCAAAAAAAGGAACTGTTATCAGTTTCTCTGTTCCCAGGAGTTGTTACAGCGGGACACACACCAGTTGAGCTGTTCGCTAGAGGGAGCCATACAGTTGTGAAGTTATGTGTTTGATATACAGTTGCAATAAAAAGTATGTGAACCCCTTTGGAATGATATGGATTTCTGCACAAATTGGTCATAAAATGTGATCTGATCTTCATCTAAGCCACAACAATAGACAATGACAGTCTGCTTAAACTAATAACACAAAAATAATTAAATGTTACCATGTTTTTATTGAACACACTATGTAAACATTCACAGTGCAGGTGTAAAAAGTATGTGAACCCTTGGATTTAATAACTGGTTGTACCTCCTTTGGCAGCAATAACTTCAACCAAACGTTTCCTGTAGTTGCAGATCAGATGTGCACAACGGTCAGGAGTAATTCTTGACCATTCCTCTTTACAGAATTGTTTCAGTTCAGCAATATTCTTGGAATGTCTGGGGTGAATCGCTTTCTTGAGGTCATGTCACAGCATCTCAATCGGGGTGAGGTAAGGACTCTGACTGGGCCACTCCAGAAGGCGTATTTTCTTCTGTTTAAGCCATTCTGTTGTTGATTTGTGTCTATGCTTTGGGTCGTTGTCCTGTTGCAACACCCATCTTCTGTTGAGCTTCAGCTGGTGGACAGATGGCCTTAAGTTCTTCTGCAAAATGTCTTGATAAACTTGGGAATTCATTTTTCCTTCGATGATAGTAATCCGTCCAGGCCCTGATGCAGCAAAACAGCCCCAAACTATGATGCCCCCACCACCATACTTCACAGTAGGGATGAGGTTTTGATGTTGGTGTGCTGTGCCTGTTTTTTTCCACACAAGTGTTGTGTGTTTCTTCCAAACAACTCAACTTTGGTTTCATCTGTCCACAGCATATTTTGCCAGTACTGCTGTGGAACATCCAGATGCTCTTGTGCAAACTGTAAACGTGCAGCAATGTTTTTTTTTTGGACAGCAGTGGCTTCCTCTGTGGTATCCTCCCACAAAATCCATTCTTGTTTAGTGTTTTATGTATCGTAGATTCGCTAACAGGGATGTTAGCATATGCCAGATACTTTTGTAAGTCTTTAGCTGACACTCTAGGATTCTTCTTCACCTCATTGAGCAGTTTGCGCTGTGGTCTTGCAGTCATCTTTACAGGACGGCCACTCCTAGGGAGAGTAGCAGCAGTGCTGAACTTTCTCCATTTATAGACAATTTGTCTTACCGTGGATTGATGAACAGCAAGGCTTTTGGAGATACTTTTATAACCCTTTCCAGCTTTATGCAAGTCAACAATTCTTAATAGTAGGTCTTCTGAGAGCTCTTTTGTGCGAGGCATCATTCACATCAGGCAATACTTCTTGTGAAAAGCAAACCCAGAACTGGTGTGTGTTTTTTATAGGGCAGAGCAGCTGTAACCAACACCTCCCATCTCATCTCATTGATTGGAGTGAGGTGTCAGCGAACAGGAGTCCAATTAGCTCTTGGAGATGTCATTAGTCTAGGGGTTCATATACTTTTTCCACCTGTACTGTGAATGTTTGCATGGAGATTAGGGACCTGTCGCCGCTAATGGCCAGCATTTTTAATTTACAAAACATGAGTTTAAAAATTCAAATAATAAAATCAAATCGATTTAATAGCATTATAACTTTCTTTTAATTTATATATCACTTAAACAGTATTTAAAAAAAAAAAAAATTGTGAGCGTCTTGAGTGATAAAAAAACTATTTTTGAAAATATCTGGTCCTCCTGGATTACCTACTTGCAGGTTCCACCTGACTCCTCGGTTTTTGAGAAGTGGATCCCCGACCAGACCTTCCTTCTTTCCCTAACTTATTTTGTGCACCCACCTTTTTTTTTTCTCATTCTTTCTTTCCTTTCTTCCCCTCTAATCTTCTTTCTGTTTCCCATTTTATGGTAATTTGTCTTTAGTTAAGGGGTTATTTAACCCCCAATAAATGATTAGGATGTCTGTCGGAAATATGCTTTGGAATTTTACAACACAAGTTATAAGCTTTAATACTTTGAAGTTGATCTTACAGATGATTTATTGTATTGATGGTGCCATGGGCCCTATGGGTCTTAAAGAGAAGCTCCAGGCTCCCCCCCCAAAAAATGTTTTATGTCAGCAGCAAAAAATACTGTAGCTGTTGACTTTTAATATTAGTGCACTTACCTGTCCAGGCATCTAGTGATGTCCTCACCCCAGCCGATTCTTCATTCGGCGATCGGGTGCTGGCACTGCCATCCTGACTAAGATAAACCGACAGTGAAGCCTTGTGGCTTTCCAGAATGTGCCCTAATGCGCATTTGCGAAGCGAGCTGCGCTTTGTGAATGGCCCGCAGTCTACAGGGCTTAAGTGGTGCACTGTTCATGGTTAGGGTGACCACATTTCCAAACAGCCATTCAGGGACCCCTTTCCCAAAAATCAGCTTGTGCATTAATGAATCACAGCACAGCTGGGGCAGCGGATGCACGCTCTACCCAGAAGAACTGATCACGCCCCCAAAAAAGCCAGCCGCATCGCCACTATACTTATTGACAGCACTTGTTCTGACTGGCTGAGACCTTGTTCCAATGCTGGCTTTACACTGCCCTGCTGTTATTAGACACAAGAGGTGGGATTTATGATTTCTCCAATCACAAGCAGGGGGCGGGGATTGTTCCTCTCCAGACATTCCCAGGCCAGGATAAGTGCTGTCAGTGAGTAAAGCGGTGATGTGGTGGCAACAGATAGAGGGGAGGGGGGTGGCTGTGTCAGCTTCATTCCGGGACACTGTATTGTCCTGGAATGAAGGTGCTCGGGACCTGGGACAGACCTGCAAAATGCGGGACTGTCCCGGGAAATCCGGGACACGTGGTCACCCTATTCATGGTAGCCAATCAGCTTCTATCTTCAGCTTTTTCAATGGAGGTTCACCCGAAAACTTAATTTTTAACATTAGATTGATGCTCATTTTGTCAAGGGGAATCGGGTGTTTTTTTTTTAAATCGAAGCAGTACTTACCGTTTTAGAGAGCGATCTTCTCCGCCGCTTCCGTGTATGGGCTGCGGGACTGGGCGTTCCTATTTGATTAACAGGCTTCCGACGGTCGCATACATCGCGTCACGATTTTCCGAAAGTAGCCGAACGTCGGTGCGCAGGCACCGTATAGAGCCGCACCGACGTTCGGCTTCTTTCGGCTACTCGTGACGCGATGTATGCGACCGTCGGAAGCCTGTCGGAAGCCTGTCAATCAAATAGGAACGCCCAGTCCCGAAGACCATACCCGGAAGCGGCGGAGAAGATCGCTCTCTAAAACAGTAAGTACTGCTTCGATTTTAAAAAAAACACCCGATTCCCCTTGACAAAATGAGCCTCAATCTAATGTTAAAAACATTTTTTCGGGTGAACTCCCGCTTTAAGTTGGACGCTGATTGGTTTCTATGCAGAGCTTCACCATATTTTGCACTCTCCAGTTTTAGTAAATCTTCTCCTGCGTGTGCAATGCTCTGTAAGAGATTGCTTTGTTGTCATGCCTTATTTTTACTTGGAAAGAAAAAAACAAATAAAAATGATTGAAACAGAAACAGTAGTTTTGTGTCGTACGGCGGTTCACTTTGAGGCACCTTCGTGGGACTGGAGACAAACTTACCTTACAACAATTCAGGTAGCAAATTACACCAAGCTTCAGCCCTAAAGGGGTGATATATCCAATAACAATGGAGGCAACATGTAATCTGTAGCCTTTTCTAAAGAATAGCAAAGCATGCATACAGAAGTCATTTACAAGTGTCATGAAGGAATGTTGGAAGGCCTGCTAGCAGTGTAATGTCTTTGTGTGATAATCACTAGAGCCTTCTCACATCTGTGTTATGTGTTTGCATGCTATGGATGATATCTTATCTCTCTGTTGATTTTTTCTTTTCAGTTCAACTGAACTGGTTTGAAATATAGGTGGAGTGCCCAATTACATTGCTTAATAAGGAAATACAAAAAATGTGAAAATAAGATAGCAGCTGGTGCTCCATTTTTGGAGGGGGCAAACAAAACAAACCACCCCTCCATTCATTCTGTCACTCGCCCAACAAACCCCCCGGTCGCTCGCCCATCCGCCCCCCAAGACCCCCACTTACTACATCCAGGCCGAGGGCAGCTTTGGCGGCTTCCCCCTGTGTGTCCTCCTCGGTAGCCTCCCCCCTGCTTCTGCCCCTGGCCTGCCAATAATATGCTTCTCCTCTCGACCAATCGGGACCCACTTCCTGATTGGCCTGGAGGAGAAGCAGGAAGATAATAGCGAATATTAATTTGCTATTGCCACACAAGTGGGTGGGCTCAGGGCGCAGTGCCAATGAATATCTCGGTTGTGGCAGCAGCTGCTGCCGTTACCGAGATATTCATTTTTAAAGTGATGACGTATATGTACGTAAGCCGGTCCTTAAGTGGTTAACCACTTGCTTATTGGGCACATATACCCCCTTCCTGCCCAGGTGAAATTTCAGATTTTTTACTGTTTGCTATAATAAATATCCAATAAAAAAAGAAAAAATAATAATTTTTTCTCAGTTTAGTCCGATACGTATTCTTCTACATATTTTTGGTAAAAATAGAAATCGCAATAAGAGTATAGTTATTGGTTTGCGCAAACGTTATAGCGTCTACAAAATAGGGGATAGAATTATGAATTTTTTTTTTTATTATTTTTTTTTTACTAGTAATGGCGGCGATCTGCGATTTTTGTCAGGACTGCGATATTGCGACGGACACATCGGACACCTTTGACACATTTTTGGGACCATTCACATTTATACAGCGAACAATGATATAAATATGTACTGATTACTGTATAAATGTGACTGTCAGGGAAGGGTTAACACTAGGGGGCGAGTAAGGGGTTAATGTATTCCCTAATTAGTGATTCTTACTGTGGGGGGAGGGGGGTGACTGGGAGAGGTGACCAATGGTTGTCCCTATGTACAAGGGACAAACCATCAGTCTCCTCTCCCTGACAGGACGTAGAGCTCTGTGTTTACAAACAGAGCTCCACGTCTCTGTCTCTGTGACCGCCGATCGTGGGTGCCTGGCGGACATCGCGGGCACCTGACTGACGCGGCGGGCGTGCGCGCCGCCGGCGCCGCTCGCGCGCCCCCAGTGGCCTGGAGGCCAGAGTCCGTATATAGATGGCCTCCCGGCAATTAAGAGCCAAAATGTGGCCGTAAAAACCCGCCGTGAGGGCGGGAAGAGGTTAAAAAAAACATTTGTTACCCCAACATTTTATATTCCTTTTCCTTTTCTTTTTTTTAAAAAAGGTAAACACTTTATATTGCTGATATGTGGCTGCTGTACCACGTACTTGTATGAGAAAGTATCCTGTTCTCTTTGTATTGTTGCCTTTATGTAAAATCTCTAGTGTTCCTGCCAGTCCCTCTTCCCTCCTTTTAAAACTGACCACACTAAGCAAGAGAGCACGATGTGGTCAGTTCTCTAGCTATGCTGAGAACTCAGTGTACTCTCCTCCAATGATCAGACTTGACAGCAATTCACTGGCAAGCTGAGTGTGCTGCTGTTTCTCCGCCCCCAGCAGCTGAGAACAGAGAGAATGTGATCACTTATAAAAATGAGGGGGAAAAAGGTGTTTATAATATATTTTTTTATATGTATACAAAAATGTTTTGCATTTCATTTCTATTTTAAGCTGAATGGGTTGTTTCACAAGGTGATCTTTTACAATCACTTTAAGTACTGTTCTCATTAAACTTGCGGAGGCCAGGGAACTGAAAACATACCAGGACTGTAGTTAATCCACCACCGTGTAAAGAATGTGGTTTACACTCTTAGTAGATGCAATACAATAACTTAGCTTACATACTTGGGAGATCAGTGCTGGTAGTTCCCGTCACAGAGATGCCAGCACTATGATCCCCTATCTAAATAACTGCCATCATATGGCTGAAGTGTTGGTGATCGATTGCCTTGATCCATTTGGTTGTTTTTCTCTTGAAATCTGTCAGAAAGTGGCTGTAATAGCAGGATGTTTACTGTGTGTAGCCGGCATTAGGACACCAATCATACTAATCCTGTAAGCTCAACCTTGTTTGCAGGGCCGGATTTTCTCTCCCTGCCGCCCCAAGGCCAGGTTCCGCAATGTAACCCCCCCCCCCCCCCCCAAATCAACGGAGAATGGTAACCGGATGGCACGGTTAGTTCAAATATTTTTTGTTTCTTTTTTTTTTTTTTTTTTTTTATTACTTTTTTTTATTATTTATTTGTAGCTTGTCGTTTACTTTTTTTTTTGTATACTTTTCTACTTTTTTTTGTATACTTTTCTTTTTTTTATATATATATTATTTTTCTTATGCTTTACTTTTTAATTTTATTAATTTAATTATTATTTCTTTTTTTTTCACCTTTTTTGCTACTTTATTGCTATCACATAGGAGAAAACAATTCCCTGTGTGATAGCAATTGGAGGTGACAGGTTCTCTTTATTGACCCTGTCACCTCCAAAACAGGAGTCCTAGCACTGTGCTAGAACTCCTGTCACAGCTGAGATGGGAAGAGCACAGCTCACCCCTCTTACTGTGTACATCGGGGGAGGGACAGGAGACGGACTTGTCAGCTAGGGGGAGAACAGAGTCCCGAAGACAGAGCCAGCAGAGAGAGGTATGTGGGGGGGGGAGGGGAGGACGGATGGCAGCACACATTTTACAAGGGATTTCAGCGACATCGCCACAATCACTTAACGAGCGAGTGGATTTCCCCGCACTACATTTAGCCCTGCTAGAAAGCAACTTACCGCTCCTTAACTGTATGTTCCGGCCGTCGGGGGACTCCATGCCACTGCCGCCCCTCTGTGCCCTGCCGCCCCGAGGCCTGGCCTCTGTGGCCTTGTGGGAAATCCGGGCCTGCTTGTTTGCATACTCTCCTCTCCTGCGCTGGGAACCTCTGCATTGAAACCAACTGGTGGTTAGCTATTTGGAGAGACACTGGGGGTTATTTATAAAAGGCAAATCCACTTTGCACTAAAAGTGCAAACTACAAGTGCAAAGTGCACATAAAATTGCACTGAAAATGCACTTGAAAGTGCAGTCACTGTAGCTCTGAGGGGGACATGCCAGGAAAAAAATCTGCATTTTAGCTGGCACATGATTGGATGATAAAATCAGCAGAGCTTCCCCTCATTTCAGATCTACCCCTCTGATTTACAGCGACTGCACTTTCAGTGCAATTTCAAGTGAACTTTGCACATGTAGTGCAAAGTGGAGTTGCCTTTCGTAAATAACCCCCATTGTGATCAGCTATGTTTAATTTTTCTTCTTTTCCACAAAAATAGACCTTGATGTCTTCCTGATCGCCATCCTTCTATCATAAAAGTTGATCTGAGCATTCATGTTTATGGCACAATCCTAGGAAAAGATCACAGGTTTATGTTTTTTTCTTTTTAACCACTTAAGCCCCGGACCGTTTGGCTGGCCAAAGACCAGAGCACTTTTTGCGATTCGGCACTGCGTCGTTTTAACTGACAATTGTGCGGTCGTGCAACTATAAAAGCGCTTGCCCATGGTGTGCGAGACTAGCCTAGCTCTGAGGAAGGGGGTAAGCCCCCGAAACACGTTAGCTGTACCCTGTGTTCTGTGCATGTCCATGCACTGGGCCAGATTCACAAAGAGATACGACGGCGTATCTCCTGATCCGCCGTCGTATCTCTGAGATCCGACGGTCGGATCTATGCGACTGATTCATAAGAATCAGTTCCGCATAGATATGCCTAAGATCCGACTGGTGTAAGTGACTTACACCGTCGGATCTTAGGCTGCAATCTCCCGCCGGCCGCTAGGTGTCGCCTCGGACTTTTACGTGTCGGATATGCAAATGAGGAGAACCGCAGATTCAGAAACGAACGCCCGCCCGTCGCTTTTTTGTTACGTCGTTTGCGTTCAGGTTTTTTCAGCGGATAGTTACCCCTGCTATATGAGGGGTAGCTAATGTTAAGTATGGCTGTCGTTCCCGCGCCGATTTTCAAATTTTTACGTCGTTTGCGTAAGTCGGTCTGGAATACGGATGGCCGCAATTGACGTTGCCGCCGAAAACAATGACATCCTAGCGACGTCATTTGGAGCATGCGCACTGGGAAATTTCGCCGGCGGCGCATGCGCAGTTAAATCGGCGCGGGAACGCACCTGATTTAAATTGTACACTCCGCCGGTGCAAGTTTCGAGGTAAGTGCTTTGTGAATACTGCACTCGCCTCGCAAAAGTGCACCGGCGGATCGTAAATCACATAGATTACGCGGATCTAATGATCCGCTAATCTATGTGAATCTAGCCCACTGTGTTTATGGCCTTTTGTCAGTTGCATTTTGTGAGTACCCACTTTTATACATTTTTTTTTTTATTATTAAATCATCTCTGGTAATGCACTAGGTGTGCGCGCCTTCCATTTCTGTTTTTCTTGTAACCTACCAGCAGGTCTTTGGAGTATAGGTTTGGTTTCTTTTATTTGGCTTTATTTGTATTTTTATCCACTTTAAGATGCTGTCCAGCAAAAAGTGACAGCAACAGGTATTAACCACTTCAGCCCCGGACCATTTGGCTGGCCAAAGACCAGAGCACTTTTTGCAATTCGGCACTGCGTCGCTTTCACTGACAATTGCGCGGTCGTGCGACGTGGCTCCCAAACAATATTGACGTCCTTTTTTCCCACAAATTGAGCTTTCTTTTGGTGGTATTTGATCACCTCGGTGGTTTTTATTTGTTGCGCTATAAACAAAAATAGAGCGACAATTTTGAAAAAAAAGCTATATTTTTTTAACTTTTTACTATAATAAATATCCCCCAAAAATATATATAAAAAAAAATGTCCTTAGTTTAGGCCGATACATATTTTTGGTAAAAAAAATTGCAATCAGCGTTTAATGATTGGGTTAACCAGTAGGGGGCCCTGAAGGTGTTAAAGGGTCACTAAAGGATTTTTTTTTTTTTTTAGCTAAATAGCTTCCTTTACCTTACTGCAGTCCTGGTTTCATGTCCTCATTGCTTGTTTTTGCTCTGATGTTGCTGTAATCCTTCTCTGTTCTGAACAGTCTGTTTCCTGATGAAAAAAGTAATGAGAGCTTTCTCTCTGTGGTCACTAATCAAGGAGGTGTGATTACTGTGTGTCTAAAACCCCTCAACACCAATCAGTTTCGTTTTACAAACCATCACTGCCCTGCATTGGCTCTTTGTCTCTGTTCATCACAGAAGCATGAAACAGCATGCAAAAACGAAACTGAAACTGTAGGTACATTATTTGATTGATTTTTATCTATTTTTAATCATTTTTAAAGGGAATAAGTTAACTATTATGTCTCTATACCCTGTAAACAGTAATTTCAGCAAAAAAAAAATGTTTCCTTTACAACTCCTTTAAGTATGTCCTAGGGAGTGCTTATAACTTTAGGGTGGATGGGCTATGTGTGACAGGACACTGATCACCACTCCCAATTACGGGGAGCTGTGATCAGTGTCCTGTCACTAGGAAGACTGGGGAAATGCTTGTTTACATCAGCATTTCCCCATTCTTCCTCTCTGTGAGACGATCGAGTCCGCGGGATCACACTCGCGGAGCTCACAGCACGCGCGCCCACAATGCCGCATCTTAAAGGAAATTTTTTTTTTGCTGAAATGACTGTTTACAGGGTATAGAGACATAATAGTTAACTGATTCCTTTTAAAAATTATTAAAAATAGATAAAAATCAATCATATAATGTACCTGCATTTTCTAGTTTCGTTTTTGCATGTTGTTTCCTGCTTCTGTGATGTACAGAGCCACAGAGCCAATACAGGGCAGTGATGGTTTGGAAAACGAAACTGATTGGTGCTGTGGGGTTTTAGACACATATAGGTAGATTCACACACACTGGCCTAACTTTAGGGCGGCCTAGCCTAGCCTTTTTAGGCTACACCGCCATAAATTTGTTAGGCTAGTAGTGATTCACAATCTACTTACCTGCTAATCTACGGCGGCATAGCCTAAAACGAGCGGGCGTAAGGGCGCCTAATTCAAATTGCTTGGAGGGGGGTGTGTTGTATGGAAATGAGGCTTGACCTCACGTTTTTTGAAGTTTTTTGACACTGCGCATGCGCCTACATTTCCCAGTGCGCATTGCGGCTAAGTAGGCCGTACGGACCTATTGATTTCGACGCGGACGTAAACGACATAACTCCCGATTCGCGGACGACTTACGCAAACGACGTAAAAAATTCGAACCTCGCGGCGGGAACGGCGGGCATACTTTAACATTGTTATTCCACCTCATAGGTGGAATAACTTTAGGCCGCCTAAGGCCTTACGGAAACGACGTTAATCGACTGCGGCGGGCTCGCGTACGTTCGGGAATCGCCGTAAAAGCTAATTTACATAATCTACGCCGGCTGCAATGGAAGCACCACCTAGCGGTCAGCCAAAACATTGCAATCTAAGATAGGACGGCGCAAGCAAGTTAAACAATACCCTACATTTTGATGAGACTGGATTTTGTGGCATATAATGCAATTCATTTATCCTGGTATTTTTGTCTTGGTTTTTCTTGCTAGAAAATAATGTATCCTCCTTGTTAAAGGAATGGTCCAGAGTTTCCATCTGTAGATGTTGGGTTCCTGATGAAGTGACGTATTTGCACTAGTAGAATGTGATGTCGGAGTAATTCCGGACATTGGAGGTGTGTCTGTTATTGTTATATGTGGTTACTAGAGAGATTGAATTATTAGTTTGTTTGACAGAGATGAGAAGAAGCATCTGGAGTCTTTTGTATTGTTTGTCAGTTAATGAGGAAGAACCATTTCATCATACAGATAAACAAAAAGCACACTCAAATTCCATTATGGGTTCTGTCTGCAATTAGAAGGATTAGCTGAACAAGCAACAAAGTAGCTGCAAGTCGTGTCAATTCATCCAGATCTATCCCTGGATACTCCTGATTTTAAAGTACTAGAGCTGGTAAAGAAAAAGCAAAACAGGAAGTGAATGCAACAAAGGGCTAGTTTCACGTAGTAGTTACGGCGGCGTATCAGTAGATACGCCGTCGTAACTCTGAATCTATGCCATCGTAAATTTAAGCGTATTCTGGAAACCAGATACGCTTAAATTAGGCTAAGATACGAGCGGCGTAAGTCTCCTACGCCGTCGTATCTTAGGGTGCAATACTGACGCTTGGCGCTAGGGGCGCTTCCGTTGTTTTCGGCGTGGAATATGCAAATGACCTAGATACGCCGATTCACAAACATACGTATGCCCGGCGCAATTTATTTACATCATATTGGGCTGTCAAATCAGCAGCAATCATAGGCGTGCACAGGGGCTGTGGCAGGTGTGCCTGGGCACACCCACATCCACTGTGTAGTGCATTTCCCCCCTGCTGATATTTCACCAAAGCCCCCCAATGGGGCTCCTAAAAAACTGTAAAAAAATAATACGAAAATAAAGTAATAGAAATAAAAAACTACAGACACCAACCTCTGCCCTACTGACACATCCACTGCCCTACTAACACTGTTCACGTTTTAATACATTTTAAGATATTTTTTACATTTATTTATAAAAATGTGTTATTATCGCGTGTTTGAGCTTTGGGGTGCACACCCTAATGCAATAGGCTGCGCACACCTATAGCAGCAACATTGAACAATGTTTGACCAACCATTAGGCAATCAACTAAAATGGGATCAACAGAGGCAAAGCCATACTCACCTTAAGAACCTGATGACACGGAACCTCAGACTTGAGCATAGGGGCATATGGTGTAACTGGGGTACAGTAAGTCCAGTGATGTCAGCACCGCAGCTGATGTTTCCATCAGCTGTCGTGCACGCCGCCTCCATTGCGAGTAAGGGAACCCGGCATTGTAGCCTTTCGGCTTCACGCTGGGAACCATACTGCGAGCCCCAGCCGTGATATCAATACCTGCGGCTGAGGCTCCCGGAAGTGGGGAAAGAATACCTGTGAAAGATAGGTATGCCCCCCCCCCCAAAAAAAAGTCCTAGATAGAGGGCATTTGCGTAGTCGAGTCTGGAATTGATGATTGTTCCCACCACGACTGCAATGTCCTCTTTCGGGATAAAGAGCGTGAGTCTGCGTAGTAGGCGCAGCAGATGGTGGGATCCGCTGACTACTGACCCTATTTGTGCATCCATTGTCATGTAGGTATCGAAAATGACTCCAAGACTCTTGACTTTGGTGCTAGGGGTGATAGTTTTACCCAGAATGGGTGGGGGAGTCCATGTTGACGTGGTGATTTTTCCGGTTAGCGTGAAACAGGAGAAGTTCTGTTTTCGAACCATTGAGTTTAAGATAACTGTTTGTCATCCAGTTATCTATTAGAGTGAGGCATTTCTCTAGTCCAAGAGAATGATCCTTTTTGTTGCAGATGCGGAAATACAGTTGTGTGTCGTCTGCATAGGAGTGGTAAAGTAACTTCTGGTTACTGATGATTTCAAAGAGAGGGCGAAGATAGATATTAAACAATACGGGCGATAAGGGAGATCCTTGAGAGACTCCGCATGACACTGTACGTTTTTCAGAAGTGAAAGACCCCAGTTTCACTATTTGTGATCGGTTTTCCAAGAAGGAGGAGAACCAGGGTAAAACACCTTTAGCGACTCTGGCTACTTCAGCTAGCCTAGCCAGTAGTAGTCCGTGGTCTACAGTGTCAAAAGCCGCGCTTAGGTCCAACAGTATCAGGAGACAAGATTCTCCTTCGTCTGCGGCCTCTAGAGCGTCATCCCATATTTTGAGCAGCGCCGTTTCTGTTCCGTGACCCGGATGGAAGCCTGATTGAAACGGATCGAGTAATTTAATAGGAGCTGGTAAGCAATTCTTTCAGCTGTTGGTGGAGGCACTGATATTTAAAGTGAATGTAAACCCTCCATACACCCAGTGAAGTGAACAGCCTCAGATGATACACAGAGATGAACCAAATCTCCCAACATAGGTTTTATATGTATATCTGCTGTCTTCACATTTACAGTATATACTGTTTAGAAAGTTCAGATCGTGTTAGGAGATTTTCTCTTCCTGTTTAACAAAGTGTGATGTCTGGGCATACAGCCAAGATAGGCAACATTGCTGATGGGAGGAAAGGCACACACCCCATCTCATCATAGGCAGAGACTCTGAGAGGTGTTTTGTAATAGGGCCAGCTCCCTGCTAATCTATTTTAGCAACCTCCCCAGACAGAAATGTCAGGCTGCTTTTGTCTAAAGTGTCAGAAAATGTGTCAGGAGTTATCAGGCTGATTACAGAGGAACAGGTCAGGAGAGAGCTATGGGACTTAGCTCTTTGAAGAGAGATAACAAAACACTGCAGATATATGTGCCCAGCTCAAATTTCATGAATTGGGTTTACATCCACTTTAAGATCACTACTGTGGTGGATGGTGGAGATTGACATCAGGATTTATTTTTGCATCACTTGTGGACTGTTCTAATCATCGAATTTTTACATTTGTATAGACATGATTGAAAAGCGCGACTTTTATCTGATGAATTTTTAATTAACATTTTTATAATTACACCGCCACATTTTAGAAACGTATACTTTTTCATGATTCTCTGACAAGTGGACCACATTTCAGAAATGTATACATAAGGAATGGTGTACTTTTTAGGTAACACTGACACATGGCTGCTCTGTTCTACAGAAACCTTTGTGACATAATAGCTGCAATTATCAAATACTGGCGGTTGTTTCATTCATCTGCTCTTTGCCGGATCAGACTGTGTACTTTGCTTTATAGCTTCTCAGAGTCATATCAGTGGCGCGTTAAATTTAAAAGCAACTGCCTGTCAGTTACATTGCACTTTCCTGGGTCACTCCCCCACGCGGTTGCAGGACGTGAAAGATGATCCTGTGCTGAGTCCATTATTAATTCACCCAGAGCCTTGTCTCAGTGTCCCTCAATCTGCAAACACAGCAAGGGCTGAATGTCTTGTTTCTCATCAGGGGACACTATTAGCTGGCACATTACCCTTGGCAATTCTCACCTACAAGGGCACTGAGTTTATTGAGAGATTGTACTTCTTCAACCTTTTAAAAACACAGGAACGATTGAAATAACTTTCAGGTCTCATAGCACCCCTGCTATTTTCTGACATTTATTGTTTACTAGTAAACATCTGTATTTTTTGCTAGTAAATTACTTAGAACTCCTCCAAACCTTATATATGTTTTTTTATCAGAGACCCTAGAGAATAAAATGGCAGTCGTTGCAAATTTTTATGTCACACTGTATTTGAACAGCGGCCTTTCAAACGCAATTTAAAAAAAAACAAAAAAAACACTTTAATAAATTAAAAACAACTAAACAGTAAAGTTAGCCCAATTTTTGTTGTAGATTGTTAAAGATTATGTTACACCGAGTACATAGATACCCAACATGTCACACTCTAAAATTGTGCACGCTTGTGGAATGGTGACAAACTACGGTACTTAAAAATCTCTATAGGCGACAATAAATTTTTTTTTACAGGTTACCAGTTTTGCATTACAGAGGAGGTCCTGTGCTAGAATTATTGCTCTTGCTCTAACGATCACGTGACACCGCTTACATATGCGGGCGCGACTTACATATGTGTTCGTTCATATTTATTTATTTGGGTCTTTATTCATTTATTTATTTATGTATTTGATAATTTCTATTCCTATAAGCATGACAAGTCCTCTTTACCGAGAGATCTGGGTTCAAAAAGACCCCAGATCTCTCATTTACCCCTAAAAGCAAAAGAAAAAATATATATTTTTCGACCCTTTGACAGATTCATGTAGGGCGGCGTAACTTTGTGTGAGCGTAGCGTATCTTATTTACCCTACACCGCTGCAACTTAGAGAGGCAAGTGCAGTATTCACAAAGCACTTGCGTCCTAAGTTACGGCGGCGTAGCGTAAATGGGCCGGCGTAAGCGTGCGTAATTCAAAGTAGGCTGTAGTGGGCATGTTGTATGGTAATGATTTGTGACCTCACGTAAATGACGCGCCTAACGAACGGCGCATGCGCCGTCCGTGAACGTATCCCAATGCGCATGCTCAAAATCACGTCGCAAATAGTCAATGCTTTCGACGTGAACGTAACCTACGCCCAGCCCCATTCTAAATCGGCTGACGTAAACGACGTGAAATTCGACGGCTGTCCCGACGTCCATACTTAACATTGGCTGCGCCATCTTTTTGGTGGTTTATCTTTATGCCTGAAAACGCCTTACGTAAACGGCGTATCTTACTGCGACGGGCGCGCGTACGTTCGTGAATAGGCGTATCTTGCTCATTTGCATATTCTTGGTGTAAATCGCCGTACATGGCCCTAGCGGCCAGCGTAAATATGCAGCTAAGATACGACGGCGTAGGAGACTTACGCTGGTCGTATTTTAGCAACAGAGAAGCGTATCTCAATTTGAGCATACGCTTAAAGATACGACGGCGCGGATTGGGACTTACGACGGCGTATCTACTGATACGCCGTCGTAAGTCTCTGTGAATCCGGGCCATAGTCTTTAAGCCCGGAAACCGTAAGTGACATCTGAGGTCACTCTGGTCCTCCAAGGGCATAGCGCTAAGTGGGGGCTATCCTGCCCTCATTGCGGCCCCCATCAGCTGCAACGGATCGGTTTCAAGCTTACCCATGGCTTTGGTAAGCTCGGAAACTACTTGGAAGTGGTGGGAGGGTCACCTCTTCCACTGCCTATAAAGGTGATCCTTTGGCGAATCCGCCGCCTATATCACTTTTATCTTTAAGCCTAAGGGAAAAACTATACCAGCTAGCTGCTGCCATAATCCCAGTATTTAAAGCGGGAGTTCACCCATTTGTAAAAAAAAAAAATTTCTCCCCATAGCTTCCTGCTCGTTCGGTCTAGGGGAATCGGCTATTTGTATTAAAATATGAGCAGTACTTACCCGTTTTCGAGCTGCATCTTCTTCCGTCGCTTCCGGGTATGGGTCTTCGGGAGCGGGCGTTCCTTCTTGATTGACAGCCTTCCGAGAGGCTTCCGACGGTCGCATCCATCGCGTCACTCGTAGCCGAAAGAAGCCGAACGTCGGTGCGGCTCTATACTGCGCCTGCGCACCGACGTTCGGCTTCTTTCGGAAAATCGTGACGCGATGGATGCGACCGTCGGAAGCCTCTCGGAAGCCTGTCAATCAAGAAGGAACGCCCATTCCCGAAGCCCATACCCGGAAGCGACGGAGAGGATGCATCTCGTAAACGGGTAAGTACTGCACATATTTTAAAATAAATAGCCGATTCCCCTAGTAAAAACGAGCAGGAATCTAAGGGGGAAAAGTGCCCTCTAAGGGTGAACCCCCGCTTTAATGTCAAAATAATGACGTACATTCCCATTTAGTCAGTCGGCCTCACAGCACATTACCAGTGACATTAGGTTGTGGAAATAAAAATATATAAAAGAATTGAAAAATTCTGCATACTTCCTGTATTTTACTCCCAGGGCTGTTCAATATGAAAAAATATTTTAGCAATAATAATGAAATAAAACAAATGATAATGACCAATTTACAGGACACCAGGGAGGGTTCTTGGAGGTTAGGTATAACTAGGGTTGCCAATTTTTCTTCAAGCCAAACCCGAACACTATAGTGGCGCACAGTTTTTTTTTTTTTTTGTATTACAGACCTGGGACATTTTTGGGCACTCCAAAGAGATGAGTAATGCAGCGTAGATCGTGCCCCACACCCTTATGTCAAGCCCTGTTCCAAGCTTTATTCCTATCTGAATAATGTGTCTGGGCTTCAGGTGGACGGAAACCCAGACACATGATTCTAAACCCGGACTGTCCAGGTGAATCCCAAACAGGTGGCAACCCTAGATATAACCCACCTGCAAGGGAGGCTTGAAAGGCAACAAGAAGGAATCAGCACCTGTCAGTGAGGTGCAGTGTGAGGCAGATCGCAGCTGTGGGAAAGTGTGGTCTGTCTGGCGACTGAGTCTGTGTTCACTGAGGTTCTGCAGCTGTGTAGCACCCTGAGAAACCCTAAAATCCAGAACAGTGCAGTACAATATTTTTACAGATGTGGCAGTGATCAGGCAAACTAACTGGTAACAGTATTAAGAACTTCCATATTTTTTGTCAATTTCTTTTACGTTCTATCATAGACACTGTACTGCTCTGGGAAGGTGATTCAGATTTTTTTTTTTGTACACTATGTTTGCTTATTACAGTGATGATCACTGTATAAGCAATCACTTTTACACTGTAAATGGCATCCACTAACATGCCATTTTGTACTATTGTGATAGTTGTGTTTGGCAACAGCTATAACATGGTACAGGCCCACTGTTCTTGTCCCTGTCCCACGTGATCACTGTGACCAATCACATAGATCACAATAGTACACAATGGCTATGAATGACAGCCATTTATTACAACTGACATGTGACCAATCACATTGATCATATGGTACTAGGGCCATGCACAGCGGCAAAGTACAACAATCTGTGTTCCTCTTTGTCTAGTGTTCCCTGGGCACGCACGAGGCACATGAACAGGGGGACGTCCCCACCTGGGATACCAGAGCACCAGCCCAGCCTATTGTAATAATACAACAGGGTCGCAAAGTGGTTAAAGCCCAGCTCTAGGCACAGTCTATTTTTGTGTCCATCCCTCACATGTTTCTCTTACCCATGCTGCCAGGTGTCATGTTTTGCTTATGTGGAAAAGCTGTTTTACTCTGATAGCTGATAATAATAGGGGGGTGGGGGTGAAATTCCTCTTCATTATGCATATATATTTTATTAATTATGGATAGGTTTGAAGAGTGAGTCTAATGCAGAGCCCCCTTTAAGGGGATTTCACTTCACTTCCTGTCTCACAGGCATGACAGGAAGTAAAGGAAAATCCCATCAGTTGTGTTACAACTGGAAGACATCCTCTCTACTCCTTTTTCTGGTGGCAGCCATAACATTTTCCTCCAAGTTGTAACAATAGCCAGCATGACAGGCTCTCCTCTACAGGGACACAGACCGCAATATAAAGCAGGCAGAGATTCTAAACCTTCCTCATTCTATCCAAAACTAAAAAAAAAAAAAATTGGGGTACCACTTTAAGGTCATGATTATATTCCAAAAACAAAAAGCTGCACCTTAAATTGCAAATGGACTTTTATTATTTGCAGCTTTACCAGTTTTAAAATATTCACTAGAGTACATTAAAATAATAAAAATTCACCGCTGTAATTCAATGAGCCGCTTTGCGTTCTTCCTGTAAGACTCAGCGAAAATGCAAATACTGTACGTGTTTTATTCAGTTCAAGGGAATAGGTGAGTTTTGTTTAATTGGTTTTATAAGGAATCTTAAAATGAAAAATAATGTCAGTTCAAGTACTACATAAAACATTAATGTGGTAAATGTTCATTTAACAAAGTTAATATCATTCATATTTGAGTTTATTAATAGACCCCTCTTTTATTATTTTGACCATGGCATGCAGAATAATTGGTATATTTTAAACAGTCCTCTCGATATGATCATATATTAGGCAGACATAATGGAGTCATTCGATTAGCACATCAAATGTTTGCTGGACGTTCATCCATCTAAATTTTATGGCAATCATTTGCATAGCTATTCATTCAGTGAAACTGCTGGTATATTCCTGCTATGCAAATGGGAAAAAAATACTGAATGTTCTCCCCTCATTTCCTCTACAGGTCGAATGTTGTCCATTTAAAAAAAAAAACACATTATGGCCACTAGGCGGAGCTGTGGATGATCCTTTATTTCCTATGATACTAGTTCCATCTAAAGGCCACGATCATGGGCGTCCGCTCCATAGGGCAAGGGGGGGGGGCAATTGACCCCCCCTGGAAAATAGAGAAGGTGTGGAAGAGTCTCGCGGCTGTGGGCTGTCTGAGCAGTCCCGGGCCGGATGTCACACAGACACAGCGAGCAGAGTGAAGCCGCCTTTCCCTACAGTGTTTATGTGTACACAGGGAACCTGCTGTGCCCATGCCATGCTGATGGCTGATCTGAGGTACTGAATGGGATGGGGGTCCATCTGTGCTGAAGGGGGGGTTTGTGCTGAATGGGGGTCCATCTGTGCCGAAGGGGGGGGTCTGTGCTGAATGGGGGGGCTGTGCTGAAGGGGGGGTCCATCTGTGCTGAATGGAGGTTTCTGTGCAGAATGGGGGGTCTGTGCTGAATGGAGGGGTCTGTGCTGAAGGGGGGGGGGGTCTGTGCTGAAGGGGGGGTCTGTGCTGAATGGAGGGGTCTGTGCTGAAGGGGGGGTCTGTGCTGAAGGGGGGTCTGTACATTCTCTAGGCTATATTTATATGGGCATGGAGTGAAGCTGAATTATCTCAAGAGCTATTTCACACTGCCAGCTGGCTGCGTTATCGGTAAAGCGCCGCTTTACCGTCGTTTTAGCTGCGCCATTTGGCCACTAGCAGGGTGCTTTTAAATGCGACTGTGTATTGCCGCTGTGGAAGCGCCCCCCCCCCCTGAAAAAAATTCAGCGGACGCCCATGGCCACGATATGATATTTTTCTGAGCCAATCTATTTTTTATGAATGAAGCACTGATCCCAATGACAGCTCCGGCCCAGGAAGTGATGTCATACACCTCACTTCCTGGTCTGTGTACAGGAGGGAGGCTGAGCGGACAGAGGTTTACTGAACTCCTGCCTCCCTTCCTAGTGGCAGCCGGTCATGACAGCACCGGGGCCCGCAGGTGGGACAGCGGAGCCCAGTAAACACGACGCGTGGGTAGTGCCGAGGGAGGACGGCACATCGTGGTGGTGCTGGAAGTGATAGGTGGCTTCACAGACGCTTGTATCACTTCCACATGAAAGCCGACAGTCGGCTTTACTAAAGTGTGTATGTCAGCAGTAAAATCCGAATCCCTAGCAAGTGGCAGGGGATTTGGATTTTACTGCCCCCCCTGGCGCACTATGATAGCGCCTCCAGCTGCCTTATGGTAGCGCCGATGTTTCGTCAGATATGGCGACCCGTCAGAATTGGTAACGGAAGTGACGTTCCGTCGCCGCCATCTTGCTACACCCTGCATTTCGCCATAGTAAATATTCTCTGAGAAGAGGAAAGCGGACATCTTGTTACACCCACCACAGTTTTGCATTTGACACTTACTGTATTTATCAGGGTATTGCGCGCACCCCTAAAGTGGACCCTCATTCCTGTGGAAAAAAGATTTTTGTACTTACAGTTTTGGTGTCTTGCGCGGCGTCCATCGGCGGGCTCGTCGGGTCCAGGACGTGAGCGCGAGAGGAGCCGAGCCTGCCCGACTATACACAAGTGTACTGCGCTCGGTATATGCCGGCGCAGTATTCAAACTCGGCGCGGGAAAGCGGGTATCGGCGTATATCGCGCACCCACGATTTTGCCCTGATTTTCAGGGCAAAAAAGTGCGCGGTATACGCCGATAAATACGGTATATTTAACAGTAAAGTGAGTTTATATAATAAAATACAGTACTTAGACTGTTGAATTTTAAAAGCAGCGGAAAGCCGGCTGCTGATCTCACAGGTTTGCTAATCTGACAGAAGTTTGCTGCTTTTAACAACATCTAACCAGTCAGACGGAGTTCTAAGCACTGTATTTCACTATATAAACTCACTTTCCTGTTCAAAATAAGTGTAAAATGCAAAACTTTGGTGGGTGTAACAAGATGTCCGCTTTCCCCTTCTCAGAGTATCCTTACTATGGAGGAGTGCGGGGTGTAGCAAGATGACGGCGACGGAACGTCACTTCTGTTACCAATTCTGATAGGTCGCCGAATCTGATGGAACACCGACCCTGCTAAAACTGCTAATACTTTTAACACTACCCTCCCCCCAGAATGTGCTCATTCCTCCAGAGTTTTGTCTCGCTAATACAGGAAGGGCTAGATTCAGCAAGAATTTACGCCGGCGTATCTATAGATACGCTGCGTAAATTCAAAGCTGCGCCGGCGTATCTTCTTTCTGTATTCAGAAAGCAAGATAATCCGAAATTAGCCTAAGATCCGACTGGCGTAAGTCTCTTACACCGTCGTATCTTAGGGTGCATATTTACGCTGGCCGCTAGGTGGCGCTTCCGTCGTTTTTGGCGTAGAATATGCAAATGACCTAGATACGCCGATTCACAAACGTACGTGCGCCCGGCGAAATTTTTTACGTCGTTTGCGTAAGGCTTTTTCCTGCGTAACGTTACTCCTGCTATATGAGGAGCAACCAATGTTAAGTATGGACGTCGTTCCCGCGTCAAATTTTTTAATTTTTACGTCGTTTGCGTAAGTCGTTCGTGAATAGGGCTGTACGTAATTTACATTCACGTCGAAAGCAATGACGATTTGCGGCGGAATTTCGAGCATGCGCAATGGGATTCTTTCACTAATTCATCCCCATTTGAATTTGGCGGGCTTACGCCGGCCCACATACGTTGCGCCGCCGTAACTTAGGGCGCAAGTTCTTTATGAATACGGAACTTGCGCCCTAATTTACGGTGGCGTAACGTATCAGAGATACGTTACCCCCGCACTAAATTACGCAGGGCTATCTGAATCTAGCCCGAAGTGTGTTACTGGTCAGATCACCAGGTGAAAACAGAGTAGAAAAAGGCCAAAGAAAAGAAAACGAATGCAGCTACCGCATCTAATGATTGGTAAGCTGCAATATCATACATTTTGGGTTTTGGGTTTAATACTGCTTTACTTGTTATTACTATATTTCAACATATCAGCTGCCTCACTTTCCCATGGGAGATTAATGTTCCCATTTTGTACACATAGAGCAGACGGCCAACCTCTGTGTTGGCATCTGACAAGCATTGCCGCCTGTAGTAGTTTTTGGCATAAAACACGGCAATCAACTTTTCTATATTTTTCTGATTACGGCTTACTTTCCTAGCTGTGAATGACAGATCAGACCGCTGTGCCAGTCTGTATGCAGCCTCTGTTCCTCCTGCCAGGCTGTATAGAAAACATCTGCTAATTTGCACAGATGGACAAGAGGTGCCATGGGCACATGCCAGACACTGATCAATGGACGGGTACTGGCAGATCCAGCCCAAATACAACTTCTATTATTGTATAATTCACTGTTTATTCAAAGAGGAGTTCTGTTCATTGTTGAAATGGGTTGAAAAGAAGTTTTCTGGCCTGTAATAAAAGTGGTGCTTCTCTCCCCGATTCATGGCGACACACACGGCCTTTGTTAATTGTAGGTGTCAGCATTGCAATCTATTTTCTAATGAGCCGCATCCCATTCCCATGACATTGGCTGTATAGGAACCATAGAACCAGGGTGCCAGGGTGCCAGGGTGCTTCCAACGGCCAGCTTTTATTCATATGGTTCAAACATTATTCCTAAAGAATTAAAAAAATAACTTTTGTTGTAACAGCTTAGAAAGTGTTAGCTGGAGGTAAACTTTAATTTGTTTACTTAACCACTTCAGCCCCGGAAGGCTTTACCCCCTTCATGACCAGGCCATTTCTTTGCAATACGGCACTGCTTTAACTGACAATTGCGCGGTCGTGCGACGCTGTACCCAAATAAAATGAATGTCCTTTTTTCCCCACAAATAAAGCTTTCTTTTGGTGGTATTTGATCACCTTTCTTTTATTTTTTTGCGCTATAAACAAAATAAGAGCGACAATTTTGAAAAAAAAAAAAAACAATATTTCTTACTTTCTGCTATAAAACACATCCAATAATAAAAAAAATAAAAAAAAATCTTCATCAATTTATGCCAACATGTATTCTTAAAAAAAAAAAATTCTAATAAGCGTTAATTGGTTGATTGGTTTGCGCAAAAGTTATAACGTCTACAAACTATGGGATATATTTATGGAATTTTTATTTTTTTACTAGTAATTGGGGTGATCAGCAATTTGTAGTGGGACATTGCGGCAGACAAATCTGACACAAGTAGGTAGATTCAGGTAGAACAGTGCAAAGTTACGGCGGCGTAGCTTAGCGTGTTTAGGCTACGCCGCCGTAAGTTAGCTAGGCAAGTACATGATTCTCAATGTACTTGCCTGCTAATATACGGCGGCGTAGCCTAAAGCGGGTGGGCGTAAAGGCGGCAAATTCAAATGTCTTGGAGGGGGGCGTGTTGTATGGTAATGAGGCATGACCTCACGTTTTTGACGTTTTTTTTTTTATGCGCATGCGCCGGGTGCCTACATTTCCCAGTGTGCATTGCGGCTAAGTACGCCGCACGGGCCTATTGATTTCGACGTGGACGTAAACTTCGTAAATCTCGATTCGCGGACGACTTACACAAACAACGTAAAAAATTAGAATCTCGCGGCGGGAACGGCGGCCATACTTTAACATTGTTATTCCACCTAATAGATGGAATAACTTTAGGCCTGAAAATGCCTTATG
The DNA here is from genome assembly GCF_905171775.1 of Rana temporaria. Taxonomy (NCBI): domain Eukaryota; kingdom Metazoa; phylum Chordata; class Amphibia; order Anura; family Ranidae; genus Rana; species Rana temporaria. Next base: position 623,853,408 of record NC_053489.1, on the reverse strand, counting down.
GAAACGGCGTAAATCGACTGCGGCGGCCGGGCGTACGTTCGTGAATCGGCGTATCAACTCATTTACATATTCTACGCCGACTGCAATGGAAGCGCCACCTAGCGGCCATCCGAAAAATTGCAACCTAAGATAGGACGGCGCAAGCCGTCGTATCTTTGATATGTTTAAGCGTATCTCTGTTTGAGCATAACTGCGGCGGCTGGTCGGCAAGCAGTTAAAGTGGTTGTAAACCTCAGACATGAAATTTGAACAAAGCATATCCTTCCATGCTTTACGTCCACGTCGAAATCAATAGGCCCGTGCGGCGTACGTAGCCGCAATACACACTGGGAAATGTAGGCGCCCGGCGCATGCGCAGTTAAAAAAATACATCAAAAACGTAAGGTCAAAGCATATTAACATAAAACACGCCCCCTCAGCCGAATTTGAATTAGGCGCGCTTGCGCCTCCTGCATTTCTGCTACGCCGCCGTAACTAAGCAGGCAAGTACATTGTGAATCATGTACTTGCCTCGCTAACTTACGACGGCGTAGCTTAAATGCCTTAAGCTACGCCGCCGCAAAGTTTTCGGACATGTACCTGAATCTAGCTACAACTGTCATTTCTGTCTGCTGCCCCATGCCTTTGCTATCAACAAAAATCACTTTTGACAAGTTTTCCTGACACCAAGAGAAAAAAGGTGACAGGGGAGGGAGGGACCTCCAGCCGATTGACAGCCTTGGCTCTGTGGAGGGGGATGTGTCTCTTCTCTCCAATAATCTCTCAGAACTCTCCTCCCTGAGTTCTGCAGAGAGTAACGTCAGTGCTTTACCCCCTTTTTACTGACAGCTCAGGCAAGCTTTATACATTCTGGACTTTTAATTTTAACTTTTTGTAGAGAAAACAGGTACAACTTATGTAGGAGGATTTATAACCACTTTAACTCTATTTAGATTTTATGTGAGGTCCACTATAATCCAAAGGAATCACAAAAATGATCCTCCCAGCCTTCTCATGGAATTGGACACTCTTTTAGCGCGTTGTGAATTGTTTCGCTGAAATCTTCTCCCATCTCGGCTTTAACCTCCATCAGGCGACTCGCAGCTTCTTCCTGAAATTGTTCCGCAGCTCAGTGTACAAGCTGTTCCCTGAAATCACCTCGGGAGCTTGTAATGAATAATCAGCAAGCAGAACAATGTACACTGCTGGGAGGAATCGCCATTAAACAGCTTCTCTCTCACGCTGTCGCCTGCTTTATACTGCACAGCTCCATCTGCTCCCAGCAGGCTTTGCAGTGGGGGAATCTAATGAATACGATGAGATTTATTAAAAACGAATTCTAATGCTTGTCATACACCTAACAATAAACCACCAATCATATATATCTTTATTTCAAAGACTCTTTCACAACAAAGAAAAAACATCGAAATCTGATTATATCTTCTACCATGGCCGCCATCAGGGGGGTACAGGCAGTACACCTGTAAGGGGCCCGAGGGTCCCCAGGGCCCCGGATGGCAACCCCCCCCCCTTTTTTAATTTATTTTTTATAAAAAAAATGTTTTTTTATATATTTTTTATTATATATATATATATATATATATATATATATATATATATATATATATATATATATATATATATACAGGGCTCAAAATTTCAAGTCCTGAGCTACTAGCCAGGCCTCAAGAGTTACTCGCCACCAGTTGCCCCACCTACTTCATACACTGCCCTGCGCCTAATTGCACCCGTAAACACGCCCTCGTAGATTATCTCATGGAATGACAATGTTTTATGCATAATCAAGTTACAAAATTAAATATTACCAACAACAACTTTAACAAAATGGGACAGGGCACTGGGGGCAGACCAGAGGGACAGGGCACTGGTGGCAGACCAGAGGGACAGGGCACTGGGGGCAGACCAGAGGGACAGGGCACTGGGGTCAGACAAGAGGGACAGGGCACTGGGGTCAGACCAGAGGGACAGGGCACTGGGGTCAGACCAGAGGGACAGGGCACTGAGGGCAGATCAGAGGGACAGGGCACTGGGGAAAGACCAGAGGGACAGGGCACTGGGGTCAGACCAGAGGGACAGGGCACTGGGGGCAGACCAGAGGGACAGGGCACTAGAACTGGGTCTCTTCCCCATTCTCTTGCTGTCTCCTCTGCAACTCCCATCCATCCTCTCTCTCTCTCCCATTCATCTCATCATCAGGAGCCTGTGTGTGCGGCTCCACGCTTGCATGTCCCCACTTCCCCCTTTTATTCAGGCTGGCAGAGAGGAGCTGCAGCACAGCGGGAGGGAGTACAATCCAGCGCTGAGATCCACACAACTGTACAGCCATTGACACCATAGCACAGCGCACACTGACACCGCACAGCACACATTGAGACCAGTCTGTTCACAGTGCTCAGGCTAAACTTACATAGAGCACAAGGAGAAGAAAACTGCACAAACTAGAAGGCTGCCCCTCATGTCAGGGCAACTTTCAGTGAGCGCTGCACCGGAGTGGTAATTTTTGCAATCCTCCACCACACTCATTACTTTCTGCTCTCCAGCTACATTGGTCGGGGCCCGGGGGAGGGGGGCAGGCTCAGAAGGTCATACTGTTAGGTCCCATGGCTTAAAGCGGGGGTTCACCCGTACATAACACTTTTCCCCCTTAGATTCCTGCTCGTTTTCTCTAGGGGAATCGGCTATTTATTTTAAAATATGTGCAGTACTTACCCGTTTACGAGATGCATCCTCTCCGTCGCTTCCGGGTATGGGCTTCGGGAATGGGCGTTCCTTCTTGATTGACAGTCTTCCGAGAGGCTTCCGACGGTCGCATCCATCGCGTCACGATTTTCCGAAAGAAGCCGAACGTCGGTGCGCAGGCACAGTATAGAGCCGCACCGACGTTCGGCTTCTTTCGGCTACGAGTGACGCGATGGATGCGACCGTCGGAAGCCTCTCGGAAGGCTGTCAATCAAGAAGGAACGCCCGCTCCCGAAGACCCATACCCGGAAGCGACGGAAGAAGATGCAGCTCGAAAACGGGTAAGTACTGCACATATTTTACTACAAATAGCCGATTCCCCTAGACAAAACGAGCAGGAACCTTATGGGAGAAAAAAAAAAATTTCATAAATGGGTGAACTCCCGCTTTAATGAGAATTGTAAGGAGAGCACCTGTATACTGCTCTGCCTGTGCGCGGCTCACCAGACTACTTTTCCCGAGCATGCACCTTTCCTCTTTGGCCGCCAATCTCATCGGGACTCAAGTGTAGGCACAGATTGGAGGGAGATTGGTCATGCAGCCCTGTCATCACTCGCCCCCAGCTTAAATCCACTCGCCAAATGCTAGTAAGCGAGTGGAAATTTTGAGGGCTGTATATATATATATATATATATATATATATATATATATATATATAATTAAAGGGCCCAGAGGTCCCCACGGCCCCCGGATGGCAACCGCCCTTTTTTTTTATAAAAAAAAAAATTACATTTATATAATTATATATATATATATATTTTTTTATATATATTTTTTTTTATTAAAGGGCTTAGAGGTCCCCAGGGCCCCATGTGGCAACCCCCCCTTTTTTATTTATTTTTAAAAATGTTTTTTATTTTTATTTTTTTTTATTAAATGGCCCAGAGGTTCCCAGGGCCCCGGATGGCAACCTCCCTTTTTTATGTATTTTTTATAAATGTTTATTTTTTTATTTTATACTTTTAAAGGGCCCAGAGGTTTCTTTTTTTTAAAGGGCCCAGAGGTCCCTAGGGCCCCGATGGCTACCCCCCTTTTTTATATATATATATATTTCTTTATTTCCTCCTTTTTTTTTTTTTTAAAGGACCCCCCCCCCCCGCTTCTCAATTTCAGCACCCCCCCCCCCGGTTCTCTGCTCCAGGGGGCCCATGCCTGAAGCTGTGTAAGGGGCCCCAAAATTCCTGATGGCAGCCCTGTCTTCTACCAAAAACGGTCTTTGATGAGCAATCAGATCAGAATAAGTGTGTGGCTTATGAGATTCTAAACTGTAGCAACCTATCAGAATTCATCCCGAAATCACGCCTTTTCAAATCGAGTCCTGATTGGCTGACATGAGTAATGGCAATGAAAGCAAGAAATGGGCTTCACACCGGCGCTTCATGGTTTGTTGAAACAAATGTTTGTTATGGGGCTTCGCTGTGCAGCTCAAAACGATTGGCAGGGCACAACATTGCAATTTGTGTGTTACAGTAACACTGTACACACTGTAAAACGCACATTTTACCTAACATTTTCACAACGTGAATGCAGCCCAAGGGATGTAAAAGGTTAGGGAGAAAACTTGTCATAGGCCACCCTAAACACCCTGTGCGGCGCAGATTCCCCCTGTTGCCGGGCCACCGTGCCCCCCCTTTCCTGCAGTGCTGACGGCTTTCCTTCTCTCCCGCTGGCTGCTGCAGGGGGATGTTTTTATGATGGAGAGCGGGGGTAGTAAATATATAATTTTCCAGCCCCTTCCTTTTCTGAACGAACACAGTGAGTGATTGGTACCGATCGCTCACTGTGGCCATTTATAACTGAAGCAGAGTGGATACAAATCAATGTTAAAGGGCGTATATATTTAACTCCTCTTAAGAGGACTTCATCCTTCACTTTTCCTGGGTATATATGGCATCTTATTTCCGATTATGGATATATCAGACAACACAAGAACCCTATATGGATGGCTAACTGAGTCATCAGTCATCCCTCAATGGAGATCTGCACCTTCCCACAGTCCTCACTATACAATCTGACGTGTACATGTTCCCGGGGGAGACATTTCTAGAAGGCCCTTGGTCCTAAACATCACGTGGTAACAGTCTTAGCTAGATTCAGAGAGAGTTAGGCCGGCATATCAGTAGATACGCCGACCTAACTCAGAATCTGCGCCGTCCTAAGTTTAAGTGTATTCTCAAACTGAGATACACTTAAACCTAGCTAAGATACGACAGCTTGCGCCGTCGTATCTTAGGGTGCAATATTTAGGCTGGCCGCTAGGTGGCGCTTCCGTTGAGTTCGGCGTAGAGAATGTAAAAGCCTAGATACGCCGATTCACGAACGTACGTGCGCCCGTCGCAGTAAAGATACGCCGTTTACGTAAGGCATTTTCAGGCGTAAAGTTATTCCATCAAATAGCTGGACTAGTCAATGTTAAGTATGGCCGTCGTTCCCGCGTTGAAATTTGGAAACTTTACGTAGTTTGCGTAAGCCGTGAATAGGGCTGGACGTAATTTACGTTCACGTCGAAACCAATACGTCCTTGTGGCGTACTTTGGCGCAATGCACACTGGGATATGTACGCGGATGGCGCATGCACCGTTCTTAAAGCGGATCTCCACTCTAAAGTGGAGTCCCGCTGATCGGAACCCTCCCCCCCTCCGGTGTCACATTTGACACCTTTCAGGGGGGAGGGGGGTGCAGATACCTGTCTACAGACAGGTATCTGCACCCACTTCCGGCCCTACGATACGGGCAAAGGACGGGTTTTTTTTCCCCTTCCCGTCCGTCCCCCGTTGTATGCTGGGAACACTCGGCTCCCAGCACACAGCGGGAGCCAATCGGCGGGCGCAGCGCGACTCGCGCATGCGCCGTAGGGAACCGGGCAGTGAAGCCGGAGCGCTTCACTTCCTGGTTCCCTCACCGTGGATGGAGGGGGGAGCAGCAGGGTGACGAGCGATCGGCTCGTCATCTGCTGCGATCACCGCTGGACTCCAGGACAGGTAAGTGTCCTTATATTAAAAGTCAGCAGCTGCAGTATTTGTAGCTGCTGGCTTTTAATATATTTGTTTAGTGGCACATCCGCTTTAAAAACCGTCAATCACTTCAGGTCACCCCCCATTAACATAAAACACGCCCCCTCAGCCTAATTTGAAGTAGGCGTGCTTACGCCGGCCCCATTTACGCTACGCCGCCGTAAGTTAGGAGGCAAGTACTTTGTGAATACAGTACTTGCCTCTCTGACTTAAGGCGGCATAGCGTAAATACGATACGCTACGCCGCCTTAAAGTTGCGGCAAGATACCTGAATCCAGCTATCGGAGTTTATTTATACATGGATTGCACCTACTCCTGAGGAAGTGAATTTTACGAAACGCGTAGAGTACAATAGGATGCAACCTTTCTGGTTTTATTATGTACCGGTACTTCGTCTTTATATCAATGTATGTCTATCATGGATAAATACCATCGTGATTCTTTATAAATCAGCTCTTTCATTTCACATCCTTATAAGTGTGCTGTGGCTCAACTGTACCATCAATGTATGAATTTATCTCATGAATCGCTTCAATCATGTTATAATAAATTACCATCTGCTGATTGGATTACCCAATAAAATAATTGGGCCAGATTCACAGAGAGATACTCCGTCGTATCTCTGACTTAGGCCAGTCGTATCTATGCGCCTGATTCATAGAATCAGTTACGCATAGATATGGCTACGATCCGACAGGTGTAACTGTGTTACACCGTCGGATCTTATCTGCAATTTAAAAATGGCGCGGGGGGCGTTCTCGCTGATTTACGCTGAATAATATGTAAATCAGCAAGATACGCCAATTCACGAATGTACGCGGACCCGACGCAGTGTTGTTAAGGGGCCAGATTCACGTAGCTCAGTGGATCTATAGATCCGCTCGATCTATGTGATTTAAGATCCGCTCCCGCAAGTTTAGGAGGCAAGTGGCTAATTCACAAACCACTTACCTCCAAACTTGCGACGGCGGATCCTAAATCCCCCGGCGGAATTCAAATTCCGCGGCTAGGGGAGTGTACTATTTAAATCAGGCGCGTTCCCGCGCCGATTTAAATGCGCATGCGCCGTCCGGGGAATTTCCCGGCGTGCATTGCTCCCACTGACGTCACTAGGACGTCAGTGGTTTCGACGTGAGCGGGACTTGCGACGTGCGTGTTCGTGAATCGGCGTACGCAAACAACGTTGGAAAATTCAAATTCGACGCGGGAACGCCGGCTATACTTTGGCTGCGCCTGATAAAAGAAGGGGTAAGTATACGACGGGAAAACCGCTACGGAAACGACGTAAGAACACTGCGACGGGTCCGCGTACGTTCGTGAATTTGCGTATCTCGCTGATTTACATATTATTTATCGTAAATCAGCGGGAACGCCCCCGGCGCATTTTTTTTTATTGAAAAAAAGATCCGACAGTGTAACACAGTGTAACTCTGTCAGATCTTAGTCCTATCTATGCGTATCTGATTCTATGAATCAGGCGCATAGATAGGACCAGTGTAAGTCAGAGATACGATGGTGTATCTGTAGATACACCGTCGTATCTCTTTGTGAATCTGGCCCATGATGTTTCCGTAGCGGTTTTCCCGGCATATACTTACCCCTGCTTCTATGAGGCGCAGCCAATGTTAAGTATAGCCGTCGTTCCCGCATCGATTTTTTTTTTTCACGTTGTTTGCGTAAATCGTTCTGTAATACGGATGGACGTCATTTACGTAAGCGTCGAAACCAGTGACGCCGGGAAAATTCACGGACTGTGCATGCTCATTTAAATTGGCGCGGGGACGCGCCTGATTTAAATAGTACACTTCCCCTAGCCGCGGAATTTTAATTCCGCCGGGGGATTTACGATCCGCCGCCGCAAGTTTGGAGGTAAGTGGTTTGTGAATTACCCACTTGCCTCTCAAACTTGCGGCGGCGGATCTTAAATCACATAGATCACGCGGATCTAAAGATCCGCTGATCTATGTGAATCTAGCCCATTGTTTTTAATATGTATTTACCTTTTTATATATGAATTTATACCTTATTTATTTGTAATATACCAACTGTTGGGTACACACCTCATATAAAGTCCAAAACCTTGATTTTTGTCCTCTCACAAATAGGGATGGAGGCACATTAGTATATGAGCCTCATTTAAAGTCCCAAACTCTTCTTCAGATTTTTCTAGATTTTTATCAAATTTATTTTAATAAAATGCTTTTTGAGTAAGCATCTATCTAAAGATAGTTTTCTATTTAAGATACATAAATCATTTTGTTTATTCAGCATGAAATGGAACTTGGTTATGTAGCACGAGGCTGTATATTCTGCAATGATTATATTTTTGGTAAACTCATTCAATGAATCCAAGCTGGGATAACATGCACTGCATTGCTGCATTCACACAATTTCACAGTAGCCACGAGATAAAACAAAGTTCAGAAATATCCCATTATCCCATTGTTTTGCAAATCTATGTACATTACAAACTGTATGATTGTTTGAAGAGAAATGCATCTGTACCAGGCTCTAAGTGAGGAGGAAGGGCAAGCAGTAAAAATGAAAGTGAAACCTTCTATGCAGCTTATAAACCTTGTGATCTTTCTGCTAGAAGTGCTGTACTCCTCCCTTGAGGAGCAACATGTCAGCAGACCATAAAAGAGACCCAGTTTGGGAATATTTTAATGAAGCTCCTCTGCCTTTGGGTAAAGCAGGTATGAGTGCAAAATGGAAGCAATGCAACCAAGAGATGCCTTGTGGCCTGAATGAAACAACATAATGAGAAGACGTGCTGTAATGAAAGGACCGCGTTTGAAGTTTTTTTTTATGTTGACCCAGCTGATATATTCAGTTTAAAGAGGAACTGCAGTCTGCTCACATAATTTGTAATAAAAACATCTTTGTCATCCTGAAGCTTGCCTCCAACCACTTTCCATATTATTTTATATATACCGTATTTATTGCGGTATAACGCGCTCCCGCGTATACCGCGCACCCCTAAAAGTGCCCCCAATCCTGTGGAAAAAAAAGTTTTTTTTGTACTTACAGTTTTGGTGTCTTGCGCGGTGTCCATCGGCGGCCTCGTCGGGTCCGGCCTCCTTCTGCGACTTCGGGTGTCCTCTTCGTCGGGTCCGGCGTCCTTCTGTGGCTTCGGGTGTTCTCTTCGTCGGGTCCGGCGTCCGTCTGCGGCTTCGGGTGTCCTCTTCGTCGGGTCCGGCGTCCTCGCATCCTCCACGCTCGTTTCCCGCGCCGAGTTTGAATACTGCGCCGACATATACAGAGCGCAGTACACTCGTGTATTGTCGGCAATGCTCGGCTACCCGCGCTGACGTCCTGTGCGTCCAGGACGTGAGCGCGGAAGGAGCCGAAACTGCCCGACTATACCCGAGTGTACTGCGCTCGGTATATGTCGGCGCAGTATTCAAAACTCGGCGCGGGAAAGCGGGTATCGGTGTATACCGCGCACCCACGATTTGCCCTGATTTTCAGGGCAAAAAAGTGCGTGGTATACGCCGATAAATACGGTACTTTGATTTTGTACTTGCCAAATATGCTGCAGAAATCTCCTTCTACTAAGTCTGGCTGCATCCATTTTAACTGTGGGCAGCTAAAGCTGCTGCCTGTTCACTTCCTGGATTTACACAGCCACACCTCTACAGCTCTCATTGGCCCTCTTATGACTCATCCCCCCTCCCTTCCTGGCAAACTCTCACAAGAGTGAGAGAGAGCTGTGTATGATGTCATAAGCCTAGGCTTTTTACTAGACAAGAAACAGGAAGTGGGCTGTATAAGGTATTTACTGGCAGAACAAAAAGTTTTACCATCCAAAGTTAAAACAACAAGGGCAGAAGATTTATTAGATGGGAAAAATGAAAAAAAGGCTGAAGGTCCGCTTTAAAAAGGAAGTAAAGCCTAAAAAAAGCAAAAAACAGAAAAACCCTGCAAGACAAAGGCATAAAGAGCAAGTATGCATAGCATTGTGTAATATTCACCTCAGATCGAAGCCCCCGCAGGCCGCAGCCATCCTTGAAAACCGCTCGGGCGGCTAACATCTTTCCTGGGGGTTACTTCCGGGTATCGGGGATCTGGTGCTGTGATTTCCCGGAGCCACGATGACGTCACTCCTGCGCATTCGCAATCATGGCACGGGCTCCTTTAGGAACAGGACGATCGATGTTGCTAAAGTAGACATCGGCGCCCATCATTTATGTAAATATCTCCTAAACCATGGAGGTTTAGAAGATTTTCGACCACCTACATGTAAGCCTTAATCTAGGCTCACCTGAACGTAAAAATGGTTGTAAAGGGTTTACAGCCACTTTAAGTTTTTTTGTTTGTTTGTTTTTTTCAAAAATATTTTGTTTTTGCGTTTCAGTTACTAAACATTTATGTGTAAGCAAATACAAGAATATGTGATATAATGTTATTATTTTAATTAAAGCGGAGGTTCACACAAAAAATGAACCTCCGCTTTTTGGAACCCTCCCCCCCTCCGGTGTCACATCTGGCACCTTTCAGGGGGAGGGGGGTGCAGACACCTGTCCAGCCCCTTCACATCAAAAGCCCCCCCCCCCCAGCCGCTGTCTTCTGGGAAACACCTTTCCCAGGAGAGAGTGGGGACCAGTGACGGCGCGCCGAGAGATTCCTCGTGCATGCGCAGTAGGGAATCGGGCAGTGAAGCCGCAATCACTTCCTGATTCCCTCACCGATCCTCGGCGGAAGCAGGTGAGGATCGAGCGATTGCTCAGCCTCGTCTGCTGACATCGTGGGCGCGCTGGACGGGTAAGTGTCCATTTTTTAAAAGTCAGCAGCTGCAGTATTTGTAGCTGCTGGCTTTAAAAAAAAAAAAAAATTGGGTGGACCTCCGCTTTAAATAAAATTATTTGAGTAGTTCTCCAACTATGGGTGATTTGTAATCACACATAGTTGGATGTGTAATGTGTAACCTAAAATTGGTTCTGATATCGCTGTTTTACTAATCCGACAGCTTATTACTCTAAATAGGAAACCTAGAGACCCGGTTCACACTGGGGCGACACGACAGGCGGCTCAGCCACCTGTCGTGTTGCGTCCCATGCAATGCTATGGAACCGTTCTAATAGGAAGTCGCTCCGACTTAGAAAAAAGGTTCCTGTAGTATTTCGGGGGCGGCTCGGGGCGATCTGCATTGACTTCTATACAGAAGTCGTTTTGCGAATCGCCTCTGAAGTCGTCCTCAGGACGACTTGCAGAGTCGCCCCCGAAGTCGGGCCGCCTATGTGTGAACCGACTCTTTTTTTTTTTTTTTTTTTTTTTCTTACTTCAGGTTCCACCTCGTAGAGTTTCTTTAGAGCGCTCAGCTTTTGTTTTTGCCAGCCCACATAGCGTCTCTATTTGGTTTTACATCATTAGTAAGGGTGTGCTTTTGACTATATTATACTCATTTCTTTATTTATTTATTTATTTATTTATTTTTTTTTTTTCTTCCTTTTATTTATCACTTACATTATTTTATTTGCGTTTTTTTTTTTTTTTTTTTTCAAATTTAAATGTATGAAAAGAGTACAAAATGTGCTGTCCTGTTTAATTCCCCCTAACCTCCCCCCCCCCCCCCCTCACCAGATATGGCCTCTTCATGAAGTTTCTCCAGAAACTCCTATGTCAGCCCTCAGATTCTCAGCGTAACTCCATGACCTCTTGAAAGCCCTCCAGTCTTCCCATTTCTTACTTTGACTTATACTATTCCCCTCTAGCCCTTCCCTTAGTTCTTCCATCGTGTATGTCTCTTCGACGGCGTCGATCCACTCCCAAATCGTAGGGCATTCTGTCTCTTGCCATTTTCTGGGAATTAGCCTCTTAGTTGCGTTCAATAGGTGTGGGACCATTGATTCTTTATATTTTCTTAGCCCTACTTCACCTCCGTGGAATAGCACCGTCCATGGATCTTTTTTTATTTTATTTTTTGTAATCTCTTCTACTAACTCCAAAATCTTCTCCCAGTATATCTTTACTTTGGGACACTCCCACCATAGGTGGGCCATAGTACCAGGGGTCTCGCATCCCCTCCAGCAATTTTCTGATTGACCCTCTTTAAATTTGCTTAATTTATTCGGGGTTATGTACCATCTAGCGATGCATTTATAATTTGTTTCAGCCGTTCGGCTATCTACTGCTGAGGAGTGTATCAGTTTCAACATTTTCTTTAGTTGGGATCCATCGTGCTGTGTTTTAAGTTCCCTCTCCCATTTTTCAATAAATGGTGGTATCTCCCTCTCGTCGGTCTCTATTAACATCCTATATACCTTTGATATGGTGCCTTTAACGCTTTCCGATGAACATAGTTTTTCCATCTCTGTTAACTGTTCCCCTGATCTCAGTGGGGTTGGTAATTTCTGGACGAACCGACTAAGTTGTTGATATCTCCATTTATTGATTTCCATCAAACTTTTTTCCTGTGTTAATTCCAAATATGTTACCAAGTGTCCGTCTTTAATTATATCTCTTAATTGTGCTGATTCTTTCTTTATCCAATTTCCTCCCACTTGTGTTTTCCCTGGTGCAAAGTATTCATTGTTTTTTAGTGCAATAAGGGGTGAGTTGAATTCCCTCTCCATTTTTTTGTTTACTGTGTCCCAGATTTTAAGTGCGTTTTTTGTTATACCATGTATTTTCGTGCTTAATTTTCTAAATTGGGGGGGGGGTTCCATATTATTGTGTCTAGTCTCACCTTGGATAGTGCATTTTCCAGATTGACCCACCTTTTTTCTTTGTTGACCCTGGCCCACTCCACTACTCGCGATATGACAACTGCTTCGTAGTATTTTTTTATGTCCGGTACAGCAAGTCCACCTTTATTTTTTGGTTGTTTTAGAGTCTGTAGGGAGATTCTGTGTTTCTTATGGTTCCAAATGTAGTTCATAATCAATTTTGTAAGCATATTGAGCATGGGCTTTGGTAGAGCCATAGGGATCATTTCATTTGGAATTTGTATACCATTTTAGGTAATAGGACCATTTTACAAAAATTTATTCTCCCGATCCATGAGATTGGTCGATTTTTTACTCTTTTGATTTCAGCCTTTATTTCGTCTAGTAAGGGTAAATAATTAATCTCGTAGATTTTCTTATTTGTATTTGCCAAACGGATCCCTAAGTATTTAAGTTCCTTCACCCAAGGGAATTGAAACACTGTTCTTAATAGTCTTTCTTCTATCCTATTGATGTTTACATTCAGAATTTCTGTTTTAGAGCGATTTAATTTAAAATTTGAGATTTCCCCATATTGCTCACAAAGAGTCATCAGCTTGGGAATTGATGTTATGGGGTTCACTACGTAGAAGAGGACATCGTCCGCAAATGCAGATAACTTGTGTTCCTCTTTCTCGCTTTTAACTCCTTCGATGTTTGGATCTTTGCGGACCCTGGCCAGTAGAGGTTCGAGAGACAAAACAAACAGGAGAGGGGACAGGTGTGAACCGACTCTAAAGGGGTTGTAAAGGTACAATTTTTTTCCCTAAATAGCTTCCTTTACCTTAGTGCAGTCCTCCTTCACTTACCTCATCCTTCCATTTTGTTTTTAAATGTCCTTATTTCTTCTGAAAAATCCTCACTTCCTCTTCCCTTGAGGGTGGAGGGGGCGAGCAGGAGGGTCAGGGCGCCCACTAACACACAGCTCCTTTCTCTATCTGCAAAGAAGAGAGTGTCCTGACTTGCCTGCTCACCCCCTCCCCCCTCAAGAGGCTTTCTCCACACCAGGGAGAAAGCCTTGCATTACTGTGTGGAGTTACAGACAGAAGAACAGGAAGTGAGGATTTCTCAGGAGAAATAAGGACATTTAAAACCAAAATGGAAGGATGAGGTAAGTGAAGGAGGACTGCACTAAGGTAAAGGAAGATATTTAGGGAAACAATTTTTTACCTTTACAACCCCTTTAATTTTGTTTGCAAATATTAAAGATTCCAACCACCAGCAAGAATATGTCCTTACATTTAAAGAGCACATGTCATTTCAGATCCATCATGGCAGCGCCTGTTAGCGGACATCCACTCACCTTCTGCCACCATGTCCCTCACCTTGTTGTGTCACTGCGGCATCACCAGCCGTCCCATTATAGTGAATGGAACTGTCATGAATGGGACTTATAGTGAATGGGACTGTCTGTCGTGCTGTGGGACAGAGATGAAAGTCTTTAAAAGTTATGATTTAAATTAAGCCTTTTTACCAGTGATTTAAATCAAATCCATCCTGAACTGAAGCATGGTAAACTGTGTTTAGTATGCTTTAGTTTGTGAAGGAACAGGAATCCGCTCAGCACAGAGCATTTCCCATTCATTCAATGTCCAGTGAAGCTGAGGCTGCAGAAAAAGGGACTGGGGAATTTCTGTCCTCAGTCCCTTTCTCTGTCCCAAACCGGAGACATCAGGCCTCCCAATGGGGTCTGTAAAAAATAAATAACAACCATGTGTGTTTGATATTTGGGTTGCACATCGTAAAGCAATAGGCTGCTCACACCTATGAGACTCATACATAAAAGGTCACCACGGGAGGGATTCCAATAATGGATACCATAGGCCGAGCTATCAGCTAAGCTCTTTCTACAGAACGGATAAACAAGCGCTTTTTGCAAAGTATAGTAAAAAACTTTCAGAACCTGACGAAAACCCATTGATGAATAAGGTGCCAAGTTCTACACATTTTACCAAAAATCCAAGAATATGGTGGCGTAGTGATTAGTGAAGCTGCTGCAGGAAGAAAATATGTAATGGAGCTCCACCTGTTCTGTGATCTCAAACAAATTCATCATAAATGCATTAGCCGCTTCCATCTAGTAAATCCGCCTTGGTTTCATTATAAAGTGCAATCATGCGTAGCAGTCTAGATAGTGATAGTGTGTTTAGGCAGTATAATAATTCTTCATTACCACAGTGCTGTCCATGTGCTGAAGTTTATAGCAATGTGCAGTATTTCCAGATGTCCAGACAGAAAATATCCCAAGTAAGAGGCAGAGAGACAGATTGATGGGCGCCCTCTAGTGCTTATTTATAAAGTGTACAGAAAAGTACTCAAACCTTATGTTGCTGGCACAGTATTGTCCATATATTGGTTACCCTTCTTCCACACCCTTTATAATTAAAGAGCGACCATGGGCATAATGAAAATAATAAATAACTGAATGATGCATTCAGTCACTGGTCGTCATTTTACCCCCTTGCCATACTGTAATTATATTACCGCTTAAACTTGAGAACTGTAGAATTTTTTTTCCCACTTCTTATAAAAGGGTGACAATTCTGTTTGTTGTTTAGTGAAATAATTCAGGGACATGCAGTCAGGGGAGGCAGAGCCTTACCTGCCCTGAACATAAAGAAAAAAAAAATTATCGTCTTTGAGGGTCGTAGCTCGGGGACCTGGGGGTCATTAGGTAGCTGAAGTCCTACCCCACCACTGGTCAACATTTGCACAGCCTGTCAGAAGCTACATACAGAGCGGCCAGTTTAAAGGAGAAGTCCAGCCTGAGCTTTTTAGGTTGGGCTCACAAGAGTGCAATTCGTTTTGCATTCCTTTTCAGCGGAGAGCGGTCTGAAGTCCACTGTCTGCCGATGTCACTGCCATCAGTCGAGACAGCGCGTAATCCCGACTTAGGAAGTCTGAAACCGCCAGCTGCTTTGACTGATTTCAGTCTCAGCGACTGAGATGGTCTCTCCCTGCCCCTCCACAGCTCAGTGCTCCAATGAGCATGGAGGAACAGGGCAGGAGAGATGCTGACTGACAGACAGCATCACTCTGCTCGGGGAGGAGTGAGAAGCAAGCTATTCACGGCCTTTGGTGTCTCGGTTCTCAGTGAAGAGTTTTCTCCATTTTCTTTACCATTAGGGACGTGGGCCCATTCCATAGCTCAACAACACCACTTTTCTCAGTACAGAGACGCCAGGGGACAGCTGCAGCGCCGGTCTGATGCTGCATCCACCTAGGAAAGTATCTAAAAAAATATACTTCTCTTTTAAATACAAGCTGTTTGCAGCAGACTGAGAGGATGAGCTCACAGTGCCTCTCATTTCTTGTCAGAGGCACTGAGCTCAATGGATACCTTGGAGCCTTGGACCAATGGTAAAGCTGTTATAGCTGCAAAGGGTGGGAAACTCAATATTGAACCCTACGGACAGGGGCAGACTGACAACTCACGGGGCCCCGGGGGAATAGAAGATTATGGGGCCCCCGGGCTTACAGATGGCCACCACGCCAGGAGGCAGGGCAGCTAAAATCTCAGGATTTTCACATCAAAAGCATGTCGGTTTCAGACACATCAGGGACAGATGTAAAAAAAACACCGATTTTTACATACTGTCCCTGGTTTTATTAAAGACTAGCAACCCTGATGGGGCCCCCTAGTGGCATGGGGCCCTTGGGCAGTACCCCGAGAGTCCCTATGGTCAGTCCGCCCCTGCCTACGGACTAAAGCCTCGTATAGACGACACAATTGTTGACAGGGGATTGTCTGTTGTCCTAAAATCTGTTTAGGACTGTTGTCCTAAAATCGGCGATTGTTGTCCAACTTTCGGCCAACAAATGTTGGATGACATGATCGTAAATTTTCAACAACGGTTTGACATCTGATTTTCGTATGGTCAGTACACAAATCCTCCACACAAAAATTGAAAGGCCAAACATGCATGCCCGAAATCAATGCTCACCAAACACGAAATTAGCAGAAGGGGCCCAAAGGGTGGCGCTCAAGAGCTGGAATTCCTCGTAGTACGTCACTACGATCGTGTTTGTGGCACGACAATTGTGTACCGTTAGTATACAAGACAAGATCCTGGCACACGCCCTTTTGACAAAAATCAGACGCTCGGTTGGCCAGCATTCGTACCGTGTGTACGAGGCTTAAAACTGGGATGCCATCAAAGTTCATGTGCGTGTAAAAGCAGGCGTCCAAACACTGTTGATAATAGAGTGTAGTGGCATGGATTTATTATTTGGAATAGATCCATAAATCATTTGAACAGAAAAAATGGACCAATATTTGGCAAAAGTTAAGCGGCATGCAAAATATTCTTCCATTTGTAAATAGGTCCTTTTTAGTAAATCAATCCCGATTGTTTCCTTGGTTCTACCAGTCTCTCTCTACCTTGGCAGCTTTGCTTCTTCATAGAAATGGCTCATTTGTCATCACACTCAAAATTAATATATCCATCTGAAAAGTCTGCTGGATTCTTTTGTTCTTAATTTCTACTGAAAGTTGAAAACTTGTTAGAGTTAATGACCTGAATAAAAGTACAGTGCCTAAAAAATATGAATGAAATATTTTGCTAGCAGAGGAAATGCAAATCAATATTACTTCCTTTTAATGGTCCTTTCCGCTTTACTGAACAGAAAGACATTATTGATGCAATCTCAATGTACCTGGATTTAAAGGTTGGAAATTATAACAATAATAAAATGAAACTGGACGTCTGCTTCAAATGTTTTATTACGTTTTTAGAAAGTAGAGACATGTTGACAGCTTTTTATTGCAGTCTGTGTCCAGAGCTGCTGATGAGGGGGCAGCACTGGTCCTCCCGTAGAGCTGCATGATTCTGGTTAAAACGTTTTTTTTTTTGCATAGAAGATAGATCACGATTCTCACGTAGCAATTGCCATTTTAGTCCCTAGGGTCTCTGCTAATATATATATATATATATATATATGATGTTTGGGGGTTTCAAGTAATTTTCTAGCAAGAAATATTGATTTTAACTTAAACAAGTGTCAGGCCTCGTACACACGACCGAGGAACTCGTCGGGCGAAACACATCATTTTCCTCGTTGAGTTCCTTGTCAGGCTTGTGGAGGAACTCGACAAGCTTGCTTTGCGTACACACTGTCAAGACAAAATCTCGTCGTTCTCAAACGCGGTGACATACAACACATACAATGGCAGGGCAGGGGAAGTTTGATTCCACTGGCACAACTCTTGGGGCTGGTTTTGCTAATCTGTGTTTGCGTGTTAAGTAAAAGTTTTTTAAGAGACGATTTGCACTTTTCAGTCTGTTACAGCGTGACAAATGTGTTATCTCCATTACAAATGCTACTTTTACTCTCGTCTCATACTTTATTCTGAGCTAGCGCAGGTTTCTTAGCATACACACGCTCGAGTTTCTCGTCGGAAACCAGCCCGACCAGGAACTCGACGAGCCAATTTGAGACTCCCGTCGAGAAAAAAGAGAACTTGCTCTCTTTTTTTCTCGTCGAGTTCCTCAACAGTTTCCTCGATGAAAAATGTACACACAACCGGTTTCCTCGGCAAAAAAGCTCTGCCACCAAGTTTCTTGATGGATTCTGTCGAGGAAACTGGTCGTGAGTACAAGGCCTCAGAAAAAGATTTGAACTTTAACCTCCCTGGCGGTATGATTATTTCTGGAATTTTGTACCAAAAGCGGTACAATTTTTGCAAGGAAATTCGGCGTTTTATACTGTAGGCCTGTAATTCTTAGGAATAATTCACTTAAATCTGTCCAAACAAGAGTCTAGTAGGCATCCTGGGTATGACATTTTTTTAAAAACAAAATTATAAATTATAATATAATAAATAATTATAAATAATTATAACAAATAATAATAATATAATTATAATAAAAATTATTCAATAATGTAAACAACTCAAAATCACTGAAATTTGCTCAGTTGCAGAATTGTTGCTGTCATTACTTTTATTTTTTTATGACGAATTTCCCCACAAATCGCTATCGCTCAATTCTGCAAGTGATTATAATTTATTATCGCTGTTTTCTAGCTGGTCTAAAACCATTTTTGACATAAAGGGACACTTTTTGGTTGCTATGGACAATCTACAGTTTGCAGGCAGAAAGAATAGTTTTTATTATATAAAAGTACATGCAGGACACAGGGCAGATCACTAGGGACAAGGGGGGTGTGTATTTTTTACATACAGCACTGTAATCTATAAGATTACAGTATACTGTATGTAATGTGTTTGTTTACTTTTTTGAATTTGGCGCCGTTCTCCGCCCCTGTGCGTCGTAACGTCGCAGGGAACTGAGTTCGGCGGCACACGGGGACACTGTGAATCGAGCGAGGACCCGCTCGCTCACACAGCGGGGATGCATCGCTGGATCCAGGGACAAGGTAAGTAACTTGCCAGGAGAAGGTAAGCTGCGTCGCTGCAGGCTCTGCACAGCTACCCCGAGCGTGACTCAGGGTTTGCTTTAAGAAGGAAGTTAGTTACAATATTTCATGTTGTTACAAACTTGGCAGATTGCCCAAACTTTTTATTCACACATACAGATGTTTATCCCTTTGATCTAAGAAGGAAGCATTAGTTACAATGGGGTAGATTCAGGTAGCAATTACGCCTGCGTATCCATAGATACGCAGCGTAATTGCTAAGTAGCGCCAGCGTATCGACTTTTTGTATTCAGAAAGCTCGATACGCCGACTGTAGCCTAAGATATGACTGGCATAAGGCTCTTATGCCGTCGTATCTTAGGCTGCATTCTGACGCTGGCCGCTAGGTGGCGTTCCCGTAGTGGTCAGCGTAGAGTATGCAAATTGCATACTCACGCCGATTCACAAACGTACGCACACCCGGCGTTCGAGTTTTACGTCGCTTGCGTACGACGCTTTCGTCGTAAGGCTGCTCCTGCTATTAGGAGGCGCAGCCAATGCTAAGTATGGACGTCGTTCCCGCGTTGCGTTTTTTAAATTTGCGTTGTTTGCGTAAGTAGATCGTGAATGGCGCTGGACGCCATTTAAGTTCCCGCCGAAGCAAATGACGTCCTTGCGACGTCATTTAACGCAATGCACCTCGGGAAAGTTTCCCGACGGAGCATGCGCACTACGTTCGGCGCGGGAACACGCCTAATTTAAATGATCCACGCCCCCTACGGGATCATTTAAATTACGCGCGCTAACGCCGGCCACTTTTACACAACGCCCCCGCAAATTACGGAGCAAATGCTTCGTGAATGAAGCGTAGCTCAAGTAATTTACGGAGGCGTAGCGTAAAAACGGTACGCTGCGCCTCCGTAGTAGTGCGCGCCCCTACCTGAATCCACCCCAATGTTTCCTGTTAAGAACTTGGCAGACTGCCCGGATATTTTCTTTTGACAGCTGAGTGAGCAGATAAAGTCTCTCTACTTGTTATATGAAAGAATCTGCAAACTCTGCATTGGAGATCGTCAGGGGGGTTGAATCGAGATCACGATTTTTTAACGATTAATTGTGCAGCTCTATCCTACCGTACTGGGCCCAGGCAGCAGAGGAATCAGATGTGAGCAAGAGAGGGGGTGATCGGTGCAGTGGCAGCCCGTAATGCAGGGCCGCCCACCTAATCCATACGACCGGCCCCCCTAATCTACATGCGGGGAGCCAGATGCATGGATATTTTTTTTTTTAGAAGCACATAATAAGAGCCAGTAGCTCGAATACGTTTAAAAAAGGGGTGGGCTCGGGGGGGAAGAGCACTTCAGTGAGTAAATTGTTTGCCACCCCCCAAAAAATATACCACCAGCCGCCACTGGTGCAGCAGGAAGGCAAATACAGGAACAGCTGAAAGTTAATATCTCCCCCTCTCCTCTCCACCAGCTTTCAGCTGCTGCAGCGAGGGGCACACAGGGAATCTGTTCCTGTAATTGTTAATTAATAGGTGAGGGCAGGATGGGCTTTGCTATAATGAGTTTTGAGGCATCGCCTAACGGTGGCCAGAGTAGGAGATAGCCGGACAAATTGAGGCAGGGCATTCCAAAGGATGGGAGATGCTCTGGAGAAGTCCTGGAGACGAGCATGGGAGGAGGTGACGAGGGAGCTAGTGAGCAGAAGGTATTGGAAGGAGCGGAGAGGACGGTTCCGGTGATATTTGGAGACAAGATTGGAGATGTATCTAGAGGCAGAGAATAGCTTTGTATGTTGTTGTTAGTATTTTGAATTAAATTTGATGGGTAATTGGAAGCCAGTGTAGGGATTGGCAGAGAGGGGTGACAGACACTGAGAGGTTGGTAAGGTAGATGAGTATGGCAATCCTGACAATACATCATGCCGTGAATAAACCTTGAAAGCAATTCAATGTACCTTATTAAGAATTTGGTGGCCTGGAAGGTAAGAAGCCTTTACTGCAGAAGAGACATAGGGATTTATTTAGTAAAGAGGGAGAACGCAAAATCAGACTCACTTCTGCATAGCAACCAACCAGCTTCCAGGTTTTATTGCCAAAGCTTCATTGAACAAGCTAAGGTTAGAAGCTGATTGGTTTCTATGCAGAAATTAGCCTGATTTTGTACTTTCCAGTGATAGTAAATAAACCCCATAGTATAAGGCTGCTTTGTAAAGGATTTGAGAATCTACATTCAATAAATTCTGTGAGTAATTACTTTAAGGCCACTTTCACACTGAGACGTAGACATGTGCACAACAAAAATGTTCGATTTTTTTTGTTCCGTTTCGTCTCGTTCCGTAGATTCATAAAGATTCGTAATTTAGTAAGACGTAATTTTGTTAGATAATAATTTTCGTTTAATGGATTCGTAATTTTGTACTTTCGTAAATACATAGCAACACGCGGCTAATCCATATTAAGATAGACTTTCTCTTAAGCCCCGTACACACAGTCTGACTTTTTTGCCAACAAACGTCAAAATTTACGTTTTCAAAAAAATCTGCGTGTACGCTCTATCGGACAAACTTTTTCGGTTTCAAAAGTCTGGTCAACTCCCTTCAGACAAAAATCCACTGAAAAGTTTGTTTGAAGTCCGATCGTGTGTACGAGGCTTTACACTGTACAATGTGACTCAGCACAAAAGAGATAAGCTGATTGGCTAAGATATTAAAGCGGAGGTTCACCCTAAATTTGAAGTTTATATTACTACAAACCGCAGGCTGAGTACATGTAGAATCCATAGTTTTTTTACCCCGTAGCTCAATGATTACCTTTATCCAGTGGTTTTCTATGTAGCTTCCGGGTCCTGTTCCTCGTGGGAGTGGGTGTGTCCTTCGTTTTCCCCAACGGTCATGGGAGGGTCGCATCACCGCATCCAGGAAGTCTTTGCTTGTGGGCTTCACATTGCCCACAAGCAAGATGGAAAACGCCTGGATGTAATTTTAAAAGTTCTTCTTTAGGACAGAAAACAAGGCAATACGATTTGAATCGGCTAGCAAGTGAGTGTCAATGTGTAATATGTTTTACTATGCATTGAACCTAACAGTTAAAAATCATTAAACCGCGGAACCTCCGCTTTAAGTAAGATACATCACTCACTAACTACACTGCCCAGTGCCCATTCGAAAGAACGATACAAGTACATAAATTTACGAACAGACAAAGAAACGGATTTACAAAACACACAAATGAAAATACGAACATACGAATGAAAATATGAACAGACAAAGGATTTAAAATACGGAATGCAAATCGTTCGTTATAGATGTCATTTTCGTTCTTTTGCTTTTTCGCTGTTTCGTATTTTAGTAAGATTGTCCAATCATACGTTCGTATTTTCGCTTGTTCGTTATTTTGCTTATTCGTAATTTTCGTATTTTGGCTCTTTCAGCTTTTCGGATGCTTGAATTGATCCGAATGTACGAATACTAACAAATTCGTACGAAAATACATTCGTTACGAACGGGAACGCACATGTCTACTGAGGCGCTTTATAGGCACTATTGCACTAAATATAGCGCCTGCAGAGCACCTCTCCTGTCACTCCAGTGTGGAAGCCAGAGGACGTTAAAAAAAAAGTCCTGCAAGCATCATCTTTGAGACACTTTAGGAACGGTGTATACACCTCTCCTAAAGCGACCCTGCCCATTAAAATCAATGGGCAGCGCTGTCGATGTGCCTGCAAAGCTCTTCGGCAGTGACGCTTTGCGGGTACTAAAAATAGTGGCGATTTACTGCCGAAGTCCCCAACGCCCCAGTGTGAAAGTGCCCTAATTATCCAATCATGTGCAGTTGAAATAAGTAAAAGAAGGATTTTTGTACAAAAGTAATATTTTATTTCGAGGTGAAACATCTTCTGCAGCATCGCAATTACATAAATGACCATAGAAATGAAGATCTGTCTGAGTGTTAATTTAGCATAAAAGTCAGATTTTTAAATCAGTGGTAATCAACCAACTAAATAGGAAATATCACAACAGATTAATGACCACGTGGTGCATCGATAGACGTGTAGCAGTGGCAACTAAAACCTTAAGACACATTGCACACTTACAGGTTATTTATCCAGCTACAAGATCGCCATACAGAGCAGAGAAATACCAATTTGTTTCCATGGCTCCCTTGCTGGCCAGTGAAATCCTGCAGAATTTCCATCAGTGAGAGGGTTCAAACTGCAGAGTTCAGCTGGAAAGTGCACATGCAGTTTGAATGGCCAGAAGGGGCCACCAAGGGGAACACAATAGTAGTGCCAAGCCCATCCAGCAAACATCAGGATGAAGGGGGACTGAGGGGCCAGGGTGGCGAGGCCCCCCACGGGTGCAAGAGTCATGGGAGGAGGTGCACCATTTGAAAAAAGAGAAGTGCTTGTATGTACTTTTCAGAAGATATGGAATTGCATAGGGGGATTTTTGTAAACTGTTGCTGAATGGGAACTTGCACTTTAAAGCCCATTTCCCTTGAAAGCCACCATAATTTTACCCTCCCTCTTCATTAACTAGACGGCTACAGTGCGGACCTAATTTGCGGGGAGGGCGCCCATGGATGTCCTCCCATTCTCGAGCGGCTTGCGCGCCCCCTGCAGGGCGTGGTGCGCTCTGCGATGAGCGAGTCTGAGACTCGCTGGATCCCGACCCCTTACCACATGATCAGCTGTCAGCCAATGACAGCTGATCATGTGATGTAAACAGAGCTGGTAATCGGCTATTTTTTCTCCTCATTCTGATAGCGTGAGGAGAAAAAAAAAGCTGATCACCAGTGTCACCTACCAGTGCCACCCGTGTCAACTACCAGTGCCCATTAGTGTCACCTACCAGTGCCCATCAGTGTCACCTACCAGTGCCCATCAGTGCCCCCTATTTGTGCCCATCAGTGCCGCCTTATCTGTGCCCATCAGGGCCGCCTTATCTCTGTCCCCATCAGTGCCACCTTATCTGTCCCCATCAGTGCCACCTTATCTGTCCCCATCAGTGCCTATCAGTGCCCACCAGTGCAGCCTATCAGTGCCCACCAGTGCCGCCTCATCAGCGCATATCAATGAAGGAGAAAAGTTACCTGTTTGCAAAATGTTATAACAAACTATGAAACATGATTTCTATTTTAAAATTTTCTATGTTCTTGTTTGTTTAGCAAAAAAAAAAAACAGTGGTGATTAAATACCACCAAAAGAAAGCTCTATTTGTGTGAAAAAAATTATAAAAAATTTATTTGAGTACAGCGTTGTATGACCGCGCAATTGTCATTCAAAGTGCGTCAGCGCTGAAAGCTGAAAATTAGTCTGGGCAGGAGGGGGGTTTAAGTGCCCAGTAAGGAAGTGGTTAATGCATTTTATTAGAAATGTAACCAAAACAGCAACATTTAATCAAAATCTCCATGTTTTTGTGCCAATATTTTGGGGAAATTACAACTTTCATGTCCTTAGCCAACTACCACTGCAGTGGTTTAAAAAAGGGTTTACAGTAAAACCTTGATTTGAGAGTAACTTGGTTTGAGAGCATTTTGCAAGACAAGCAAAATGTTTTAATACATTTTGACTTGATTTGATATACAAGCGATGTCTTGCTAAGTGTAGCACTATGGTTGCATTTAATGAAGATACAACATTTAGCAACACACATGGTTGATGATTAAAAGAGACACATCTAAGTATGCAGGCATCTGGGGTAAAGCAGTCCACATAGATCGTCCTCCTCATCGCCATTGAACGTCGTCCCTTCCACGCTGCGCTCAATCGCTCTACTGCAGGGTAGTCTTCCCGTTCACGATTGCAGACTGACAGCGGTGCGGAGGCCGGTCTATGTGGACATCTTTACCCCGGATGCCTGCATACTTAGATGTGCCTCTTTAAATTATCAACCATGTGAGTTTCTTAATGTTGTACCTTCATTAAATGTAACCATATTGCTACACTTAGAAGCTCCTCTCTTCTTTTTTATACTCTGTAGCTCCTGCTGGATTTTGCTTCTAATCCCCTTGTGGAGGCTTCCATTTGTGGATGGACGTTTTATGGTTACACAACCTGGTCACATTGCTATAATATTTTTATATGGATTATAAATAAAGGACTTATGAATAAATGGTTGTGGAACGAATCCTTTGAGTTTCTATTATTTCTTATGGGAAAATTGGCTTTGATATACAAGTGCTTTGGATTACAAGCATGTTTCTGGAACCAATTACACTCGCAATCCAAGGC
This sequence comes from Rana temporaria, assembly GCF_905171775.1. NCBI lineage: Eukaryota > Metazoa > Chordata > Amphibia > Anura > Ranidae > Rana > Rana temporaria. The sequence continues at coordinate 623,828,352 of NC_053489.1, read as the reverse complement.
TTTACTGTATGTGGAATTCTATACACTTGGTGGGCCAATTTACAAATGTTTTCACACAACTTTCTCTCAGAATTCACACATTTTATTGTAATCAAATGGTGTAAAAACTGTAAAGCCCTGTACACACGATCGGTTTGTCTGATGAAAACGGACCGATGGACCGCTTTCATCGGACAAACCGATCGTGTGGGGGACCCATCGGTTTGTTTTCCATCGGTGAAAAAAAATAGAACTTTTTTTAAAAATCTTCCTATGGATAAAAAACCGATCATCTGTGTGGAAGTCCATCGGTCAAAAATCCATGCATGCTCAGAATCAAGTCGACGCATGCTCGGAAGCATTGAACTTCATTTTTCTCAGCACGTCGTAGTGTTTTGCGTCACCGCGTTGGACACGTTTATCGGATATCCAACGAAAAAATCCATCGGATTAGATTCCGTCAGATATCCGATCGTGTGTACAGGGCTTGAGCCTCTTATGTGCAAACATTTATAGACTCCTTCAGTGACTAGGGGGTAGGAAGGCCGTTTTCCATGACTGGTAGTTGTGTTGCTTGTTATCAGTTAACTACCCTTACCTAGAATTTTACCTCTGCGTTTTATATACAGTTTGTGTAAAGAACATCCCCCAAATCTGATTAGCTGCTTATTTGACTGGCTCATTGGTATTTGCACAGAGCTTGAATTTAAGCTAGAGGCATCCTCTGTGTAGCACCCTGGAGTTTAGGCAGGGTTGCTCCTCACAAATTTACTTGCCACGAATAACTATCCTGGTTTATTGATAGAGATCTATTGATTTCTCCCTAAATTTGACCTTGCTGGAATTTTCTCCTCTACCACTAGGTGGCCGGGTACTTTGTGGAACTAGATACGAAAAGGGCAACATAAGCTCAGGTTATGGGTGTGTTGGGGTATCTCAGCCAATGGGCAGGTTTTTTTAAAATCCCATGGCCTGCTGGGAGAGCCTATATATTCGGGTGGAGTCAAGTGATCGTTGTTCTGTGCCACCTGGATGGCTATCTGGGTGGACGTGTATTGTATTGCCGGGTTGCTAGGCCAGAGATTGGGCCTATCCTTGGCACATCTGGCTGCTAGGCTGTCTGAGGGCCTATCCAGAAGCAAGAGAGCAGCGCAGGGTTGGGATTGTGGCTTGCAGTCCAACCAGAAGTGGCGGTTCTGCCGGCTGGAGAACCTGTTGTGGTCGAAGGTAGAAGAGAAGCTGTCGCCACTAAGGGACCAACCACCTTATTACCAGGGACTAGAGTGAGTAACTGAAGCAAGTACCGGAGCAGTATTCTCCCCAACCGGAGACGGTGAAGAATCGGGAAACTTGAGTGGGCATCAAGCCAGGGACCCAGCCAGTGGAGGTGACGCTTGCAGAGCAGCCTTGTGTGTCAAGCCAGGGACCGAACAGGCCAATGGAGTGAAACTTGAGAAGTATCTTGAGTGCCAAGCTAGGGACCCATCAGAGAGACAGAGTTGACGCTTGAGGAAGATACCACCGTAAAGATTGGAAGAGCTTAAGGGATTCAGAGTCAGTGAATCAGCGGATCTAGAGAGAGACCAGGAGCTCAGTGGGCTGAAGAACTACAAGGAGCGCTTGTAGTGGAAGTGAAAGGAACTGTTAAACTTTGTGTTAGGAACTGTAAAGCCCTGTACACACGATCGGATATCTGATGGAATCGAATCCGATGGATGTTTTCGTCGGATATCCAATGAAGCTGACTTTCATCAGTCTTGCCTACACACCATCAGTCAAAAATCCAACCGTGTCCAAACACGGTGATCGGTCCGTTTTCATCAGACAAACTGATCGTGTGTACACGGCTTTAGACTGTTGCCATAAGAGACAGCATTCCCGCACATGCAGATGTGGCGTCTTGTTGGATGCCTTTCCCTGCATGGCTGTCCTCCTGTTGAAGTCTCGTTGTCTGCTAATTGAACTTGCAACTACCTAAGGGTGTCCTGGCCCAAATCCTCTCTCCCCCAAAAGTTTGTTAAGAGAAATAAAATCTCTTTTGGATTCAAGAAGTGTCTGGCGCCCAATGACTTTAATCATCTTTGCACCCACTATGCCATACAACCCACTACATACAGGAGGATGTCAGCTATCTCTGGCCCTGGAGGTTCTCATTAGACCAAAAGAGGCCTGGGACCTTGCTACATCTGCAATTGGAGTTCATTTTTAAGATACTGTGTTTGCAAACAGGCTTTGGGTGCAGACTTTTTTTTATTTATTTTTTTATTATTACAACACTGGAAATGTTCAGGTGGTAATAATGTAGGCATGCCCTCCTACTTACCAGTCCGTTTGAATAAAGTGCTTGTAATGCCCATTGCCTACACCCGCATCTCCAGAAAGCAAAAGGTAAGAATATGGTTTAGAATTTGTTTAAAAAAGAAATTGCAATATAAAAACCTCTATTGTCTGAGGCCTGATTCACACCTATGCAGGTGAATATTTCAGGGGCATTTTTCAATACATATTTTTGATTAATTGAAGTCTATGGAACCAAAAAACAGAAAAAAGTCCCTGGCCCTTTTCATAAAATGCACCGATGTGAATGTGACCAATAAGAAACCATGTTAAATGGAATGTAGTGCATTTCTGCAAAACTGAAAATGCACTAAAAAATGCATAGGTGTGAACCAGGCCTGAAGGTTCTTCTCATATATCCAGGACACGGTACAGAAAGGAATAGTCACATTCAACTGGACTTGTTCTGTAAGTTTAAAGATGTTTCATAGCTTATCCAAGCCACTTCTACAGTTCTTAAAGCTGAACTGCTGCTTTTGTTATGCCACGTACACACGATCATTTTTCGGCTTGTTAAAAAACGAAGTTTTTCAGCCTCTAGAAAAAAACAATTTTTTTCCAACTTCATCATTAAAACGACGTTGCCCACACACTATTGTTTTAAAAAAATGCTCTAGCAAAGTGCGGTGACGTACAACACGTATGATGGCACTATAAAGGGGAAGTTCCATGCGGATGACGCCACCCTTTGGGCTGTTTTAGCTGATTTTGTGTTTGTAAAAGACGATTCGCGCTTTTCTGTCTGTTACAGCGTGATGAATGTGCTTACATAAAAAACGGTAGTTTTACCAGAATGAGTGCTCCCGTCCCATAACTTGCTTCTGAGCATGCGCGGGTGTTTAACGTAGTTTTAGCCCAAACACGATCATTTTTTACAACCCGAAAAACGACATAGTTTAAAACGTCGGTAAAAAATGCAGCATGTTTGAATTTTTTTTTTTTGTCGTTTTTTCAGAACTCGAAAAATGATGTGAAGCCCACACACCATCATTTTAAATGAAATTTTTTAAAAACTTTGTTTTTTACATGCCGAAAAATGATCGTGTGTACGCGGAAAAAGAGTTTACATAGTTGTTTGTTGTTATCCAAATAAACTATGCCCCTCCCTATCATGTGAGGCCACTGATTGGAGCTATAAAGTGAATATAGCTGAGGCTACATACAGCACTGTGTTCTCGGGAGCGAGCCAAGACTTCCTGTCTCATACCTGGGAGTCTATCTGATTGGTGCTCAGCCATTCAGAAAAATATATTCTATCAATTAATACACAGGTTCCTCTGACCGTGTGAATATAAATGCTGGTATTTCTCTAACATTCATCAGAATGGAAGAAATGGCATGGATAATCTACAAAATATCTCTAACATTACAGATCAACGCCAGCTAAAAGTTACTAACTACTACGAGACATAGCTTTATTGCATGGGAAAATTCTCTATGGAAAATATTAGGTTTGCTTTAAAGCTGAGTTCCACCCAAAAATGGAACTTCCGCTTTTCGGAACCCTCCCCCCTCTGGTGTCACATTTGGCACCTTTCAGGGGGAAGGAGGAAGCAGATACATGTGTAATCCAAATATTTGCCAGGCATAGATCACCGCGGTGACCTACGCCACGTCCGGCGCGTAATCCACCCCCCCCCCCCGCGCTGTCTTCTGGGAAACACACAAGTCCCAGAAGACAGCAAGTACCAATGGGGTCGCGCATGCGCAGTAGGGAACCAGGAAGTAAAGCCGCAAGGCTTCACTCCCTGATTCCCCTACCGAAGATGGCGGCGGCAGCGCACGAGAGCCGAGGGAGAGATTGGCTTTGGGTCCTGACATCTTGGGCGCCCAGGACAGGTAAGGCCTCGTACACACCACCGGATCTATCCGCTGGGATTTATCCGCAGATCAGTTCCAGCGGATAGATCCGGTGGTGTGTACGTCCGAGCGGATATTTTTCTGCGGATATATTTCCGGCCGATGGATTTCCAGCGGATAAAAATTTCTTAGCATGCTAAGAAATCTATCCGCTGGAATCCTGTCCAGCGGATTGATCAATCCGTCCGCTCCTCTCCCTCGCATGCGTCGTAATGATTCGACGCATGCGTGGAAGTCTTTATCTTCCAGCGTCGCGCACGTCGCCGCGTCATCATCGCGGCGACGGCGCGACACGTCACGGCGGATGGATTCCGCGCGGATTTCGATCTGATGGTTAGTACAACCATCAGATCAAAATCCGCCAGAGGATTTATCCGCGGGAACGGTCCAGAGGACCATTTCAAGCGGATAATCCTCTCGTGTGTACGGGGCCTTAGTGTCCTAATATTAAAAGTCAGCATCTGCAGTATTTGTAGCTGCTGACTTTTAATATATATTTTTTTTTCAGCGGAACTCCGCTTTAAGGCCCAATTAATACTTGTGTATGAAGCCAAATGCAAATCCAGCTGTGAATGGAAAGCCTCATTCAAAGTTGACAGTGTCCCGCAGCCATTCACATGTAATCTGTCATACAACGATTACCTGCAGGTGATTAGCAGGGATGCAAGCTATCTGTGCCAATCAAACTCAGGTAATCGCTGCATGTTCTATAACATGAGAATAGCTGCAGGTGCTGTCAGGTTCCCATAGCTTTAAATGGGGCTTCTGGCCCACAGCTGTTTGCAGGAAACCCCACTGAGTCTCTCATTGATAACCACAGTCAGTCCCCTACCAGGGGGGGACTGACCATTGAGTCACTTGGGCACTTCCCGAGGGCCCCATGCCACTAGGGGGCCCCATCAGGGTTGCCAGCCTCAGTAAAAACAGGGACAGTATGTAAAAATCCATGTTTTTTTAGATCTGTCCCTGATATGTCCGAAACCGACATGCTTTTGATGTGAAAATCCCGAGATTTTAGATGCCCCGCCTCTGCACTGCCTCCTGGCGTGGTGGCCATCTGTAAGCCCAGGGGCCCCATAATCTTTTATTGCCCGGGGGCCCCATGAGTTGTCAGTCCGCCCCTGTCCCCTACCCAAGTATGAAGGGGTCACCAGAACAAAAAAAAAATGAAACGTGAACTTTATAAATTAATAATAACAATTACAGAAACGTTTTGGAAGATTTTCAGATCTAAAGGTATCTGTGAAAAATTTGTGGCAAGACAAACAAGCAGGTGATTTTCTGTCCCTTGCATCTGCTTCTCCGTGAAATGGAAGAAGAACAGCATAAAATAATAATTTGCAGTTAATTAAATTGGCTATTCAGGATTAGAACCAGCTGTGCAATATGTGTTTACTGCAGGCTGCACATTCTGCCTGTTTGGAATCAGTCCTGGCCTTAGCCTATATACTGTATGTACTATGCCTGTCCTTGAGAGTTTGGTACTTTGCATCATTTTCTGAAAGCTGATGCAAGTGTGGTGAACACCGAGGGTCACATATAGTCATATAGTGGCTCCAGTAATGACCTAGTAGTTGTGGAGACTGTAACTTACACATCCATTTTACAACTGCATCTTCCATCACAGCTATTTTTGTCTATGCAGATATATGCCTGCCTTGAATTAGCGATGGTAGCCCAGATTATGTTTTTGATAGGCAAGGTGTAAAATAATAAAAAAATGACCACACACAGGGCATCTTTGCACACAAACTGAAAACATAAGTAAGTAAATAGCATTGTGCAAGCTGCTTCTTGAACCGTCTTTTGTACATATGGAGAACACTTCAATTGTATACATTTACTGTAAGTGCATGAGTGACTCAGTCCTTTGGCTAGAGAAGATAAAAATTTCCCAAACCTTGTTTTGCTAGTTGCAGTCAAATAATAATCCAATGATATAATCAAAAGCAATTCAAAATAAATAAAGAAGGCGAAGGCAGCAGTAATGAAGGGATTTAATCAATCCCTATACACTATGGGCTAGATTCAGAAAGAATTTACGCCGGCGTATCTAAAGAAACGCCGCGTAAATTCAAATCTGCGCTGGCGTATCTTCTTTCTGTATTTAGAAAGCAAGATACGCCAAAATTAGGCTAAGATCCAAATGGCGTAAGTCTCTTACGCCGTTGTATCTTAGGGTGCATATTTACGCTGGTCGCTAGGTGGCGCTGCCGTCGAATTCAGCGTAGCATATGCAAATGAGCTGGATACGCCAATTCAGAAACGTACGTGCGCCCGGCGGATTTTTTTTTACGTCGTTTGCGTAAGGCTTTTTCCGGCGTAACGTTACTCCTGCTCTATGAGGCATAGCCAATGTTAAGTATGGACGTCGTTCCCGCGATGAATTTTAAAAATTGTACGTTGTTTGCGTAAGTCATTCGCGAATAGGGCTTTGTGTTAATTACGTTCACGTCGAAAGCAGTGACTATTTGCGACGTGATTAGGAGCATGCGCACTGGGATACTTCACGGCCGGCGCATGCGCCGTTCGTGAGAAACGTGATTTACGTGGGGTCGTGTTTTATTTACATAAAACCCGCCCACCTCTTGACAATTTGAATTCGGCGCACTTACGCCAGCAGATTTACGCTACGCCGCCACAACTTACGGAGCAAGTGCTTTGTAAATACTGCACTTGCCCGTCTAAGTTGCGGAGGCGTAGCGTAAATAGGATACGCTACGCCCGCACAAACTTGCGTCCCCCTACATGAATCTAGCCCCATATGTCCAGGTAGTTTCATTCGCTATCCTCAGAACATTGTTTTACATGTGGTCCATTGGAGGCACTCAGAGAAAAGTCTAATCATCTGATCTTGATCCCATCATCCAATGAGAACCATCCACACAAAATGTATATGAATGGAAACCACAATGACAGGATGGAATGCAGCTTGTCCATAGGAAGCTGTAGATTTACAAAACCAGTATGTGGAGCCAGTCATGGTCCAGATTTGGAGACCATCTTCTCCAGGAGGTTCATCATTCGTTCCTGGAGCTGCAAGCTCTGTACTTGGATGATGTTCTGTTGGTCCAGAATCCGTCGTACTTCCCGGCAGGTTTCCTCCATTGCCCGGCTCAACCGCTTCTGTTCCTCCAACATGTTCTCCATGACCTTCAACTTCTTCTGAAAGCTACAACTGTGCACTTTCCTTTTCTTCATGGACCTCTCACCAGACCTAAAACAAAGAGTTGTAATGTAAGTGTGAGGGAACAAGGCACATAATGGACTTTAGATCTTATCTTGTCTCAGCTAGAGTAGAAGTAGAATATTAGCAAGAGCAAACTCACAATCCGGCTCTTTGTACATCAACCAGTAATACAGTAAAGACTTGTTATTTTGAGTTTTGGATAGCATAGTAAAGTGTTAGAATCTCTGGAATGTATTCATGGTTCCCTATATCTCAATAGGTCCAGTAGGAGACATCTTCATAACACAATTGAAACTGTACAGATGTTTCGCTAGTAACCACATAGTAAATATTTTCTCAATTGGAACACATACATCAATGAAAGCCTGCCAGAGGTTCTAACCCTTCTTAACTTTATCCAAACAAATGAACAAACAATTTTAGTGTTAGAATAACTCTGTAGACCTCTCATGTCTTTTCAAAGCAGATTATTTATCTCTATCTGCATGGTCAACCTGACATGGCTATCTGCACAGTAGTTCTGTATCTGTAGACTTAATGCCCCCTTACATCAGGTGTCCCATTCAAGCTATCCTCAGAGTGAGTGAGTGAGAAACTTGTAAAGCGCAACACATGCGAACTGAATCGCCTCTGGGCGCTGTATCCATTTCATGGGTAAGGAACCCCCTGACCTCAGAAGAGATGGGTTTTAATCCTTCTCCTGAAGGCCAAGTGGTCCGACTCCAGTCGGATGGTGGTTGGTAGTGCATTCCACAGGTGGGGTCCTTGGACTGCAAATCTTCGATCTCCTTTGGACTTGTATCTGGCTTTGGGTATCTGGAGAAAGAGTGCCCCCTTTCATCCAGTGTCTGCATCAGAATGCCTCCTTACAATAATTGTCCCTAACAGAGTACCCCCTTACATCAAATGTCCCCATCAGAATCCACCTTACATTAAATTTACCTCACCAGAGTGCCTCATGGATTAGTTATACACCCTTGGAGACCTGGAGGGGGGGGGGGGGGCGCAGAACTAAAACCTAGGGAGAGCATCCCACCCCAGCACCCTCCTAGATCCGGGCCTTCTCAAAAAACAATCAATAGCAATTACAGGAAGACAAACTTCTAACTAATCTTCTAATAGCAGTTTTTCTTGGAGGCAACAGGAAATGGCCAGTATACAGTAACAAAAATGATCATTATCTCGGACTAGAGAAATGCCTTACTTTGATAGAGAATTGGATGATGGAGAGTTACCTTAAACTCAATGGATCAAAAACAGAACTTCTTCAGTTCCACACCAACCGAAAGAGACTTGCTACAACAACATGGACGCCCCCGCCCATTTTGGGACAAACCCCCTAGCACCAAAGTCAAAAGTCTCGGAGTCACATTTGACACCGACATGACAATGGATGCACAAATATGTTCAGAAGTCAGCGGATCCCACCATCTGTGGTGTCTGCTACGTAGACTCATTCCCCTCATCCCAAAAGAAGACACAGCAGTCGTGGTGGGAACAATAATAAACTCCAGACTTGACTATGCAAACGCCCTTTACCTCGGACTCCCAAAATACCAAATTGCTCATCTACAAGTCGTCCAGAATACGGCGGCACGACTTGTAACAGGAAAAAAACCCTGGGAATCAAATTCGCCCTCCCTCAGGTCCCTCCACTGGTTGCCCGTAAAAGATCGAATTACGTTTAAGGCACTCTGCCTGACACACAAATGTGTACAAGGAAGTGCGCCCCAATATCTATGTGAAAAATTTAAATGCCACAACCCCAATCGCGTTCTCCGATCTACTAACCAAAACTTACTTCAAATGCCTAAGGCCCGCTACAAGTCCAAAGGTGAACGAAGATTTGCAGTCCAAGGACCTCGACTGTGGAACGCATTACCAACATGTATCCGAACGGAAGTGAATCACCAGGCCTTCAGAAAAAAAATCAAAACCCACCTATTCTGAAGGCAAAAAATAGAAGGAAATGGATACCAAGCGCCCTGAGGCGATTCAGTTCGCATGTGTAGCGCTATATAGGTTTTTCACTCACCCACTCACTCAATGATAATTATAGAAGGAGTAGCTCTGTGTGTGTGTATATATATATATATATATATATATATATATATATATATATATATATAAATAAATAAAATAAAAATAAATGATGGTCCAACTAAACGCAAACCAGATGGAAGAGCATGCTGCTGCAAGATGCTGTGGTAGCCATGCTGGTTCAGTATGCCTTCAATTTTGAATAAATCCCCAACAGTGTCACCAGCAAAGCACCCCCACACCATCACACCTCCTCCTCCATGCTTCATGGAGGAGGAGGTGTGATGGGACCAGGCATGTAGAGTTCATCCGTTCACCTTTTCTGCGTCGCACAAAGACACGGGGGTTGGAACCAAAGATCTCAAGTTTGGACTCATCAGACCAAAGCACAGATTTCCACTGGTCTAATGTCCATTCCTTGTGTTCTTTAGCCCAAACAAGTCTCTTCTGCTTGTTGCCTTTCTTTAGCAGTGGTTTCCTAGCAGATATTCTACCATGAATGCCTGATTCACACAGTCTCCTCTTAAAGTGGTTGTAAACCCACTATTTGGACTTTTACCTACAGGTAAGCCTACAACATGGCTTACCTGTAGGTAAGGATAATATCTCCTAAACCTGCACGGTTTAGGAGATATTACCCCCGCAATGCGGGCGGCGCATGCGCAGGGGGGACTCCACGGCTGAAGGACCGGCATCGCCGGACCCTGCCGATTTTAAATCTCCCGCGCGCACGCGCGGGAGTGACGTCATCGCCGCTCCAGCCAATCACAGCGCTGGAGCGGCGATACCCGGAAGACACGCCGGAGCAAGATGACATCCTGCTCGGCGTGGACCAGGTAAGTGGTACACACCTCGTTCCGAGGTAAGTATTTCATAATAGGCTAGTATGCGATGCATACTAGCCTATTATGCCTTTTGCATTGCAGGTTTGGGGGGAAAAAAAAAAAGTTTATGCGGTTTACAACCGCTTTAACAGTTCTAGAGATGTGTCTGCTGCAAAAGGTGGCTACTTTGAAGAACCTAGAATATGAAATATATTTTCAGTTGTTTCACACTTTTTTGTTATGTATAATTCCACATGTGTAAATTCATAGTTTTGATGCCTTCGGTGTGAATCTACAATTTTCATAGTCATGAAAATAAAGAAAATTTTTTGAATGAGAAGGTGTGTCCAAACTTTTGGTCTGTACTGTATATGTATATATATATATATATATATATATATATATATATATATATATATATATATATATATATATATATATGTGTATATATATATATATGTGTATATATATATATGTGTATATATATATATATGTATATATATATATATATATATATATATATATATATATAGAGATATATCTATATATAGATCTAGATATATATCTAGATCTATATATAGATATATATTATCTTTATGTAGCACCCACTACCTTAGGTAGGTAGGTGCTAGTGTAGGTTTTTGTGTAAGCTGTCAGCTAAATTTAAGCAGGCCTATGCTGTTTGTTTTGATCTAGGGTCAAGGGAGTGGTTCAGTGTAGCAGTAGGTGACTGACATGGGTCTCTTGGGCGCCTCCTCTGTTTACAGGGAGAAGGTTCTGGAAAAGGGGCAGAATTGGCAGGGGGCAGGCCTCCTATATATACCCATGGTCAGCCTGCTGGGGAAGAGTTGTCGGCTGGGTGAACTGAATGATGGAGTGTTAGACTGTCGTGTCTAAGGGAACCCCCTTTCGGGGGGGGGGGGGTTGTACCTCAGGCAGGGAACTCGGGAGCTGAGAGGGAGCCTCTCCTTACATGGTCATGTAAGACAGGAGCTGGAAGAACAGTTGGTCAGCACGTCCAGAGTAAAGTCATTCAGAAAGGATCCAAGACAGGTGTCGGTGAGTGGAAAGCTTTGGAAGAGACATGCCAGGGGAGCTAAATTTAGAGCCAGAGGGAGATACTGTGCGAGTTTTGTGTCAAGTCTCTGCAGTCAGGAGGGCGGCAGGATTTGTAATCGGACTTGCTGGGATCAGTAGTCCATCTACATCTATTCTTCTCTATCAAATCGGTTGCTACCACAAAGGGGTACTGCAGACCCCGGCCTTCAATGGGCTATCAAGGAAAGACACTGGGACTTATTCAGAGTGAGGCCTAGTCATGTGCTGATGGCATGACACAAGACTAAAGTTGGACAGTTAAGTAAGAGCTCCCAAGTAGTGTGCTGAGGTAAAGACTGTCAAGATTCAAATCAACCATCTTTTGTTCTACTAAGAAGTATGGGCCAGATCCACAAAAACCTGACGTAACTTAAAAAATCCAATTTAAGTTACACTGCCTTAAAGTTTCTACCTAAGTGCCTGATCCACAAAGCACTTATCTAGAAATTTCAGGCTGTGTAACTAAAATTCCGCCGGCGCAAGGCGTTCCTATTCAAATGGGGCGAGTCCCATTTAAATGAGGCGCGCTCCCGCGCCGGCCGTACTGCGCATGCGCGAAGTTACGTTACGCCGAGTTTTGAGGATCGCGACGGCTTAAAGTTGCGTCGGGGAAAAAAAAAATGACAGCGGCATGCATTCCTGAGGGAGAACTCCATGCCAATTTTCAAAGAAAAAACCGGCATGGGTTCCCCCCCCAGGAGCATACCAGGCCCTTAGGTCTGGCATGGGTTGTAAGGAGACCCCCCCACGCCGAAAAATTGACGTAGGGGGTCCCCCTACAATCCATACCAGACCCGTATCCAAAGCACGCTACCCGGCCGGCCAGGAAGGGAGTGGGGACGAGCGAGCGCCCCCCCCCCCTCCTGAGCCGTGCCAGGCCGCGTGCCCTCAACATGGGGGGGTTGGGTGCTCTGGGGCAGGGGGGCGCACTGCGGGCCCCCCCACCCCAGAGCACCCTGTCCCCATGTTGATGAGGACAGGACCTCTTCCCGACAACCCTTGCCATTGGTTGTCGGGGTCTGCGGGCGGAGGCTTATCGGAATCTGGGAGTCCCCTTTAATAAGGGGGCCCCCAGATACCGGCCCCCCACCCTAAGTGAATGGATATGGGGTACATCGTACCCCTATCCATTCACCTGGAGGCAAAAAGTAAAAGTTAATAAACACACAACACAAGGCTTTTTAAAATATTTTATTATTCTGCTCCGGACGCCCCCCCTGTCTTCGTTATTAGCTCAATTACCAGGGGGGGCTTCTTCTTCCGCTCTCCGGGGGTCTTCTCCGCTCTCCGGGGGGGGTTTCTTCTCCGCTCTCCGGGGGGGGCTTCTCCGGACTCCGGGGGGCTTCTTCCATCTTCTCCCCTCTTCCGCTCTTGACTCGGCGAACCCCGGTTCTTCTGCAGCTCTCCGGTGCCTTCTTCTTCAGCGCTGGCTGCCTGCTATGTTTGTGTGTTAGCTCGATTTCAAACAGGCAGCCGGCGCGGTCTTCTGTGACGTCAGGGTCTTCTGGTCTTCTGTTCTTCCGATGTTGCCTCGTCGCCTGTTGTCGCTGTAATGATGGAAGCGCGCCTTGCATCCCATTTATATAGGCATCACCGTCCCATCATGCTCCGGTAGGTACCCACGTGGTGGGTGCACGTGGGTAGGCACCCACCACGTGGGTACCTGCCGGAGCATGATGGGACGGTGATGCCTATATAAATGTGATGCAAGGCGCGCTTCCATCATTACAGCGACAACAGGCGACGAGGCAACATCGGAAGAACAGAAGACCAGAAGACCCTGACGTCACAGAAGACCGCGCCGGCTGCCTGTTTGAAATCGAGCTAACACACAAACATAGCAGGCAGCCAGCGCTGAAGAAGAAGGCACCGGAGAGCTGCAGAAGAACCGGGGTTCGCCGAGTCAAGAGCGGAAGAGGGGAGAAGATGGAAGAAGCCCCCCGGAGTCCGGAGAAACCCCCCCCGGAGAGCGGAGAAGACCCCCGGAGAGCGGAAGAAGAAGCCCCCCCTGGTAATTGAGCTAATAACGAAGACAGGGGGGGCGTCCGGAGCAGAATAATAAAATATTTTAAAAAGCCTTGTGTTGTGTGTTTATTAACTTTTACTTTTTGCCTCCAGGTGAATGGATAGGGGTACGATGTACCCCATATCCATTCACTTAGGGTGGGGGGCCGGTATCTGGGGGCCCCCTTATTAAAGGGGACTCCCAGATTCCGATAAGCCTCCGCCCGCAGACCCCGACAACCAATGGCAAGGGTTGTCGGGAAGAGGTCCTGTCCTCATCAACATGGGGACAGGGTGCTCTGGGGTGGGGGGGCCCGCAGTGCGCCCCCCTGCCCCAGAGCACCCAACCCCCCCATGTTGAGGGCACGCGGCCTGGCACGGCTCAGGAGGGGGGGGGGGGGCGCTCGCTCGTCCCCACTCCCTTCCTGGCCGGCCGGGTAGCGTGCTTTGGATACGGGTCTGGTATGGATTGTAGGGGGACCCCCTACGTCAATTTTTCGGCGTAGGGGGGGTCCCCTTACAACCCATACCAGACCTAAGGGCCTGGTATGCTCCTGGGGGGGAACCCATGCCGGTTTTGTTTTTTACAAATTGCCGTGGAGTCAGAGGCGTACTAAGTGGGGGGCGAGGGGGGCGGGCCGCACCGGGTGCCACACGCTGGGAGGGGTGTCAGGCCGGCGCCCCCCCTCCGACTGGAGCGGAGGCATCAGGCTGGTTTAGGCAGCGCAGCGGCAGGCGCCCCCCTCCGCAACTGAAGCGGAGATAGTGAGGCAGATTTAGGCAGCTGCAGGCACCAACCCCCGCTCCCCTCCACGACGGAAGCGGAGACAGTGAGGCTGAGCTGGCGCCGCGGGTTGAGGCAGCGGCGTGTGATGACAGAAGTAGGTAGTGGCTCGCTTTGAGGGGGTGTGAGCTGCACCTGAGTGACACCCGTCGGATCCCGCCCTTGCTTCCTTGGTCGTGGCTCTGATCAGTCTCGGCCAGGGCTGGACTCGAGCAGTGTAAAGACGCCTCCCCCTCCTCCTGCATGTCTACACAGGGGGAGGGGACCAGACCAGTCTGTGCATGTCTGTCTGTGCATGTCCCGATCATGAGGTACATTATGGTACTACTGAATGGGGGGAATCTGTCCTTAAGGGGGGGGAATCTGTCCTGACGGGGGGAGCTTGTACTGAAAGGGGGAGGGGGAATCTGTACTGAATGGTGGGGGGGATGTGTATTGAATGGGAGGGGGGAGCTGTACTGAATAGGGGGGAAGCTGTACGGAATGGGGGGATCTGTACTGTAGGGGGGTGGGTCTGCACTGAATGGGGGGGTGTCTGCACTGTAGGGGGGTCTGTGTAACATGCAGGGGGTCCATAACTGTTAGGGGGGTGTCTGCGTAATATACAGGCGTCCAGAGCTGTGGGGGGGGGGGCTGTGTAATGTAAAGGGGCCCAGGGGTGCAAGGTACTGTGTAATGTAAAGGGGTCCAGAGGTGTAGGGAGCTGTGTAATGTAAAAGGGTCTAGAGGTGTAGGGTGCTGTGTAATGTAAAAGGGTCTAGAGGTGTAGGGTGCTGTGTAATGTAAAAGGGTCTAGAGGTGCAGGGTGCTGTGTAATGTAAAAGGGTCCAGAGGTGTAGGGTGCTGTTTAATGTAAAGGGGTCCAGAGGTGTAGGGTGCTGTGTAATGTAAAGGGGTCCAGAGGTGCGGGGTGCTGTGTAATGTAAAGGGGTCCAGGGTGCTGTGTAATGTAAAGGGGCCCAGGGGTGCAGGGTGCTGTGTAATGTAAAGGGGTCCAGAGGTGCAAGGTACTGTGTAATGTAAAGGGGTCCAGAGGTGTAGGGAGCTGTGTAATGTAAAAGGGTCTAGAGGTGCAGGGTGCTGTGTAATGTAAAAGGGTCCAGAGGTGTAGGGTGCTGTTTAATGTAAAGGGGTCCAGAGGTGTAGGGTGCTGTGTAATGTAAAGGGGTCCAGAGGTGCGGGGTGCTGTGTAATGTAAAGGGGTCCAGGGTGCTGTGTAATGTAAAGGGGCCCAGGGGTGCAGGGTGCTGTGTAATGTAAAGGGGTCCAGAGGTGCAAGGTACTGTGTAATGTAAAGGGGTCCAGAGGTGTAGGGAGCTGTGTAATGTAAAAGGGTCTAGAGGTGCAGGGTGCTGTGTAATGTAAAAGGGTCCAGAGGTATAGGGTGCTGTGTAATGTAAAAGGGTCCAGAGGTGTAGGGTGCTGTGTAATGTAAAAGGGTCCAGAGGTGTAGGGTGCTGTGTAATGTAAAAGGGTCTAGAGGTGCAGGGTGCTGTGTAATGTAAAACGGTCTAGAGGTGTAGGGTGCTGTTTAATGTAAAAGGGTCTAGAGGTGCGGGGTGCTGTGTAATGTTAATGTAAAGGGGTCCAGAGGTGCAGTTGTGGAGAGGGGTACACAGTAGTGACAAAGAGATATTTAAGGATGCAGAGGTGTGCAGGGGACACATTGGGACATTACATTATTACATTTTAAGGTGGGGGGGTGCCAGATTTAGGATCCGCCCCGGGTGCCAAATGCTCTAGGTACGCCCCTGCGTGGAGTTCTCCCTCGGGAAAGCATACCAAATGCCGTCGCTGGAATGGGCTTTTACAAGGTGTAACTAGTTTACACTTTGTAGAACGAGCCCTAATTTTACACTTGCAAAATAACACTTACGGCGCAAAAAGGAAGCTAGAAAGCTTTGTGGATCGCCTTAAGTGCTAATTTGCATACTAGCAACGGCATTTCGACTCGAAATGCCCCCAGCGGCGGATGCGGTACTGCATCCTAAAATTAGGCAGTGTAATTCGGGATTTTCCTAGTAAACATGACGGAAAATCTGAGTTATATGAGGACAGGAGGCGATTATCTTGCATTAAACTTTCTTTTTAATGCTCATAGCAGAAATGGTAACAGCTATTCATTTAATACAGAGAAAAAATTCTTCATAGGACTACAATACCCAGCAGCCCCCGGGGGCCCCTCCCCCCCTGTCATAGTGTCTATATAAAGGGGCTGTCTGGATCTCCTCCTCCTCTTTCTTTATGCGATCTTGGATAATCACGGAACATCACGTAGGTCTATCCTTGAGGATCTCTTCCCGCTGGTATCGAGGAAACTTCCGTCGATGGTGAGAACAGGGCCAAACGGGCCGTAGCAACAAACATCACCTGGGTGTTGGTTATGCGATCTGAACAGTGTTCAACTGGAACAAAAAACAGAGAATCGTCATACGGGAACTCCGGATTGCTTCTCAACGTCCGCGTAGGCGTAGACTCCACCCATCAGTAACCTGAAAGATAAAACATATCATGATGGGGTGGGTAGGGTGGGAAGATAATCGCCTCCTGTCCTCATATAACTCAGATTTACCGTCATGTTTACTAGGAAAATCCCGAATTATATATCAGACAGGAGGCTTCATATCTTGCATGTTTAAAGCTAACCACCTAATACAGTACATGCAATATATATTAGAGTATTGAGGAGGAGACATGGTTAGAGGGTTGGAAGTAATACTGTCTGAAAGTCGTTTCCGACGACCAGTCCGCCGCCAGTAGAAGGTCCGCGAGGGAACCCCCCGAGGTGACTACTTTGGTAGCCATAGCGCCCCTGGTGGAATGAGCTCCGAAAAGCGAGGTGTCGATCCCGGCCATTTCCATGGCCGATCTCACCCACCTGGCCAATGAAGCCGTGGAAACTGGGAGATGCGGCTTCACATAGGAAACCAGTAATTGACTCTGGTTTGTTGACCTTAGGGTCGCCGTCCGAGCTTCATAGTGCTGCAAACACCGAACCACACATATGTGTGGATGGTCAGGAAAAAAGGGGTAGAACACTGTATGGATCCCTGTTTTCGTACGGCGAACCACAGAGAACCGTACACCCTCCGGTGAAAAATGACGCCGGGAGATGTCTAATGCCCTAACATCTGAAACCCGTTTTATGGATATAAGGCATAAAAGGGTAGAAAGCTTGATAGAAAGGTTCTTCAACGAGAGGATATCATTTTCCCCCCAAGAAGTGAAGAGCCGTAACACCTGGGAGACATCCCATGTGGAATGATATCTAGGTCGGGGGGGGCGATTATATTTTACCCCCCGTAGTAGTCTGCAGATCAGTGGGTGTTTACCCACCGGTGCCGCTTCCACCGGACAATGATAGGCCGAGATGGCAGACCTGTATACATTCAGAGAGCTATAAGACTTGCCCGCCTCGTACGCGTCAGCTAAATAGTTCACTACGTCTGGTACAGGTGCATGAACGGCATCAATTTGCCGTTGATCACACCAGCGAACCCACAGGGTCCAGGCCGATCTGTATGCCGACCGAGTCCCTGGGGCCCAGGCCAAGGCGAGGAGGTCTCTAGCCGATTGTGAAAACGCGTTCTCAGAGACTCCGAGCCTGAGATCAACCACGCTAACAGGGGGAGGTTGCCATCTCTCAACAGAGGATGACAGCCCAGGGTCGCGTTCGATAGGAGATGAGGTGAGAATGGGAGTAGACGGGGAAAGTCGATCGCCATTCCCAGGAGAAGAGGGAACCACGGTTGTGTCGGCCACCAGGGTGTGATCAACACAACCGTCGCCACCTGGGTCGCCACCTGAAGGAGCGTCCTGGTGAGCATGTTGAACGGGGGGAACGCATAGTGTGTCCCCCGCGCCCAAAATTGTCGGAATGCATCCACTGCCAATGCCTCTGGGTCCGGCCTCCAACTGTAAAAGCGGGGTAATTGCCGGTTGAGGCGAGAGGCAAACAGGTCTGTATGCAGAGGACCCCACAGAGTTTGCAGCGTCAAGAACACCGAACGATCCAGCGTCCAGTCGCTGGAATCCGTAAGGTAGCGTGAGTTCCAGTCTGCAACGGTGTTGGAAATCCCTGGCAGGTATTCCGCCATAGGGGTGGTATTGATGGAGAGGCAGAACTGCCAAAAATCGGATGCGATATCCGCCAGGATCTTGGATTTCGTGCCTCCTAAGCGATTGACGTATTGCACTGCTGCAATATTGTCCATGCGTAGTAGTACACATTTGTTGGAGGTATGAGGGAGGAAACTTTTGACCGCGAAGTATGCAGCCAAAAGTTCCAAGGCATTGATGTGGAGGTGTGTTTCCTCCACGGACCATTTCCCACCGGTGGTGATTTGACCGCACCGGGCACCCCAACCCTGGCGACTCGCGTCTGACTCTATGATCACCTCCGGGTAGGAGTTGAAAATTGTCCTGCCGTTCCACTGGATGGCGTGGCGAAGCCACCATTGTAATTCCTCTATAGCGTCCGGGCTTAACGGGACCTCGTCCGCGTAACGTAGCCCTTGTCGTAAGTGGAGCGTTTTTAGTCTCTGTAAGGCGCGATAGTGTAAAGGAGCTGGGAAGATGGCTTGGATAGAGGCCGATAATAGGCCTACTATGCGAGCCAGCAAACGAAGGGAGACCTGACCCTTGCGTAATGTGGCCCTGATTTCCTTGCGAATCAGAGCCAGTTTCGCTTTCGGTAACAGAAGGAGAGCCTTGTTGGTATCCACAAGAAACCCTAGGAACTCCATCTCTTGGGAGGGTTCCAGGACTGATTTCTTGTAGTTGATGAGGAAGCCGAGTTCCCTCAACAAGGATACCGCCCATTGGCTGTGTAGAGAGGCTAATGTTCTGGATCGTGCCATGATCAGCATGTCGTCCAGGTATATAATTAGGCGTACCCCCCTGCTCCTCAGGGCGGCAATTACCGGCTTGAGGAGTTTGGTGAAGCACCAAGGGGCTGATGACAAGCCGAATGGGAGGCAGGTGAACTGCCACATTCGGTCCTGCCACAGAAATTTTAGGAATGACTGAGATTCGTTGTGCATAGGAACCGTGAGGTACGCGTCTTTTAAATCTATTTTTATCAACCAGTCTCCTGGCCATAGGAGGTCGCGTAACAGGTGGATACCCTCCATCTTGAAATGGCGGTATGCCACATGCTGGTTGAGGTCCCTCAGGTTTATGACAGGGCGATGGCCGCCGTCTTTCTTCTTCACCAGGAAGATGTTGCTGATGAAACCGGGGGAGAGGGGGTCTACTTCCTGGACCGCTCCCTTGGCCAGGAGCTCTTTGAGTTCCTTGTCGATCAGTTCCATGTTTTGGGCCGAAAAATGGATAGGGGGGGGTATTACATTGAGGGTCGGTAGGGATAGGAATTCTATCCGATAACCCGTTACCGTCGATAGGATCCAAGAATCCGTCGAAATTTTTGACCAGGCATGGAAAAAATACATCAGTCTGCCCCCCACCCGTGTATGTGGAATTGAAGATGGAATAAAACTCACCGGTCGGTGGCCTAGACCTTGGAAATCCACGTCCTCCGCGTCCTCTCCAGGGACGTCCCCGTGGGGGGAAAAAGGGTGCGGGTTGAGCCATCGGCATGGCGTACGGCTGTGGAGCAGGAGTGTACTGCTGGTTGGCAGGTCTCGAGTAGGGCCTGTATTGAACAGAGCGGCCGGTAGATCGCCCTCTGCCTCTACCGGCCTTCCCAAAAACCCGGCCGGGTTGGGACTTTCTCAGTGATGACTGTGCCTTGTCCAGGCTTGAAAAGAGACTTACAAATTTATTTATATTTTTAATGAGGTCGTCTCCGAAGAGAAGGCCTCCTGCCGATGGTCCCGGTTCATTCTCGGCCAGATGGCTGAGTTGAGGGTCCAGCTTCATCAGAATGGAGCGGCGGCGCTCCACTGAGCAAGTTGTATTAGCTGTGCCCAGCAGGCATATAGCGCGCTGGGCCCAGCCCCTGAGTTGTGTGAGGTCAACAGGTTGGGCTGATGAGGCCGCCTGTTCTGCCAAATTTAGTATTTTCGTGAGGGGGCCAAGGATATCCAGTATGCGATCCTGGATAACCTTGAAGGACCTTTCAATCCCTTTCTTTGCATATTTCCCGGATCTCGTCAAATATTTGAGCAGAACCGGGTCTATCTCAGGGGTGATAGCCACTTTGTTTGCCACATGTGGTCTGGGACATTCTGACCGCAGCTTGTTGCGGTTGACCCTATCCAAGGACCGTCTGGTCCATAATTCCAGATATTGGGCCACATGGGGGAGTGGGGCCCAATCCCCCGAACGCGGATGAGATATCTCGTCCGGATTAAATAATGATTGCCCTTGGGAGTCTACAATGGCGTTTTGTGGCAAGTCATTATTGGCGTCATGGTGGATCGCCGTAAACCCTGCATCCTCTTCATCGTCTGTGAGTGAATCCGAGGATTCGGCTCCATCAGACATTTCAGACTCGTCCTCGGACGTGTCATATGAGTCTGGTTTAATCCGCCTGGCGGATCTATGCCCTTTTGTTGTCTCCTTGGGGCCCAAGGGTCGAGTGTGGTCTGGGATGTGCGGGGTGTGGCAGGTCGGATTGGATCCTGCTTGGGGCACATTGTAAACTTCCCCTGCCGGGGAGTCGAAATGCACTGACAAGTGCTTAAGTTTTTGGGCAGCTTTGCCTTTAGTCGGGGGGCACCCCGAAGTGGATGGCACTGAGACAGAGCCTGTTGTATTAACTGCCAAGGCCGCCTGAATGGACTTGGTAATGAGTTCTTGTATGAGATTTGTGGATAACAGATGCGATGCATCCAAATCCACCACTTCATTGCCCAGGCCTGAGCCATTGCCCTCGGTAGCCATAATATCTAAATTTGGAATGTTAGTACCAATAATCCCTGTCAGGGATAAATCACTGACAGGCAAGTAGTGACACTTTTAAAATTATAATTTGTTTTGGCTGTTGCAGGGTCAAGTATTGCCCAGCTGATCCCCCCCTAGTCTGCCCGAGGTACCTGACCGAGATTGCGGTCCTGATTGAGGTTCTGCGGCAGTGGAGGGAAAGAAAACTAGACAGCCAGTCCCCAGCGCGCTCCTGCTCCTTCCGACCGTTGCTCTGAGGTGGAAAGAGATGCAGGGAATCGCGCCTCACGAACGCGGCCGTAATCTCGCGAGATTACGGCCGTTGGATCTGATAGGATGTCAGGTGCAGGGAGGCGTGCCGAGGAACAGCGTCTCTCGGCCGCGCCCCTCCACAAGGGAAAGCGCGCGAAGTGCGGTGTGAGGGTGAGAGAGAGGAAACTGAGGGGATGACAAATGGCTTCTGACAGGAGAAGGAAAAAGAGAACTCTAGCGCTGGGGAACCAAACAAACGGCGCAGTGCGTTAATCCAGTCAGAAAGTTGTTAAGCTGAAGTCAGTATAAAATAAACATATTACATTATTATAAAATACAGCTTATTATAAAATACAGTAAAGACATTAACAGAAACATGGATGGTACTTATCTTAGCCATGAGCAGAAAGAAAGAGGAGGAGGAGATCCAGACAGCCCCTTATATAGACACTATGACAGGGGGGGAGGGGCCCCCGGGGGCTGCTGGGTATTGTAGTCCTATGAAGAATTTTTTCTCTGTATTAAATGAATAGCTGTTACCATTTCTGCTATGAGCATTAAAAAGAAAGTTTAATGCAAGATATGAAGCCTCCTGTCTGATATATAATTCAATTACACATGCCGGATCTTCTGTCTAACTTTGGAAAAAGCCTTTTGAGGATCGTTTCCAAAGTTACACACAGACTGAACAGCAGTTAAGTCGGAGTATCTCTTTTGAGGATCTGGCCCCATATGCTCAGTTACTTTTACTCTGCTAAGAAGTGTGACGCAGCTACTTTTTTTCTGCCAAGCAATGTTCATCCTATTGGCATCCCACGTCCCTTTTCCCTAACCAAGTTCCTAATAAAAACAACAAATACAAGCAAGAGACTGTATATTGACTGAGAAGTATGTCTAATGTATGTCAGGCAGCAGGGTGAAATGTGTGGATGCTGTATGACGTAGCAACCCCACGGGGCCGGCGCTACATTTATATCATTCAAATATGTGGGATATGAGCAGGCTACTGAGCTTAGCTATAAGTATTTAAGGAATACAAGGGGAAATAGCAGCACAGGAGTTAAATAACCCAATATTACTGAACCATAAAATGTATGATACCAAACTGCAAAATTTTGAACAGCCATGGTATTAAAAAAAAAAAAAAATACTACATTTATGAGGAGCAATGCTGGATGATTGATGTGACTAAAGCTGCCCATCTACAGTACATCCTGATCTGTCTAGGTCAGTGATGGTGAACCTTGGCACTCCAGATGTTTTGAAACTACATTTGCCATAATTCTATACTGCAGAGTTCATGAGCATCATGGGAAATGTAGTTCCAAAACATCTGGGGTGCCAAGGTTCACCATCACTGGTCTAGGTTGTCATGGGAAGTGTTTGGATAGTTTAGAATACCTTTGCAATTTGCTACTCTTTGTCCTTCTAATACAAAATATATCTGAAGTGCACCTTCCACCTCACCCTCTATATACAGTCCTGATCAAAAGTTTAAGGCCACTTTGAGCATTCAATTTAATGAAAACAACGAATAAAACTGAAACAGGCTGTTTTTCAGCTGATCAAAAGTTTAGGACCACATGCCTTTAAAAGGCCAAATCTGTGCAAAGATGTGGATTCATTGTCATTCTCTGTCAGGTAGTCACACGTTGTGATGGCAAAGGCAAAAAAACTCTCCCTTTTTGAACGTGGTCGGGTTGCTGAACTGCATAAGCAGGGTCTCTCATCAAGACACTGGACGATCCTTGACCCAAATTAAGGCCCTTACTGGTGCTGACTGCAGCCCCATAACCATCAGACGGCATCTGAGACTGAAGGGCTTCAAAAACAAAAAACGTTTTCAAAAACATTGTCTCCTTTTACGCCACAGAACTGCTCGTTTGGACTTTGCAAGAGAGCACCAAACATGGGACATTCAAAGGTGGAAGAAAGTTTTATTCTCTGATGAGAAAAAATGTAACCTTGATGGTCCTGATGGTTTTCAAAGTTACTGGCATGACAAGCAGATCCCACCTGAGATGTTATCTACGCGCCACAGTGGAGGGGGCGCCATAATGGTCTGGGGTGCTTTTTCCTTCAGTGGAACAATGGAGCTTCAGGAAGTGCAGGGGCGTCAAACGGCCGCTGGCTATGTCCAGATGTTGCAGAGAGCATTCTTCATGACTGAGGGCCCTCGTCTGTGCAGGACAACGCTACAGTACACAATGCCTGCAGGACAAGGGATTTCTTCCAGGAGAATAACATCACTCTTTTGGCCCATCCTGCTTGTTCCCCTGATCTAAATCCAATCGAGAACCTTTGGGGATGGATGGCAAGGGAAGTTTACAAAAATGGACAACAGTTCCAGACAGTAGATGGCCTTCGTGCGGCTGTCTTCACCACTTGAAGAAATGTTCCCACTCACCTCATGGAAACGCTTGCATCAAGCATGCCGAAACAAATTTTTGAAGTGATCAAGAATAACGGCGGAGCTACTCATTACTGAGTTCATGTTTGGAAGTTGGATTTCTGTTTTGGGGGGGTTTAGTTTTTTTTTGGAGGTGTGGTTCTAAACTTTTGATCAGCTGAAAAACAGTCTGTTTCCATGTAGCGCTACCCCCTCAGAAGTCGCTGGTTGTTTTGGGATCGGCGTATTGAGTTACCTCTATGTGTTGTCTAGGGGTGAAGGTAGTGAGTAGAGCAATAATCGAATGTCCAGTTCGTAGATAAGGTTTTCTGAATGCTTTATTTCTTAGCCCAACACAACCAACATCAACTTGAGGTAGATTGAAAAGGTTGATGAAGTAAAGAACTTTGCGGTATCAGGCTTGGATGAAAGGAAAGCAATCCTGCTCTCAGCAACAGTACAGTTCGTCGCCACTCCAGCCAGAGTGGGTGAAGTGCCCCCGGACAGACCCCTGCCACAGGCCTGGCAGCCGAGGTGCCACTTTAAGGTTGCTGAGAAGGAACAAGTCCCTGCCACGGACTTGGCTCTGATTAGATTAAGATGCCAGATGAGGCCTCTGCCACAGGCTCAATGTGAACAGCAGAGCGAATCCTCCCAATAAATCACAATGGGGTCACCGGTTGACAGTTGAAGTGTACCTGTCAATGTCCCGGTCACCAGATCCCCGATGGTTCGTTCAGTTCAAGTCTCTCAGACAACCTGCATCCGGGTTCTCCTTGAGCCGATCCCCCACCACACAGCACGTAGCTTAGGATCTGTTCAGTAGAGCTGGGGACCAAGTAAGTCACTGGGGTCCCTGATAGCATCAGTTGCTCCAGGCCATGAGGGCCCAGGCCCGCCCAGAGTCAGGAACTCCGTGTTGCGAGCGACCCCAGGCCAGGTAGACCATAGTGGTGGGGGCCCCGATGTGCGCACACCCTAAAGGTGGGTGCCGCACCTGGAACCAGGAACCCGCGAAGAACCAAGAACAACGGCTTCCGCCACAGAAATACTCCTCCCCAGCATGCCCCGCGAGGGAAAACCCCTCTAATTGGCTGCTAGAAAAAAGCGGCTCCGCCTGGACCTCTCTGGCGCCACCTGCCGCCCAGGGATGGTACCGCATCCCTAGAACGCAGTCTGACCCACAGAACAATCCAGATTTGGCGACAGCCAAATTTAACATAATCAAGAATGAGAGCAACTTACCTCTCTCATTCTCCCACTAACTTTAGCGTAGTGCCCTTACTGAAAGTAAAGGGGGCGCTACATCAGTTTATTCATTGTTTTCATGAAATTGAATGCTCAAAAAATGTTTTGTCTCACTCTCATTTCTTCGTGTTGCATGTTGAAGCTCTACTTGGAACCTTGTTAAGATCCAACAATGTAAAATATGATTTTTTGCCATTTTTCAAGTGGTCTTAAACTTTTGATCAGGACTGTATATAACTTATCCATAAATGGTTTCTTTATTTGAATGGTTATGTTTCAAGACCCGTTATTATTTGATCGGACAAGCATGAAAATTTTCCTTGTACGATACCAGATCGTGCGATTTTTTTGTTTGGTCAGTATAGTTGTCATCCGAATATAAAATACAAATACATTAAAACACATGACATCACTTCTGATTTTTTGTTTGTCATACGAGAATTTTCGTGACTTATTCAATCTCTACTTGCGAAAAAAGTCAGACGATCTGTCGTCCGATTTTCGGATCATGTGTACAGGTCATAAGAAAGTCAAAATCTCCCTGTTTGAAACACATGAGCCTTGGAGTGCTCCCCTCTGAGATTTTTCTTTCTTCCTATCATAATGACTTTGTCACCACCAAAGGTAAATCTAGTCCATAAAGATACCGGCAGCAATTAAATATGATAAAAATACACAAGTGCTGCTATGAGAATAAGTTGAAAAAAGGAACAGCTGCAACTATTTAAATAGTGACCTGACACTAAATAATATATGAAATAAATAGGGATAATAGTGCGCTAAACCTAAATTTATAAAAGACATACATCATACACTGTGCAGAATAAATCAGTGCAGCAATCATAAATATATATAACGTATAAACATTAATGTACCGAGTCCACATGCAATCCAAATTCTAAATGTAGATTCTTCGGTAATGAAAACGTGTAATCAATCCTTTCCAAAATCCATGTCAAACATTAATAAGAACAGAGGATAAAGAAGATAGTTGTCAATGCCACCTTTATGTGCAATGCCAGACAGGCAAAGCCAAACTCCTCCAGACCAGCCAAGGTCAGACCCAGCAATCAGATCCTCTTAAAACGTTCCTCCTTGGAGCACACTTGGAGTCACCTTGTCCTCTTCAGTTTGTAAATTGCACATATCCTGCAGGAGACAGAAAATTACTCTTTTCTCTCTCCTGCAGGAAATGTGCAATTCAGAAAACTGAAGAGGACAAGGTGACTCCAAGGAGGAACTTTTTAGGAGGATCTGATTGCTGGGTCTGACCTTGGCTGGTCTGGAGGAGTTTGTCTTTGCCTGTCGGTTTTCTGCTCTGAATGGGAACCTGCAGAAGACACCAGATCAGGTGTGAAGCATTAAACTCAGAGGATTGGTGTTCCAAATGGTATTGGGAGGAATTGTCAGGATCTCTGATTAAACAGCTGGTGTTTTGCTTCCTATGTGGATGATCTGGATTAATATTAAAGTGTGATTTAAACCCGAGGGGGTCTTTCATTGAGTTGAGCAGGCATTGCACATAAAGGTGGCGGTGACAACCATCTTCTTTATCACCTGTTCCTATTAATGTGTGGCACGAATTCTGGAAAGGATTGATTATTCGTTTTTGTAGCACTACCCCTGAAGGAGCTGCTGGTTTGTTTTGGGCGGCATGTTACCTCTATTCCTTCGCCCGTCTAGGGTATACGATGAGAGTTGGGAAACTTCAATGTCCACACTTTAGGCTTCTTTTTCTTTGCTTTATTTACCCAACATGGTAAAAGAATAAAAGTAGTAGTTGAAGAGGTGGAAGGGTAATAGGTAGTAGGTTCAGGTGTAAAACTTTCTTCGGAAACACTCCTGCTTCCAGCAACGTAGCTCTAGCCAGAGTGAGTATTGTGCACCTGGATAGGCCTCTCTCACCAGCCTAGCAGCCAGGGTGTCACACGGAAACTTTAGCAAAGTCTCTGTCACAGACCTTCCCAAAGGTGGAGATGTATTCGGTCCAGAATCCTTCTCAACACAGGATTAAGCACCCGATCTCTCTTGAATAAACTCTTGTGAACTCAGAACTGATAGGAGACCATCACTCAGCCTCTCAGTAATGGTGCGTCCTTTGATGAAGTTTAAGGCCTCTCCTGAGATACCAGCCTCGTGCTCCGTGCTCTCCAAGACAGGTTCTTCATCGAGTTGCTTCCTCCCTCAGGACAGACAGCACAGGACCACTCTGCAAACGTAGCCCCAGTCAGACTACCAGGCCTACTTAGTAGATCACAACCCTGGACCAATGTGGTCCCAGAGCCAGGAACATTTGAACACGCACCCCCGGCCATGAGGGCCACACACGGGGGGTGGTGGGACGACAGGCCAAGATCGGCGACGACAACCCCGGGCTAATGACATCTGTCCCTTAAGTACTCTCCCCCAGTATGCACAGCGGGACGATCAACTCCCTCTCTCTCTCCACTCTGATTGGCTGCTAAAGGGGAATACCCAAAACACTGTGACCCGACTGCTGCCACCCTTGGCCTGGAGTGATAACGACACCCCAGACAACAATAGTGGCCACTCACAGCACAGCCATGGTTGGAACAGAAGCCCAAATTTAGTGAAAAACATACAGTCAGAGGTAGTTAAATCTCTGACTACCCTTCAAATTTAAAGTAGCGCCGGCCATCACAGAAGAACCTACATTTATACTTTGGATTGCATGTGGACATTAATGTTTATACTTATATTTATGATTGCTGCACTCATTTATTTTGCACTGATTTATTCTGCACAGAGTATTTTATATATTCAGATGTGAATGTACAATGTATATGTAAAGCACTGCGTAAATTGGTGGCGCTATATAAGTACCTAAATAAGAATAATATTTAGGTTTAGCGCACTATTATCCCTATTTATTTCAGTAATTAAAACCTGACAGGTTCTAAATATTCAATACTCTTCAAAAAAACAAAAACAAACATGTTTTGGCAAGAGTTACATTTTAAGGTACATGCATCGGGACAAAACAAGGCAGAACATGGACAGGAGGTTTAGACTGTGGTGTTTTTTACTTGTATATAATGGTTGGCTATCACTGTCCAATAAAACAAGTATCTTTTTTGCGGCATTTCTGGAGCAGTCTCATTTTTTTGTTTATATAAATCCTCATACACACGATAGGACTTCAAACAAACTTTTCCGTGGATTTTTGTTTGAAGGGCCTGAACTTGGTATGCATACAAATGGCAGGACTTTTTCAGCAAACTTTCCCAAAATCACGTGTTTTTTCTGCTCTTTACCGCCACCCTTTGGTCAACTTCTGCTATTGTTGGTTGATTTTAACATTGGTTCTGAGTATGCGTGTTTGTACTTAGGACTAAAGTTCAATGGACTTCTGTACACACGATAGGACTTTGCACCGTAGGACTTTTGTTGCCGAAAAGATTGTCCGTTTGCAGAGCGAACTTTTGTCTGATGAAAACCGAAAAAGTTTGTCCGATGGAGCGTACACACGGTTGTTTTTTTTTGAAAACTTGCTAATTTTGAAGTTTGTTGTCAAAAAGTCAGATCGTGTGTATGGGCCTTTACTTTGTGTCTTTTGAAAACAACTTGTTTATACGGTCATCCTATTGCTGGGATTATAGAAAAATATCTAAACATTCAGGAATGAGCATACACTCACCGGACACTTTATTAGGTACACCCGCACTATTGCTTGGTAACACAAAGACGACTTACTGAAGTTCAAACCTAGCATCAGAATGGGGAAGAAAGGGGATTTCAGTGACTTTGAACGTGGCATGGTTGGATTCGCATCATGGTTGTGCAACCGACAAATCTGCAGGAACTATGGGCCAGATCCTCAAAAGGGATACGCCGGCGTATCTACTGATACGCCGTCGTATCCCTGTTTCTATCTATGGAACTGATCCACAGAATCAGTTTCTCATAGATAGACAGAAGATCCGACATGTGTAAGGGACTTACACTGCCGGATCTTAGGATGCAGTACCGCATCCGCCGCTGGGGGCATTTCGCGTCGAAATGCCGCTTTGGGTATGCAAATTAGCACTTACGGAGATCCACGAAGCTTTTATGCTTCGTTTTTTCTCTGTAAGTATTAAGTTGCATGTGTAAAATTAGGGCTGCTTTTACAAAGTGTAAACTGTTTACACCTTGTAAAAGTAGACCCTTCTTACCCGCGACGCTGTTATTTTATTTTTTTTTATTTTTTTTTCCCACCGTATCTTTTTTTTTTCCCGACGCAACTTTTTTGACCCGGCGCGATTCACGAAGCTCGGCGTAACGTAATTTTGCGCTATGCACGTCGGGAAAATGACGTCACGAGCATGCGCAGTACGTCCGGCGCGGGAGCGCGCCTAATTTAAATGGGACTAGCCCCCATTTGAATAGGAACGCCTTGCGCCGGCGGAATTTAAGTTACACACCCGAAAATTTCTAGGTAAGTGCTTTGTGGATCGGGCACTTAGGTAGAAATTTTCCGGCAGTGTAACTTAAAGCGGAGTTCCGGCCACAATTTCACTTTTTAAATATAAATACCCCTGTAATACACAAGCTTAATGTATTCTAGTAAAGTTAGTCTGTAAACTAAGGTCCGTTTTGTTAGGTTGTTACAGCATTTAGACACTTTATAAAATAGAAATTGACTGGGGCCATCTTAAGTGTGGGCATCATGAAGCCAGACTGTATGACTTCCTGGATTTCAGCCTTGCAGATCTCGCACATGCTCAGTGCTGCACAAGCAGTGTCAGATCAGGTTTCAGCACCTGTGCTGTCCAAGTCACATGATTCTTTGAGACTGGGGAGTGCACAGACTCCTGGAAAGTTACACCCACTACATTCACAGGAGTCTGTGCGGTGCATTAAGCACCTAGGTGCAGGAAGTGGGAAGATTAACTATTCTGCCTAGCAACAACACTTTGAAGGCATCTAAAAAAAAAAAAAATTTTCATAAAGGACTAATGACATTTTTTTAAAACTACTGCTGTAATGTTATATTTATGGGTGGAACTCCACTTTAAATGGGAAAAGATAAGTTACGGTGGCTGGCTGTGGATCTGGCCCTATGTGATGTAATCATGTCAATATGGAGCAAAATCTCGGAGGAATGTTTCCAACACCTTGATGAATCTGTGCCACAAAGAATAAAGACAGTACTGAAGGCAACAGGGGGTCCAACCCGGTCCTAATAAGGTGTCTGATGAGTGTATATTGCCTGGGATAATGCCACCTCCAACTCCCGGGTAAACACACCAGTAACATGTACAGTATTTTACCTTTGCTTGTATGACTGCAGACTTGTGGAACTCTCTGAATTGTCATCCTGAAAACAGCCCTCGTCATATGTGAACTGGTTGTAGGGCAGATAGAGGGGTGTAGATTTGACCGACGGAGATTGCGAGGCTTCAGTCTGAGAGGTGGAAGGCCCAGGCTGTAACTTCCCATCTGTCTGTTCCGGTAGTTTAGACAGGATGCGATCAATGGTTTTAAAATAAGGCCAGTCGGGGGGAACAGTTTCACCATCCGTCATACATTTTAACTTTCTAGGAAGACACAGTGATAAAGAAAATAACATTAAAAAGCGTTCCCAGATTTGCAAACTTTGGTTACAAAATTAAAAATCAATTTTTCAAGCAATAATTTAGTTGGCACTTCCAAACTGCGAACATTGTTTTTTTGCAGCCAGTCCTAGAATGATCTGATAATAGAACACAATAAAAATGATTATTACTATTATTAATAATAATAATAAGGCTACATGTATATGGGCACATTTGCTTGTGTAGCATAAAGACAGTGGGGTTGATTTACTAAAATTGGAGAGTGCAAAGTCTGGTGCAGCTGTGCATGGGAGCCAACCAGCTTCTAACTTCAGCTTGTTCAATTAACCACTTGCCGGCCACTTCACGCACTTATAAGTTGGCAGAATGGCTCCTGTGGGCAAAGCAACGTACCTGTACCAGCTATTTGCATGAAGCAGCCACGCACACAGGTGCGTTCGGTGCATTACATCTGTGCACATGGCCTACTTTTTGCAAATAGCAGTGCATAGCTGCATACAGCTGCCTTCACCTATTTACGGGCAGCTGTACACGCAGCTCTAGGACATCCATCACACACCAGAAAGTAGTATTTTATAAGTGCGTATTAAACACCAAAGTGCTATAACGCTGTGCAAATATTCTTCAAAATGGTGTTGGAGTTCTTCAACAAAGTGTTCTATTGATCCATCACCTCCACACAGGAGAACTGTGTATGACCACCCGGTACAGGTAAGTCATGTAATGTATGTTATCATAAAGAGGTCCACGACGACTCTGGAGTTCCTCCACACTTGATATCACCAGAGGGCAGTGGCGTAGCGTGGGGGGTGCGAGGGGGGCCACCGCCCTGGGGGAAAAATTTAGAGGGGCGCTGTCCCGAGTGTGAAGAGGAGGGAGCGCCAACAACAGGTGGGACATAGGAACATATGCATGATGTCACCACTCCAGGCTTTACCAGTCATTATCAAGCATGCTCTCCTCTTCCCTACAGCCACCGCTGTCTCACATGGTGGATCATGTGACCAGACTGGAGATGGCTGAAAATAGATAAATCCATGGGTCAGGGGGGGCGCAAATTACTTGTCTCACCCCAGGCGCTGACAACCCATGCTACGCCACTGCCAGAGGGGTCATCCCTCCTCAGCAACTTTATCCACCGCTCCCCTCACCAATATACAGGTGTGCTCATAGCTTTCACATACAGGAATCATATGAAAAACAAGGAGGATTTGCCATATTGTAAGAACTTTAACTTTTATTACTATACACAACTAGGTATTCCTACTCACATTCGAAGGTGCTACACCTTGCACCAAGGAGTATTCACAGTTAAAACCTCTTAAAACCCATTAAAATAGTTCCTGCAATTTATTCAAATTCCTTCCATGTATACCACTCTCAATGGTTGCTTCCTGCTTGATCCCCCCAAATACGGATTAGAGAGAAGGTGCACATTGTCACAGGGAACCAGACATTTATCTATAAGAGTAGAGGCCCATTATATGGTTGAGTATTCCCCCCATGGCAGCCTCAGCCTTGTCTCAGAGCATTGATGGAAACGGCACAATGCAAAGGTACCATGTGTAATAAAGTGACCCTGTGCAAGGTGCCTAGCCCAGAAGAACCCACCCTGGGGTAAGCCTCTTATGTGACCCTTGCTTGGCATCTAACGAGGAGGGAAACATGGGGGACGTGACTGTTCACCACTATCACTTGTAGGCCTGGTTCACATTTGACAAGCGATTTGGCATGTCAAATTGCATGTCAAATCGGCGGTATTTGCCGCAAATTGCCGGCAATGGCACCGTCCGAATCGGTGCGACGCTGCATCTGCGGCGCTGCACCGATTTCAAAAAGTAGTTCCTGTACTACTTTTTGCGATTTAGGGCCGCGATTTACATAGACATCTGTGCAGAAACCTGCACAGATATCTATAATCGCAGCCAAAATCGGGACTGCCAGCGGGAGTGAAATCGTGCGAGTTCAGCTGAACTCGCACGGCTTCACTCCCACAGCCCAGTGTGAACCTGGGCTTAAACACAGAAGTCTGGCTTCTATGTTTACAAGTGCATGCAGAGGTCAGAGCTGAAAAGAGGTGACAGTTAGATGTGGATGGGGGATGCAGAGGTAAGCAACTATGGAAAAAAGGCTGAACTCTGTGCAGTGCACCCCCAAACACTGCACTCTGTTTGTAAACCCCCCCCTTTCCAAACTCTGTATGTAATGCACTCCTTTAAGGCCCTACCTGAAGTATGCAGGGATCCAGGGTAAAGCTGTCCACATAGACCGTCCTCCGCACCACCATTGATGCCGTCCCTTCCACGAGTGGTCCAAGCCTCGGTCTCAGATCTCAGGGTAGTCTTCCCAGTCATGATTGCAGACCAATAGCGGTGAGAGCCGGTGGTGAGGTGGACTGCTTTACCCCGGATCCCTGCATACTTAGATGTGCCTTTTTTAATCATCAACATGTGAGTTGCTAAATGTTGTACCTTCATTAAATGTAACCATATTGCTACACTTAGAGGCTCCTCTCTTCTCTTGTATACACTGTAGCTCCTGCTGGATTTTGCTTCTAATCCCCTTGTGGAGGCTTCCATTTGTGGATGGACATTTTATGGGTACACAACCTATCACATTGCTATAATCTTTTTATATGGACTATAAACTGAAGGATTTATGAATAAATGCGTGTGGAATGAATCATTTGAGTTTCCATTATTTCTTATGGGAAAATTTGCTTTGATATACAAGTGCTTTGGATTACAAGCATGCTTTCGGAACTAATTATGCTCGCAATCCAAGGTTTTACTGTATTTGTGTGAAAAAAATGATATAAGTTTAGTTTGGGTACAGCGTTGCATGACTGTGCAATTGCCAGTTAAAGTAGTGCAGTGCTAAATAGCAAAAAATGGCCTGGTCGTAAAGGGGGTAAAACATCTTCTAGAGCTGAATTTGGTTCTGTAGAAAGACAGCTTATAGTTCATGTGAAATAAATACATTAAACAACCTTTTTCTTTTGCCAATGTTTATAGAAAGTGCTGCCAAATATAATCTATTCAGCTCAGAAACCAGTGTACAAGTATATTCAGTGAAGGAAACGTTGCTGCAGTTTGTACCCCGAGACCCAGTTATTTCCCACTGGGTGCTTCAATCTCGTCTCTTTCACAACATAGAGAAGGTGAGAGCAGAATATTTATCACAGCCTACCATCACCTTTCACCTTCCAGTGACAGTCTGTATACATCAGCAGCCAGGGGAAGAGACTACGGTTGGCAATGGCGGCTGAGCTGCTGACATTTGAAATTTGCGTATTATTAATGGTGTTAGTTTGCTTAAGGTGACTATTTGGGGAAAAGAAAGAAAGAGCTTGAAACCACAGATGGAGAGGGTTCTGTAGAGATAGTATGTGTATGTGCTTGGGGACAGTCCCACAATTCCTTATGGAAGCCACTTGAAAGATGAAACAGTATTTTACCTTCAGCTGACATCAAGGAAGAACTCCAAGAAGTATCATGGGAAGAACTGGAGGACATAAGTAATGTGCTCATTAAACTTGCCTCCTTGCCGTCTATTTTCAAATACAGTTTTCCAAAAACCACAATGCCAGAGCAGAAGTATTGCTACCCGACTACTTGTGGTGGCTCCATAGAGATCTATTGTAGTAGACAAGAGGATGCATTTCCTCAGCAGTTCCACCAATGGCATCTAGTGGATACATTTTTTTTTTTGGGGGGGGGGGGAATAGGATTTTTGTACCCACCGTAAAATCCATTTCTCTGAGTTCATAGACGGACACAGCATCCTTGACAGTAGGGTTATGCACCTTCCTTCCAGGAGAGACTTAGGCAGAAATTTACAGCACTTAAAGCGTTAAAGCCTTTCCTAAGTGCCGCTCCTCCCAGGGGGCGTGGCTCCCCAGGTATAACCCACACCCTGCTTTAGCAGCCTCAGTCCGTAACAAGCAGTACAAAGGAGGGGTGGGTGCTGTGTCCGTCTATGAACTCAGAGAAATGGATTTTACGGTGAGTACAAAAATCCTATTTTCTCTTCCGTTCATAGACGGACACAGCATCCTTGACAGTAGGGACGTCCCCAAGCAGTGTCAATTTTTTTTCGAGGGGTGGGAAAAAAACAACGCAGCAAACCAAGCTTCACCCCAAACAAAACCGGAGTTACTTAACGGAGGAACTCCAACCTTAAACTGCCGCCTGTAACACCCTGCGGCCGAAGGAGGCATCAGAAGATGCACTCACATCCACCTTGTAAAACTTTGAAAAGGTGTGGACCGACGACCAGGTCGCAGCCTTACACACCTGTAACACAGAGGCTTGATGTCGGAAAGCCCAAGAGGCACCGATCGCCCTGGTCGAATGCGCCGTGACCCGAAAAGGAGGCGCCCGCCCCTTCAAGGCATAGGCCTGAAGCACAACCTGTCGGATCCACATGGAAATGGTGGCCGACGAGACTGCCAGACCCTTTCTGGGACCAGACACCGACACGAACAGTGAGTCCGACTTCCGGAACGGAGCCGTCGCCGATAAGTAAACTCGAAGGTCCCGAACCACATCCAGAGAATGTAAAGTGGCCTCCTTCTGGTTTTTCGGCTGAGGACATAAGGATGGAAGAACAATGTCCACATTAATGTGAAAGGCCGAAACGACCTTTGGAAGAAAAGAGGGCTGCGGACGCAGCACCGCCTTATCCTGATGGATGACCAAGTAGGGGGCCTTGCAGGACAAGGCCGCCAGTTCAGACACGCGTCTGATAGAGGTAATAGCTACCAGAAAAACCACCTTTTGTTGATGAGGGCACTTTAATTATTTTTTTTACTATTATTTATTTTCCTTTTTACTTTTATTTTTTTTTACAAGAAAATTTTCCTTTTTATTTTTACACTGAACTTTAAAAAATGTTTTATCACTTTTATTCCTATTTCAAGGAATATAAACATCCCTTGTAAAATAAATAAGGATGATAGGTCCTCTTTATGAAGAGAACTGAGATCAAAAAGATCTTTAAAGACAAAAAATAATACATTTTTTGATCTTACGCTTTCAATATTTTTTTCCCAGACTGGAATGGAAGTGATGTTATTGCGTCGCTCTGGTCTTCCAATGCCATAGAGTCGATCAAAGAGTGTTAACTCTTTAATCGTCTTTGGGAGCAGACAGCGGCACTGGCAGATCATTTCTCAGGCAAACTGGCGGTAATGGTATGCCAGAGAAGGAACAGCAAGCAGTGGGGGGCGTCCCCTCCCGCCGCTTCCCCTTCCACCGCTTCGGAGATCGGCGAAGTGGCTCATGAGCAGCTCGGAATGGTTTTAAGGGAAAGTCAGCCATCTGCTGAAAAAAAAACATACTTGGGTTATGACTGATATCTTCAGGCATAATCCCGGTAAACCACTTGCAAACCGCAAAGTATTTATGCAGTAGCTCACAAAAATGAGTACACCCCTCCCATTTTTGTAAATATTTTATTATATCTTTTCATGTGACAACACTGAAGAAATTACACTTTGCTACAATGTAAAGTAGTGAATGTACAGCTTGTATAACAGTGTAAATTTGCTGTCCCCTCAAAATAACTTAACACACAGCCATTCATGTCTAAACCACTGACAACAAAAGTGAGTACACCCCTAAGTGACAATGTGCAAGTTGGGCCCAATTAGCCATTTTCCCTCCCCGGTGTCATGTGACTTGTTAGTGTTACAAGATCTCAGGTGGAATGAGGAGCAGGTGTGTTAAATTTGGTGTTATCGCTCTCACTCTCTTATACTGGTCACTAGAAGTTCAACATGGAACCTCATGGCAAAGAACTCTCTGAGGATCTGAAAAAAATAATTGTTGCTCTACATAAAGATGGCCTAGGCTATAAGAAGATTTCCAAAAACCTGAAACCGATCTGCAGCACGGTGGCCAAGCCTCTTCTAAAGATGATGACCAAGAAAACCCACAAACAATTTGCTGAAAACAAGCAGACTAAGGACATAGATTACTAGAACCATGTCTTTTGGTCTGATGAGACCAAGATAAACTTATTTGGTTCAGATGTTGTCAAGTGTGTGTGGCGGCAACCAGGTGAAGAGTACAAAGACAAGTGTGTCTTGCCTACAGTCAAGCATGGTGGTGGGAGTGTCATGATCTGGGGCTGCATTAGTGCTGCCGACACTGGGGAGCTGCAGTTCATTGAGGGAACCATGAAGGCCAACATGTACTGTGACATACTGAAGCAGAGCATGATCTTCTGCCTTCAGAGACTGGGCCACAGGGCAGTATTCTATAATGATAAAAAACCCAAACACACCTCCAAGACGACCACTGCCTTGCTAAAGAAGCTGAGGGTAAAGGTGATGGACTGGCCAATCATGTCTCCAGACCTAAACCCGATTGATCATTTGTGGGGCATCCCCAAATGGAAGGTGGAGGAGTGCAAGGTCTCTAACATCCACCAGCTCCGTGATGTCGTCATGGAGGAGTAGAAGAGGACTCCAGTGGCAACCTGTGAAGCTCTGGTGACCTCCATGCCCAAGAGAATTAAGGCAGTGCTGGAAAATAATGGTGGCCAGCCACACAAAATATTGATACTTTGGGCCCAATTTGGACATTTTGTACTCACTTTTGTTGCCAGCGGTTTAGACATTAATGGTTGGGTGTTGAGTTATTTTGAAGGGACAGCAAATTTACACTGTTATACAAGCTGTACACTCACTACTTTACATTGTAGCAAAGTGTCATTTATTCAGTGTTGTCACATGAAAAGATATAATAAAATATTTACAAAAATATGAGGGGTGTACTTACTTTTGTGAGATCTGTGTGTATTGCGGTCGACAAACATTCCAGGTGCATCAAAACGAACAGTGTTCAAAGTTTCACAGCTCATTTTAGTTATAAAGCAGCTGTGTAGAAAAGCCAGCCCCCTGGCAGTACGCTTAAAGCGGAGTTCCACCCTGAAAAAAATCTTTCCACCAAAAAAAAAAATGTTTTACTTACCCTAAATAGCTGTTGCTATGCGGAAGTCCCGAATCTGCCTCTTCATCTTCCGCGGTGGATTCTCTTCCTCCTCCTACACTCGGTTTCTTCTTGTGAATGGGGCGCACTGCATTCTGGGAACTGTGTGTATATCAGAAAGCAGCCGGCCCATTCACAAAGCGCCGCGCTGCTCGGACATGTGAAATAGGAAACGGGCAGTGAAGCCGCCTGCAAGGGCTTCACTGCCTGTTTCCCTTACTGTGGATGGCGGGGCCTGGAGCTGCCAGGATTGAGGATCGGCCTCGGCGGGGGCCGACATCGCTGGCGACTAGGACAGGTAAGTGTAGCTGCTGACTTTTAATTTTTTTTTTTTTTTACCGGACCTCCGCTTTAAGGGCCTTGCTCTCTGTGCTGAAGCAGTGGTATCTCTGGGGAGGTTCCGACACCCCTCCTGGTTATATCATTGCACTCACCGAAGCTTATCCTCCCTGCTGACTAGGGAGCCCTAGCTTTGACTCAACAGGGGGTGTTACAGGCATCTTCACAGTGGGCCAGATTCATGTACAATGGTGCAGATTTGCACCGGCGTGGTGCATCATTTTTAGACTACACCGGTCCAGCGCGGAGCGGCAGTTAGGTGATTCAAGAAACTTTTTTTGTCTACGATGCCCCAGCGGGGCGGATTTTAGACAGCGTAAGGCGGGGTAAGGCCAAATGGGAGTCACCCTATGCTAATGAAGTGCCATCCAGGGGTAAATGCCCCAATCTGCACATGCTCAGAACTGCGCCCTGGCGTGACCCCTGAGCTACGCCGACCCACTACCAACGCCCAGTCCATAAATCAGCCCAGACTTCCGCCCTGCAGGTGCAAATGTACTGAAGCTTTTTTTTCCCAAGCTAGGTCGTTTGCAGTGTGCTGGGGCAGTGATGGCTGATGAGGAGTCAGGTGGGCGGATGACCAATTTCAGCCCAGAGGAGAGGGCTGTCATTATTGAGGGCCTCTCCCAACATGGGGACTGCCTCTATGGGCCACAGAGTGCCTACACTGGCAAGGCTGACAAAGCCAGAATTTTGGCGGAGATCACAGCGCAGGTGAATGCTTTGGGGGTGGCGGAGAGGGAGCCAAAGCACATTCGGAAGAAACTAAACGATTTGCGTCGCTTAGTAAAAGAAAAATTGGTGGCCAAAAGAAAGCATGCCAGTGGAACAGGAGGAGGACCAGCCAAAAGGATCACCCTGACAGCGGAGGACCTTGTTGTGGCCAGGTTCCTGGCTAGGGAGCTGGTGGAGGGCCTGGAGGGCTTTGATTCTGGGGATCAGCCCTTGAGGACAGGTAAGTGTGTTATCTTCTTTCGGGTGTGTTGCTTGTGTGTGTGTGGGGGGGGGGGGAAGAAGTGTCAAGTGTGTGGGTCCACCAACATCTGAATGTTTTGTGTCCTCCACAGATGTGCAGGATGGAGCTGGGCCATCATTGGCTGCAGGGCAACCCACCACATCCAGGGTGGAGACTGCCCCTACGTCTGTGATGGAGGAAGTGGAGGAGGAGCAGGTGGTGTTAGAGGAGGAGACTCTTTATTTATTGGTGGAGACCCCCATTGCTGGCCCCTCCCAAACCTCTCCCCTCATGAGAGTTTCCCCCTCAGGGCTCTCAATCCCGATCAGGTATTCCCCCTCACGGGACCCCAGCCCCTCCAGGGCCAGCCCCTCACGGGACCCCAGCCCCTCCAGGGCCAGCCCCTCACGGGACCCCAGCCCCTCCAGGGCCAGACCCTCACGGGACCCCAGCCCCTCCAGGGCCAGCCCCGAGGAAGGCTTAAAAAAAACGAGGGGAGTCCCGGCAGAGCTGGAGTTAAGTCTTGCAAGGGACCAAACCAGGCAGACCTGCCACATTGGGACTCTTGCGGGGGATCTGACCCGGGTCGCAGCTAGCCTGGCGTCCTCTGCCGAGAGCCAGGCTGCCTGCACTGTGGCAGTGAAGGAGGCGGTTACGCAGCAGGCTGGGCAGAGTCGGGACATCAATGAGAGCCTGCAGGACGTTGTGGGGAACGGGGCAGCCCTTCTGTCCTGTATGGGCGACCTGCAGAACACCACATCCGAGCTGGTTGCTGAGGTCCGGAGCCTGGCAGGTGCTGTCAGAGAGGAGGGGAGGCTGACAAGGCGGCAGCAGCGCAGCAATATCACCCGCCGGCTGCAGATGCAGGCTGCCACGAATAGCTACCTCCACCGGCTAGCCGTGGCAATGGAGGGCAGGCAGGCAGCTATGGAGAGACTGGGGGAGGTTCAACCACCAGCCCCCCCAGCTCCACCTACCCCACCAGCCCCTGCTCGCACCAGGCAACAGCGCCCCAAAACACTAGGGACAAGAAAGAGCCCACGCCAGGGCCGTTGATTTTTTGGACTATTTATTTTTTACTCAGGTTATGAGTCTTTATTATTTATTGCAGTGTTTCTCAACTCCAGTCCTCAAGGCGCCCCAACAGGTCATGATTTCAGGATTTCCATCAGATGAAATGGCTGTGTTAATTACTAAGGCAGTGAAACTGATTGAATCACCTGTGCAAAATGATGGAAAGCCTGAAAACATGACCTGTTGGGGCGCCTCGAGGACTGGAGTTGAGAAACACTGATTTATTGTATACTCAGGTTATGATTTAGTTTTTTTAATTATATACTCAGGTTATGTTTTTTTTTTTTTTTAATTATATACTCAGGTTATTGGGTTTTTTTCCCCCCTGCACACGGGGAGTAGTGCAGGCTTCAGTGTGAATGGTGTGTGAATGTGGGGGGGGGGGGGGGGGGACACTCCTGCCATTAAGGTTTGTCACCCTCAGTCGTTGGGGAGAAGTGATCCCCACGACCCGTGTGAAAGGTGTATGAATGTACAGCAACATAATTGGAACCTTGGTGCGGCGTTGCTGCTCCCTAGTACCATGGGGGGTACTTCGGTCTAATCCAATTCAATGTGGATGTGGGGTGTATGTGCTAGGGACCACAGTGGTGTACATGCGTGCATTATCATTGTGCCATGATTAATGTGGGTATTTAACGTGAAAAGAAGCCCTCCACGAGGCGTGTCCTGACTGCTCTTGCATCAGCAGACGGGGTAGCCTCTGGCAGGGGGGGATTATGTGGTTCGGGGGTCAGGTCATCACGTAATTCAATCTCCAGGCCTCTTCTCATGGCGAAGTTATGCAGCATGCAACATGCCCCGATGATCTGGCACACAAAGTTTGGGGAATACAACAGGGTACCCCCAGACTTATCCAGGCACCGGAAACGGGACTTTAGGAGGCCAAATGTGCGCTCCACCACTCCACGGGTACGTGCGTGTGCTTCATTGTATCTTCTCTCTCCTGGGGTCTGGGGGTTCCGGAATGGAGTCATCATATGGGGTCCCAGTGCATATGCCGCGTCACCTGGAAGGGAAAAGACAGGAGGATGTTAGTCATGCATGTGCCCCTCGTGATGTCTGCATCATGGGGGGGGACAGTCATACCTGACACCCATGTCACTCACCAACCAGCCAGCTGTTCCTGTACACGTTCTGTTCAAATTCGGTAGGGATGTCACTTTGACGGTAGATGAAGCTGTCATGACAGGACCCGGGGTGTTTGGCACGGACGTGCCATATGAGGCATTGGGCATCGGCAATCACCTGGACATTGATTGAATGCCAATGCTTGCGATTGCAGTATATGTGCTCCATGTCACGGGGGGGCTGTAGTGCCACATGGGTGCAATCAATGGCCCCCACGGTGAGTGGGAATCTGTCAATTTGGTAGAAATCTCTCATTGTCTTCAGCCGCTGGACCTCCTGGGTGGGTTTTATGATTTGGTTGGCCATGCGTCTCAGGATTGCAGGGACAACCTGGTGCACACACCTGCTCATGGTGGATTGTGACATCCCAGCCGACAATCCACTTGTTCTTTGAAAAGATCCAGTGGCCAGGAAATGCAGGGTTGCCAGGACCTTCACCAGTGGCTGCACTGCATGTGTGCGGTGTGTTGGGCTGGTGATGTCATCCTGCAGGATTCTGGTTAATTCCAGGATGACTTCACGGCTGAATCTGTAGGTGCGATACACCTCCAATTCCCCCATGGCAAAGACGTCAATGCGCGTGCGGAATATCCTCTCTCGCGCCCTCCTACGTGCCCGTCGACGCAATAGTGCAAGGACCACAGCTGCCCCTGGCATGTTGGCACACAGATGTGTTGTCCAGCAAGTGTTGTTGCTCAGCTCGTCTGTAACGCTGCTGCTTTAGCTTCTCTCCAGCTGACCTGTGCAAGTCTGGTGCAAAGTTACCCCTGCTTTTATGAGGGGTAACTTGGCGCCGGAAATTTCAGTTCCGCGCATCGGGAGTAGCCTGCGCCGGTCAAGCTTAGATTGATGAATCGGCCCAACAACCTAATTTGCATATTTAAAAAACAAAAACCATGGCCGCGCCAGATCGGACCAGCGTAAATCTGCGCCAACGCCGCGCCGGCGTGGAAATGTTACACCGAGGCGATGAAGTCTATTTGGAGGCGTAATCTGGTTCTCTGGGTACGGCGCAGCGATCCGCCGGCGCAAATCTGCACTTACGCCGTGCAACTCCCAAAAAAAACGGTGTAAGTGCTACATGAATCTGGCCCAGTGACTACGGCTTTATCGCAGAAAGTTTCCTTCTTTACAGCATGCTGCCAAGGGGCAGGCTTTTTTTACTCAGGATGTGGCTGCTTTGTAAACAAAATGAAAACATCACAATTC
Organism: Rana temporaria; assembly: GCF_905171775.1. NCBI lineage: Eukaryota > Metazoa > Chordata > Amphibia > Anura > Ranidae > Rana > Rana temporaria. Next base: position 623,786,240 of record NC_053489.1, on the reverse strand, counting down.
TTTGGGTTTAATGCACCTGGAAGGAGTCTCAAAGCTCACTTGGGTTTTAATACAGATACAGTTATACAATAAAAATTGTATTTATTACTTAAATCACTTAAGCATTTAAAACATTTATAGCATTTTTAACAAAAAAAAAAAAGAATAGTTTTTGATATGTTTTGATGGTTAAAAGGTAATGCACAATGTATGGAGCATCAGAATACAGATTGAGTTTAAATGCATCTCTTCAGTGCTCTTAGGTCACGTTTGTACCGACATGCTTCTCTGTTCATTATTGCTCACTCCTGAATACAGACAAATCTTACACAGAAAGCACATCAAAGTGTTTCTTCCTCTCTGATAAATTCACTACAATGTAAAATAAATGAGTGGACAAAAGAACAGTCAGTGTGAGCGAGTCTAATGGCCATACCAGGGGACTGGAATCTCACAGTCTTAAAGGAAATGTACAATATTAATCTTTTAAAAATGCTACTTGCCCAAATATCTCTGACTCCAGTACATCCGTGACCAAGAACCAGCATCTATCCAGTCAGAGTGGAGTCTGCACAGCAGCACCTAGACTGGGATAAGGGCAGGGTGGCATTAAAAGCCAATCAGATTCTGCTGCATGTACATGGTACTGACAGGAAGCATGCTGAAGGGAGGAGAGGGCAAAGTAGATGACTTCGGAGTGTGTTGCCACTCCTTCTAGGGAGGTGACACCACAAAGCTGTTCCAGATTTGCCAGGACAGTCTCAACTTTTTCAGTTGTCTTGCAAAGGCCGTGTCCTGGGATCACAGCATGAGTCTGTCACTGCCTTTGCCCAGCAGCCCTGCCCTGTTGGGTTGTGCCCACAGCTCATTTGTATAAAAATCCTTTCCTTACTCCAAGGCAATTCAGCCCATTTTTCAGTTCACAATTTTGTGTGACGGGAGGCAAGACAGTGACTCATTCTGGTCTGGAAATGCCAGAGGCGTTGCTAGGGGGGTGCGGGGGGTGCGGTCCGCTTTTTTTTTATTATTATTTTTTTAGCTGACATGCCCAGCAGGTGACACCCACCAGAGGGGTGACACCGGGGCCACCGCGCCGCTAAACACCGTACTGTATTGATTGGAGCGGTGCGAGCAGGGCATCTAGCCGTGCGGGGAGGCTGCCTGTAACATTCCTCAGTCAGGCTATCCCCATGTGAGCCGGAGTTGGTGGGCGGAGCTGTGGGTGTGGCTGCCTCCTCTTCTCCTCCCACAGACACCTTCACCATCGATGATGCTGCAGCTAGAGGCGAGGACACAGCAGCCCCACCCACAAGCCCGGGTCTTCATCTGCATTCATGCTATGTAAGTGAGTTACTCTGCAGTGTCACTACATAGAGTTCCAAGATGCACTGTGCCACCACAGCCTACCTTGTACCACCCAGCCTGCCCTGTACCACCCCAAAAAGCCCTATACCACCCTAGCCTGCCCTGTACCCCCCCCCCAAACAGCCTGCCCTGTACCACCACAGCCTTCCCTGTACCACCCCAAACTTTCCCATGCCACCCCAACCTGCCCAATGCCACCCTAACTTGCCCTGTGCCACCCTAACTTGCCATGTACCACCTAGGGTGACCACATTTCCAAACTGCCATTCAGGGACACCCCCCCCCCCCCCAAAAAAAAAGACGTTTTTTTACATATTTTTTTGCCAGTTTTGGGGGCAGGGGCATATCATGAAATCAGCGGGCCTGTGTGCAAGATCAAAAGTGGGCCCTAGGCCCCATCTAATGCCGCCACTGTGCCCCATCTAATGCCGCCACTGTGCCCCATCAAATGCAGTCACTTGTGCCCCATCAAAGGCAGTCACGTGTGCCCCATCAAAGGCAGTCGCGTGTGCCCCATCAAATGCAGTCACTTGTGCCCCATCAAATGCAGTCACTTGTGCCCCATCAAATGCAGTCACTTGTGCCCCATCAAATGCAGTCACTTGTGCCCCATCAAATGCAGTCACTTGTGCCCCATCAAAGGCAGTCACGTGTGCCCCATCAAATGCAGTCACTTGTGCCCCATCAAATGCAGTCACTTGTGCCCCATCAAAGGCAGTCACGCGTGCCCCATCAAATGCAGTCACTTGTGCCCCATCAAATGCAGTCACTTGTGCCCCATCAAAGGCAGTCACGTGTGCCCCATCAAATGCAGTCGCGTGTGCCCCATCAAATGCAGTCACTTGTGCCCCATCAAATGCAGCCACTTGTGCCCCATCAAATGCAGTCACTTGTGCCCCATCAAATGCAGTCACTTGTGCCCCATCAAATGCAGTCACTTGTGCCCCATCAAATGCAGTCACTTGTGCCCCATCAAATGCAGTCACTAGTTGTGCCCCATCAAATGCAGTCACTAGTTGTGCCCCATCAAATGCCGTCACTAGTTGTGCCCCATCAAATGCAGTCACTAGTTGTGCCCCATCAAATGCAGTCAAGTGTGCCCCATCAAATGCAGTCACTAGTTGTGCCCCATCAAATGCAGTCACTTGTGCCCCATCAAATGCAGTCACTTGTGCCCCATCAAATGCAGTCACTTGTGCCCCATCAAATGCAGTCACTTGTGCCCCATCAAATGCAGTCACTAGTTGTGCCCCATCAAATGTAGACACTTGTGCCCCATCAAATGCAGTCACTTGTGCCCGTGAAATGTCATCACTGTGCCCCATCTAATGCCGCCACTGTTCCCATCATATGCACCTACTTGTGCCCCATCAAATGCACCTACTGTTCCCCATCAAATGCCGCCACTGTGCCCCATCAAATGCCGCCACTGTGCCCCATCAAATGCCATCATTGTGCCCCATCAAATGTTCCCACTGTGCCACATAAAATGCTGCCAGTGTGTCCTACAATTGTTTCTACTGTGCCCCTTCAGATGCTGCCAGTGTGTCCAGCAATTGCCGCCAGTGTGCCCAATAAAATGCTACCAGTGTGCCGAACAATTGCTGCTACTGTGCCCCATCAGATGCTGCCAGTGTGCCCATCAATTGTCGCTACTGTGCTCCATCAGATGCTGCCAGTGTGCCCATAAATTGTTGCTACTGTGCCCCATCAAATGCTGCCAGTGTGCTAATGAATTGTCGCTACTGTGCCCCCATCAGATGCTGCCAGTGTGCCCATGAATTGTCGCTACTGTGCCCCATCAAATGCCAGTGTGCCCATGAATTGTCGCTACTGTGCCCCCATCAGATGCTGCCAGTGTGCCCATGAATTGTCGCTATTGTGCCCCATCAAATGCCAGTGTGCCCATAAATTGTCGCTATTGTGCCCCATCAAATGCCGCTACTGTGCCCCATCAAATGCCAGTGTGCCCATAAATTGTCGCTACTGTGCCCCATCAGATGCTGCCACCCAGTGTCAATTGCCCCTATTTGCTCACCTTTTGATATGGAGTCATATAATGGAGATGGAGTGACTGTCTGACTGACTCCTCGTCTGGTCACTGGTGGTGGTGGGGGGTCTGAGAGGCAGAGGAGGGGGGTCTGAGAGAGGGGTCAGAGAGGCAGAGGAGGGGGGTCAGAGAGGCAGAGGAGAGGGGTCAGAGAGGCAGAGGATGGGGGTCTGACAGGCAGAGGATGGGGGGTCTGACAGGCAGAGGATGGGGGGTCTGACAGGCAGAGGATGGGGGGTCTGACAGGCAGAGGATGGGGGTCTGACAGGCAGAGGATGGGGGTCTGAGAGGCAGAGGATGGGGGTCTGAGAGGCAGAGGATGGGGGTCTGACAGGCAGAGGATGGGGGTCTGACAGGCAGAGGATGGGGGTCTGACAGGCAGAGGATGGGGGTCTGAGAGGCAGAGGATGGGGGTCTGAGAGGCAGAGGATGGGGTCTTAGAGGCAGAGGATGGGGGTCTGAGAGGCAGAGGATGGGGGTCTTAGATGGGGGTCTTAGAGGCAGAGGATGGGGGGTCTGACAGGCAGAGGATGGGGGTCTGAGAGGCAGAGGATGGGGGTCTGAGAGGCAGAGGATGGGGTCTGACAGGCAGAGGATGGGGGTCTGACAGGCAGAGGATGGGGGTCTGAGAGGCAGAGGATGGGGGTCTGAGAGGCAGAGGATGGGGGTCTGAGAGGCAGAGGATGGGGTCTTAGAGGCAGAGGATGGGGGTCTGAGAGGCAGAGGATGGGGGTCTGAGAGGCAGAGGATGGGGGTCTGAGAGGCAGAGGATGGGGTCTTAGAGGCAGAGGATGGGGTCTTAGAGGCAGAGGATGGGGGTCTGAGAGGCAGAGGATGGGGGTCTGAGAGGCAGAGGATGGGGGTCTGAGAGGCAGAGGATGGGGTCTTAGAGGCAGAGGATGGGGGGTCTGAGAGGCAGAGGATGGGGGTCTTAGATGGGGGTCTTAGAGGCAGAGGATGGGGGGTCTGACAGGCAGAGGATGGGGGTCTGAGAGGCAGAGGATGGGGGTCTGAGAGGCAGAGGATGGGGTCTGACAGGCAGAGGATGGGGGTCTGACAGGCAGAGGATGGGGGTCTGAGAGGCAGAGGATGGGGGTCTGAGAGGCAGAGGATGGGGGTCTTAGAGGCAGAGGATGGGGGTCTTAGAGGCAGAGGATGGGGGGTCTGACAGGCAGAGGATGGGGGTCTGAGAGGCAGAGGATGGGGGTCTGAGAGGCAGAGGATGGGGTCTGACAGGCAGAGGATGGGGGTCTGACAGGCAGAGGATGGGGGTCTGACAGGCAGAGGATGGGGGTCTTAGAGGCAGAGGATGGGGGTCTGAGAGGCAGAGGATGGGGGTCTTAGAGGCAGAGGATGGGGGTCTGAGAGGCAGAGGATGGGGGTCTGAGAGGCAGAGGATGGGGTCTTAGAGGCAGAGGATGGGGGTCTGAGAGGCAGAGGATGGGGGTCTTAGAGGCAGAGGATGGGGGGTCTGACAGGCAGAGGATGGGGGTCTGAGAGGCAGAGGATGGGGGTCTGAGAGGCAGAGGATGGGGTCTGACAGGCAGAGGATGGGGGTCTTAGAGGCAGAGGATGGGGGTCTTAGAGGCAGAGGATGGGGGTCTGAGAGGCAGAGGATGGGGGTCTTAGAGGCAGAGGATGGGGGTCTGAGAGGCAGAGGATGGGGGTCTGAGAGGCAGAGGATGGGGGTCTGAGAGGCAGAGGATGGGGTCTTAGAGGCAGAGGATGGGGGTCTGAGAGGCAGAGGATGGGGGTCTTAGAGGCAGAGGATGGGGGGTCTGACAGGCAGAGGATGGGGGTCTGAGAGGCAGAGGATGGGGGTCTGAGAGGCAGAGGATGGGGTCTGACAGGCAGAGGATGGGGTCTGACAGGCAGAGGATGGGGTCTTAGAGGCAGAGGATGGGGGTCTTAGAGGCAGAGGATGGGGGTCTGAGAGGCAGAGGATGGGGGTCTTAGAGGCAGAGGATGGGGGTCTGAGAGGCAGAGGATGGGGGTCTGAGAGGCAGAGGATGGGGTCTTAGAGGCAGAGGATGGGGGTCTGAGAGGCAGAGGATGGGGGTCTTAGAGGCAGAGGATGGGGGTCTTAGAGGCAGAGGATGGGGGTCTTAGAGGCAGAGGATGGGGATCTGACAGGCAGAATAGGGGGGCTGAGACAGACCACATAGCGCTGTCCCTCCTCTGCTCACCCTGCCCCCTCTCAGTGTGCTGGCATGTATGTACAGGATGCCAGGTACGGTACCTGATGGCCAGCAGTGTGGCAGCGCCGAGTCTCCCTCTAGATCCGGGGGTGCTCGCTGCTCCGCATGTTCTTTCTTCCCACTTCCCAGCCAGCCTGTTCTCCACTCCTCTGGCCCGGGCCGCGCGGCGCACGGTTCTTGAAGCAGAGGAGTTGGAGGCATCCAAGTTCTGGGGGGGGGAGGCAGACCTCATCTCTTCGGTGGTCAGGGAGCTTTTACATCCTCTCTGGCCACCTTCTCCGAATCCCTGCTGCTGTCACGCTCCCGCAGCCCGCTGCATAAAAAAAGTGCCGATGCCAGAGAGCGGTGAGCGGCGGATTACTGCTTCAAATGTCTGGCCCTGATTGGGCCCCAGGCTGTGCCCACTCGGTAAGACGGCCCTGGCCGCGGTAGGTGACACTGCTGCTCTCTCTGCTGCGGCTGGCCGCTGGAGGAGGAGGAGGTGGGGGTGGCGTCGGAGCCGCAGAGAGAGAGCGGGACACGGTGATGTCACTGGTTGCTACACGCCGTCTGACAGGCAGAGGATGGGGGTCTGACAGGCAGAGGATGGGGGTCTGACAGGCAGAGGATGGGGGTCTGAGAGGCAGAGGATGGGGGTCTGAGAGGCAGAGGATGGGGTCTTAGAGGCAGAGGATGGGGGTCTGAGAGGCAGAGGATGGGGGTCTTAGATGGGGGTCTTAGAGGCAGAGGATGGGGGGTCTGACAGGCAGAGGATGGGGGTCTGAGAGGCAGAGGATGGGGGTCTGAGAGGCAGAGGATGGGGTCTGACAGGCAGAGGATGGGGGTCTGACAGGCAGAGGATGGGGGTCTGAGAGGCAGAGGATGGGGGTCTGAGAGGCAGAGGATGGGGGTCTGAGAGGCAGAGGATGGGGTCTTAGAGGCAGAGGATGGGGGTCTGAGAGGCAGAGGATGGGGGTCTGAGAGGCAGAGGATGGGGTCTTAGAGGCAGAGGATGGGGTCTTAGAGGCAGAGGATGGGGGTCTGAGAGGCAGAGGATGGGGGTCTGAGAGGCAGAGGATGGGGGTCTGAGAGGCAGAGGATGGGGTCTTAGAGGCAGAGGATGGGGGGTCTGAGAGGCAGAGGATGGGGGTCTTAGATGGGGGTCTTAGAGGCAGAGGATGGGGGGTCTGACAGGCAGAGGATGGGGGTCTGAGAGGCAGAGGATGGGGGTCTGAGAGGCAGAGGATGGGGTCTGACAGGCAGAGGATGGGGGTCTGACAGGCAGAGGATGGGGGTCTTAGAGGCAGAGGATGGGGGTCTGAGAGGCAGAGGATGGGGGTCTTAGAGGCAGAGGATGGGGGTCTTAGAGGCAGAGGATGGGGGGTCTGACAGGCAGAGGATGGGGGTCTGAGAGGCAGAGGATGGGGGTCTGAGAGGCAGAGGATGGGGTCTGACAGGCAGAGGATGGGGGTCTGACAGGCAGAGGATGGGGGTCTGACAGGCAGAGGATGGGGGTCTTAGAGGCAGAGGATGGGGGTCTGAGAGGCAGAGGATGGGGGTCTTAGAGGCAGAGGATGGGGGTCTGAGAGGCAGAGGATGGGGGTCTGAGAGGCAGAGGATGGGGTCTTAGAGGCAGAGGATGGGGGTCTGAGAGGCAGAGGATGGGGGTCTTAGAGGCAGAGGATGGGGGGTCTGACAGGCAGAGGATGGGGGTCTGAGAGGCAGAGGATGGGGGTCTGAGAGGCAGAGGATGGGGTCTGACAGGCAGAGGATGGGGGTCTTAGAGGCAGAGGATGGGGGTCTTAGAGGCAGAGGATGGGGGTCTGAGAGGCAGAGGATGGGGGTCTTAGAGGCAGAGGATGGGGGTCTGAGAGGCAGAGGATGGGGGTCTGAGAGGCAGAGGATGGGGGTCTGAGAGGCAGAGGATGGGGTCTTAGAGGCAGAGGATGGGGGTCTGAGAGGCAGAGGATGGGGGTCTTAGAGGCAGAGGATGGGGGGTCTGACAGGCAGAGGATGGGGGTCTGAGAGGCAGAGGATGGGGGTCTGAGAGGCAGAGGATGGGGTCTGACAGGCAGAGGATGGGGTCTTAGAGGCAGAGGATGGGGGTCTTAGAGGCAGAGGATGGGGGTCTGAGAGGCAGAGGATGGGGGTCTTAGAGGCAGAGGATGGGGGTCTGAGAGGCAGAGGATGGGGGTCTGAGAGGCAGAGGATGGGGTCTTAGAGGCAGAGGATGGGGGTCTGAGAGGCAGAGGATGGGGGTCTTAGAGGCAGAGGATGGGGGTCTTAGAGGCAGAGGATGGGGGTCTTAGAGGCAGAGGATGGGGATCTGACAGGCAGAATAGGGGGGCTGAGACAGACCACATAGCGCTGTCCCTCCTCTGCTCACCCTGCCCCCTCTCAGTGTGCTGGCATGTATGTACAGGATGCCAGGTACGGTACCTGATGGCCAGCAGTGTGGCAGCGCCGAGTCTCCCTCTAGATCCGGGGGTGCTCGCTGCTCCGCATGTTCTTTCTTCCCACTTCCCAGCCAGCCTGTTCTCCACTCCTCTGGCCCGGGCCGCGCGGCGCACGGTTCTTGAAGCAGAGGAGTTGGAGGCATCCAAGTTCTGGGGGGGGGAGGCAGACCTCATCTCTTCGGTGGTCAGGGAGCTTTTACATCCTCTCTGGCCACCTTCTCCGAATCCCTGCTGCTGTCACGCTCCCGCAGCCCGCTGCATAAAAAAAGTGCCGATGCCAGAGAGCGGTGAGCGGCGGATTACTGCTTCAAATGTCTGGCCCTGATTGGGCCCCAGGCTGTGCCCACTCGGTAAGACGGCCCTGGCCGCGGTAGGTGACACTGCTGCTCTCTCTGCTGCGGCTGGCCGCTGGAGGAGGAGGAGGTGGGGGTGGCGTCGGAGCCGCAGAGAGAGAGCGGGACACGGTGACGTCACTGGTTGCTACACGCCAAGCGGGGCGTCCCTAGCAACCAGTGATTTAGAATGATTTTATTACAGCGGCACTGTGTCAGCAGTGGCAGTGAGTGTGGCAGACTGGCAGGCAGTTGATTCCGGGACTGTCTATTGTCCCGGTTTGAAGGCTCCCGGGACACGGGACAAAAATGTATATTACGGGACGATCCCGGGCAAACCGGGACACGTGGTCACCCTAGTACCACCCCAATCTGCCCTATGCCACCATAACGTGCCCTATACCACCCCAACCTGCCCAATGCCACCCTAACTTGCCCTGTACCACCCCAACCTTTCCCATGCCATCCCAACTTGCCCTATGCCACCCTGACTTGCACTATACCAACCCAACCTGCCCTGTGCCACCCTAACTTGCCCTATACCACCCCAACCTGCCCTATGCAACCTCAACTTGCCCTATACCACCCCAAACTACCCTATATCACCCCAACATGCCCTATTCCACCTTAACCTGTCCTATACCACCCCACTACACCAACCTGCCACTATACCACTCTATACTACCCTAACCTGCCACTATACTGCGCTATACTATCATTTACAGGGGCTGGTTTGGGATGCGCCCCATGCCCGTGCCTGCTTGGTGCTGGGCAGCCTAGACAGAGGGAGGGTGACACCATGTTTTACCGCACCGGGTGACACCAACCCTAGTGACGCCACTGGGAACTGCAGCAGCGCTGAGAAAAGGAATCGGTGAAAACATTGGTCAGAGGGATAGAGCTGAGATGCTGCTTACCCTCATTTGTGCACCCACACGGGTATCCATACACTGGGGTCCTCAGAAAGGGAACCAAAAAGGGGGAGGCTAGTCATTTTAGGATGGAGGTAGGGGATCTATTACTTAACTTTCCTACACCAAATTTGGGGCGTATTTTCTCCAACTTATCGTCGGTAAGGGGTACAATATTGCTCCTGCTCAGTGGAAACAATATCCCCCAGAGTTAGGACATAGTTGTACATAGAGCTTTATCTTACATAGTCCTGACCCCTGCACTGCATTCACTATGTTGTATGTACGCTATACTCCTGACCCCTGTACTATATTTTCTATGTAGTACATTATACTTGCATCTCCTGCACTGTATATGCTAGGTCGTACATTATAGTCCTGACCCCTGCACTGTCTATGCTTTGCTGTACATTATATTCCTGTACCGTGCATGTTGTATGGTATACTCCTGGCCCCTGCACTAATGTTGTACATTATATTAAGCGGGACAACAAAGTCTTTAAAGCTGAGGTTCACCCTAAAAACATGTACCGTATTTATCAGCGTATACCGCGCACTTTTTTCCGTGGGTGCGCGATATACGCCGATACCCGTGCTGTGTTTGAACGCCGCCGCGACATATACCGAGCGCAGTACACTCGGCCAGGCTCGGCTCCGCTCGCGGTCATGCCCTGTGCCGCCTTTATGCGAGTAGAGCTGAGCGTGCCCGAGTGTACTGTGCTCGGTATATGTCGGTGGTGGCGTTCAAACACAGCGCAGGAAGCGGGGATCGGCTCAAAAACAGTGCGGGAGAAGCGGGGAGGACACCACCAAGGCCGCAGACGGACGCTGGACTGGACAAGGCCGCAGATGGACGCCGGGCAAGACACCGACGAGGGGCATTCAAACTAAGTATTTTCTTTTTTTTTCTTTAAATTTCCCTTCTAGGTTGGGGGTGCGCGCTATACGCCGGTGCGCGCTATATGATGATAAATACGGTATTTAACATTCCATTCAGCATAATTCCAACATTTACACTATGCTGTTTTTTTTGTGCTGTACATACCGTCTTATTGTTATTTTCCACCCGTCTTCCAGGTTCTCACTCCCGCGGGAGTAGGCGTTCCTATGCAGAGGCTAGATGATTGACGCCTTGTGAAAAACTACCCCCTGGCACATAAGGCGTGTCACCAGTTTTCTAAAAGTAGCCGAACTGCTAGTCGGCTCTATACGGCGCCTGTTCCTGCCGTGTAGAGCTGATTGCGCAGGCGCCGTATAGAGCCGGCTACTTTTGGAAAACTGGTGACGCGCCTTATGCGCTGGAAGGACGTTTTTCACAAGGCGTCAATCATCTAGCCTCTGCATAGGAACACCTACTCCTGCGGGAGTGAGAACCCCGAAGCCGGGTGGAAAATAACAATAAGACGGTATGTACAGCAACAAAAAAAACGGCATAGTGTAAATGTTGGAATTATGCTGAATGGAATGTTAAATACCGTATTTATCGCGGTATAGCGCGCTGCCGCGTATACCGCACACCCCTAAAGTTGCCCCCGAAATTCCTGTAAAAAAAAAAGTTATATGATTTTATTACTTACAGTTTTGGTGTCTTCCCAGCGTCCATCGTCCGGTCCGGCGTCCGTCTGCGGCCTCGGTGGTGTCCTCCCGGGCTTCTCCAGCGCGCGCCTCAAGTCGTGTCCCCGCTTCCCGCGCTCAGTTCGAACGCCTCCCCCGACATATACCGAGTGCAGTACACTCGGGTACATTCGGCAAGGCTCGGCTTCGCTCGCGCTCACGCTCTGTGACGTTTATGCGTGAGCATGAGCGAAGCAGAGCCTAGCCGAATGTACCCGAGTGTACTGCACTCGGTAAATGTCGGCGCAGGAATTCAAACTGAGCGCGGGAAGCGGCTATCGGCGTATATCGCGCACCCACGATTTTCCCCTTATTTTAAGGGGAAAAAAGTGCGCGATATACGCCGATAAATACGGTACATGTTTTTAGGGGGAACCTCCACTTTAAGTGATATTAAAAGCAGATTTTTTCCCCCTAGATAACAAACATACCATACTTACTTGCTCTGTGTAGTGGTCTTGCACAGAGCAGCCTTGATCCTCCTCTGTACATTATATTTCTGTACCGTGCATGTTGTATGGAATACTCCTGGCCCCTCTACTATGTTGTACATTAAATTAAGCAGGACAACAAAGTCTTAAAGTGATATTAAAAGCAGATTTTTTTCCCCCTAGATAACAAACATTCCATACTTACTTGCTCTGTGTAGTAATCTTGTACAGAGCAGCCTTGCTCCTTCTCTTCTCAGGTCCCCTGACGGCGCTTCTGGCTCCTCCCTCCTGCTGAGTAACCCTATAGCAAGCAGCTTGCTATGAGAGGCACCTGAGCCACTGCTCTGTGTGTCCATTCAGACACTGAGCACAGCTCAGCCCCCGTCCCTTCTCACTCCTCTTCAAAATCACAAATACTTGCTTAGTTCCAACAGTCCAATACCCGCGAGATCCCTCATCTGTGCTGGCATCTTCTCCCTGGATTCTTCCGGGTGCCCATCTTTGGCCTTTTTGATTGGCCAGTGCAGGAGCGCAGTCTTCCTGACACGCTAGCATTGTGCCTGGAATGTGAACTGAACTGCGCATGTGCAGCTCAGTATAGATTCCGCAGAGGATTGTAAATAGACAGGTAAGTTGCATGTCTCTTCTGCAATAAAAAGCCTGCCTTTTCGCAATTAAATAAAAAAAATGACCATTAGTTTAGCTTTAAAATGGGTAAACCCATGATCACGCAAGCACGCCGTAATTTGCCCAATACCCGATGCCAAATAGGAGGTAAATGATAAAAGATAATTATAAGACATAGCTTACCTGTATTGAAAAGTCATGTTGGTGATTTTGATTTTAATCTCCTCCCCATGGCGGTGCTCGCCAGTCATTTCGAAAAGCTTGTTCGCCATGCGCTCGTAAACTTTGGCATTGCGCTTAGTTTGCTTCAGCTCCTCAAAGAATTCCTCCCAGACCAACATGAGACCTCTCATCTCTGCGTCTGTCCAGTTGCGGGCTCTCCTGTGCTTTTCGCTCTGTGAGGAGAGCAGGTAACCTGGTACCTCAGATGCAGCCATTGCCCACAGTGCCAGCTGAGAGGGGATTTAAAAGAGCTGCCAGCACAGGGCACCTTTTAAGTAGAGGACACCCCCCCTCTCTCGTAAAGGCAGCCCAATGCTTCAGGCAGAACTGATGCCTTTGAATGACAACAGAGCATATGAAACCCTTTTGCAACAGCTTGAAGTCTGAGAGCATAAAATGGGGCCTACATCTGACAGGCTGGAATTTAGTTAAAAGCTTTTAAACAGGAAAACGTCATATTGATGTCACGTTCCCATAGCAACAGAGCAACTGCATAAGCTACAACAACAAAAACCTTTTAACTGAAAGCCAAATAATCAGGACAAAGTTGACAGGCCTTCAATATTAAAGCTTTTAAACACTTAAAAAAAAAAGGGTTCGGCAATGAAAGCTCTGCACAGTCTTTGGGGTCAGGCTTCTGGAAGAAGCTTTTAAGTTCTTTATTGCAGTTTTTTCCAAAGCAAGCAGGAGAGAGGGAGAGAGAGAGAGAGAGAGGGGAAGGGAGACCAAATACACACAAAGAAAGCTCTCCAGTCAGAATGTTAATTAAAGTCTGTGTTGCAGGGATATGCAGTGCAGCTAAATGTATTCTGGAGGTTTTCTATCAGTATTACATGAACTATATTCACTATCACGGCAGGCAAATGGAAGAGATTGCTTGCCACAATGCTAGACCAATAACTACTTGCAGCCTTAAGTATTAAAGGGTTACTCCACCCTAAACTGCAATTTCAGCATCTGGTAGATACCGATAATGAGTGTAACTACAAATCATGATGTTCCATAATGAAATTTTGATCCCCCCTGTTCTCAATCCACTGGACTGTATTTAGAGTGATGAGCAAACTAAGGCCCAGATTCTTAAAGGACTTACGACGGCGCAGCGCCATGTACGCCGTCGTAAGTCCTAATCTGACCCGTCGTATCTATGTGACTGATTCTTAGAATCAGTTACGCATTGATATCCATTAGATCCGACAGGCGCAAGTCTCTTACGCCGTCGGATCTAAACTGCAATTTTTTTTGGCCCGCTGGGTGGCGCTTCCGTCGAATTCCGCGTCAAGTATGCAAATTAGCTAGATACGCGAATTCCCGAACGTACGCGCGGCCGACGCGGTAAAGTTACGATGTTTACGTTAGGCTTTTCCCGGCATAAAGTTGCCCCTGCTATATGAGGCGCAGCCAATGTTAAAAATATATAGGAAATACAGCGCAGGTCTGTGAATGTAATTTATAATGACGTAAATCAAAATAAATAAATAAGTGTGGCTGCTGCAGCAAAAAAATGTTAGATAAACAAATAATATCAATTGTAAAAGGAATGAATGCTGCGCTGCTAGTATGATGTGTATAAATGATTCAATACCAACATAATCAGGTAAAATTAAACACACCACAATACACAAAGTGCTTAAAATGTGCAAAAAATATCAAAAGAGAAAATAGTGCACTGAAATATATAGTCCTTATAGCTGAGATCAGCTAAAAATGATTGAACGTGTAATCTTCATGTAAACACCCGAGTTGTGTTGGAAAAAATTCACAGCAAGTGTAAGATAGCTGATTGAAGAACCTCCACCTCAAGTAAATAATCTGCTTACCGAACACCAAATAATAAATCACATGTAGTACTGATAGATAACCTCCGTTCTCCAGCTAGGTTCCTCCACACCAGATGGAATTGATGGATAGTCCTTAGCCAGAACGCACTCATGCGTTGAACCCAGGAGTAAGAACAAGAAGGGCAAACATAGAGTAGTACTGCTAACAAAACGATTTATTGGTAGAACATAAAATATTGCACTCACATGTCCAAAGTAGTAGGTAGAAGTGGAGATGACTATGATGATGACAGTGATATTGACGAAAGAAACCAATTTTATCCATTGAGGGATAGGGATGGACCACGTAATACTAGTCAAGTAGACTATGAGAGGGCTAACCAGATTCAAGAACTCTACAGGTTAGGCCCCTCAAGAGATTTCCCTTTAGACCAACTAGGCACTCGTACAAACGATCAATGGGGTTTTCCCAGGACCAATCACGGTGTGAAAAGACCTGTAGAAAACAAAGAGGGTGCAGAGGGGGGAGGAGAACAAGACCCAAAGAAACAAAGGATGTAGGGGGTTTGGGCATTTATAATTTGAGTTCCCACACTTTGACACAATTAGAACTGTCACTGTTAGACAGAGGACTCAAATTTGCCCCTCCCAAAAAAATGAATAAATTCTCCACGTATATGGATGTTCATCGTTATATACGGAAAATTAATATCAAGCGCTATTTCGCTGGCCTCCCTGATCAAGATAGAGCAATAGCTCAGCATCCCTCTATCCAGTCAGGGTTGGCTAATGCATCCACATGGAATCCTCCAGGGACGTTAGCACCATCCCTTAGGGTCTTTAGGGATGTTGTACTCAGAGACTTAGAATCTATCAAGGTAACCAATCAGAAAATGGACCAGGAACTTATTAAGGGTCTAGACTCCCTATGTAACAATAGCCAAATAGTTATCCGTCCAGCGGACAAGGGAGGAGGCATTGTTGTCATGGATCGTTCGAAGTATATCGAAGGCACTATGAAATTGGTGGATGATCGAGATACTTATTCACTCCTTATGGGCAACCCAGTGAATCAATATCAAAAAGAACTGGAGGTGCTAGTTAAGAAAGGCTCTGACCTAGGTATACTGGGTGAAAAAGAACGGGAATTTCTTATTCCCAGGGCACCTAGAACCCCAATTCTCTATTGTTTACCAAAGATTCATAAAAGCCTCACTTGCCCCCCTGGACGTCCGATAGTCAGTGGCATTGACTCGGTTACGTCCAGGGTGGGCAAATACATTGATCATTTCTTACAACCCTTGGTCCAACAAATGCCATCATACCTGAAAGATACCAAGCAGGTCATCAATATGCTGTCTCAGATCCAGCCGAATGATGACACTTGGCTGGTGACAGCTGACGTAAGCTCATTATATACTATCATTTCACATGAGTTAGGTATATCAGCTGTCAAATATTATTAGATGCTCTCTCTGACGTACCTCAAGGACAGAGAGAATATTTGATTGAACTTTTGGAATATGCCGCTGGACATAATTATTTCTGGTTCAATCACAATTTCTACCAGCAAATTAGAAGTGTCGCCATGGGCGCAAAATATGCGCCGAGTCTTGCCAACTTATTCATGGCTAAATGGGAGGAGGATGTCGTCTATAAGGACCGGAACCCACACATCCTGTTGTGGGCAAGGTATATCGACGACATCCTCCTCCTATGGAATGGCACTAAACTCCAACTGGATGAATTTATAGGTTCCCTTAATGATAATGATAGGGGCATCCATCTCGTTCACGAGATGGACAGGGAAACCATCAACTTCCTTGACCTTACCATCATTAAGAAGGAGGGTAACTTTCAAACACAAACACACTTTAAGAAGACGGACAGGAACTCCTTCATTCCGGTGGGGAGTTGCCACCATAAGAGTTGGCTTAATTCTGTACCCAAGAGCCAATTTATCAGAATGAGGAGGAACTGCACGTCACTTGAGGATTACCAATCCCAATCTCAAGTCCTTAAAATTAGACTGGTTAAGAAGGGTTATGAACCCACCAGCTTGGACACTGTGAGGAAGGAGGTTGCTGATATGGACCGTTCAAAACTTTTAGATTCCGCCACTAGGCCACGCCGGGAAGGCCCTATTGTACCTTTTGTCACTAATTACTCCACCCAGCATTATCTTATTAAGAAGATTATTAAAAAGCACTGGCATTTGCTGGGCAATGACAGGACAATTAGCACTTTCCTTCCGGCCAACCCTCAGATTATATTCAGAGGTGTCCCTTCATTAAGGGATAAATTAGCACCAAACGTTGTTGATCCGCCAACTAAAAAGGTCTCTTTTTTCCAGAGAGGCATTTCTGGATATCACCAATGTCGCAGATGTCAAATCTGTACATTAAACAAAGCTGTACCTAAAAAAACTCTGAGATTTATGTCAACTAGTACCTTGAGAGAGCATTCCATCGAACCATTCATTACCTGCAGCTCTATGGGTATAGTCTATTTGCTACAGTGCCCTTGCGGGTTGCAATATATAGGCCGAACCAAGAGATCCATGCAGGTCAGATTGGGAGAACACGTAACCAATATAAGATCAGGGTTCCCAAATCATTCAGTATCACACCATTATGATTTGTGTCACAATAGGAATCCTGAGGGAACTTTGTTCCTGGGCATAGACAAGTATGATGCCCATTGGAGAGGTGGTTCTCTAGTAAGAGAACTATCCAGGCTAGAAATGGCCTGGATACACCGTGTTCGTACATATACTCCATATGGATTAAATATAGATGTTGATGTCAACGCGTTTATTGACAACAGTTAGGTTATCCCACATTATGAATACTTAGTATCATTTCTGAAGTACATGTTGTGAACCTGACTTGACATCTGGGGTATCAGGACTTCCTTAAAAATGTTTTTTCTTTTTACTTTTTCTGGTTTTAACTTATTTTCTGTTTCTAAATCTGCACCTATGTGTGCCATATCAGCTCAATCTGATGCATCGCTTTTTCAAATTTTAACTGATTTTTGTCTTTGTTATTCCGATCATTTTCTGCCATACATGATCGGATGTTTTTATATTTTTTATATATTTTATATTGTCACACAGTTGGATCATGAGTGGATTCAATGATATGAGTCCCTTTGGACCTAACTTAATATTTTAAACATTTAATGTCATCACATTGTCAACCAGTGATGGGTTTGGGATTTATACTTTAATGAGTGCCTATACCTTGGCCTAACGCTGGTTGAATGTTGTTGTTTTTTAACCAAGATACACCTATAAATTGAGGTGTATTTTACGCTGAAAGGTCTGCGGTATATGACCTAAGTCGGTTCAATCTGATTAATTAGAATGACCGTAACTAATAATCCTTTCGGTTTAGTAAATAATTTATATCAAATTTTTTATATAATTTTTTACATATCTTTTAGCCTTAGTGACTAGCTGCTATACAATTTTATTCAATATAATATTGAGAATTATTGTTGGCACCAACATTCAATGTTGTTGGGATATACACTATTTGGGCTAGGATCCCTCATTAAAAATGGCGGATCTGTGTCCACGATCCCCGGAAGTCAAGTCTGGGCGGTCCTACTGACACTGAATGCACATAAGTAGTGGCGAGTCAGCACGCCGCTCGTGCCCCTGGAAGATGTCATCTCATTGACGAAACGGCGTAGGGAGGAACGGCGTGCTGACGTCATCACTGTTTGCCCGCGACTATCCGGAAGGAACGAGCGGACTATTCAAGCCGGCCGGCTTTACATTTAAAACACACGCCTTTGTACTACTTTGGACATGTGAGTGCAATATTTTATGTTCTACCAATAAATCGTTTTGTTAGCAGTACTACTCTATGTTTGCCCTTCTTGTTCTTACTCCTGGGTTCAACGCATGAGTGCGTTCTGGCTAAGGACTATCCATCAATTCCATCTGGTGTGGAGGAACCTAGCTGGAGAACGGAGGTTATCTATCAGTACTACATGTGATTTATTATTTGGTGTTCGGTAAGCAGATTATTTACTTGAGGTGGAGGTTCTTCAATCAGCTATCTTACACTTGCTGTGAATTTTTTCCAACACAACTCGGGTGTTTACATGAAGATTACACGTTCAATCATTTTCAGCTGATCTCAGCTATAAGGACTATATATTTCAGTGCACTATTTTCTCTTTTGATATTTTTTGCACATTTTAAGCACTTTGTGTATTGTGGTGTGTTTAATTTTACCTGATTATGTTGGTATTGAATCATTTATACACATCATACTAGCAGCGCAGCAGCCAATGTTAAGTATGGCCGTCGTTCCCGCGTCGAAATTTTAAAAAGTTACGTCGTTTGCGCAAGTCGTCCGTGAATGGGGCTGGACGTCATTTACGTTCACGTCGAAACCAATGATGTCCTTGCGACGTCATTTGGAGCAATGCACACTGGGATATTTTATTCATTTAAATGATACACGCCCCCTACCCACCGAATTTGAATTCCGCCGGGTGATTTAAGCTACGCCGCCGCAACTTTACAGGCAAGTGCTTTGTGAATAAAGCACTTGCCTGAAAAACTTGCGGCGGCGTAACGTAAATCGGATACGTTACGCCACCGCAGAGATACGCCCAGTGTACAAGAATCTGGGCCTAAGTGTGCCATGGTGAAAGTTGAGGCCTGCCATGAGAAAAACTGCCCTGCAAAGTAGGGTTGCCACCTGTCTGGGATTCACCCGGACAGTTCGGGTTTTAGATCTTGTGTTCGGGTTTCAATCCACCTAAATCCTGGACACATCAGTGGCAGTCCTGCAGCACCAGTCCTTCTATCTCCTTCTCCCCTCCCGTCGGCTTTCAGCGCTTCAAATTATATCGGTGGGGGGAACATTAACTTGGGTACAGACTGGCCTTGGGGGATTATACTGGTGGACAAACTGACCTGGGGGGATTATACTGGGGGACAGACAGACCTGGCAGGATTATACTGGGGGACAGACAGACCTGGCAGGATTACACTGGGGGACAGACAGACCTGGCAGGATTACACTGGGGGACAGACTGACCTGGGAGGATTATACCTGGGGACAGACTGACCTGGCAGGATTATACTGGGGCACAGACAGACCTGGGAGGATTATAATGGGGGACAGACAGACCTGGGGGGATTATACTGGGGGACAGACTGACCTGGGAGGATTATACTGGGGGACAGACAGACCTGGGAGGATTATAATGGGGGACAGACAGACCTGGGGGGATTATACTGGGGGACAGACTGACCTGGGAGGATTATACTGGGGGACGGACAGACCTGGGAGGATTATAATGGGGGACAGACAGACCTGGGGGGATTATACTGGGGGACAGACAGACCTGGGGGGATTATACTGGGGGACAGACTGACCTGGGAGGATTATACTGGGGGACAGACAGACCTGGGAGGATTATACTGGGGGACAGACAGACCTAGCAGGATTATACTGGGGGACAGCCTGACCTGGGAGTATTATACTGGAGGACAGACTGACCTGGGAGTATTATACCGGGGGACAGACAGACCTGGGAGGATTATACCTGGGGACAGACTGACCTGGCAGGATTATACTGGGGCACAGACAGACCTGACAGGATTATACTGGGGGACAGACAGACCTGTCAGGATTATACTGGGGGACAGACAGACCTGGGAGGATTATACTGGGGACAGACTGACCTGGCAGGATTATACTGGGGGACAGACTGACCTGGGAGGATTATACTG
Source organism: Rana temporaria (assembly GCF_905171775.1). Classification (NCBI taxonomy): domain Eukaryota; kingdom Metazoa; phylum Chordata; class Amphibia; order Anura; family Ranidae; genus Rana; species Rana temporaria. Next base: position 623,766,534 of record NC_053489.1, on the reverse strand, counting down.
GGGGACAGACAGACCTGGGGGGATTATACTGGGGGACAGACAGACCTAGCAGGATTATACTGGGGGACAGGTTGACCTGGGAGTATTATACTGGAGGACAGACTGACCTGGGAGTATTATACCGGGGGACAGACAGACCTGGGAGGATTATACCTGGGGACAGACTGACCTGGCAGGATTATACTGGGGGACAGACAGACCTGGGAGGAGTATACCGGGGGATAGACTGACCTGGGAGGATTATACTGGGGGACAGGTTGACCTGGGGGATTATACTGGGGGATAGATGGACCTGGGGGGGGGGGGGGGGTGTACTGGGGGACAGACTGACCAAGGAAGGATTATACTGAAGGACAGATTGACCTGGGGGGGATTATACTGGGGGATAGATGGACCTGGGGGAGATTATACTGGGGGATAGATGGACCTGGAGGGGTGTACTGGGGGACAGACTGACTAAGGAGGGATTATACTGGAGGACAGACTGACCTGGGGTGGATGTACTGGGGGGGACATACTGACCTTGTTTGGTTTAACTATGCTCCTTAAACTTCTCCCATTTTTGCCACACCCACTGTAGCAACACAGGATGCTACATGTACTGCAATACTAATTTTCTTGGGCACCCAAAAGGTGTCTTAGGTCTTTCACAGTCCTATAGCATAAACTACAAAATAAATTGTTATGCGCAGCCAGTGCAGGCCCAAGACATTGTGCTGCCTGGGACCAAGAATGAAATGCTGCCCCCCCCAGAAAAAATCACACCAACCAAAAGGCCCCCACATTCATTATTTTATATCATGATAACTAAAGGGGACCCGTCATGGCTCTATACATGTATACAGGAGTATAAAGAGGACCTGTCCTTGCTCTATACATGTATAGGAGTATAAAGAGGACCTCTCATGGCTCTATACATGTATAAAGGAGTATAACGAGGGCCTGTCATGGCTCTATAGATGTATAAAGAGGGCCTGTCATGGCTCTATACATGCATATAGGCATATAAAAGTACCTGCCATGGCTCTATACATGTATCCAGGAGTATAAAGGGACCTGTGAATTGCCGGCGGCCACAATGTCTTTTGCGCAAACTAATCAATGTACGCTAATTGTGTTTTTTTTTTTTGGTACCAAAAATATGTAGAAGAATACATATTGGCCTAAACTGAAGAAAATAGTTTATTTTTCTAAATTTTGGGGATATTTATTATAGCAAAAAGTTAAAAAATATATATATTTATAGCACAAAAAATAAAAACCGCAGAGGTGATCAAATATCACCAAAAGAAAGCTCTATTTGTGGGAAAAAAAGGACATCAATTTTATTTGGGTAGCGGAGCTGGCGGAACGGGCTGGTGGGCATCAGTATGCTGCCCCCCTAAAAGTGCTGCCTGGTACCCATGGTACCACTCGGTCCCATCATAGGGCCGGCCCTGTGCGCAGCTAAAGTGTTTGGGTTTGGCTTGATGAAAAATGGCAACCCTACTGCAAAGCCCTCCATGTGGCGAAAGACTGCCACACAGAAACTTGGTGATTGGGAAAGTGTGCCCTGCAGACACTTAAACAAATGAACATGTTGAGAATAGATTCCATTGATTTGAATATACGTACCGGGATATATAGAGGGGCATGTCTTAAAATATAAAGTAATTTGGGAAGGAGTATCTTTTTTTACCAGGTTTATTCATCCCACGATTCCAAGGGAAAGATGAGACCAGGTCTGTGTTTTGGTTTTTAGGAGGTCTTATAGGGGGTTCAAGGTTGAGGCCTATATAATCCATTAAAGATTGGGAGATTTATATGCCCAGGTATCTGATCTTGCTGGCTCTGACCAGGGGGACTGCTGTGGAGGCACCTATATCCAATGGGAGGATTTGGGACTTGGCCCAATTAATCTGCAAACCATAGAATACCCCAAATTGCTTGAAAAGCTGCAAAGCAGCCTAGAGTGATGGGCCAGCGTCCCTCAAATACAAAAGCATATCATCTGCATACAGACTAATGACCTCAGTCACCTGTCCAATACAAAAGGCCTTTAATATCTGCGTGTGCCCTGATAGCTATGGCGAGGGTTTCCACAGCCAGAGCGTATAATATTGGGAATATGGGGCAGCCTTGATGGGTGCCGCGATAGAGAGAGAAGGAATCTGAAACCCTACAATTGACTTGATCCAGGCAGTGGTATCCTGGTATAGGAGTTGGAGCCATTTAATAAATTTCGGGTTGAAGCCAAACCTACAGAGAAATTCCCACGGAGTTGAACGCCTTTGCGTACCTGCGAACTGCCCTGCGAACCAATATCGTGGGTTGGAGATTCATGAAGAGTCTCCTGAGATTGAATGATGTATTCTTGTTGTATGAACCCTGTCTGATTTGGATGTATTAAACGTGTAACCACTACCAGGGGCTTATAGTCAAGATGGACCATGTAGGCGAGCAATTTACCAGCACATTCACCACGCTCAAAAATGCGTTGCTTACTGAAAAATATTAGCTGTTTGGCTTTCAAATTGTAATTGTTCAGTGAGTCTAGTCTGCATTCTCATGAGGGAAGTATTGATGGCAGAAGGGTCAGTCAGAAAGACCTGTTCAAGGAATTTCTGATGTTCCTCCACCTGTTGAAGTACTAGTTTAGAAGATGCCTTGTGCCTATTAATGCATGAGGAGAGGATCATGCGGGCATATAATTTAAAAATATGTAAAAAGGTACTACAGCGCTATTACTAAAACCATATAAAATACTAAAGATAAGCTGCAGACACGTGAGGTGCACAAAACCAAAGTGAATAAATAAGAAAATATTGTGTTGCGCTGATAATCAAGTAAAAAATTGCATACATATATATATACCATATACATAAATAAGAACCCCCTACACCTCAAATCAGGGAGGTATATGTGCAAAAGATAAACAAAAACCACTAAAAAACTATAATGTGAAAAAGTTCTAATAGAACCAGCAAAAATAGTTCATGGAAAAAACACAGTTCAGTACATAGGCTAATAGGAGACAGGTGTGAGATCCACAGTCCTCTGGTGTGCAGCTATCATTATAGCAAAAAAAAAAAAAAAAAAAAAACATTTCCCTTCTGGACTCCCCGATTAAACACAGGATATCAGCCGCTCATAAGGAGAAAAGAAAGATATATGGTGCAAATAACGTAATAAAATGGGTACCCATGAATAAGTCAAGTGGCTATTGACGATACGCGTGGGGGAGAAGCCGAGTGACGCGATCGACGGTTGACTCCGTCCTTCTGAGGAGATCGTAGCACTGAGCGGCGTTCAATGACTGATTGCAGATGAGCCTTTTTACCATCGAGGTTCCGTGAGTGCAATCATTGTATTGCAGGGTTCATTTCCCATTTTATTACGTTATTTGCACCATATATCTTTCTTTTCTCCTTATGAGCGGCTGATATCCTGTGTTTAATCGGGGAGTCCAGAAGGGAAAGGTTTTTTTTTTTTTTGCTATAATGACAGCTGCACACCAGAGGACTGTGGATCTCACACCTGTCTCCTATTAGCCTATGTACTGAACTGTGTTTTTTCCATGAACTATTTTTGCTGGTTCTATTAGAACTTTTTCACATTATAGTTTTTTAGTGGTTTTTGTTTATCTTTTGCACATATACCTCCCTGATTTGAGGTGTAGGGGGTTCTTATTTATGTATATGGTATATATATATGTATGCAATTTTTTACTTGATTATCAGCGCAACACAATATTTTCTTATATAATTTAAAAGCTTCCCACACCGCCCAAACCGATGCCAACCCCTGGTTAGTGCGGAAATAGTATACCCATTCCCTATGGATTTTCTCCAGATCTGACATAGTAGAAAGCCAGAAGGGGTTCAGCTAACCCCTGAGTAGGCAAGCGTAAAGTAGCCCAATATGGGGAGTGGTCAGAAAGCACCCTGACGCCAAACCCCACATCAAGTAGATTAGGCAAAAGAGCTGGCGAAACGAGGAGCAAGTCGATGTGGGATTACTTATTACTTATACCTCCAGGTGTCCACCAGGGTAAACTCTGAAAGGAACCTTCCAAATCTAGTAAGCAAAGGTGGAGTTGACACATGGTTAATGGGACTGAGTTTATCTAGGCTGGGATTTATTGTCATGTTAAAGTCCCCCATCCACATAGCAGGAACTGTGGGGTGCTGAGCCATAAAGGCCACCCCCTCCTGTAATACAGTAAACTGGAATGGTGGAGAAATATAAAATGTCATCAGGAGAATTTCCAAGACACTAGTAGTGACATGCAAAAATAATCACTGACCCTGGGGGTTGCACTGCAGGTTGTGGAGAATACAGAATACAAATACAGAAAGGTTTCTTCACAGCAAGAGATGTGAAAATGTGGAACAGACTCCCTCCAGAGGTGGTTCTGGCCAGCTCAGTAGATTGCTTTAAGAAAGGCCTGGATTATTTCCTAAATGTACAGAATATAACTGGGTACTGACATTTATAGGTAAAGTTGATCCAGGGAAAATCCAATTACCTCCCGGGATCGGGAAGGAATGTTTCCCCTGCTGTAGCAAGTTGGAACATACTTTGCTGTTTTTTTGTTTTTACCTTCCTCTGGATCAACTGTGGGTATGGGATTGAGTAAAAAGCATTGTATGATGTTATTTGGTATTTATTTTTTATGGTTGAACTAGAATGACTTGTGTCTTTTTTCAACCTGACTAACTATGTAACTATGTTGACTGTGTTGTACTATACCCTTTTATTCCACTGAATTTCTTAATCTCCCCAACGGTATGATTATGTCAGATTTTTGATGCTCAAAGCGGTACAATTGTTTTGCATGGAAATTTGGTGTTTTATATTGTAGGCCTGTAATTCTTAGGAATAACACACTTAAAGGAGTTGCAAATATTTTTTTTTTTTTTTGCTGAAATGACTGTTTACAGGGTATAGAGACATAATAGTTAACTGATTCCTTTTAAAAACGATTAAAAATAGATAAAAATCAATCATATAATGTACCTGTAGTTTCTGCATGTTTCCTGCTTCTCTGCTGTACAGAGCCACAGAGCCAATACAGGGCAGTGATGGTTTGGAAAACGAAACTGATTGGTGCTGAGGGGTTTTAGACACACGGTAATCACACCTCCTTGATTAGTGACCACAGAGAGAAATCTCCCAGTACTGTGGTTATCAGGAAACAGACAACCAGGAAGTGTGGAGATCAGAGAAGAATTACAGCAACTTGAGAGCAAAAACTAACAATGAGGACATGAAAACAGCACTGCATTACAGGTAAAGGAAGCTATTAAGTAAAAAAAAAAATCCTTTACAAACCCTTTAAAATCTGTCCAACAATGGTCTAGTAGACATCCTGGGTATGATAAAGACTGAAACACGAAATCATAAAATAATAAATAACTATAAATAATTATAACAATTAATTAATAATAATAATGTAATCAATAATGTAATCAAATCAAAGATACTGAAATTTGCTCAGTTGCAGAATTGTTGCTGTCATTACTTTCAGTGGTTGATTTCCCCACATATCACTATCACTCTTCTACAAGTAATTCAAATTTATTATCGCTTTTGACGTAAAAAAGGGACAGTTTTTGGTTGCTATGGACATTCTCAAGTTTGCAGGCAGAAATAACAGTATATATAATATAAAACTGCATGCAGGGCACTGGACAAATCTGTAAGATTACAGTGTACTGTATGTGTTTTTTACTTTTTGAATTTGGCGCTGGGTACCGTCCAGGGGCGGACTGACCATTGAGGAACTCGGGCACTGCCCGAGGGACCCATGCCACTAGGGGGCCCCATCAGGGTTGCCAGGCTCATTAAAACCAGGGACAGTATGTAAAAATCTGTGTTTTTTTTACATCTGTCCCTGATATGTCCAAAACCTACATGCTTTTGATGTGAAAATCCCGAGATTTTAGCTGCCCCGCCTCTGTACTGCCACCTGGCTTGGTGGCCATCTGTAAGCCTGGGGGCCCCATAATCTTCTTTTGCCCGGGGGCCCCATGAGTTGTCAGTCCGCCCCTGGTACCGTCCCCATGCTTTGCGCCGCTTGCAGGGAACAGAGCCCAGCACAGTGATAGATCGAGCGGAGTACACAGCCTGCAGACACAGCAGGAGGACATTGCAGGATCCTGGGGACAAGGTGAGTAACTGTGCCTGGATCCTGTGATGCAATCCTGAGTGTGGCTCGGGGTTACCACTTTTGGTAATGAAAATTCACCGGCGAGCGACACTCTGGAATACCGCCAGGGAGGTTAAAGTCCATCTTCTGAGAACCTGTGACAGGGTTCCAAATAAAGGGAATCTCCACCACTCTGCCAGTTTACATAGCACTTAGTTGGTCCTTACTACATCACTCCCATGCCTGGACTGACCACAAGGTCTGACTTTCTTCTGTATATATCACCTCACAAAAAGGGAAGCGAGTCACACACAGGGGAAGAACATCACAGAACAAACCTTAAGTGGAGTTCCACCCATTTTGTTTAACTTGTGATCAATCCAATGCCCATCCTCATCTATATTTCGAATGGCTAATAGTTTATTTTTTCTAAATACCTTTTTTTCCTTTTTGTATGGAGCATTTCTAGCTCCAGCTGCCTAGGCGATTCCCATGGACTCCTGGGATATCGGCGTCATCTATTCTAGGAGTCAATGGGAATCATTAATACCATCATTTTGTGTGCTTTTAATACCAGAAATAAAGCGACCAGGATGTCCTGATCGACAGGTTGTTAGAGCAACTGGGCGGGAACTTTCGCCACCGCCATTGCTATAGCAACGTGTCAGGATGAAAGAATCACAAAAATGAATACAAGAGGGCTTCAAATACTCACAGCAGAGATGTACCCTGCCTGCTTCCGAGATCAGGTTAGGTTTAAACGACCAGAACTTAGCGGCCAATCCCAAAAACATCTAGGGGGCAAAACATTTACAGTATTTATCGGCGTATAACACACACTTTTCCCCCCTGAAAACCGGGGGAAAATCACGGGTGCGTGTTTTAATGCCGGAGTAGAAGGAGGTGGACGAGCACCGTCATGTACTGTTTACTCGGCTCTGACGTCACACACACGTCCCGCCCCTGGAACCGGCATTGGACCGGTGTTCTGTCAATCACTGGAGCAGGTCCAATGGCGATGGTGGAGGCGGGACTGTGTATGTGACTGCTGACGGAGTACAGAAGATGACGGCTCAGTGATTGTGGCAGGGGTTTTGCCCCTCCTGATGAGATGGTGAGGCTGCAGATAGGCATCGAGCTGCATTAGATGGGCGCAGATCAGACTGCAGATGGGCACAGAGGCTGCATTGATGCTGCAGATGGGCATCAGGCTGCATTGGGTGGGCGCAGATTAGGCTGCAGATGGGTACTAATCTGGCTGCACATCCTTCCTGAGGGCTGGTGCCCAGAATTGGACAGCATACTCCAGGTGCGGCCGGAGCAGAGTCTTGTAGATTGGGAGAATTATTATTTTATCTCTGGAGTTAATCCCCTTTTTTAATGCATGCCAATATTCTGTTTTCTTGGTTAGCAGCAGCTTGGCATTGCATGCCAGTGCTGAGCCTATCCTCTACGAGGTCCCCAGATCCTTTTCCATCCTAGATTCCCCCAAAGGTTCTCCCCCCAGTGTATAGATTGCATTCATATTTTTGCCACCCAAATGCATTATTTGACATTTTTCTACAACAAACCTTATTTGCCATGTAGTTGCCCACCCCATTCATTTGTTCAGATCTTCTTGCAAGGTTTCCACTGGGGATGAGCTTCGCGTTCGATACGAACGTATGTTCGACTCGAACATTGGTCGTTCGATGAAACCCGAACAAAACTGGTCGTTCCCGCCAAATTCGAGTGACGTAAAACGTCCCATAATTCACTGCGGCGTTGAGCGCTGATGATTGGCCAAGCATGCTGTATGTCCCGCATGCTTGGCCAATCACAGCGTGCCAAAAACGAAGAGCCATAATTGGCCAAAGCCAGGGTGGCTTTGGCCAATTATGGCTCAGGGGGATTAGTACACGCCCCACACTATAAAAGGCAGCCTGCACGGCGGCCTCGTGTAGTGTGTTCTGGCTTTGTTACAGAGCAGAGCAGTCAGACAGTTAGAGAGAGAGAGATAGATAGAGACACAGTGTCTTTTCTACCAGATAGATAGATAGATATATTGATAGATAGAGCAGGAAGGCTAGTCAGTATAGTTTAATCTACAGTTTGTAGAGAATATATTCACATCCCTAGGAGTTGTCAATATATTTATAAACTGTATAGCTCAGCTAGATCTGCTATTAGTATCTGTCAGGCAGGAGTTTGTTCTACATGCAGTGCTCTAACGTGTTGTATTGCCTGCATTAGGGATTAGCTTTAAAATATTAGTCTGTGTTATTCAACATGTGCTAGTTAATTGCACATACACGCATTACCTGTTACTGCACGTGTGCAATTTATTTGCACAGAAACGCAGTCGCTGTTAATGCAACTGGGCTATTGAATTGCACAGAAACGCAGTCATTCTTACTGCGTGTGTGCTGTTTAATAGCAACTAAACGCAATTGGTGTCACTGCGTGTGTACTGTTAAATAGCACTTGCGCGCAGTCGCCATTACTGTGCGGGTGCTGTTTAATACCACCTAAACGCAGTTGGTTTCCCTGTGTGTGTGCTGTTACATAGCACTTGAGCGCAGTCGCTCTTACTGCGCGGGTGCTGTTTAATACCACCTGAACGCAGTTGGTGTGACTGCGACTATTTTGTTACATAGGACCTGAACGCAGTCGCTCTTACTGTGCGGGTGTTGTTTAATACCACCTGAACGCATTTGTTGTGACTGCGACTATTTTGTTACATAGGACCTGAACGCAGTCGCTCTTACTGTGCGGGTGCTGTTTAATACCACCTAAACGCAGTTGGTGCGACTGCGACTATTTTGTTACATAGCACTTGAGCGCAGTCGCTCTTACTGTGTGGTTGCTGTTTAATACCACCTGAACGTAGTTGGTGTGACTGCGACTATTTTGTTACATAGCACTTGAGCGCAGTCGCTCTTACTGTGCGTTTGCTGTTTAATACCACCTGAACGCAGTTGGTGTGACTGCGACTATTTTGTTACATAACACTTGAGCGCAGTCGCATTACTGTGCGGTTGCTGTTTAATACCACCTGAACGCAGTTGGTGTGACTGCGACTATTTTGGTACATAGCACTTGAGCGCAGTCGCTCTTACTGTGCGGTTGCTGTTTAATACCACCTGAACGCAGTTGGTGTGACTGCGACTAGTTTGTTACATAGCACTTGAGCGCAGTCGCTCTTACTGTGCGGGTGCTGTTTAATACCACCTAAACGCAGTTGGTGTGACTGCGACTATTTTGTTACATAGCACTTGAGCGCAGTCGCTCTTACTGTGTGGTTGCTGTTTAATACCACCTGAACGCAGTTGGTGTGCCTGCGACTATTTTGTTACATAGCACCTGAACGCAGTCGCTCTTACTGCGTGTGTGCAGTTTACTAACACCTGAACGCAGTTGGTGTGATTGTGCCTGTTTTGTTACATAGCACCTGAACGCATAAATATGGCTGGAAGGACAAAGAGAGGCAGAGAGTCACGAGGGCAAGTAGGCTCTGCATCTAGAGGTAACGCTGATGGTGGATGTGGTGCATCCTCTTCAGCACGTGGCCGTGGCCGCTCGTCCTTTTCGGGAGCTGGCCGTGTTGAGCCTCAACATGCAGAGAAATTAGTTGAGTGGATGACCAAGCCGTCCTCATCCTCCTCATCCTCTCTCACACAGACTGATCATAGTTTGTCTGGCAAAGCAGCTGCCAAGGCGTCCTCTACCCTCTGCACAATGGCATCACACAATCCTTCCCTAGTCCCACTGTGTCCTCCTGAGGAGTCCCCCGAACTGTTTCAACACAGTGTTGGGTACATGCTACATGAAGATGCGCAGCGTTTTGAAGACTACGATGACGGAACACAGATAGAGGAAGGCATTGATGTGAGCCCAGGGAGAGGGGGTGGCAGAGAGGGACAACAATCTGGGAGTGATGTTCCCCCAGCTGGAGCATACTGCCAGGTTTTCGACAGTGATGATGAAGAGGGAGGGGATGATGAGGTCATTGACTCTACCTGGGTGCCTGATAGGAGAGAGGAGGAGGAAGAGGAGGAGGACGACGAGGCACAGTCACATCTCCAAAGAGGCAGGATGCCCTCCAGGGGTCAGCTTAAGGGCAGCACACCAACTGCATTACGTGGCGCTGCTGTGTCTCAACGGTACAGCAAAAGTTCTTTGGTGTGGGCCTTTTTTTTGAAACGTGTCCATCAGATCGTACCTTTGCTGTTTGCAACATATGTCTCAAGCGTATCTCGCGTGGCCAAATCACCCGCTTGGGCACCACATGTTTGTCCAGACATATGTCGAGCTGCCATGCAGCTCGATGGCAAGCATACCAGAAAGACCCACACCAAAGACCGAAGCGGACCTCCCCTTGCCCTTCTGTGACCTCCAACCCCACTAGACCCCCAGTCCTCTCTGAAGCCTGCACCGAAGGTGTAGAAATAGGTGTGTCACAACGTAGTAGTGGTAGTACATGCGGGCAATCTAATGATAGTAACAGACAAATTTCCCTGCCCCAGCGCCGAAAGAAGTACGCTCCCAGCCATCCACATGCCCAGCGGTTGAATGCTAGCTTAGCAAAATTGCTAGCACTTCAACTGCTACCTTTTCAGTTGGTAGATTCTGCCCCCTTCCGTGAGTTTGTGGAATGTGCAGTACCTCAGTGGCAAGTACCCAAACGCCACTTTTTCTCCCGGAAGGCGATTCCGGCTCTCTACCGGCATGTGGAAGGCAATGTCCATGCCTCGCTGGACAGGGCGGTCAGTGGTAAGGTGCATCTTACCGCTGACTCATGGTCCAGCAGGCATGGACAGGGATGTTACCTGTCTTTTACGGCCCATTGGGTGACTCTGCTGGCAGCTGGGAAGGACGCAGGGCAAGGTACAGTAGTTTTGGAGGTTGTTCCGCCACCACGCCTCCAAAACACTACTACTGCTTGTGACACACCTCTCTCCTCCACCCCCTCCTCTGTGGCCTCTTCCTGTGGTGATGTTTGCTCAGAACCAGCTGTTATCCGTAGGCGTACGAGGGGCTACGCAGGAATGCAGGCCAAGAGATGCCATGCGGTGCTAGAACTGGTGTGCTTGGGAGACAGGAGCCACACTGGGGAAGAGGTTCTTTCAGCTCTGCAGGGGCAGGCTCAGAGGTGGTTGATGCCACGCCAGCTGAAGCCTGGAATGGTGGTCAGCGATAATGGCACCAACCTCCTCTCTGCCCTGCGACAGGGAAAACACACCCATGTTCCCTGTTTTGCGCATGTTCTCAATTTGGTGGTGCAGCGGTTTTTGGGCAGGTACCCGGGCTTACAGGATGTCCTGAAGCAGGCCAGGAAAGTCTGTGTGCATTTCCGGAGGTCATATAATGCCACTGCTCGGCTGACAGACCTCCAGAGGGAATACAACCTGTCCAAGAACCGCCTAATCTGTGACATGCCCACCAGATGGAACTCTACGTTGGCCATGCTGCAACGGCTGCACACGCAGCAGAGGGCCATCAATGAGTACCTGTGCCAATATGGCAGCAGAACTGGCTCAGGGGAGCTTGGTTTTTTTTCACCACGCCAGTGGGCCTTGATCAGGGATGCATGCACTGTCCTGTCACCATTTGAGGAGGCCACTAGGATGGTGAGCAGTGACAGTGCATGCATCAGTGAGACTGTCCCGCTTATTCACATGTTGGAGCACACCCTACATGGAATAATGGACAGGGCCCTTGAGGCAGAACAGAGGGAGGAAGAGGAGGACTTCCTTACCTCTCAAGGCCCCCTTTATCCAGACACTGTTCCTGCTTGCCCACCTGGAACACAGGAAGAGGAGGAGGAGGATTGTATCAGCAGCATGGAGGTGGAGCCTAGCACTCAGCATCAACAGCAGCAGTCTTCAATGGATCATTTACAGTCCCAAGGAACACGTGGACTTTTACGTGGCTGGGATGAGGTGGCTGCGGATCCTGTCGTCCCCAGTGACCCAGAGGACTGTGCCCCGAATGCCTCTGCAAACCTACGCTGCATGGCCTCCCTGATCCTGCATAAGGATCCTCGTGTACGTGCTATCAAGGAGAGGGATCATTACTGGCTGGCAACTCTCCTTGATCCACGTTACAAGAGTAAGGTAGCGGACCTTATGTTGCCATCGCAGAGGGAGCATAAGATGAAACTTCTGCGGGAGGCCTTGTAGAAGGGTCTGTGCAATGCGTTCCCAGAACGGGGGGGGATTACCAAAACCTGGCCCTGGACAACGTCTTGCTGAGGCTTCGGTGAGTCAGAGAAGGAGCGGTGGAGAAGGTGGCCGTCTGACCGATGCGTTCAAACAATTTTTTAGTCCGCAGCCCCAAGGTCTGACCGGTTCCAGCAACCATCGCCAGCGTCTGGTTTACATGGTCCGTAAATACCTAGCGGCAAGATCCGACTTGGACACCTTCCCCACAGAAAATCCTCTGGCTTACTGGGTCTTGAGGATGGATCACTGGCCAGAGCTTGCACAGTACGCAATTGAGCTACTGGCTTGCCCTGCATCCAGTGTTCTTTCAGAACGCACATTCAGTGCTGCTGGAGGCTTTGTGACCGATCACAGGGTGCGCCTCTCCACCGACTCTGTTGATCGACTGACCTTCATCAAAATGAATCAGGCTTGGATCAACACCAGCTACCAAGCACCGGATGCTGATGTTACTGAATAAGAATTTTTTGTTGAAATGTCAGATCCCTTTGAGACTGCTGATGCTGAGTGACTGTCCTGTTATGCTGCTGATGGAATATCCTTCTCCTCACTTTTCTTGCTGATAGCTAGTAAGAAATTTTGTTTTTCTGTGCTCCGCCACCAGTGCCTAAGGCCTAATTTTTCAGCCCCTGTTTAACAGGGGCGCCTAATAACAATTTTTGATGCAATACTTTGCACGTGGCCCAAGGCCTATTTTTTCTGCCCCTGTGTAACAGGTGCGTCTGATAACAATTTTTGATGCAATACTTTGCACGTGGCCTAAGGCACAATTTTTGTGCCCCTGTGTAACAGGGGCGCCTAATAACAATTTTTGATGCAATACTTTGCACGTGGCTCCTTGTTGCGCTCCAATTACAGTATGTTTGAGGGGTGCCCTTTTTTCTACGATTTTGCTTTCACAAAAAAATAATGCCCCCCCCCCCCACCACCCCTAAAATAATCGAGATATTGTTCCCACACAGCACGTTCTTATAATAATTTCATGTTGTGCAGGGACATTTCCAAACACGTGCCACTACTATAGACAGCAGGTGTGATGTTTGAAGGAATTTTTCATTTATTTTTTTTCACTTTAAACATCATTAAAATCGCTGCTCCGCAAAAACGGCCGTTTAAAAAAAAAATTTCCATTGATACATGTTCCCTGGGGCAAGACCCGGGTTCTGAAAGACGTTTTCCAACATTATATTGAATATTGGTCTTTAAAATGATCGTTTTTGAATTCGAACGTTCAAGTCCCATAGACTTCAATGGGGTTCTAAATGTTCGCGCGAACCCGCGGTCTGTTCGAACGTTCTGGTGCGAACCGAACCCGGGTATGTTCGGCTCATCCCTAGTTTCCACATCCTGCAGAGAAGTTATTGCCCCTGCTTAGCTTAGTATCATTCGCAAATACAGAGATTGAACTGTTTACCCCATCCTCCAGGTTGTTCATGAACAAGTTAAATAGAATTGGTCCCAACACAGAACCCTGTGGGACCCCACTAACCACCCCCTGACCATTCCGAGTACTCCCCATTTATCACCACCCTCTGAACTCGCCCTTGTAGCCAGTTTTCAATCCATGTACTCACCCTATGGTCCATGCCAGCGGACCTTATTTTGTACAGTAAACGTTTATGGGGAACTGTGTCAAATGCTTTTGCAAAATCCAGATACACCACGTCTACGGGTTTTCCTTTATCTAGATGACAGCTCACCTCCTCATAGAAGGTTAATAGATTGGTTTGGCAAGAACGATTCTTCATGAATCCATGCTGATTATTGCTAATGATACCGTTGTCATTACTAAAATCTTGTATATAGTCCCTTATCATCCCCTCCAAGAGCTTGCATACTATTGATGTTAGACTAACTGGTCTGTAATTCCCAGGGATGTATTTTGGGCCCTTTTTAAATATTGGTGCTACATTGACTTTTCTCCAATCTACTGGTACCATTCCAGTCAGTAAAAATTAGGAACAATGGTATGGCAATTACTTGACTGAGTTCCCCAGGTACCCTCGGGTGCAAGCCATCCAATCCCGGTGATATATTAATGTTAAGTTTACCAGGTCTAATTCTAATTCTGTCCTCTGTTAGCCACAAGTGTGCTCCCTGTGATGTGTCACGAGGATAAACACTGCAGTTTTGGTTACTCAAGCCCCCCCCGATTTCCTTGTGAAGGTTGAGGAGCAGAATAAATTCAATACCTTTGCCATCTCCCCCTCCTTTGTAACCAGATGTTCTTTCTCATTCTTTATAAGGGCAATATGGTCTGTCTTCCCTTTTTTACTGTTTACATACTTAACCACTTGACAACTGGGCACTTAAACCCCCTTAATAACCAGACCATTTTTCAGCTTTCGGTGCTCTCACATTTTGAATGACAATCACTCAGTCATACAACACTGTACCCAAATGAAATTTTTGTCCTTTTTTCCCCACAAATTGAGCTTTCTTTTGGTGGTATTTAATCACCGTTGGGTTTTTTATTTTTTGCGCTATAAGAGAAAAAAAGACTGAAGATTCTGTAAAAAAAAAAATAATAATTTTTCTTTGTTTCTGTTATAAAATTTAGTACAATTTGTCATTTTTCTTCATAAATTTTGGTCAAAATTTATACTGCTACATATCTTTGGTAAAAATAAGTACAAATTGGTGATTATTATTTGGTCTTTGTGAAAGTTATAGCGTCCACAAGCTATGGTGCCAATATCTGAAAATTGTTGGGGGGTATTGCAGAGTATTGTGCGGGGGTATTGCAAAGTATTGCGCAGGGGGTATTGCAGAGTATTTGCAGGGGGTATTGCAGAGTACTGTATGTGACCGCGATATTGTGTCAATCTTGCTCTCTTTCTCGGCAAGATTGACCACCTACGAGTCCCATCGCGGGAGCCAGCGACGATCCGGCTCGCCGCGATGGGAATAAGCCGTCATAGAAGCGACGGGGATCCGACTTGGATTCCTGCCAATTCTAGCCACAGCGTTTGGTATGAATCATGAGGGGGGACTCCATGCCAAATTTTAAATAAAAATAAAACGGCATGGGTTCCCCCCTAGGGGCACACACAACACAGGGTTTTAAAATCATTTATTAGTGAGCTCCAGGGGGGTCTTCTCCGCTCTCCGGGGGGTCTTCTCCGCTCTCCGGGGGGGTCTTCTTCCATCTTCTCCGCTGTCATCTCAGCGCTCCCCAGTTCTTCTCCCGCTTGCTCTCTGGTGCCTTCTTCGGGGCTGGCCACCGCTATCTTCTTTTTAGCTCCATTACTAGCGGCGGCGCAGCCCGCTCTTCTTTGCCGTCTTCTGCCTTCTTTTCTTCCGATGTTGACGCAACGCTTCTTCCCGCTGTAATGCCGGTTGTGGGGCTCACACCGATTTATATAGGCCTCTTGTAGGACGCCATAAGAGAAGGCAGAAGACGGCAAAGAAGAGCGGGCTGCGCCGCCGCTAGTAATAGAGCTCAAAAGAAGGCACCGGAGAGCAAGCGGGAGAAGAACAGGGGAGCACCGAGATGACAGCGGAGAAGATGGAAGAAGACCCCCCGGGGAGTAGAGAAGACCCCCCCGGAGAGTGGAGAAGACCCCCGGGAGAGCGGAGAAGACCCCCCAGAGCTGACTAATAAATTATTTTAAAACCCTGTGGTTGTGTGTTTATTTTCTTTTACACTTTTCTTCCAGGTGAATGGGTACCCCATATTCATTCACCTAAGGTGGGGGGCCGGTATCTTATTAAAGGGGGCTCCCAGATTCCGATAAGCCCCCCGCCCGCAGACCCCGACATCCAACGGCCAGGGTTGTCGGGAAGAGGCCCTTGTCCTTATCAACATGGGGACAGGGTACTTTGGGTGGGGGTGCCCTGCCCCAGAACACCCAACCCCCCATGTTGAGGGCATGCGGCCTGGTACGGCTCGCTCGTTCCCCCTACTTTCTGACTGGCCGGGCGGCGTGCTTGGATACAGGTCTGGTATGGATTGTGGGGGGACCCCCACGTTGTTTTTTCGGCGTAGGGGGTCCTCCTTACAATCCATACCAAACCTAAGGGCCTGGTATGCCCATGCCAGTTTTTTTTATTTAAAATTTGGCGTGGAGTTCCCCCTCATGATTCATACCAAGTCGGATCCCCGTCGCTTCAATGACGCGCTCGCTGGAATGTGCTTTTTCTATTCCAGAGAGTGCGAGATGTCGGCACCATGTCGCCGAGAATCAGCGCGATGCCTTCGCGCTGGAAACACATTCTCGGCGTCAGGTATTGTATTGTGCAGGGGGTATTGCAGAGTATTGCGCAGGGGGTATTGCAGAGTATTGCGCAGGGGGTATTGCAGAGTATTGCGCAGGGGTATTGCAGAGTATTGTGCAGGGGGTATTGCAGAGTACTGCGCAGGGGGTATTGCAGAGTACTGCGCAGGGGGTATTGCAGAGTACTGCGCAGGGGGTATTGCAGAGTACTGCGCAGGGGGGTATTGCAGGGATGGCTGGATTTGTGACTGCAAAAGTCACAGATCCAGCCCACAGCGCTGCTGACACCCGCTCTCTCCTCTCACACTGTACCGATCGGTACAGAGAGAGGAGGGAGGAACCGGCGTCATCAAATGATGCCGGTTTGTTTACATGTGATCGCTCCGTCATTGCGGCAATTTACCGCAATCCGTGATGTGCCGGGTCCTCTGGAACCGGCAGTCACGAACACTCCCGTGTGCGCGCCCCAGGGGGTGCGCGATTCTGGGAGGACGTCCTCCCAGAGTTAAGGAACCACCTTGCAGCCGTAATTCGGCTATGGGGCAGTGATTAAGTGGTTAAAGCAGAGGTCCACCGATTTTTTTTTTTTTTTAAAGTCAGCAGGTACAAATACTGCAGCTGCTGACTTTTAAAATAAGGACACTTACCTGTCCAGGGCGCCCGCGATGTCGGCACGTCGGATTTTGCCGCCACCATCTTCGCTAAGGTAATCAGGAAGTGAAGCCTTTCGGCTTCATATCCTGGTTCCCTACTGCGCATGAGCGTGTTGAGCTACACAATCCAAATGGTCACGACTGTCTTTTGGGACACGTGTGTCTCCCAGAAGACTGGGGGGGGGAGTGGCTTAGACCCAAGCAGATTCTGTGGGGGTCAATGCCCGGAAGTGGGTGCAAATACCTGTAATTGCACCCTTACATTTTTTGTTGATTTTTTCATAAAGATTGAATACTGATGATGATCCTTCAACCTTGTATTTTTTGTAGGCTTTCTCTTTTGCTTTTCTAAGAATTTTTACATTGGTGTTAAGCCATCCAGGACTTTTGTTCACTCTTTTAAATTTGTCATTACCCAATGGGATGCACTGGCTAATGCCCTTATTTAAAATGCTCTTAAAGCAAACCCATCTCTCCTCTGTGTTCTTTGTTCCCAAGATTTTTTTCCTAATTTATATCTTCTAGCAAGGTTTGTAGTTTAGGGAAATTGGCTCTTTTGAAATTCAGTGTCTTTGTACTGTATTTCCCTTATGTTTCCTAGTTGTGTGATTTATACTGAAACCAATTGACCTGTGATCAATGTTTCCTAAATTGCCCCGTATTTCCATATCAGTGATCAGGTTTATATTGTTGGTAATCAGTAGATCTAGTAATGCTTTATTTCTAGTTGGTGCATCTACCATCTGACCAATGAAATTGTCCTGCAAGACATTTAGGAACTGGCAAGCCTTAGGCCCCTTTCACATTGGAGCGGGAGCCGCGGTGGCGGTATAGCAGCGCTATACCGCCAGGATTGGCGCGGGATTCGGCCGCTAGCGGTGCGGTATTAACCCCCGCTACCGTCGATAAAGGGTTAATACCGCCCGCAATGCGCCTCTGCAGAGGCGCATTGTGGGCGGTATTTCCGCGGTTTACCATTGTTTTAAATGGGAAGGAGCGGTATACATGCCGCTCCAAAGATGCTGCTGACAGGAGATTTTTTTTCTCTCCCGCCAGCGCATCGCCTCAGTGTGAAAGCCCTCGGGCTTTCACATTGAGTCTGCAGTGAAGGAGTTTTTCAGGCGGTATAGCAGCGCTATTTTTAGCGCTGTACCGCCTGACAAACTCCTCAGTGTGAAAGGGATCTGAGGCCTAGTACACACGAGAGGATTTATCTGCGGATACGGTCCAGCGGACCGTTTCCGCAGATAAATCCTCTCGAGGATTTCAGCGGATTTGGATCCGATGGAGTGTACTCACCATAGGATCGAAATCAGCGCCGAAATCCCCTCGCGATGACGTGTCGCGCCGTCGCCGCGATGATGACGCGGCGACGAGCGCGACGCTGTCATATAAGGAATTCCACGCATGCGTCAAATCATTACAACCCATGCGGGGGATCCCTTCGGACGGATTGATCCGGTGAGTCTGTACAGACCAGCGGATCAATCCGTTGGGATGGATTCAAGCGGATAGATTTGAAAGCATGTCTTCAAATTTATATCCGCTTGAAATCCATCCCAGGGGATAAAAATCCGCGGAAACAGATCCGCTGGATTGTACACACCATAGAATCTATCCGCTGAAACCGATCCGCTGAGATTTTTCAGCGGATTGATTCTATCGTGTGTACGGGGCCTTAGACAAATATGTGGTTCCCTCCGCCCAGTCTATGTCTGGATAATTAAAATCCCTCATTATAATAACACTTTCCATCCTTGCTGCTAATCCAAATTGTGATAGGAGGTCCGCCCCCCCCCCTCAGGTTAGGGAGCCTATAGCATACTCACAGTATTACTTTCCCCTTAGCTTCATCCCTTTGAAGCTCAACCCATAAGGATTCCACCTCCTCCCTAGCTCCCTTAGTGAAGTCACCTCTCACATTCACTTGTACATTATTCTCGATATACAGGCATACCCCTCCCCCTTTTTTACCCTCTGGGATAAAGGGTATACCCTTAAATGGTTGCCAGCCAATCATCAGAGCTGTTGAACCAAGTCTCTGAAATTCCCACAAAATCCAATCCTCCTCGTACAACATTATCTCTAAATTTCACCCATCTTGTCCACCAGGCTCCTGGCATTGGTGAACATGCCATGTAGTTTAGACTGGTCACATACTATGCTCTTATTGGGTGTTCCGAGATTGCAACTAGGACTTGTTACTATGGGTTTATGTGCTTTAATCAACCTACCACTAACCCTCTAAATTTTTGGCCATCTTTACTCCCAGCAGATCTGCACCCTCCTCATTTAGGTACAGTCCCGTCCCTTCTATAGTACTGGTGACCGACTGAGAAGTCGGCCCAGTCCTCCAGGAACCCAAATGTGCACTGAAAATTAATATATTATCTGAGATTGAATAGACACAAGTACAGTGAGGAAAAAAAAAAAGCATTTGATCCCCTGCTGATTTTGTACATTTGCCAACTGACAAAGAAATGATCAGTCTATAATTTTAATGGCAGGTTTATTTTAACAGTGAGAGACAGAATAACAACAAAGAAAATCCAGAAAAATGCATTTCAAAAACATTATAAACTGATTTTCATTTTAATGAGTGAAATTAGTATTTGACCCCTTCACAAAATATGACTTGGTACTTGGCAGAAGTTTCTTGTAGTTCTCCCCTGAATCATTCAGATCTTTATTAGCAACGTTCAGATGGGCCTGTACATGTGCTTTCTTGAGCAGGGGGACCTTGCGGGCGCTGCATGACTTCACTCCTTCACAGCGTAGGTTGTTACCAATTGTTTTCTTGGTGACTATGGTCCCAGCTGCCTTGAGATCATTGACAAGATTCTCCAGTGTAGTTCTGGGCTGATTCCTCACCATTCTCATGATCATTGAAACTCCACGAGGGGAGATCTTGCATGGAGCCCCAGACCGAGGGAGATTGACAGTTTTGTGTTTCTTACATTTGCGAATATACACACCAACTGTTGTCATCCTCTGCTTAGTAATGGTTGTGTAGCCCATTCCAGCATTGTGTAGGTCTACAATCTTGTTCCCGACATCCTTGGACAGCTTTTTGGTCTTGGCCATGGTGCAGAGATTGGAATCTGATTGATTGCTTCTGTGGACAGGTGTCCTTTATACAGGTAACAAACTGAGAATATGAGCACTCCCTTTAAGAGAGTGCTCCTGATCTTAGGTTGTTACCTGCATAGACACCTGGGAGCCAGAAATATCGCTGATTAATAGGGGATCAAATACTTATTTCACTCATTAAAATGCAAATCAATTTATAAAACTTTTTTTAAATGTGTTTTTTCTGGATATTTTTTGTTCTTATTTGGCATTTTGGTAACAATACAACCAGTATTTGAAAATACTGAATATTTGAATATCCAATATAAATGTCCATGAAAAATCTCCTTTCAGGTCGTGAGTTCTGCCAGTCTGTTGTCCCATCTCTTTCAACAACTTCCTGAATTTCCCTGCATGCTTAGCAGCTTCTCCTCTCCTGTTTACATTCAATTTCTGAAGACTATATATCCCATGGTACCTTGCTGCCTGCAATCAGTGGTTCCTGTACTGTGTAGAAAATGTTTAAATACAATGTGGAAATTAATAGGATATTAAATGAACAGTGCGTTAAAGGAACACTAAAGGTTTGTTTTTTTCTTAGATCAATTGATTGCTGTAAGCTAGAGCATTTAAATATCACTTACCTCGTTTTTCCTTTTGACCTCCAAAATACAGTAATCCAGGTTTGAAAATGCCATTTCCTGTCTCTCCTCTTCTTGCTTTCCACCAGCATCTGAGCCGTTTTGCATGGTGGAAAGCAGAATGTGCTCACCACCTCCCTATGACTACAGCCCTGCGTGAAGATGCTCTCTTATCCCTCACAGGCATGGAGGCTAAGCCTAATGGGAACTGTAGTTCCCATTAGGCCGTGATGTAGCAAGAATGAATGTGCACCGCAAACCAGGAAGTCAGTGAGAATAACGATTCAGTGCTGGAGGTGAACAAAACAGCTCGATTTCAACAGGTATCAAACTAGTTATAATGCAAAACATTACTTTTTACTATATCAGCTACTGTCAGACTTTAATTTAAGAGGAAAATATTTTTGGCTTTACAACCCCTTTAACTCCATGCCAAACTAGGGATCCTTCTAATGGTTGATGGCAGTCAGTAAGTCAACTGCCCGACCGTTACCAACCCAGCTTGTCTGACCCCGCATCTTGCTCATCCAGCCTGCTACAACTGTCAGTCCAGCAAGTCCTTATCTGGTTCCTGCTTTCAGCTGCCTACTACAATCTACCAATTTCTGTGCCAGCTCTCCTACTACCAGCCTGGTTGCTGGCACAGCCACCTGCTGACTGCTGCCATGCAGACTTACTGGACAGATTACAAGTACTCCTACATCATGTGCTCCTGTGGCTGCTGTCTCACTATCAGTGGCCCCCAAGCCGGAGCTGTACAACAGGCCCTCCTTTACACATCAGGCTCCACAACCAGGTACGTGACAGCTGCTGAAATATTTCTGTACACTTCCCCAGATCTGTGCCTTGATACAATCCTCTCTTGGAGGTCTACAAACAATTCCTTGGACTTTATGGCTTGGATTGTGCAATCAACTGAATTTACCACAGGTGAACTCCAATCAAGTTGTAGAAACATTTCAAGGATCTTCAGAGGAAACATAATGCACCTGAGCTCAATTTGGAGTGCCATGGCAAAGGCTGTGAATACTTGTGTACATGGTTTTTTTATTTTTTTTTATATTTTTTTATAAATTTTTTTATAAATTTGCAAAGATTTTATACAAACTTCTTTCACGTTGTCATTACGGGGTATTGTTTGAAGAATTTTGAGGAAAATAATTCAAATTAATCCATTTTGGAAAAAGGCTGCAACATAACAAAATGTGGAAAAAGTAAAGAAGTGCTGTGAATACTTTCTGAACGCACTGTATATGAGCTTGGTGGACATCCTATTTCAAAACCAGAGACATTCATATAGAGCTGCATCCCTTTTGCAGCTATAACAGCCTCAATTCCTAAGAAAATGCCTTTAGAATGTGTCTACAGAAATTTGTGCCCATTCAGCCAAAACAGCAATTGTGAGGTCCATCCCACATTAGGCATTCTGGTTCTTCCTCTGTGCAGGCCACACCAGTTCCTCAAGACCACTCATCAAGGTATGTTTTTATAGAGTTGACTTTGTGCACAGCGGAACAGTCATGCTGTCACAGAAAAGGACCTTCCCCCCCCAAACTGCTGCCACAAAGTTTTAAGCAACCTGGATGTAATAATCTGAACGGGTTCCTAATCATTTTGGCCATATAGTGCATCTTAGAAGCACTCTGTGTAAAATACTTTGGTAACGAAAGCACCAAACAAAATTAGTCTATACATGTTTACCCACATTTGTTTTGATAAAAATTTACTAAAAACCTTTCTGCATTTCCCTTTCTGGATTTCCCTTCAAATGAGACCGATATGGTCGATTTACTAAAAACGGGAGAGTGCAAAATCTGGTGCAGCTCTGAACAGAAACCAATCAGCTTCCAGGTTTTATTGTCAACACTTAACACCCCTTTCCGCTTGCGTTATAGTCTAGCTTACTTTGCTGGAAAGGTGTCCAGGGGTGGCACACTCTGATCGGAGTCCTTTGGACTCAGCAATCACAGATTGGGGTAAGGCTGGGTTCACACTACTACACTACTTTCATCCTACTTTGCTCTGCTACATTGGTCCTACATGTATCCTACATCCATCCGACTTTCATGAACAGGATACTACTTTGGTCCGACTTCAATGATATTCAATGGGTTGAAGTAGGATCAATGTAGGACCAAAAGTAGTGCAGGGAGTATTTTCAAAGTCGGACCGACTTGTGTAGGACCAGTTAAGACAGCTCTCATAGGGAAACATTGATTTTCACACGTCATGCTACATGATGCTCCCAATGTAGGACCGTTTGTCGGACAAGTGTGAACCCAGCCTCAAGGGACAATCACAGTTGCCCTTTTCCACGTGATCAGTTGTGTCCAATGACAGCTGATCACTATGTAAACACAAGCCCGTTATTGGCTTTCCTCATGCTGACAGCATGAGCAGGGGAAAAGAGAGCCTATAACCGACTTGTATCAAAGGGACATCTGCACTGATAATCAGTGCAGTCCCAACACTACCACCTCATCAGTGCACAGTAGAGAAGGAGAAAAAAAATTACCTGTTTGTTATAAAATTTAGCAAATTATGAAAAAAATAATGTTTAACATTTTAGGTCTTTGTTTAGAAAAAAAAAAAACAAAACAAAAAAACGCAGTAGTGATTAAATACTACAAATAAATCTCCATTTGTGTGGAAAAAAAAAAAAATTCATGTGGTTACAGTGTTGCATGACCCCACAATTGCCCAAGTGTGAGAGTGCTGAAAGCTGACAATTGGTCTAGGCAAGAAGGGGGTAAAAGTTCCCACTAGGCAAGTGATTAAACAGGCTGTTAGAATCTGGTGCAGCTGTGCATAGTAGCCAAACAACGTCTGAGTGCTCCAATTTTAGTAAATCTCCCCTATAGAGTTTACAGTCACTTATCAGAACATTTAGCAGGGACGCTTTCTGTAGTAGAAGAGATGAATGTGCTTGCTGCAAATTCTAAACGTCAGTCACAAAATCTTAGAGAGAACTCACACGACAGACGAGCAGTTGTACAGTTCAAGGTTTCTTTAATTCATGTGTGCAATATAACCAGTAATCTTTAATTTAAACATACATTTTAATATATACTCTGTTTTACTGTGAAAACAAAAACATATCTGGGCTCCGGCTGTGACCCATCATAGCCCAGAAGAATTTATGATTTGGACTGCTCATGTCCAATAGGAATTCTGGAAATGGATGAGATGAAGCATGGAACTGGTGAAGAACCCAAAAAGGCCCAAACGACATGCAGCAGCTAGCCAGATGTGTTTGAATATAACATATAGCTGATCGCAGATATTAGTGTACTGACATCCTATTAATGCTGTCTGTACTTGTTAGCAACATGGCCCTGACCATGGAGGAGAGTACGGGGGGGGGGGGGGGTTATTATTAAACAAGGACACAAAAGAGGGTTATAGCACTATGAATGCTCAGCCATAAGCAAAGCAAACGCTAAATAGCCGGCAATCTATAGCGGTCTGGAGAGGCCGGAAGCAGGAGTTTATAAAAGATGTAGATGTTTATAAGTCCATCAGCAAGAATACTTCATGTGAAAAGAGCAGGGTTGTCCAACTCAGGCATTCAGCCAAGTGTGATTTTTAGTAACTCAATCATTCTACTGAAATTGCCTTTGATTGACTGCAGTACACCAGAAATATATAGTTCACTGATGTAACAATTGGCTCTCTTAGGTGTAAGCTACACATTAGTAACAATGATTAATTACAGACAAAGGTAGCATTGCACAATCATATGTGATTAATTGCTGTTGGGAACTTAGGGCCAGATCCACAAAGAGCCGCCGTAACTTAAATATTCTGATTTAAATTACACTGCCGCAAAATTTCTACCTAAGTGCCCGATCCACAAAGCACTTACCTAGAAATGTTCGGCTGTGTAACTTAAATCCGGCCGGACGTACTGTGCATGCTCGTGACGTCATTTTCCCGACAGGCATTGCGCGAAATTACATTACGCCGTTTTTTGTGAATCACGCCGGGTAAAAAAAGTTGCGTCGAAAAAAAAAAAAAAAAGATACGGCGGGAAAAAAATAAATAAAAAATCAGCGTCGCTGCAAAGAAGGGTCTACTTTTACAAGGTGTAAACAGTTTACACTTTGTAAAAGCAGCCCTAATTTTACGATTGCAACGTAAGTATTTACGGAGATTTCACGAAGCTAAACCGTTTCGTGGATCTCCGTAAGTGCTCATTTGCATACGCGAAGCAGCATTTCGACTCGAAATGCCCCCCAGCGGCGGATGCGGTACTGCATCCTAAGATCGGGCAGTGCAAGTCCCTTACACATGCCGGATCTTCTGCCTAACTTTGGGAAACCGATTCTGTGGATCAGTTCCAAAGATAGAAACAGGGATACGCCGGCGTATCCCTTTTGAGGATCTGGCCCTCACACCTCATGGAGCTCGTTGTTCCAGCCAGTAACTGATCTCTCATCCTATGCCATTAATCTCAGGCAATTGCAGTAAGGCAAATTATAAAAAAAAAAAACCTGTGGGTCTTAGGCCTTAATCATCAAGGTCCATGCTCCTCCAGATCTAGAATTTGTTTTAGTCAAAATAAAATATGAATCGAGGAGCTATTGAAAGTTTCACTCTGTAGACAGGAATAAAGGTTAATTGAGTGCCGGTTCACACAGGGGCAACCCAACTTACAATGCGACTTTGCAAGGCGACTTCAGCACGACTTGGAGCAACTTACAACGCGACTTAAAGTTGCCTCCTGTAGCCAATCACAGAATAATCAGCTCTGTGGGAGGGAGGGGTTTGCCTGAGTAAACTATTTTCTTTTCCTGTAAAGTTGCTTCAGTTAAGATGGAGATCTGACTTTGGAGGCAACTTCCATTGAAATCTATGGGTACAAGTTGCCTACAAGTCGCCATGAAGTAGTACAGGAACTTTTTCTGAAGTCAGAGCGACTGCAGTAGTGTACATTAAGACGGCTCCATTCACTTCAATTGAATTTCTCATGTCGCGCGACACAAGTCGGATCCCAAGTCGCTGTAGTGTGAACCGGCACTTAGGGTGTTAGATGGGAGCTCCAGATAAAACACTGTTGAAACACATATACAAGAAATGTTTTACCTGCCAAAATAGTAAGAATGCATGGAACACCCGTGATCTCCCATCGCTGCCTTGCTACATGGCAGTCTCTGAAACCTGCCAGTCATACCATTCTGTCATCTCCATGCAACTAGCCCAGCTCCTGGTGCGCTCTGCACATTACCTGTAATCATCACTTGGTGATGCCAACCCCAAAACGCATGTCTTTGCCAAGTAACTATTTTTAGCCACCACAAAGTTGTACAGCTTTCATTTAGAATTTGACAACTCTATTGTGATTGTGATTTGTATTTGACACGCCCCCACTTATTTAGTAGACCAGCCCACAGCCGATTTGATTTTCTTTCCCTCCACCATGGAAAGGAAAGAAAATCGCTTGATTCTCCCCATCAACACATTTAGTGTTGATGGGGAAATGCCTCTCACAGAGCTATTGTGTTCTGCCGGTGGGGGTGGGTTTGGCATGGGAACATAATGATTACCGTTAGCAGCTATAGCAGTAATTTCATGCCAAAAATTGGACAGGCTGGTTGTCCAAATATCGATCAATGGATCTCAACTTGGATACAATCAACCTGCCCCATACATAGACTGAAATTTGTCTGGTACTTAAATCAGTTGAATTTCGATCCATGTATGACTGTTTTAATTAGGGATTTGTGAACATTGCTTAAGATCCATTGGAGCAGGAGGTAAACAGTCTTGCAAATATTAAAAATTCATAATATTAAAAAATAATGCTGCCCACAACTTCAAGGCTTCCTGCCCAGCTGTAATGACTTTGTTTACAACCATGTTGTCTCCTAAAAAGGCTGTGAGCGCTATTCTATGATATAGTATATCCCAGGAGAAGGCAACCTTGGCACTCCAGCTGTGATGAAACTACAAATCCCATCATGCCTCTGCCTCTAGGAGTCATGCCTGGGATTGTCAGGGTCTTGCAATGTCTCATGGGACTTGCAGTTTCAAAACAGCTGGAGGGCCATGATTGCCTACCCCTGGTCTATACCATTTTAACTGACAAAATACTCATTCTACAGAAGCTGGGCTGAGTTATTCTTTTCAGTTGGAAAGAGGCTGCAGATGGTCAAACAGGCAATGTACATTGCAAATAAACGAGAAAATAGACATTTTGGTCACCATTGCTGTGTAGCTCATCATTCTTTGTTAAAGTGATAGTAAAGTGTTATTTTTAAACAAAGAAAATGTTATACTTTCCTGTTCTGTACAGTGGTTTTGCACAGAGCAGCCCAGATCCTCTTGTTTTCGGGTCCCTCGCAGGCCCTCCTGCCCCCACAGCAAGCAGCTCACTATGGGGGCACCCAAGCTGAGCCGCTGCTCTGTGTTTATTCAGACTTATGCCTTTAGAACCAATCTAATTTCAGCATAGACATACCCATAGGCATAACATGATTATCCTCTTCATTATGTCCCTTCCAAAGACTCAGCCGAGTTATATGAGCTTGCACATAGATGGAAAGATTTTTCAGTAGATAGATCTTTCCGCAGTAAAATTAAGTCTGTATATCCAAATACCATCTAGTTTTATTCCACAGAAGGAGAGATCATGGAGAACCAGGGGAGGTGAGACCAGGGCCAGGGCCCAAAACAACTTCCTTCCTAACTTTCCACCACGGGGATATGATGCACACAGTGAAACGTTTATCCCCATCTGGCAACACACAAACACCACATACTTTCAGTGCTTGGGTATACTGACCATCACCTCTGCAAGAGATGTCATACTCTTTGACCATAGTCAGTATGGCCAAACTACTCAAAGGAGAATGCAACTCATGACTTGACCCAATTCTCTTTTTTAAAAAAAGGTATGGGAACCATTGGGAAGCCCATGTCATTGCGAATCCAGTTCATGCAGGCTGAATGTACCAAGTTGGTCAATGGGCAGGCTGAATGTACCAAGTTGGTAAATGGGCAGGCTGAATGTACCAAGTTGGTAAATGGGCAGGCTGAATGTACCAAGATAATCGATCAACCTGGATACAACCAGCCTCCTGGATTTACTTGTGATTATCGAGAACGGCTGCTATAGCCGCTAGTGATGATCACTGTCTTCATCTGGCAGGGACAGCTTCCCTGGTCCCCCACTGGGAGAATACAATGTCTTGGCATGAGGGATTTCCCTGTCAGCACTGTCTGTGTTGATGGGGGATTTGTGCAAATTTCTTTCCAGCAACCCGTGGTTGCAGGAAAGAAATTTGCACAGTCTATGGTCTGCCTTAGGAACAACTGTTTCTGACTTATCCAATGTTTGGATACTAGCTCCTGACAATTGTGTCAATTGCAGATGTTAATCTCTAACGAGCGATGTACCTACTCTGATTTCAAACCTGTGGCAATTTATTCAATGTCAATTTATTCTATGACTTTGCAAGTGTGCATACTGTGCATACTGTACAATTTTCCAGTTCTATATAAAAATGAACACACAGTCAATTAAAAGGAGTATGCAAGGCAGAGGTGAGAGTAACATATCTGCCCCCACTAAAACATTTCTTGAATATATTCAGCTGTGGTCAGCTGCTGGAACCTTTGCACATGTATTAGTAAAAGCTTCCTTTTAGAGCAGGGGTCTCAAACTCAAATTACCTGAGGGCCACAAGACAAGTTTTCATATGCCATGGGGGGCCGCATGCAAACTTTCAAACTTCAAAAACAACAGTACTGGTGTCAGCGAACACATTATTAACCCCCAGCACTGGTGTCAGCGAGCGCATTATTACCACCAGTACTGGTGTCAGCCAGGGTTTGACAAATTTGCTTGGAATCTAGGAGCCAGCTAAAAAAGTTAGGAGCCAGAAAACGCACCCCGTCCCGACGAGCTTGCGCGCAGAAGCGAACACATACGTAAACAGCGCCCGCATATGTAAACGGTGTTCAAACCACACATGTGAGGTATCGCCGCGATTGGTAGAGTGAGAGCAATAATTCTAGCTCCTCTGTAACTTAAAACATGCAACCTGTAGATTTTTTTAAACGTCGCCTATGAAGATTTTAAAGGGTAAAAAAGTTTGTCGGCATTCCACAAGTGGACACAATTTTGAAGCGTGACATGTTGGGTATGAATTTACTCGGCGTAACATTATCTTTCATAATATTAAAAAAAATGGGGATAACTTTACTGTTGTCTTATTTTTTAATTAAAAAAAGTGTAATTTTTTCCCAAAAAAGTGCGCTTGTAAGACCGCTGCGCAAATACGGCGTAACAGAAAGTATTGCAACGATCGCTATTTTATTCTCTAGGGTGTTAGGATAAAAAATATATATAATGTTTGGGGGTTCTAATTAGAGGGAAGAATATGGCAGTGAAAATAGTGTAAAATGACATTAGAATTGCTGTTTAACTTGTAATGCTTAACTTGTAATACCAACGGCTCACCACCAGATGGCGCCAGCTCAAAAAAAAAATATATTATTTTTTTTTTTGCTCCCCTCACTTCCACCCTGCCTGGGGGCCATTTATAACTGGTCCGCGGGCCGGTACTTTGAGACCACTGTTTTAGAGAAACAAACTTGTAAATTGTGTGCTGGCCATTTAAGACAAAAAATAGAAAATCTTCAAAGGTTCCGCTAATGCAAGTGATCATGCAGGTCAGTATTTAAATGTACGAATACGGTCATAACGGAAGAAAATAATTGGTCAGTAACAGCATTAAACAGTAAGCAGATCAGCTACTTTAACCAGTTCCCGACCCCCGCATGTACATATACGTCCACAATATGTCACGTACAGGCACAGGGGCGTACACGTACGTCCTCGCCTATTAGCGGGTGGGGGGTCCGATCGGGACCCCCCCCCCGCTACATGCGGAGGTCGGGTCCGCTCGGGGAGCGATCCGGGACCACGGCGCGGCTATTTGTTAATAGCCGCTCCGTCGCGATCGCTCCCCGGAGCTGAAGAACGGGGAGAGCCGTGTGTAAACACGGCTTCCCCGTCCTTCACTATGGCGGCGCATCGATCGCGTCATTCCCTTTATAGGGAAGACACGATCGATGACGTCATTCCTACAGCCACACCCCCCTACAGTTGTAAACACATACTAGGTGCACCCTAACTCCTACAGCGCCACCTGTGGTTAACTCCCAAACTGCAACTGTCATTTTCACAATAAAGAATGCAATTTAAATGCATTTTTTGCTGTGAAAATGACAATGGTCCCAAAAATGTGTCAAAATTGTCCGAAGTGTCCGCCATAATGTCGCAGTCACGAAAAAAATTGCTGATCGCCGCCATTAGTAGTAAAAAAAAAAAAATTAATAAAAATGCAATAAAACTATCCCCTATTTTGTAAACACTATAAATTTTGCGCAAACCAATCGATAAACGCTTATTGCGATTTTTTTTACTAAAAATAGGTAGAAGAATACGTATCGGCCTAAACTGAGGAAAAAAAATGTTTTTATATATGTTTTTGGGGGATATTTATTACAGCAAAAAGTAAAAAATATTGAATTTTTTTCAAAATTGTCGCTCTATTTTTGTTTATAGCGCAAAAACTAAAAACCGCAGATGTGATCAAATACCACCAAAAGAAAGCTCTATTTGTGGGGGGAAAAAGGACGCCAATTTTGTTTGGGAGCCACGTCGCACGACCGCGCAATTGTCTGTTAAAGCGACGCAGTCCCGAACTGTAAAAACACCTTGGGTCTTTAGGCTGCATATTGGTCCGGGGCTTAACTGGTTAAAGGATAAACCACATCTTCAATGCAGATTCTCTGCCTGACCTTTATCTCTGCAACCTAGTGCTGAGAAAGTGACCCCTGGCAACCAATAGTCGGAGCTCTGGGCAAGTTACTTATTCAACCCAACATAGCAAACATTTGTCTCCAAACAGAAAATTGTTAGTTCTATCGTTGTCCTAGAAAGGAGAAAAAAGTGATATTACATCGTCATAGGCCATATAACCAACAGAAGCTCATACAGTGATTGATGCAAACTATTTAGATTACTCACCAGCATCTATTACACAGCCCAAAGGAAAGATATTTTTTTCTTGGTGCCTTGCTTTTTAGCCCTGTTCTTAGGTTGTTTGAGGCGTGGGTTCAGAAAATTGCATTGGCTAGACAGCTGTAATTTCTTAGAAATGGTCAAATCAATATTTTTTTTTGTCTGTTTTTGAAAGATCTTGCTTGCTGATCAACGTGTTATTCTGTTACCGAGTTCGTGCCTTTGCGTACAAGTTAGCATATATAGTGAGTGTTTACATACTTCCAACTGTAATTTTATATTAGAAACATTGGATTATAAAAGTACAACTTATTAATTGTATTTATGGTCCTATATGAAGTGTGTGTATATTTGCAGACCGAGGACTGTAGAGGTTATGGCTACTTCACGAGAGTGCTGCCATAATCATCCCGACGGATTTTGCTATATTTATATCCTAATTTTTTCAGGGGTGACCAGAGTGGTATATGGTATTTATGCTGTATGTCAAAAACTAGAGCAGATAGGGAAAAATATACCCAGGAACTGGTCTAACTTTCAAGGCACCAAAAGGTTTGTTGATCTGTGTTATTTATCAACTCCTGCATCAGGATCTCTGCACTAGAATTCCCAGCTCCACCCCAACTACTATA
The DNA here is from genome assembly GCF_905171775.1 of Rana temporaria. NCBI lineage: Eukaryota > Metazoa > Chordata > Amphibia > Anura > Ranidae > Rana > Rana temporaria. The sequence goes on along the minus strand of NC_053489.1, from coordinate 623,734,956 downwards.
AATGTGCTAAATTTTCTATTTATTTTCTGTCACAGAAGATTCAGTTTCAGGAAGGTTGGATACTGTGGAGAGAGTTTTCCACAAAAACTCTTGAGACAGAAAAGGCCAGTAGGAGAGTCATTCAATACTCAAAATAGTAGTTTAGAATGGACTTGCCCTTTAAAGCGGGGGTTCACCTGAAATTTTTTTTTTAACATTAGATTGAGGCCAATTACTGGAGGCAGAATCGGGTGTTTTTTTTTTAAATCAATGCAGTACTTACCGTTTTAGAGATAGATGTTCTCCGCCGCTTCCGGGTATGGTCTTCGGGACTGGGCGTTCCTATTTGATTGACAGCCTTCCGACGGTCGCATACAGCGTGTCACGAGTTGCCGAACGTCGGTGCGGCTCTATACGACGCCTGCGCACCGACGTTCGGCTACTTTCAGAAACTGGTGACGCGCTGTATGCGACGGTCGGAAGGCTGTCAATCAAATAGGAACGCCCAGTCCCGCAGCCCATACCCGGAAGCCGCGGAGAACATCTATCTCTATAACGGTAAGTACTGCATTGATTTTAAACAAAACACCCGATTCTGCCTCCAGTAATTAGCCTCAATCGTATGTTAAAAATAGATTTTTTGGGTGAACCTCCACTTTAAGCAGAAAGCTAGTGGAAAAATCAATGACAGTTCTGCTTAACATCAATATATGGGTAAACTAGATTAGAACCCCATCTTTCCAAGCCAGGTCTCGGAACACAGTTAAGAAATACATTTTCCCGCTACAATATTAAGATGTCATTACATTGGGGTAAATTATTTGATCTCCTGCAGATTTTGTAAGTTTGCCCACTTACAAAGAAATGGAGGGTCCATTTTATTTTCATAGGTGTATTTTAAAATGAGACAAAACATCAACCAAAAATCCAGATAAAAAAATTATACAAATGTTATAAATTGCGTTGCAGTTCAGTGAGTAAAATATTTGATCCCCTACCAACCAACGCACACTGACTGCAGTATGTGGTACACAGATTAGTCCTGTCAAATTAAGAAGGTACTCCCAACGACAACTTATTATGTACATAAAAGACATCTGTCCACAGAATCTTTCTTCCATTCAAACTTTGAGATCATAAGCAGGACCAAAGAGCTGTCGAAAGGACGCCAGGGATAAGACCGTAGACCTGCAAAAGGCTGGAATGGGCTACAGGACTATCAGCAAGAAGCTTGCTAAGAAGGTAACTGCTGGAGCATTTCTTCACAAATGGAAGAAATACAAAATAACCATCAGTCGCCCTTGGTCTGGAGCTCCATGCAAGATTTTGCTTCAAGTGGTAAGGATGATCATGAGAAAAGTGAGGGATCAGCCCAGAACTACAAGGAAGGAGCTTGTGAATGATCTCAAGGCAGTTGGGACCACAGTCGCCAAACAAACTATTGGTAACACAATACGCCACCATAGATTTAAATCCTGCAGCGCCCGCAAGTTCCCCCTCATCAAGAAGGCACATGTACAGGCTTTTCTTTTGCCTGACGAAGAGGTCCTGTGCGACCTCGAAACATTGCCGTTTTGATCGCTTCAATGCAATAAAGAATTTTTGGACGTTTTTCTAAATGATCCTTGGTGTGCTGGCGAATATGTCTACATGATTTCCTTTCCGGTTCCCAGCTGGTAATCGCTTCAGCACCCTCTTTTCTTATCGGCCATTTTCCAGGAAGGTGTGCAATTGGAATATTTTTGAGACATGTACAGGCCTGTCTGAAGTTTGCAAATAATCACCTAAATGATTCAAAAGGAATGAGGGAAAGTGCCGTGGTCAGATGAGACCAAAAATGTAGCTCTTTGGCATCAACTCGACTCGCTGCATTTGGAGGAAGAAAAATGCTGACTAGGTCTACAGTTGAGCACAGAGGTGGAAACATTAGCAAGGAAACGGCCCCAAAGCATAAAAGGTACAGGCCGCCTTTTTTCCGCAAAGAAGTCCAAATGAACGTGGCCATGTATTGTAAAATCTTGGATCAGAACGTTCTTCCCTTAGCCAGAACACTAAAGATGGGTTGTGGATGGGCCTTACAGCATGATAATGACCCAAAACATACTGCCAATGCAACAAAAGAGTGGATGAAGAAGAAGAAGTATATTATAGTCATGAGTGGCCTAGCCAGTTTCTAGACCTTAACCCAATAGAAAATGTATGGAGGGAGCTGAAACTTCGACCTGCCAAGCGACAGCCAAGAAACCTTAGGGATTTCGAGAAGATCTGTAAAGAAGAACTAAAATCCCTCCTGAAATGTGTGCAAACCTGGTAACCAACTACAATAAATGTCTTACCTCTGTCCTTGCCAACAAGGGTTTCTCCACCAAGTACCAAGTCATGTTTTGCTTGGGAATCAAATACTTATTTTACTCACCGAACTGCAACTCAATTTATAACATTTGTATCATGTGTTTTTTTCTGGATTTATGGTCGAAATTCTGTCTCTATCATTTAAAATATACCTATGATAAAAAAAAATGAGACCCTTCATTTCTTTGTAAGTGGGCAAACTTACAAAATCTGCAGGGGATCAAATAATTATTTTCCCCACTGTATATAAGCTGACCAGTATGGTATTCATCAATTTACTAAAAAGGAGTAACATTACTTATCGTCTCAGCACAATCCAACATCCCTAGTAAGCGCAGATTTTTGGTTCAGATCACAAAAATGGGTTCATGCCCTGCATATAGCCGACAGGTACACTTTAACAAGACAACATAAATGAGGCAGAAACAAATATCTTCTTTGTTTGGGCCAATGATGACTACAAACCAGTCAGTACAAGCAAGATGAGTTCTTAGAGTGGTTTTTGTAATGTGAAATGATAGTATCACGAACTGTAGGGTTTTACAATTATACATATTTTACATAATATAGAAATAGGAGTTAAAATCATTTATGTCAATACCCAAATTAAGTGAAAAAGGCAGGGAAGATTCTGCCGTGCTCAGTACACAGACGCCCCTATGGGAGTATCTTTTTTCTTTCCAGCTACGCCATCTTTTCACAATACTCATAGCGGTGACCGTCAACCACCTGCAGCACAAGAGGGGAACGATTCAGTGCTATGGCAGATGCCGTCCTCATCTCCACAAATGGGTTCCACATACAGTAGACATGGTTTAGTAAGACGAGTGCTTTGAGTTTAGTGATGCGGCTTTGTGCTGTTACAGACTCCCACTGGACAACGTGAAAAAGAACAGGACATTTACATTCACTGTAGTAAAGCAAAAAAAAAAACAACTGCAATCAAATATTTACAAAGAGACATTCAGAGCAGAGTAAGAGTCACAGTGACTCCGAGGAGGGGTGGGTGAGGTTGTAGGGCCTGGGTAGAGATGTTGGTGAAGAAGAGACCAGGATCATTCCCTTCTTGTACTGTCCTGTAATTCTGCTCCAATACCAGCCTCACCCGCAAAGTGCTTAGAACACCGTTGTCTTATTCACATTCTGCAAACACATCAGCAGGCTGTGGTACGGGCTTCCCGGTGCAGCCACCAACTCAAACACTGACTGGAAGGCCCGGCGGTCCAGCTCTTCATCGATCTGGTGCCTGTAAAAGTCTATGGCCACTAAACAGAACAAATTTACGTCCACCGGTTCAGACTTGCCCATTCGGCTGATCACATGTGGAAGACTGGAAGAAGGGTTAGGGAAAAATCCAAAAAAACAAAAACAGAAAACATGGACAGTATTCATTTACTAAAGGAACAGGCTGCTCACCTAGCAATGTAGAACTAAAGGCAACATTATTTTTCCCCATTTTAGTGTAAGGGAGGGTTGTAGCCCCTGTCCGTTTTTTATCTGGCCATTCGTGTCCCTTTGGGGGGGGGGGATATACCTTAATCTCTTGTCCCATAGCCAAAACAGGAAGCGACCGGAAATCCCTGCAAACTAAATATGTAAACCCATTTCATAGTTCCGATATGTGCCAGCTGTACCATGTACTTGTATGAGAAAGAATCCTGATCTCTTTGTATTGTTTTTTTTTTGTGTGAAATCCCTGGTGTTACTGCTAGTCCCTCTGTTTTCCTATTAAAAACTGACCACACTAAGCAAGAGAGCACACCGTGGTCACTTTTCTAGCTCTGCTGGGAACTCGGCATGCTCTCCTCCAATGATCAGACTTTGGTCCTTGGTTGTGATGCTCTTTGCTTGAGAGGTTTCCTCCAGGTATTATGTTTCCTTCCACAACCCAAAGACATGCTCTCCAGTGTGAGTATCTATGCAAGTGAAGTAGGAATCTTAGATTGTAAGCTCCCGGGGACAGGGACTAATATTAATGTACAATATGCAAATCACTGTGTAAAGCGCTATAGATAATTTTATATATATAGTAGATTATATATATAATCTAACTAATATAATAGGATAAGTTCACCTTTGGTAACATGTTACATGCTCCCCCAGCCTCTCCCTGATCCCCATTGTGATTGTGCCAGTGAGCTGGGAATTTTCTCCCTGCATCCTCTGTCACAATTTAAAATGTCCGTCCACACAGCCACATCATTCATTCACAGAGTTCTATGAATGAACTACAAGTACTGACACCCTTTGCGGCTGACTGCTTGTAGTTCTCAAACTACCAGGGCTGGTGAGCGCTCTAGTAGTTCATCGAATCTTCCTGTCATTCAGCCAGCCTGTACAAGGTATGGGCAGGCACCTCCACAGTCCCAGGAGCATGAGATTGCACCCATGATCTGCTCTTTGCAGGTGCAATGCTTTACAGGCTCTTAACCACTTAAGACCCGGACCTTTAGGCAGGTAAAGGACCCAGACAGTTTTTGCGATTCGGCACTGCGTCGCTTTAACTGACAATTGCGCGGTCGTGCGAAGTGGCTCCCAAACAAAATTGGCGTCCTTTTTTTCCCACAAATAGAGCTTTCTTTTGGTGGTATTTGATCACCTCTGCGGTTTTATAGCACAGTGCTGAATAGCAAAATAAATGCCCTGGTCATGAAGGGGGTAAACCTTCCAGAGGTCAAGTAGTTTAAGGAAGAGGTGTGACTGAGCATAAAAAGGCTGAAAATCTGTTAAAGGGTCACCCTAGCCCTACACTTTGCAAACTTCTCAGAGTACAGGCAGTCCCCTAGTTACAAACATCCGACTTACAAATGACTCCTACTTACAAACGGAGGCAGACAACAGGAAATGAGAGGAAATCTACCCCTAGGAAGGGAAATTCTCTCCTGTAAGAGTTATGAGAAAAAGGTACTGATATCACCAAGGCTTGTTTCCACAACAACCCAACATTTTCTAAATCCAATTGTCATTGGGACAGAAAGTGAGGGGAACTCTTCTGAACAGGGGCACAGACAGCAAAACAAACAGTACAGGGGTGATAACCCTTCCCTATGCTATCCAAAAAGATTAAAAATATTTCTTTGGGCTGGAGCTACACTTAAAGAATGTACCTGTTCCGACTTACAGATTTAACTTAAGAACAGGCCTACAGACCCGATCTTGTTTGTAACCCAAGGACCGTCTGTACAAGTGTTTTGTGAGGTCTGGCCTTCATATATTCAGATTATTTTTGATTATGTAGAAACTGAAATGTCCTTATGGAAATTGGATACGAACAGCTCCATTCATTACAACAAAAACTATCCCCATCCCCTCCCAGGAGCTCCGCTCTTTAACCACTTAAGACCCAGACCATTATGCAGGTAAAGGACCTGGCCAGTTTTTGCGATTTGGCAATTAACTTTAACTGACAATTGCGCGGTCGTGCGAGGTGGCTCCCAAACAAAATTGGCGACCTTTTTTCCCCCACAAATAGAGCTTTCTTTTGGTGGTATTTGATCACCTCTACGTTTTTAATTTTTTGCGCTATAAACAAAAATAGAGCGACAATTTTGAAAAAAAAAATACAATATTTTTTACTATAATAAATATCATCCAAAAAGATATAAAAAAACGTTTTTTTCCTCAGTTTAGGCCGATACGTATTCTTCTACATATTTTTGGTAAAAAAAAATAAAAAATAAAAATCGCAATAAGTGTTTAACGATTGGTTTGCGCAAAATTTATAGCGTTTACAAAATAGGGGATAGTTTTATGGCATTTTCATTAATATTTATTTTTTTACTACTAATGGCGGCGATCAGCGATTTTTTTTCGTGACTGCGGCATTATGGCCGACACATCGGACAATTTTGACACAATTTTGGGACCATTGTCATTTTCACAGCAAAAAGTGCTATAAAAATGCATTGTTTACTGTGAAAATGACAATTGCAGTTTAGGAGTTAACCACTAGGGGGCGCTGTAGGGGTTATGTGTGACCTCATATGTGTTTCTAACTGTAGGGGTGCGGGGCTGGGAACAGACGATCAGTGACATTGCCACTGTGAAGAACGGGGAAGGTGTGATTACACACAACTCTCCCCGTTCTTTAGCTCCTGTGACCGATCGCGGGACACCGCCGGCGATCGGGTCCCGCGGCCACGGAGCTTTGGACCGGGTCACGGGCGCGCGACCCACGGCAGGGCACTTAAAGGGGACGTACAGGTATGTGCCTGTGCCCAGCCGTGCCATTTTGCCGACGTAAATGTGCAGGAGGCGGTTCTTAAGTGGTTAATTAGGCAGTCGCCTAACTCACAGGGGCCTCGCGGCCGCCTAACTTACCCAATGCATTACTCCAGTTTTGAGGGACAGGGGACCTTAACGCTGCTGTGCTCAGCCAGCGTTAAGAGCCCAGCTTCCCTAACAAGCAGTGAATATTGGTGACACCACCCCTTGTGACGTCAATGAGCAAGCCCTCAGTCAATGACATCACAAGGGGGTGGGTTCACCAGGTGACATCACTGGGTGGCCCCTGCCCCTTAGTTATTAAAGAGCAGGACATGGGGGCCGCCTTGTTAAAGGGGGCTTTCAGATTCCGATAAGCCCCCTGTCCGCAGACCCCCAAAATCACCTGCCAGGGTTGTGGGGAAGAGGCTCTTGTCCTTGAATTATTTTTCCCATCATGGGTGTGAGTGGGGCCCCATGTCAAGTTTTGCCTAAGGCCTCACAAAGCCTAGAGCCGCCTTTGAGTGTTCACTTAAAGGGGTGGTTCCACCTAAAACTCATTTCTAGCAATATATTCGTAAGACCCGTTACACTGCGGGTAGGCTGGCTTCTTTTTTTTTTTCCCCGTACATACCGAGATCTCGGGGGTCTCGTCCCTAGGCGGTGGGCGTTCCTATTTGATTGACGTTCCTCGGACGGGCGCATACGTGACGTCACGACTTTCCGAAAGAAGCCGAACGTCGCCGCGCAGGCGCCGTATAGAGTCGGCTCTATACGGCACCTGCGCGGCGACGTTCGGCTTCTTTCGGAAAGTCGTGACGTCACGTATGCGCCCGTCCGAGGAACGTCAATCAAATAGGAACGCCCACCGCCTAGGGACGAGACCCCCGAGATCTCGGTATGTACGGGGAAAAAAAAAAAGACACTGCGGGTAGGCTGGCTTAACGGGTCTTACGAATATATTGCTAGAAATGAGTTTTAGGTGGAACCACCCCTTTAACCTGATTATAAAGAGATTCCAAAGGATACATTGCAGAAATCCACTTGCTAGTAGACGCACTGACAAAAAAGCAGGAGAGGCTCCACATTGCCATGGCCACCGGAGTTCTCTGTGTGAAGTTGGAGAGAGAGAGCATCACCCAGTCTCGTACCATGGAGGACTGGCCAGTGGCATGAAGAGTTTGGAAAACCTGCAACAAAGAGTTCAACAGTGAAACCAAAGATTTAATATGGCAGACATTAGAGGCTGTGCCATTTCCACTCCAGATGAACCACCAGGGAAAAGATCAGCAAGGTTTAACTTGCCTTTAAATTGAACCTGTGCTTTGCCCATGATGGCAAAAACAACAGGTTCACTTTAATGGCAGCCGCACCCAACAGCTTATACTCACCTTTCTTTCACTTCCCTGACACCACGGGTGAAAGTAATTAGCTTGTAGGTGAAGGGGAACATACAACTTGCTCTCATTGGCTGTTTAGGTAGCAGTGTTGTCACATGGGGCAGGAAGATGGTTGAACCTCACACAGGAATGAAAACCAGACTGTATATTGTTAGGAGCACCAAAATCATGAAAACCATGTGACATTTCCATTGTTAGTAGCAATGCATTTGAAAAGTGCTATTATTGCAACAGACCCTGCACTTTCTGCTTCCTGGCAGCAGCACAATGTAAGGGTGGGTGACACTATGATGTAACGGAGGGTGGGGGGCATTGTGCTCTGGACATTTGCTAATAAATGAGAAAACTACAATTCTATGCCAACTGAAAAGGAGGGTCACACACCGCTGGTATCATCCACAAGAAACTTTATTGGACATGTTCTGTCTAAACAATCTCCAATAAAGGTTGTTGTGGAGGATACCCAGCAGTGTGCGACCCTCCTTTTCATACTTGCAATGGGCGTGGGAGTGGACTCCGTGCTGGTTTGCACCTGCACTTCATAGCTTAAGTCTTAAAGCGTTCGTAAACCCAGGACCCTGCATGCACTATATCTGGTCTCCCACAGTACACAGAAAATGGAAACACAATTATTTTAGTAAAAATTCCCTTTCTCATCAGCAGTATATAGCAGTCTTGTGACTTATATCAGTGTATGGTTGAAGCTTGCAGGAGGAGTTTTCATTTTGACTGTCCTATTAGGCTAAAGGACCCCTGACAATTTGTCTGGACAGTGCTGAACACATGCACTCTCGCATGTGCAGAGTAACTCCAAAGGGTCTGTACTATCAGGAGATGGATTGGGGAGAGTAGAAGGGGAGGAACAGAGAAGACAGCCTTTTTACACAATGCAGAGGATTAACCCCAGTGAGTATAACCAGCATGATTTACTGCATATACAGACTGATTTTACAGTTATAGGTTTAGTAACATTCAGAGGAAATGATTTAATGTGATAAAGAGTAGATACATTTATATCATCTTACAGATACAACCGGACCTCTGAGGGCAGCCATAATGCTGATGTGGCCCACAATGAAATTAATTTGGCCCCCCTGTTCTATACAGTGGAATCAGGACCCACTTTCTCCAGCTGGTGATCCTTTTAGTGATGTGAGGTGTTAAAATGAAGTCAGCATATTACTGCCATGTTTGTCTTGCATGCGCAACCATCATCTGTGTATTGTCTATTAAATAGTCAGATTTGTCTCCCTCAGTGCACACAGGTGAATTTGCCCATGTTTAATAACCTGTGGGTAATAATTACATTGTTATAGTTGCCTGTGGAGATAAATATGCTTTTCTTATAGAATGTGTATGTGTGGGAAGGACCCCTAACTGCTGCCTAACCCTGTTACTGTAAAAAGCGGATATTATGGCGTTAGCTTTCTCTGAAACACTTGGCCAGGCAATGTCACACACAGCAGGCCCTTCTGCTGAGAGATATCAACTAAACTCCTATTTCCGACACCTTGGTGCACACTCTGCAGGAATCATCAGGGTCACATTTGCAGAATATTATGAGGCTTTGCCTGTATTTCTGCTTGAAAATAGAACTCAAACGAATGATAAAGAAACGATATATACGTGGCATAGTTTACAATAAGGTCTCGTTCCTACAAGAGAATTATGGTGTTTAAAGTTTTTTAAAATTGTACATATAAAAGATGTCAGCTTAAAGCGGACCTTCAGCCACTGTGCTCCAGTGCCCAATAATTGATGTGCTTTTGATAGATATACAATGCAATTATTAGAAAAACACTCCTAAAGCCACATCCGTATTTGAGGGTAAATATTAGAAAAGGGAGGGGGGGCAAAATGGCCCTAGATTGGACTTTAAATGCAAAATGGACGAGAGCATAGTAAAAAATATATTTAATCGATAACAATTAATCCACACAAGTATCAAAAGAAAAAAACAAACAAACACAAAAAACAATTAACACACAATAGACATAAATGTATGGCGTGAACAAAATGTTGACACCATATAGACAGCAGTGAGCCCCTGTGCGTAAACATGTTTTGCTTTGTTTTTTTTCCTAATAGATATATACAAGTATTATATTCCATTTATTTAGTAGTATAGGTCTATATAACAGGTGTTCAACTTTCTTTCAATCTTTTTTACGGGGTACTCTTGTATTGCATCCAATGTCTTCCTCTATGCCAATGCAACGCCAACAAGTATTGTGGATTGGATATTTTTTGTATTGTGATGGTAGGATAGTACAATCCTTGTTTGAAATTTTTGTATGTAAAAATGGTTTTCAATAAACTTAGAATGAACTAGAACTTGCCTCTGAATTTGCCCTGTAATTTGACTACTCCAGGAAGATTCTCTTTCTTTGCACAACCCTCTCCCTACATGGATGCCACAGTCCTCTCCTTTTATAGGAGTAAAATGATTGCTTGTGCTGACCCAGCTACTCCACCCCTTTCTCTTTCTAATCAGACTGAAAAACAAGGAAAATAAACTGGGATTTTTAAGGCACAGCATATTACATAAAACACAATTTCTTTATTCAACGTTAACACATAAAAATATTGCCCATTTGTTGTACAACATATAACAATTATTCAAATTCAGTACAATTGTTGCAGCAAATTTATGGGATAAAAGTACATTAGATCTTAAAAATAATAACTTATTGTAGCCTCACAAGTTTCATATATAGATTTCATCACGCTTTTTTCCTTATTCTCCATGTAGTACATCTCGGAGGACTCATTGTGTGGCCCTGTGTCTTCTTACAATCCCCAGGACTGAACAGTTACCTACGTACACTGCGATCACCAGTGAGATATTTGTATATCACTATCATATCTCCTCCCAAGCGTCTCTTCTCCAGGGGGAATACGTTTCGCGATTGTAGTCGCTCCTCATAATTGAGGTCCTCCAGAACCCTTATTTTGTTGTCCTTCTCTGGACCTTTCTGAGGTGACCAGAGCTGGACGGAATACTCCAGATGTGGCCGAACCAGAGTTTTATAAAGAGGGAGGTTTATGTATATGTTGTACAACAAACGGACAATATTTTTATGTGTTAACTTTGAATAAAGAAATTGTATTTTATGCAAGATGCTGTGCTTTTAAGAATCCCAGTTAATTTCCTTTGTTTTTCAATCCGATTGGCCTTTTAGGAAGGTGGCACTATAATTGGTTTTATTAAGTTGGGTCATTTCTCCTCCTACATAACCTTTTTGGAGCGGTCAGGTTAGAAGTGAATGGAAATACTATACAGTGTTGCTTGAATGACAGCATTGAGTCTGCTGTGTCTGTTGACATCACAACCAAGATGGAGGTGCCCAGCAGCAGTCTCAAAGGCTTTTGGATGTCTACAAAAGTGAAGTTCTTACAGGTAAATAACATGCATAAAATCCAATAAAATTGTATGGCAACTGGATCTCTTTGATGTTTAATAAATCTTGTTTAAATGTTTGAAAATATATTTGTCATTACATTAAGAGCAACTCAGCCGCCTGACAAGTCGCGCTCCGCTCTATTTAATAAAACCGTTCTTAATAGGAGTGACGCAAGTCGCTCCGACTTAGAAAAAGGTTCTTGTACGACTTTGGGGAACGACTTGCATTAACTTCAATACAGAAGTCATTTTGCAAGTCGCCTCTCAAGTCGTCTTGAGATCGCCTTTCCGAGTCGCCCCCCCCCCCAAAGTCATGCTGCCCCTGTGTGAACCGGCGCTTAGTTGCTTTGCTTACAAATAAGTGCAACGTTGACAATTTTTTTTATCCCAGAGCCAGTCCACCACACTGGGCCCACCTGACTGTATGTAATGGACTCTCTGTGGTTAATGTGAAACACTAAAGATATGCTGCTTAGGCTATAGGTGACCAAAAAGGAGACCAGAAATATACTTTTATTTAAGCAACTTGGTGAGCTTTTACATGTGAATTGTATTTATATGTCCACTGCAATTAGAATAGGTGGAAAAATCAAAGCATCAGCAATTGTTGCTTTAAAAACTAAAATGCTTTATAAAACAATTACTTTACATTCTGCACACTTTCCAATGCTGCAAAGTTCAGATATTTCAGCTAAATACCATCAAAGACTAAAGCATTTTAGAGAACCCCTTTTCCCCTGTGGTCCTTCAAAGCTTCCAGTATATACACTAGGGCCAAAACAACTAATCGATTAATCGGCCAGTAACATAATGGGTTTAAAAAAAACAAAATTAGCCATTTATAGTACAAAGAGCAAATAATCAACACTAACACGTATTATATTATTTTTGAAAAAATCTTTGTACATTCGCTGAATGAAAGAATTTTGTTTGAAATTTTCACTTGCTTTTAACTTTCAGTTTTAAAATTAATGTAATTTCTAAACGAAAACCACATACACTGTCTGAAAATTCCTTTGACCAAGAAGTTTTCCATTTCTAAATTTTCCCATCACTGTGGTTGAAAACGAACATCGATTTGACCCCACTGATTAGAAAATCGAATGAACATTCTTAAATACATTTTTTTTTTTGAAGGAAGACTATGGCCAACATATAATATATTACAGTTCTGTTTGAAAAACAGTCTAACTTTTTTTTTTCTATACGAGTCTGATGATATTTAACAGATTCACCCTCTAATAGTATATAGAGTATATCTAATCTGTCTGTTATTCTCACTTTTTTTAAAGTTATTAACCAATTAATCGATACAATAATCAGCCAACTAATCGATTATGAAAACAATCGTTAGTTGCAGCCCTAATATACACATGCCAGTATTGTGCTTTACATTCCATTATGATCTGCAACCTTTGCAAGCCACTTCCAGATATCAAGAAGTTATATAATAACTAGGGTTGTCCCGATACCACTTTTTTGAGACCGAGTACAAGTACTGATCCTGTTTTTCAAGTACTCGCCGGTACCGATTACCGATACTTTTTTTTAATATCGTGTGACAGTGGCTTTTTTTTTTTTTAATATCGTGTGACAGTGGGTTTTTTTTTTACAGTGATTTTTTTTTTTAGGGGGGGTGGATTGTCAGTGTGTTTTTTTTTAATTTAAATTTTATTTTTATTTATTTATTTTTTAAAAAAATATTTATTGCAATTTTCTTTTTTTTATCAGCCCTGTTAGGGGGGCTTTGGTGAGATATCAGGGGATATCTTAACAGACCCCTGACATCTCCCCTTTAAGACAGAGAAAGGGACCAAGGACACAGATTCCCCAGTCCCTTTCTCTGCAGCCTCAGCTAAAATGAATGGAGAGAGGCTTCTCTCCATTCATAAACTGAAGCATCGTAAACACAGGTGATCACTGACTCTCAATTCGGAAAAGGTAGGAGCCGGGTTTAGCGGCTCCTACCGCCGCTCTCCATCCTGACAAATTGAGGGGGGAGAGCTGCACGGACGGGGGGAAAGACAGCACGGAGCACGGGGAAAGACAGCACGGAGCACGGGGAAAGACAGCACGGAGCACGGGGAAAGACAGCACGGAGCACGGGGAAAGACAGCACGGAGCACGGGGAAAGACAGCACGGAGCACGGGGAAAGACAGCACGGAGCAAAGACTTGCAACTCCCCTGCCTGCCCAGGTATCGGGTGAGGCATCGGAGCATTTCCCCCCGTGTACAAGTACCCGGGGAAATGCTCTTTATCGGTACCGATACTAGTATCAGTATCGGGACATCCCTAATAATAACCAATAAAACCACAAAAGAAAGTAATCTTAAAGATTAAAAAAAGGACATACAGTAGGTGTTTGTGATATTGTGCTTTTAGCACGACAGCGTCGCGCTGATACTCGGCGACAGGGTGCCGAGATCTCCCCGACACCTCGCACTCACTGGAATAGTGACAGCACATCCCAGCAAGCGCGTCATAGAAGCGACGGGAGATCCGACTTGGATTCCCGCCAATTCTACACGTGTGCGGCGTTTGTTATGAATCCTGAGGGGGAAGTCCCCGCCGGATTTTAAATAAAAATCCGGCATGGGTCCCCCCCTCAGGAGCATACCGGGCCCTTAGGTCTGTTATGGGTTGTAAGGAGCGTAGGGGGTTGTAAAAAAACGGCGTAGGGGGTCCCCCTACAATCCATACCAGACCCGTATCCAAAGCACGCTACCCGGCCAGCCAGGAAGGGAGTGGGGACGAGCGAGCGCCCCCCCCCTCCTGAGCCGTACCAGGCTGCATGCCCTCAACATGGGGGGGGTTGGGTGCTCTGGGGCAGGGGGGCGCACTGCGGCCCCCCCACCTCAGAGCACCCTGTCCCCATGTTGATGAGGACAGGGCCCCTTCCCGACAACCCTGGCCGTTGGTTGTCGGGGTATGCGGGCGGGAGGCTTATCGGAATCTGGGAGCCCCCTTTAATAAGGGGGCCCCCAGATACCGGCCCCCCACCCTAAGTGAATGAGTATGGGGTACATCGTACCCCTACCCATTCACCTGCAAGAAAAGTGGTAAAAACACAAATAAACCACACAGGGTATTAAAATATTTTATTTTTCTGCTCCGGAGGCCTCCCCTGTCTTCTTTATTAGCTCTTTTACCAGGGGAGGCTTCTTCTTTGACGTCTTCGGGTGGGTGGGGGCCGCCGTCTGGTTCTCTTCCACCGCCGGGGGGGGTCGCTTTTAAAAAAGCCCCCACCCCCCGGCGGGTTTCCTCCGGCGTCTTCGGCGGGGCTCTTCTTCTTCCGCTATCCCGACGGGTCTTCTCAACTCTCCGGGGTTCTCCTTCTGTCTTCGCCGCTCTCCGCTCTTGACTCGTCGCACCCCGGTTCTTCGTCTCGCTGTCCGGTGTCTTCTTCCGTGCTGTACGTCTTCTCCTTCCGTGCTGTGATGAGTTCTTCTTCCGTGCTGTGACGTCATGTTCTTCACTTCTCTCCTTCTCCCGATGTTGCCACGCCGGTCCTCCTCGCTGAAATGACGGATGCGCGCCTTGCATCGGACCTATATAGGCCTCACAGTCCCATCATGCTCTGTACCTACCCATGTGATACCTACCCACGTGGTAGGTATCACATGGGTAGGTACAGAGCATGATGGGACTGTGAGGCCTATATAGGTCCGATGCACCCGCGCACCCGTCATTGCAGAGAGGAGCCGGCGACGTGTCAACACCGGGAGAAGGAGAGAAGTGAAGAACATGACGTCACAGCGCGGAAGAAGAACTCATCACAGCACGGAAGGAGAAGACGTAAAGCACGGAAGAAGACACCGGACAGCGAGACGAAGAACCGGGGTGCGACGAGTCAAGAGCGGAGAGCGGCGAAGACAGAAGGAGACCCCCGGAGAGTTGAGAAGACCCGTCGGGATAGCGGAAGAAGAAGAGCCCCGCCGAAGACGCCGGAGGAAACCCGCCGGGGGGGTGGGGGCTTTTTTAAAAGCGACCCCCCCCGGCGGTGGAAGAGAACCAGACGGCGGCCCCCACCCACCCGAAGACGTCAAAGAAGAAGCCTCCCCTGGTAAAAGAGCTAATAAAGAAGACAGGGGAGGCCTCCGGAGCAGAAAAATAAAATATTTTAATACACTGTGTGGTTTATTTGTGTTTTTATCACTTTTCTTGCAGGTGAATGGGTAGGGGTACGATGTACCCCATACTCATTCACTTAGGGTGGGGGGCCGGTATCTGGGGGCCCCCTTATTAAAGGGGGCTCCCAGATTCCGATAAGCCTCCTGCCCGCATACCCCGACAACCAACGGCCAGGGTTGTCGGGAAGGGGCCCTGTCCTCATCAACATGGGGACAGGGTGCTCTGAGGTGGGGGGGCCGCAGTGCGCCCCCCTGCCCCAGAGCACCCAACCCCCCCATGTTGAGGGCATGCAGCCTGGTACGGCTCAGGAGAGGGGGGGGGGCGCTCGCTCGTCCCCACTCCCTTCCTGGCTGGCCGGGTAGCGTGCTTTGGATACGGGTCTGGTATGGATTGTAGGGGGACCCCCTACGCCGTTTTTTTCGGCGTAGGGGGGCTCTCCTTACAACCCATAACAGACCTAAGGGCCCGGTATGCTCCTGAGGGGGGGACCCATGCCGGATTTTTATTTAAAATCCGGCGGGGACTTCCCCCTCAGGATTCATAACAAACGCCGCACACGTGTAGAATTGGCGGGAATCCAAGTCGGATCTCCCGTCGCTTCTATGACGGCTCTGTCTCCATCGCGGCAAGCCAGCTCGGCGCTGGCTCCCGCGATGGGGCTCGTAGGTGCTCAATCTCGCTGAGAAAGAGAGCGAGATTGACACAAAATCGGGTTCACCTACTGTAGGTATACAGGTCCACAGGGTAGACCCCAAGCTAAAACTGATAAATACATGCAAATGGAGTGCGCATTCCCCATGGTGCTCAATTGCCAACGTGTGATCAGGGAAATGGTATGAAATGTTGCATGTACCTTGTTAGCGCTCATTCAAGGTTTACAAGACAGGAAAACACAGAAACCATTAATATTCTAAAATAAGACATTGTACCCACTCACCTTATAGACAACAGCTGCCATGAATTGTGGGTAGGGTTGCTGATTGGATAAAAACTCCCCAATGACTTTGTTCATTACATCTTGAGGAGGGAAAAAGTCATCCAAGAACTGTGGAAGAATCCTGGCCACCACCCTTGCCTCAAAGGGGAATCCCTTCCGGATTCTGTCCAACAGAACAATGAAAATGTGAATCAGCCAGGGCAACATGGAACAGCTTATAAACCAACATGTGATGTGCAATTGGTTGCAGTTCAATAGCTCTCATGTACAAACAGGTACTACAAATCTGAAACACATGCACAAAAACCGTGTTAACTTAGAAAACAAACAAAAAAAAAAACCATTACATTTATAACATGGCATACTTTAGGTTTGTTCGCTGTATACACTTTATTGCCAAAAGTATTGGGACACCTGCCTTTACACGCACATGAACTTTAATGGCATCCCAGTCTTAGCCAGTAGGGTTCAATATCAAGTTGGCCCACCCTTTAGAGCTATAACAACTTCAACTTCTCTGGGAAGGCTGTCCACAAGATTTAGGAGAGTGTCTATGGGAATGTCTGACCATTCACCCAGAAGTGCATTTGTGAGGTCAGGCACTGATGTGCAGTCTCCGCTCCAATTCATCCCAAAGGTGCTCTATCGGGTTGAGGTCAGGACTCTGTGCAGGCCAGTCACGTTTCTCCACCCCAAACTCACTAATCCATGTCTTTATGGACCTTGCTTTGTGCACTGGTGTGCAGTCATGTTGGAACAGGAAGGGGCCATCCCCAAACTGTTCCTACAAAGTTGGGATCATGAAATTGTCCAAAGAGTTCCCTTCACTGGAACCAAGGGACCAAGCCCAACCCCTTAAAAACAGCCCCATACCATAATCCCTCCTCCACTAAATGATTTGGACCAGTGCACAAAGCAAGGTCCATAAAGACACAGATGAGAGAGTTTGGGGTGGAGGAACTTGACTGTCCTGACCTCAACCCGATGGAACTACTTTGGGATGAAGTAGAGCAGAGTCAATCAGTCTATGTCTAGATTTGGCCACCCTACCCCCTCCTTTAGCCCATCAGATTACACAGTAGACACTCTCACTGCAAAACTAATTGAAGCTGTCAGCCAACATGTGTGGCCACTGAAAACAAATACAGATTTTGGATTAAAAAAGCTGAAAAAATCATTGAGTACTGAAGGAACATTTTCCTAAAAATTCTTTTCCATTAAACATTGGGCTTTCCTACGAAGATAATCTCACCAAAGTAGCATCAACAGCACAATGCAGAAAGTAGAGACTTGAAACAGAAAAAAATAAAATAAAACGATTTGCTCTTCTTCCAGCCAGCCCCTTAGACAATATATGACAGGTCTGTGAGATCAGGAGCAGCAATGGGGACAAAGCTCGCTCACCAAACTGCCTAGATGTCAAATGTAGTGGCACAGACATATGCAATTGAGAAACTTGTTTCTTTCATATATAAATGCTACAATATTACAAGTATGCAGAGAGAAATACAAGTTTTTGTTTTGTATTAACCACTTAAAGACTGCCTACCGCAGATATACTCCGGCAGGGTGGCTCTATTTGCACGAAACTACGTACCTGTACGTCATTTTGTGCAATTGACACTGGCCAATTGGACAGGGGGAGCCAATCAGCAGGTCCGTCGGACCAGGATGTCCACCCACGATCTTTCCCAGAGAGGCAGATCGCCGTTCTGACAGGGAAGAAGATACAAATCTTGCATTCCTGCTAAGCAGGAACACCAATCTCTGTCTTCATCCAGTCAGACCATCCCCCACACAGTTAGCAAGCACCTCCTTGGGACACTTAACCTTTTGATTGCCACTGTTAACCCCTTCCTTTCCAGTGTCATTAGTACAGTAACAGTGCATATTTTTAGCACTGATCACTGTAATAATGTCACTGGTCCCCAAAAAAGTGTCAGTTAGGTGACTGATTTGTCTGCCACAAGGCCGCAGCCACGCTAATTATTGCCGCAATTACTAGTAAAAAAAAAAAGCCATAAATTTATCCCATAGTTTGTAGACTAACTTTTGCGTTAACCAATCAAAAAAACGTTTGATTTTTTTTTTTTACCAAATATGTAGTAGAATACACATTGCCCTAAATTGATGAGGAAATTTAATTAAAAAAAATAAAATAAAAAATTGTTGGATATGTTTTGGAGCAAGAAAGTAAAAAATATTGTGTTTTTTCATCCACAATTGTCGTTCATTTTTTTGTTTATAGTGCAAAAAATAAAAACTGCAGAGGTAATCAAATACCACCAATATAAAAGTGCCATTTGTGGCACAACTGTCAGTTAAAGTAAAGCAGTGCCTCATTATTAAGGGGGTAAAACCTACCTGGGCTGAAATGGTTAAAAAATTGCATGGACTTTCAAAAAAATAAAATAAATCCGATCCTGTATCTGTCCCTGCGGGCTCTGTAGTGAGAGCTGAGTGAACAAACACAGATGATCTCTCAGTTCTCCCCCTCCACTCCAGTGCTTACTGGAGCGCTGGGCTGCAGAGGAGACAGGGACCGACTCAGCTGATCACCGAAAGACGGATTCAAGGCATCTGGGTGGAACCCAATCATATGGCCGGGATCTTCCCAGAGCCTGGACCTGTGACGTCAACTGACAAGCTGAAAGCGGGTCACAGGATTGCAGAACCAACTGTACTCCTGTGATCCATAAAAGAAGTATAGCCCCCCCCCCAAAAAATAAAAGTGTAGCAAATTGTCTTTACTGCATATGAATGTCCTGTTGATAAGCAGGCAATGATGTCGATCCTCCGACATGTCAAAATTAGGTAAAAGGAATCTCAGATCGTCATCAATTTGAGTTACCAGCTGTTTGTCAATGACTGCTGACTAACCCCCCACTTACAATAGTTGTACAGTAGTTTTATTCTTGGACAGATCCACATTAAGCCTTTACCTGTCAAAAAGCACAGATACACGCTCCATGGCAACAATGACCGACTCACTGTCTGGGGCAGCAGGACTTGGATCTGTGGTACGACCTGGGCTGATCTTCTCTTTACCTACATGGAGAAACACAATCAAATCTTTTCTTTTTTACACAATGTTTGGTAAAACGTATTGGTTAGTTGTGATGTCTTGGTATAGGTAATGTAATGCAATAATCACTGGGCTATATTCAGGTAGATGCGCCCCTTCTTACGGCGGCCCAGCGTATCGTATTTACGCTGCGCCGCCGTAAGTTTGAGAGGCAAGTACTGTATTCACAAAGCACTTGCCTTTTAACCTACGGCGGCGTAGCGTAAATGGGGCCAGCGTAAGCGCGCGTCATTCAAATGATGTTGAGGGGGGCGTGTTTTATTTAAATTAGGTTGACCCCGCGTATTTTACGCATGCGCCGTTCGTGAAAAAATCCCAGTGCGCATGCTTGAAATTCCGTCACAAATCGTCATTGCTTTCGACGTGAACGTAAATTACGTCCAGCCCTATTCGCGAACGACTTACGCAAACGACGTAATAAATTCAAATTTCGAAGCGGGAACGACGTCCATACTTAACATTGGCTGCACCAACTAATAGCAGGAGCAACCTTACGCCGAAAAAGCCTAACGTAAATAAATTGCGCCGGCCGTACGTACGTTTGTGAATCGGTGTATCTAGGTAATTTGCATATTCTATGCCGAAAACAACGGAAGCGCCCCTAGCGGCCAACGCAATATTGCACACAATTCTACGCCGCCGTATTCAAGTTACGTCAGCGGAGGAAGCCTATTTTTTTTAAGCGTATCTGCCTTTGAGAATCGACGTAACGATACGCCGGCGCAGATTTGAAATTACGGCGGCGTATCTGGAGATACGCCGCCGTAAAAGCTTCCTGAATCTACCCCATTGTCTTCTCCTGGCGGGGAGGGCTTCCTCCACCAGGAGAATACATTGGCTCAGCGGAAGGGATTCTCCTGTCAGCACGGACTATGTTGATGGAGAATTGAGAGCAAATTTCTTTCCTGCCACCTGTGGTGACAGAAAAGAAATTTTCTCTGTGTACACAGGAAGCGTGTTACTGACCAGATCATCAGGTGAGAATAGAGTCTTAAAATCCTAAACGATTAAGCCAATGCAGTACCACATTTTAGGTTGGTAAGCTGCAATACATAAAATTTAGTTTTTGGGCTTAATATGGTTTTACAATTAACCACTTCACGCAAAATGACGAACCCGTACATCAGTACTTTGACGCCAAATACCGTGGTTATGGCAGCAGCTAGCTGTCATATCCCCAGTATTTTTGGGAACGCCGTGCATTTCTCTGTAGGATAAAAGTGGTCTCCGTGGCAGATTCGCTGCCAGATCACTTATCGGCGGGAGTGGTGCCCTCTGCTCTAGACATCTCCGCCGCTTGCCGGACCCGGCACTACCGGCGGAGACAATCGCGTCCTTTCCCGTGGATGCCTGGCTGCCGACTGAGGGGGAAGATGTCCCCTGCTCGGCTCCATGGCATGGGACAGTGGAAGCGACGTCACACGTCACTTCCACCCATAGCTCTTAACCACTTCCCGACGGCCGTACGACTTTGTACGGCCGCAGGGTGGCTCTACATCTCTGACTGGCCGTGTTTTTACGGCCTGCGCGCGCAGCCAGCGGCGCGGGCGCGCGCGCGTCCGGCGGAGGCGCGCGCTCGCCGCATCGCTGAGATGCCGATGCGAGTGCCTGGTGGCCGCGATGTCCGCCAGGGACTCGCGATCGGCGGCTACAGGGACAAGACGTGGAGCTCTGTGTGTAAACACAGAGCTCCACGTCCTGTCAGGGGAGAGAGGAGACCGATCTGTGTCCCTTGTACATAGGGACACAGATCGGTCACCTCCCCCAGTCACCCCCCTTCCCCCACAGTTAGTAACACAATTCAGGGTACACATTAACCCCTTCCTCACCCCCTAGTGTTAACCCCTTCAATGCCAGTCACATTTATACAGTAATTAGTGCATATTTATTGCACCGATCGCTGTATAAATGTGAATGGCGCCAAAAATGTGTCAAAAGTGTCCGATGTCTCCGCCATAATGTCGCAGTCACGGAAAAAAATGCTGATCGCCGCCATTAGTAGTAAAAAAAAAATAAAAAATAATAATTCTGTCCCCTATTTTGTAAGCGCAATAACTTTTGCGCAAACCAGGCGCTTCTTGCGATTTTTTTTTTTTAACAAAAATATGTAGAATAATACGTATCGCCTAGACTGAGAAAAAAAATGTTTTTTTAAAAAATTGGGCCATTTATTATAGTAACAAGTAAAAAATATTGTTTTTTTTTTCAAAATTGTCGCTCTATTTTTGTTTATAGCGCAAAAAATAAAAACCGCAGAGGTGATCAAATACCACCAAAAGAAAGCTCTATTTGTGGGGAAAAAAGGACATCAATTTTGTTTGGGAGCCACGTCGCATGACTGCGCAATTGTCAGTTAAAGCGACGCAGTGCCGGAAGCTGAAATTTCACCTGGTCAGGAAGGGGTATATGTGCCCAGTAAGGAAGTGGTTAAAAGGAGATTTTTTTTTTATTGAATTTTAAAGTGTATATGAGATCTGAGAACTTTTTGAACCTAGATCTCATTTAAGAGGTCCTGTCATGCTTTTTTTTTCAATTACAAGGGATGTTTACATTCCTTGTAATGGGAATAAAAGTGACAGTTTTTATTTTAAAATATATTTTTTTAAGTAGAATAAAAACATATTTTTTTTTTTTAAAGAGCCCGTTCCAACGAGCTCAATCGCAGAAGCGAACGCAGACGTGAGTAGCGCCCGCATATGAAAACGGTGTTCAAACCACACGTGAGGTTTGGCCGCGATCCTAGACCTCCTCCGTAACTGTCTGGTAATCTAGACATTTATAAAAATCGTCTAAGGAGATTAAAGGGTAAAATTTTGTCGCCATTCCACGTGCGGGCACAATTTTTAAGCGTGACATGTTGGGTATCAATTTACTCAGCGCAACATTCTCTTTCACAATATTAAAAAAATTAGGCAAACTTTACTGTTGTCTTATTTTTTTATAAAAAATAAAAAGTGTTGTTTTCCCCAAAAAAAACTGCGCTTTTAAGTCCGCTGAGCAATTAATATGTGCCATAAAGCGTTGCAACGACTGCCATTTTATTCTATATGGTGTTAGAAGAAAAAGAATACATAATATATAATGTTTGGGGGTTCGAAGTAATTTTCTAGCAAAAAAATTAAAAAATTTAATTTGTAAACATCAAGTGTAAAAAAAGAGGCTAGAGGCTGAAGCGATTAAACCCTTTACCAGAATAAGTTCACAGTAAACCTACCTGTGTACATGCATGTCAGCATCAATCCTAAGGCAGTCATGGCCCTGTGTGGGCTGTGCATATTCACTCTGTCCACACTAAGCTTCACCAGTGCCTCTCCATCCAGCCTGGAAAGCTGCTCAGACAGCAGGAGGCGCTCCAAACCTCTGAGCACACAATGATAGATCATGGAGGGTGTGGATTCCTCGCTCCCCGATACCATCACTCCACACATCTGGGAGGGAGAGAGATAGAGAGATTTATGGGCGACAAACTATTCTGACAGCAGCAATAACACCAAATACGTTTATATGGCTAGAGGGGGGGTCAGAAAGAGAATTTAGGTTATCCATTATGTATTGTTTTCCTGGTGCATAAGCTACCTTATTCTATTATTTTTTTTGGAACGTTGCACTTTTTTTTTTTATGTTAATGTTGTAAAACATAGATCGAAAAAAAAGAAAGATATTTCTTTGTGATATAAAAAAGCAATGTTCTTTTAATAGTCAAATGATGATCTAAATCCCAAAAAGCAAACCTTGGAACTCATACAGTACAATTCATAAAATGCTTTGTCATGGTACACCTTCAATCAACAGTATCTAAAAAGAGCCATTTGGTATATCATTCTTTGCTTTTATTTTCTTATTTGCAGTACAAGATGAAAGAAGACATACATGTGGTGTTAGGTGTCATAGGTTACTGTTCAAGGATGGCTTTTATATAATCATAATATACAGAATATGTATCCTCCCACCAATAGCAATGACGGGGCACCATTTCTCCCACCGACACCAACAATGACACATATTATCCCCCAACCACAGGCACTAAGTAATTTTTTTTTCTACTACTGATAACTAAGGCTGAGCTCAGGGGTGTTTAGAGCCCGCCAGGAAATTGGCACTGTGCTGATCACAGGCAGTGTGACATTTCCCGATCTCTGCATTTGCGGATCAGGAAAATGTCTGATTAGCGCAGTACCGACTTCCTGGCGGGCTCTGCACGTGCAGCTGCAAACACGCCTGAACTTATCCTTCCTGATAACCAGCTCTAGCGATTACTCCCACTGGCCATATCCTGACCCCCTATAGTTTGAAGGACAAGAGACAAGCCTTTTGTTTAGAAAGTTATGAGGACCCCTTCTATACATGTTGCTTTAACTTTCTAAGAAATAGGCTTTACCACTGTATATACACGGAGTTGGCTCTTAAAAGAAAAGTTCCGCCACCCTATCAAAAAAATAATAATAATTAAAGTCAGCAGCTACACATACTGTAGCTGCTGACTTTTAAAATTAGGATACTTTTTTTTAACAGAGATGTTTTATTGAAAGACAAAACAACATTACAGCATCACATGGATATGATAGCACAGTGAAGCACAAAAAACAGGGAACAACTTAAGAGCCACACAGAACAAAATCCCCAACCGCAACACATATTTAAGGGCAAAGGCATTCAATCCCCATCATGAACCATAATGAACAGACCTTAAGGCTGCTTTCACATTGCAGCGTGGACCCGCTATTTGTAGCGCGACTATACCGTCGTGTTTATACCGCGCTAGCGGTGAGGTTTTAACCCCCGCTAGCGGCCGAAAAAGGGTCAATACCGCCCACATTGCGGGCGGTATTGCCGCGCTTTTGATCTCAATGGGAAGGCGCGGTATAGAAGCGGTGAACACACCGCTCCTATACCGCGGTAAGGATGCGGCTAGCAGGACTTTTGGAGCGCTCCTGCTAGCGCACCGCTTCAGTGTGAAAGCCTTCGGGCTTTCACATTGAAGCCTGCAGGGCATGATTTTTCATGCGGTATAGCAGCGCTATTTTTAGCGCTGTACCGCATGAAAAACGCCCCAATGTGAAAGGGGCCTAAGTTATACAGGTGCTATACCCCCTCCAGGGATCTTAAAAAGGATGAGAGAACAGAGTACCTAAAAGAGGAGGGGGGGGGGAAATGAGAGGGAGCAGCGGTTATGTAATCAGGAGCAGCGCACTGATAGGCCCGTCGACCACATTCAGCCCCTAGCATCAATCCACCCAGACCAGACCTTATCGAATTTTGCAGGGCACGGTCTACTCTCATAGGTGATTCTGTAAAGAGGTAATACTTTATTTACAGAAAGGGTCCAGGACTCCACAGTAGGCGGAGCCGCCGCTTTCCATTTAAAAAGAATTTCTCTCCTGGCATAGAACAGGGAGAAAGTGAGAAACAACTTGGAGTATCTGCCCCCCTGAACCTCCTCCAAATGACTCAGGAGAAGAACCAGGGGATCCATAGGAACCTGTAGTCGAGATATTGTGCCCAGGACCTCAGCCACCTGACCCCAGTAAGGCTGAATCTCCGGACACGACCAGACCATATGCCAGAACGAGCCCACCTCAACCCTGCAACGCGGGCAGAGGGGGTCTCTTTGGGGGATATTAGGATACTTATCTGTCCTGGAGTCCAGCGATGTCGGAACCACCTTCTTCCATTGGCTGCCAGGTGCCGGTAAGGAAAACCTTGCCGTAAACTGCTCTCCAACTGGCCCAACAGCAGGGGAAGGAGGAGGGAGCTGAACTTCTGACATACCTCGCAGCAGCAAGTTCCGACAGAATCAAATCAAGTGGGGACAGAATCAAACATCTGGGCCCGGCCGGTCCAGCCTCCCCTCTTATTTTCCCTTTACAATAAAAGTAGAAGATAATATAGAGAGAAACAGAGAAGAGTGGGATGGGGGGGGGGGGGGGGGTGCACGAGCAAGGATACTGCAAGGCGTCCCAAGGGGCGTAGTCTTCTCTTTGGTTATCGCCAATACTGAAAGGTCAGGTACCACTCCCGTAACAGAGTGGTCAGGGGTCACTCAGTCCCCCTGAGATTCTGTCCCTCTTTTGAATATTTGAAAATGTTCCACAACTGCCAGGTTCTGGAGTTCACCTCCTGTCTTTGCTGATCGGAGAGGATCAAGTCTTCCATGCGACTGATCTCATCCACTCTTTTAAGTCAGAGAGCTATGGTCGGCGGGTCAGGGGACTTCCAGTGGAGAGGCACGCAGGCTCCCAGCAACCAATCACCCGCCTTTAACTTGAAAAGTCCCGCCCCCTCTGTCTGGACCTGCCATGCGTGTGATTAAGGTAGGGCAGTGTGGGGAGGGGGAATGATGCGTGGATGAAAGGGGCAGTCTGACTCCAATATCGAGGGAGGACTGTAATGGCGAGGGAGGACTGTAATGGCGAGGGAGGACTGTAATGGCGAGGGAGGACTGTAATGGCGAGGGAGGACTGTAATGGCGAGGGAGGACTGTAATGGCGAGGGAGGACTGTAATGGCGAGGGAGGACTGTAATGGCGAGGGAGGACTGTAATGGCGAGGGAGGACTGTAATGGCGAGGGAGGACTGTAATGGCGAGGGAGGACTGTAATGGCGAGGGAGGACTGTAATGGCGAGGGAGGACTGTAATGGCGAGGGAGGACTGTAATGGCGAGGGAGGACTGTAATGGCGAGGGAGGACTGTAATGGCGAGGGAGGACTGTAATGGCGAGGGAGGACTGTAATGGCGAGGGAGGACTGTAATGGCGAGGGAGGACTGTAATGGCGAGGGAGGACTGTAATGGCGAGGGAGGACTGTAATGGCGAGGGAGTCTGTCTATGAAGTGGGCTCTGTAATGGGGGGGGGGGGGAATCTGGGATGGACTGGGGATCTGTCATGGACTGGGGATCTGTCATGGACTGGGGATCTGTCATGGACTGGGGATCTGTCATGGACTGGGGATCTGTCATGGACTGGGGATCTGTCATGGACTGGGGATCTGTCATGGACTGGGGATCTGTCATGGACTGGGGATCTGTCATGGACTGGGGATCTGTCATGTACTGAGGATCTGTCATGGGGGGGGGGGGGGGGTCTGCTTCACAGATCTTTATTTAAAAAATTTTTTTTTCCTGAAACTTCCCTCTTAAAGTGAAGGCGTGTGTTATACGCCAATAAATACAGTATATCCAAATAACACGCCTGAGCTCATCTCTTTACTCACACACAGCCACAAAGGCAAGAGAATTCTTGTTGGGCAGTGTATTAGTTGCTCGAATGAACACACTTAGACTGAATTTTAATGGTTCAAAAAATGATAGGGAAAATCGTCGGCCCTCGAGCATGTTCACTTCATCAAATCTGGCCCTCTTTGAAAAAAGTTTAGACACCCCTGCACAAGTACCGGTGCTTAAAATTGCTATACAGTATTTAAAGTGATTGCAAAGGAAATAAAAAAATAACAAAAACAAACAGCTCTATACTTACCTGCTCAATGCAATCGAATTGCACAGAGTGCTTTCCGACTCCTCTCTGTTCAGTGCCCCCACGAGCAGTGGCATCACGAGGTGCAGTAAAACATGGCGTCACCCCTCCCCCCACCTCCAACTATAGTCGCCCCCCAAAGTACAGACCCCCTCCACCAAGTAAAGACCCCCTGGACAAACCAGCCCCCTCCATTAATACATACCCCCAAGGAAACCCCCCCCCCCTAGTACAGACACCCCCAGTGGCTTAGGTACATGGAACACCCGGGTGGCAGCTGGAGAGGACAGTGTGCAACCACACTGCGTGGGTGGAGAGCAGATAGTGACAGCCTTGGGCAGGAGTTGGAGACAGAGAGGAGGAGGAGGAGGAGGAGGAAAACGCATGCCAGGCACGGCCGCGGCCCTGGAGTTTTTTTCCGGCTGAAGAAAAAAAAAACAGCAAAGGGAGCCAGGGCTGTCATCACCCTTGGGATGGTGTCACCACTGCTTACGGGAAGACACCTTCCGAGCCCCGCTGCGGCATCAATTGACACAGACAGCAAGACTTAGCCCGTCTTCTGCTCCCTCGTCACTGGCTTTGATTGACAACACTGGGAGCCAACTGCTCCCGATGACCCAGCAAAGCCAGTGGGAGACGGAAGTGAGGGGAGAGAAGAGCTGCAGATGTACACAGCGCTGGAATGAAGCGCTCAAGTAAAAAGGGGGGTTATAGGGGTTAAATCCGATGCCTAAACATTCTTTACCACAACTGCTTCCCACCCACTGTATAGTGAAATGACGGACAGGCATGAGCACGCTTATTCTGTGAGGAAGTCTTGATGTGCTGCCATTTTTGACAGAAGGGGGCTTGTGCACTGCAATCTGTTGTGCACTGTGTCTCTCAGACACAACACATCACCGATCTATGACGTAGGCTCTTTACCATGTGACCAATCACAGCTCATCACAGAGTAAACAGGAAATGCTGGTTATCCGCATTCCTCTCCTCACGTTGAAAGAGCGTGAGGAGAAGAGAGCCAGTAAACAGTATTCCTCAACAGGGACATCTGCACTGACAATCAATGCCCTAATGATCAGTGCAGCCCCACCAGTGCCCACATCAATGATCATCAGTGGCGCCACGGCAGCACCCGTCAGTGCAGCCATTTCAGCAGACATCAGTGAAGGAGAAAATGTACTTATTACTTACTATTTATTTTAAAACAGAAACCAAGAAAAAAAATTATTTTTGTTTGTTTAGAAAAAACAAACAAACAAAAAAAAAACGGTGAATAAATACCAACAAAAGGAAGCTCCGTCTGTCCCCCAAGAAAAAGATAAAAATTTAGTTTTGGTACAGCGTTGCATGACCACACAATTGCCATTCAAAGTGTGACTGCACTGAAAGCTGAATACTGGCCTGGGCAGGAAGGGGGTGAAAGTGCTCAGTAGGCAAGTGGTTAATGCAAGGAATGCGTTAAGGTAAAAAACATTTAGGCTTTATAACCACTTTAATATTGCAAGAATCATTAATGCACGGATTTTGATTTTACAACACACAGCTCATTTTCTGCCAAATAGACCCATGGAAGATTGCTGCAACTCTCAGCTTAGTGTCTCTATTGCCTAACATGGTAGTTCTCATGGCATAGACACTCACCTGTATAATGCCTGCAGTAAAGTCTGGCCCAACATCCAATGGGTAGTTTTCAATTAAGTAAAAGGCAGCCGCACACATTACCAGAATGTGCTGCTGGTTGTGCAGATTTACACAGCTGGAATAGACAGAAACACAGACAAAATTACATTTCAAATGCAATAAAATACAAACAAATGCGGTCACAAAAACAAAAAGCTGACCCATTGGTTACCAATTTACCATCTTTAATCACCAAGTTTAAGGATAAGTTTGCCCTTTCAGCTACCGTCCCCTCGCCTTCCCGCCCTCCACTTCCTGTGACAGCAGACAGGGGTTCTTCCCCCTGCAAACGTTGTCACTTTAAAAATAAAACACAGCTGTGCGAGGCTCCCTATTTTTCTTCAGTATGAACATTTGTGCTTGGTTAGTTGCTTTGGGGAGCAGGGGAGAAATCGGGGGTCAGTGTCTACTGCCAATACCGTATTACACTTAAACCCTCCTAACACCTATTGCTCATTAACCTGTATAAGAAAGATGTGTATACTGATATATTTTCAGCCCAATTTGGTTTGGTCCCATGATCTCCCGTGTGTCTGCCAGCAGCAACTGCAAGAGTGTGTGCTCTGAAACTGTTGGTTATGCCTGGAGAGGTGACGTCAATGGCCCATCCGTTGTCGGCACTCCCTCCTCTCCCCTACAGCAGTGCTGGCTGACACAGGGGAGCGGGATCAAGTGACCAGACAGGAGTGGTGGCCTACTTCGCGAGAGGAGCTTGTCGTGTTTGGAGGAAGAAAAATTCTGACTATGACCCCAAGAACACCGTCCCTACACTCAACCATGTAGGTGGAAACATTATGCTTTGGGGCAGTTTCTCTGCTACGTAAGAGAGTGTTGATTTTATTGATTTATTTTCATTTAAATGTTTTACGCCAGACCCTGTGCGCTCTTTTTTGCTTGCGATTATTACAGATGCCTTCCTAAAACCTGCACTAGAATTAGGTTTAGATGGAGAGATTTTTTTTTTTTTTTACTTGGAAAAACCAACTTTATTAATACAAATCACATATTACAGGACAGTCAAGTACATTTGTCAATAAAAGTACAGTTTCATATGGTAAAATGCATAGAGTTTTTTGTTCACTTAGATACCTCTAGATATATATTCACTTGTTCATAAGGACAATGGAGCCTTCTGATGTAGAACAACCTCCGGGTGAGGCACAATCAGACACACGTTTCTTCATCCTCTAGCCACCTGCCCCATACTTTGGAATATTTTTGTGTGGACCCCTTGTGTGTGTGTAAATCAGCTTTTTAAATAGCAAAGTGTCATTAACAGCCTTTCCCCCATCTGTAGAGTGGGGGGCAAATCCTGCATCCATCTCTGGGCGATCACCTTTCGTGCTAAAAAATAGTGCTTTAAGAAGGAAAATTGTCTGATATTTATCAACCTCTACGTCACACAGTAATCCCAGAATACACAACTTAGGGTCAAGTACCACAGGGGATCCCATATTATCATGCAAAAAGCGGACAACCTGTGTCCAGTACGTCTGAATATTTGGACAGTTCCAAATGAGATGGTAAAACGTACCAAGCGTGGACTGACACAAGCGTCAGGTCGGGTTGGATGTGTGTTGGAACTTGGCCAACCTCAGTGGTGTTAGGTAGGCTCGGTGAACAATGTAAGTTTGCGTCAGTCTGACAGCTTAGGGGACGCAGTCTTGGTTCCCTCAAGTATTTCGTTCCAGTCTGCGTCTTCTATTGGGCCTACGTCCTGTTGCCAAGCCGTCTTGGCCTTCTGAGAGACGGCCACTGTACCCCTGCGCCTGATGGTGTAGTACAGGTGCGAAATAAGCTTGGAGGGATCACTCCCCAGAACAATACCCAGCACCGGTGGGGGTTCCGTCTCTACGGAGTGATGTTTACACTCACTAACCTGACCATGCTACATTCCCAAAGCTGATCAATGCGACGCTGCCATAATATAAACTGATTTAAGTCGTACAAAGAGAGCAGTTTGATTTAAGCTGTACAAACTTTAAGATTTGGAGCCAGTGACTGGAATGCAAGAATGCATCCAACTCTCTACGGTCTAGTCAGGGAGCACGCTATGAGACATAGACCCAACTTTGGTGAACTGTATATTCTGCAGCCTGGGTATAGCAGTGTACTGTACAGGCATACCCCCGCTTTAAGTACACTCACTTTACATACACTCGCGAGTAAGGACAAGGAGTGTATGTAAAGTGCCTTACAAGTACTGTACAGACATTTTGCAGCCGCAGTAGAAGGAGCTAAAGCTCCGAGAGCATAGCCTGCCCTGTTCCAGTGTGCCCCTGACACCCCCAATACAGCCCCTGAGACCTCAACTACAGCTCCTGACACCCCACTACACCCTAGAAGTGAAAAAAGATATTGTTTCACTTTAAGTACATTTTCGTTTTACATACATGCTCTGGTCCCATTGTGTACTTAAAAGTGGGGTATGCCTGTATATATACTCTGCTGCAATATTATTTAATTTCAGGGTCACTTGACTAGCAGTCGGATGAATGTGTGTGTAGCCGTATCCTTCCCATGTGAACTCACTGTGCAGTTCTGCTCTAGGGCTGCATCCTTATTCAGAGGTGCTGTTTTCTGTTATATTTGAAAAAAAAATAATAATAATAATAATAATAATAATAATCTGCTAACTATAACGTCTTTTAGAAAAATATATCCATTGAATGCATCAGAGAATTCACCTCTGCAAGATGCCACAACACCACTTCTGGATTTTTACTGAAATATTCAGAGGACATTTTATTCAATGTGCAATTTATTCCAGGCATTGTATACAACATTTCAAATCTGTAAACTCCTTTCCGGTGTTATAATTTCCCTTAACACCTATATACATTTCTAACCTTAACAGCTCTGCATTAGTAGCATTGACAAACGGTGCAGCTGGAAAACTCAAAATAAACCTACCTACAGTAAACTATAATCTGATCGATTATTATTGGTCACTGCAATAGTGCTCACTTGCCGCCCCCCCAATACTTTGCTGTTGCCAACTGCTCCCTGTCACTGTTTAAAGTGGGGAGCAGGATTCCCATATGCTGTGTTGAGACTGTACAATGACAAGTTTTATTTTATTTTTGTATCATTATAACTTTAATAAAAATCATTGAAACAAAGTGGGGAGCAGGCGGGGTGGGCTACTAATTACATTAAGCCGCTGTGTAGCACAGCCAAGCACTTAGCAGTGCCTGAGTATGTAACAAGCAAATGCACATAATGACCCCTTCTACACAGAAAAAGGATTAAAAACAAAACAAAATTACCACATATTGATACAGTTTATACCTTACTGGTCTAACAATAGACTGTACATAAATATATAGGAACACGCCAACAGTGAAACTACATGCAATGTAAAATTTAAAATAATATATAAGAAGGCAATGTAAGGGCTAAAGTGCTTTGCGTGTGGGCACGTGTAATCAATACTAGAAAGGAGCAGGGAAGGTACAGTGAGGGAAACAAGTATTTGATCCCCTGCTGATTTTGTACCTTTACCCACTGACAAAGAAATGAGCAGTCTATAATTTTAATGGTAGGTTTCTTCTAATAGTAAGAGACAACAAAAATATCTCTAAAAAATGCATTTCAAAAAAATTATAAGTTGACTTGCATTTAAAAGCGGAGTTCCATCCACATAAAAGTCAGCAGCCACAAAAAATGTAGCTGCTGACTTTTAATAATCGGACATTCACCTGTCCCATTGGTCCAGCGATGCGGGACGAAACAGGGGGGGACCCTGAAGGCAATCGGGACAAAAGAGGGGGGGGGACCCTGAAGGCAATCGGGACAAAAGAGGGGGGGGAACCTGAAGGCAATCGGGACAAAAGAGGGGGGGGGGACCCTGAAGGCAATCGGGACAAAAGAGGGGGGGGACCCTGAAGGCAATCAGGACAAGAGAGAAAAGAGGGGGGGGGACCCTGAAGGCAATCGGGACAAGAGAGAAAAGAGGGGGGGGGACCCTGAAGGCAATCGGGACAAAAGAGGGGGGGGGGACCCTGAAGGCAATCGGGACAAAAGAGGGGGGGGGGACCCTGAAGGCAAACGGGACAAAAGAGGGGGGGGACCCTGAAGGCAATCGGGACAAAAGAGGGGGGGGACCCTGAAGGCAATCGGGACGAAAGAGGGGGGGGGCCCTGAAGGCAATCGGGACGAAAGAGGGGGGGGCCCTGAAGGCAATCGGGACGAAAGAGGGGGGGGGCCCTGAAGGCAATCGGGACGAAAGAGGGGGGGGGCCCTGAAGGCAATCGGGACGAAAGAGGGGGGGGGACCCTGAAGGCAATCGGGACGAAAGAGGGGGGGGGGACCCTGAAGGCAATCGGGACGAAAGAGGGGGGGGACCCTGAAGGCAATCGGGGTGAAAGAAGGGGTGGACCCTGAAGGCAATCGGGAATGAAAGAGGGGGGGACCCTGAAGGCAATCGAGACGAAAGAGGGGGGGGACCCTGAAGGCATTTGGGACGAAAGAGGGGGGACTCTGATCCAGTCAGGCATGATAATGCCCTTTGCTCGCTTTCCTCAGACCCTTAGGGCACTATCCCCCCCCGCTCTCAGCAACAGTGGGACATACTTCCTGCTTCTGACACCAATGATGGCACACTATTCCTCCCCCTAATACCAAACATGGGGCATTGGTTACTCCCTCGGATGCCAGGACATTTTTTACCTCCAGTGGCGATAGAACGCCCCCCTGAACAATTGAAGGGCAGTAAACTGGTCCTTGGTTTTGAAAGTTTGGAGACCCGTTTAAATCATATGCCGATTACAAAAAACTCCAAGAAAAAGTAATCATTCCAATTGAATTCATTAATAAAAACATTTTGCCCCCTCCCGAATAACTAATATACTGTATGAAGTGGTACTTGTACTGAAAGGTTTAGAGACCCTCGATCTAGGATTTGAGCTCCAAGGTTGACCCTAGTTCTGTGTTGCTACAAACTATTACAGTGGCAGCACTAAGAGGTTAGGATATGTAAATTCCAGTTTGATATACACAACAGTCATTAAGCTTCCTGGATCATTACACATAATACTTATGCAGCTAGAGTGGAAACATTCATATATCAGGGGTACAGGAGGCAGGGCTCAACAAAAGCTTCCTCCAAAATACACATAGAACTTCTAAATGATAAAACAAAGTTTCTGTTCATCTCCCCTGCCTTCCCCCTATATATAAATCACATCATGCAGAATGTAAGGTGAACTGGAGGAGACACTTACTGTGCAATGCCCCTCAGATTGGACAGCAGGTAATCACTGATGATGGGTATGAGCTGCTTGGCCGTGTCATCCAGGAGGTCACACTCCAGCACATAGAGGATGCCGTGCAGAGCTCCAATGCGGCTGGGCATGTGAGTACTTCGCAGTGTGCTCTCCAGGAGCCGGCTGACAGGCTCTGCAATAGATTTATCCTGACAAAAAAGGCAGATTTCACTTGTGATGAACAATTGATAAACACACACACTAAACACAGAGGGGCAGAGAATCTAACACCAGTCAATTAGGCTCCTTTTACATGAATGAACGAACAAACAGCAATGCATTCCAGTGGGCAAACAGATGTAGATGGATGTCATCCGTTTATATCAGGTTTTTCTGCTTCTGTTCAGGTCTGTTATTTTTCACAGAACATGACTGCATTTTTGCTCCATTTAAAAAATGGAAGCAGACAAAAAATGGATGGAAAACTGATGTACACAGAATCCACTTTTTTCTTAGCAAAAACATATTGATGACACCCGTGTTAAAGGGGCCTAAAGTTGAATCTATCTGGCACATGTCATTAAATGACAAGACTTCTCTTCATTTACCCTCATTCTCTTACCATTTTTGCCTCCACTTATTGGTTCCCCTGAAGGCACTAGTGATGTAGACTCAGCTGCGCAGATGCCCCCTGGGAAGGCAACCTCAGTAGTGCCTTCAGGGAGATCCTGTACTTAAACTGCAAGATCTCACAAGAGCTTGTACTATTCTCATACTAAGCATGCAACAGATGAAGCGCATGGCATGTGCTTCATCTGGAGCATGCTCTGTATGGCAATAAACTCATTTGTTATAAAAAACAACAACTTTCTACCCAAGATCTTTTTTTTTTAAACAGTGTAATGCTGTACAGTGTATGCTCTAAATGAGGTGCATGACACCATGCCTTCCACCTTGCAGATCTGTGGGATGAGATACATTTGCAAAATGGCAGTTTGGGAACAGAGACACCGGCTGCACACAGACAGCCTGAAAGCGGATCCACAAAAAGGAAAGGTGGGGTGCTTATATACAATATGTCAAAAATAGGTAAAAAAATCACAACCAAAAAAACTGGATAGAACCAAACAAAGTGTCCTGTGTAAAGAATAAGTAGATATAAAAAATTCAAAGAAGGTAGACACGATTGCACACCACAGCGCAGCCATAGGAGGATCCTTTTGAGCCTACATGACCTCCGTAATAGAGGTCCATCAAATCTGGTAAGCGGCCTCTCTGTCTGAATATATATCCCAACGGCTGAAAATCTTATGGATATTTTTGTTTGATGAATTTACTTTGTGATTACATCTAATCCATATCATCTCCAGTTGACTATTTTCTTTGTATTTTTTTCACTTGAGTGTTAAACCATATTGTTATATTTTATGGTTATTCATATCTACTTATTCTTTACACAGGACACTTTGTTTGGTTCTATCCAATTTTTTTGGTTGCGCATTTTTTTTACATATTTTGTTTAGCTGTGTATTCCAGCTTTTTGTATTTTTCCAGCGCCAATCAATTTTTATTGACACCAACTTTTTCCTTCCGCCAGGTTGGAAACGCCTAGTAGCACATTTAAACGTGAGACATGATACCTAGTTGTTGTCTTCTTTTGTTAACTCATTAGATCTCACTTGAAACATTTTGTAGCACTTGCTGCACTGATCACTGTTTGGGAGGAAGCGCAGATTGCCCACGCTTTACATCATTACATTAGCTTATATACAATGCATTCTATATTCTTGCAGGAGAGGGGAGGAGGTCCTCTCTAAAGCCCAACTTCCATTTCTTCCCCATTTTCAGTTGTGTAAATGCATTGCTAAACATTTCCATGATCACTGCTCCACTACCCAGTTGAATAATGTCCAGTGTCATCCAACACCTTCCTCTTAGCCTAGTCTGTCACGTGCACCCCCTACGTCATCATGCCACCTGGACTCATAGCATAAACCTTTCTGTAGATTGGTACTCGCACATCAAAATGTTTGGCAAATGAGTGCTGTTGCCTGTCTACTGGCTGAAGATAGAGCTGAATAAGCAGAACTGAAACTGCAATTAAACACTCAAAATCAGAGAAATATACTTTAATTGTTTTCTCGTGTGGTGGAGGTGTACAGGGAGGTCGATTATTTTGGGAAATATAGTTGGGCTTTAAGAAAAAAATGTATAATTTGCATATTATGTGTCCCCCCCCCCCCTATAAACATGTCTTTACTCCTAAAACTCCTGAACTAGCTGCTAGGGGGTTGACTTCTATTAATGGTGAAACTAGAGAAGACAAATGTTGTATAATCCGTTCTGCCCAATGATTAGCCAATCCATCCTGTCCCTGAGAAAGATATACAGCTCTATAAAAGGAGTAATCAGTAGCACACCACTGAGTAGAGCTCAAGGCGGAGGCAGCTTACCATTCCCAGCACGGCAGCCGCCTTGCAGATTGCAGGCACCAGATACTGAATGAGAATTTCATCCTCGGATGGGTGCTGTTTATGGAGCTCAGTTAAAGCCGTGTACATCATCTCAAACTGGTTCCTCTCCGTGAATAAATCAGATACCGCCAGCAGCTGCCGAGAGACAAGTACAGAATAACAGCACGGCTACAACACTGCCGTTTCCAACAAGAAAATAGCACATGCAGCGAATACACAATCACACACATATAGGAGACTCCACACAAATTCACAATTCAGCACCAGAGGGAAAAACAAAACTAATGCTGGCCATACGCTCCACGGAAAATCGTCCCAACAAACTTTCGAAAAACGAACGTTCGGTCGTGAGCGCAAACGATAGTGCCATCATGTAATGACCAGAAATCGTTCAGTGGACATAAATAAAAAATAAAAAAATGTATTTTTTTTCTTTTTACATATACCTAGTGCAGAAAGTTCAGACGGGAAACACATTAACCTTCCGATTTATCGTTCGGCAGAAAATTTCCAACTGTGTCCTTCGTTTTTTCAGCTCAAAAACGTCCCAATGATTATCGATTTTGTGCCCATTAACTGTTCGAAAAATGAAAGAACTGTCTGAACGACCGAATTTCGGACGAATTTTCGTATGGTGTATGGCCAGCATTAGTTCTAGTACTTAAAGCGATTGTAAAAGTAATAAACAATAATAATAAACCTGCTCTGTGCAATGGAACCTCCTCTTTTCTGGTCCCCCACCGGCACTCCTGGCCCCTCCCCCCTCTATTCAGTGCTTCCGCGGGAAGCAGCTTACCATAAGGGCACTGGTGCATGCTCGCACCCGAGCCCCGCTGCTGCGTCCATTGACGCAGACCGCAGGACTCGGCCCCGCCCCCACTCCCTCGTCACTGGCTTTGATTGACAGTACAGGGAGCCAATGGCTCTGTGAGCCCCAGCAAAGCCAGAGACCCGAAAGTGAGGGGAGAGAAGAGCTGCAGATGTGCACAACGCTTGATCAAATGAGGGCTCAGGTAAGTAAAAAGGTGGAGGGGGAGGATGACACCTAAACAGTTTTTACCTTTGTGCAAGGAATGCATTAGGGTAAAAAATATTTAGGTTTCATAACTACTTTAAAACTTACATAAAATTGGAACTAAACCCTCAATCAGAATTAACAATTTTTAATCCTTATGCTGCCAACACTAGTAAATAGATAGGATGGTATATTATATTTACTTTTGTTTCTTTACAGTTCAATTGCTTCCTGGTTCTGGCTTAGGCCAAAATTATATCCTACATCCCAGGAGTCTTCAGGGGTTTATCTGTCTTTCATCTGGAGGAGGAGCATTCTCAGCTTAACACACCCTCCTGCCTGCATGCTTGTGCCAAGGGTATTCCACATAAATCATCTGCCCTTACTCAAGATGTCAATGGCCAGAAATGCTAAGGTGGCGTTTATCAAAGTGATTTTTCAACACAATAAAGCACAGAGACATGGATGGATGAGTGAGTCTGTGGATATTAAAAATGAATTAAATAGCATTTTGGATACAGTTTAGTTCCATCTCCATCAGATCTTCAATCTGGCAAGCACTGCCTGTCAATTAGGGTGTCACTTTTAAAGTATTACAGAGTAAGGTAAGATTCCCTTTGCAATGAAACTAATGAATACTAAAATTTGTTGAGGATTTTCATACATACTTCGAACATGCTGAAAAATCTTGTAGCATTACGGGGTCATATATATATATATATATATATATATATATATATATATATATTACACACACACATATATATATATATAAAAACGCAAACATTTGATCAGTCCTAAAAAATTATAACCTTATTTTACTTAATATTTGTATTTCCAACAATCATCAGTGCCATCTAATGCCCATATGTGCTAGGTTTCCTGAAACACCTTAATCAGAACAAATACCACATTATTGCTACTAGATGGAACCGATGATCCTAGGAAATAACTGTATTAAACAAAACACAGTCAGAATTTGTGGGGCCTGGGCAAAAGTTTGTGGCATTCAAAGTTTTTTTTTTTTTTTTAAATAGACCCCTAGTGTAGCCGAGGTGCTCCTCCTAGGGATTGAAGACAATCTCTGGGATGATTTTTTGTATCCCAAGGAATTTGGACACAATCAATGCGTTTTGAAATTACTTTGTTTTTACACAAAGTAGCCCAAGTTCCCTATGACCCCAAACAATACAGTACTTGAGCCCAGGGGACCCAAGTTTCATTTAATTATTGTTTAGAGACACATTTTAGCTGAAAGCAACCAATGTTTATCTGCAAGTAATGTAGTAGAACTATTGTGAAGTTCTCTGCTGTATTTTATAATTGAATGTTCTGGGGGACATCCCTAGGAGGATGAAAGGAAAGCAAAGTACTGTTGGGGGGTAGAGGAGTTAAAATATTGTTTTGCTCTGAGCTGCCAAAGTGCAGTTTTGAGACTTCACTGAAGAAATATAGGCAGTAGCTAATATGTATAGATCAGCGTGACAAAAGGTTTAATAAATATTAATTTAATAAGTGTCATAAAAGAGAAAATGATTCAATAACTACAAGAAAAAAAAAGCAAGCAAGTGGTGAGTCACTATATATGTTCACAGCAATTTATACCGCACTCTATATACTTAGAGCAAGGCAGATCCAGAGGAGACTCATTCTATGCATCGTAAAAATGCTAATAAAATGCAGAGGAGCACTATATTATCCATCTAAATTGTTCTCAGGATCTGCTGAATATGGCGTTAATGAAAACACGTACTATATGAAATATGAAGCCTGCCACTGTTGACCTCTTGTTTATAAAAGTGCCAATGTCCTGACTGTCATCCAATATTTTCCATTCTGCTCCAAAACAAGTATGAAGAAAATCAGGAGTTTTGCCTTCACTGACTGCATGCTTGTCAGTCTAGCTTAAAACCATCTTGGTACACACATACCATATATATATTAGGGCTGCAACTAACGATTATTTTCATAATCGATTAGTTGGCCGATTATTGTTTCGATTAATCGGATAATAGCCTTAAAAAAAAAAATTTGCATTTAAAAAAAAAAAATTGGGCCAATTTGTTGTTGGGCAGATTACAAAACACAAATTGCTGCAAAAACACATTACATGCTTTTCTGCAGCTTCTACATTGAAGTAGATTGAACCAAAAAAACGAAATAGCACCGTTTTGCGTTAAAAAGTCCTTGCCCTTTCCAAATACGCAGCAGCTGAAAAAAAAATCATGGATGTGAACGTGTCCCATAGGAAAACATGTAAATGAACTGTAGTGTGTTTCTGCAAAAAGCACCAAAAAACAGAGGTGTAACCCCCGGCCTGAGATGTTTAGTAACACAATGGGGTTAAAAAAAACTAAAATAAGTACAAAAAGAGAAAATAATCGCTACTGTAAGGGGTTCATTCTTTTACTGTGGGACAGTGAAAGTAATATTTACAGTAGCGATTTGTTTTTTTTGTACTATAAAGGGCCATTTTCTTTTTTTTTAACCCCATTATGTTACTGGCCGATTAATCGATTATGAAAATTGTAATCGATTAATTTCATAATCGGTTAATTTCATAATCGATTAGTTGTTTCGGCCCGAATTTTATATATATATATATATATATATATATATATATATATATATATATATATATATATATATATATATATATATATATACACATACACACACACACACACACACACTGTATTTGCTGGCGTATAAGACTACCTTTTACACTGAAAAAAAAATGGGCAAAAAGCAGGGGTCGTCTTATATGCCGGGTCAGCTGCTCGGATGCCTGCTGGATGTGCAGTAATACTGTATGTAGCTTAGGCTACATACAGTATATACCGCTTAGCCAATCCCGGTGAGCGATGTATATATATATATATACACACACACACACACACACGCATCTCAAAAAATTTGAATATCATCAGAAAGTTTATTTTGGTAATCCTTTCAGTAATTCCATTAAAAAAGTGAAACTCTCATTATTTATAGATTCATTAAACACACAGTGACATATTTCAAGCATTTCTTCCTTCTAATTTTGATTGTTATGGCTTACAGCTAGTGAAAACCCAAAATTTAGTATCTCCGAAAATTTGAATATTGTGAAAAAGTTCAATATTGTAGACTCATGGTGTGACATCAGCCAATTAACGCAAAACACCTGTAAAGCTTTCCTGAGTCAGCCTGGTTCAGTAGGTTACACAATCATGGGGAAGATTTCCGACTTGAGAGTTGTCCAGAAGGCAGTCATTGTCACAAACGGTGATTGCTAAAGAAGCTGGCTGTTTACAGAGTGCTGCATCCAAGCATATGAATGGAAAGTTGAGTGGAAGGAAAAAGCGTGGTAGAAAAAGGTGCACAAGCAACAGGGATACTGCAGCCTTGAGAGGATTGTGAAGGAAAAAAAACATTCAAGAATTTGGGGGAGATTCACAAGGCGTGGACTTTGGCTGGTGTCAGTGCTTCAAGAGCCGCCACACACAGACGTATCCAGGAGATGTGGGCTACAACTGTCGCATTCCTTGTGTAAAGCCACTTCTGAACCAGAGACAACATCAGAAGTGTCTTACCCGGGAGAAAAAGGGAGGAAGGAGAAAAAAGGAGTGGACTGTTGCCCAGTGGTCTAAAGTCCTCATTTCAGATGAAAGCAAATTTTGCATTAAATTTGGAATCCAAGGTCCCGGAGTCTGGAGGAACAATGGAGAGGCACAGAATCCACGTTGCATAAGGTCCAGTGTGAGGTTTCCACAGTCAGTGATGATTTGGAGAGCCATGTCAACTGTTGGTGTTGGTCAATTGTGTTTTATCAAGTCCAAAGTCAGCGCAGCCCTCTATCAGGAAAGTCTAGAGCACTTCATGCTTCCCTTTGCTGACCAGCTTTATGGAGATGCCGATTTCACTTTCCAGCAAGACCTGGCACATGCCCACACTGCCAAAAGTACCAATACCTGGGTTAACCGCTTAACGACCGCCGCATGTATATGTACGTCCACAGAATGGCACGTACAGGCATATGGGCGTATATGTACGTCCCTGCTTTTCCGCGGGTCCGATCGGGAACCCCACCCCCCCCCCGGTACATGCGGCGGTCGGAAACCCGCGGGAAGTGATCCGGGACGAGGGCGCGGCTATTCGTTTCTAGTCGCCCCCTCGCGATCGCTCCCCAGAGCTGAAGAACAGGGAGAGCCGTATGTAAACACGGCTTCCCCGTGCTTCACTATGGCGGCTGCATCGATCGAGTCATCCCTTTTATAGGGAGACTCGATCGATGACGTCAGTCCTACAGCCACACGCCCCTACAGTTGTAAACACACACTAGGTGAACCCTAACTCCTACAGCGCCACCTGTGGTTAACTCCCAAACTGCAACTGTCATTTTCACAATAAACAATGCAATTTAAATGCATTTTTTGCTGTGAAAATGACAATGGTCCCAAAAATGTGTCAAAATTGTCCAAAGTGTCCGCCATAATGTCGCAGTCACGAAAAAAATCGCTGATCGCCGCCATTAGTAGTAAAAAAAAAAATAATTAATAAAAATGCAATAAAACTATCTCCTATTTTGTAAACGCTATAATTTTGCGCAAACCAATCGATAAACGCTTATTGCAATTTTTTTTTACCAAAAATAGGTAGAAGAATACGTATCGGCCTAAACCGAGGGGAAAAAAAAAATGTATATATGTTTTTGGGGGATATTTATTATAGCAAAAAATATTGCATTTTTTTCAAAATTGTCGCTCCATTTCCGTTTATAGCGCAAAAAATAAAAAATGCAGAGGTGATCAAACACCACCAAAAGAAAGCTCTATTTGTGGGGGAAAAAAGGATGTCAATTTTATTTGGGAGCCACGTCGCACAACTGCGCAATTTCTGTTAAAGCGACGCAGTGCCAAATCTCAAAACCTGGCCTGGGCATTTAGCTGCCTAAAGGTCTGGGGCTTAAGTGGTTAATGATCATGGCATCACTGTGCTTGATTGG
Source organism: Rana temporaria (assembly GCF_905171775.1). Classification (NCBI taxonomy): domain Eukaryota; kingdom Metazoa; phylum Chordata; class Amphibia; order Anura; family Ranidae; genus Rana; species Rana temporaria. The sequence continues at coordinate 623,692,631 of NC_053489.1, read as the reverse complement.
CCAGCAAACTCGCCTGATCTAAACCCCATCTGTGGGGTATTGTCAAGAGGAAACTAAGACACCAGACTCCACAATGCAGACGAGCTGAAGGTCGCCATCAAAAGTACGCTGGGATTCCATAACACCTCAGCAGTGCCACAGGCTGATCACCTCCATACCACGCCGCATTGATGTAATTCATGCAAAAGGAGCCCCGGCAAAGTATTGAGTGCATACTATACTGTACATGGGCATACTTTTCGGTAAGCCAACATTTCTGTGCTAAAAAATTTTTTTTTTCTGATCTTATGTAAATATTCAGATTTTCTGAGATAAGGAATTTGGGGGTTTTCACTAGCTGCAAGCCTAAATCATCACAATTAAAAGAAAGAAATGCTTGAAATATATCACTCTGTGTAATGAATCTATATAATATACGAGTTCACTTTTTAAATTGAACTACTGAAATAAATAAACTTTTTCATGCTATTCAAATTTTTTGCGATGTAAGACACACGCACTATATTTTATAACACACACTTCAGTCCAGCTAGCGCTCAGCACAACCTTGCCTCAAAATCATTAGAGCTCCCCTTTAAATGAACTTTCCTTGCATATCTGTGGGTGTCCAGTTTGAGCTTAAAGGGATTGTAAAGGTAAAAAAAAAAAAAAAAAATCCCTATATAGCTTCCTTTACCTTAGTGCAGTCCTCCTTCACTTACCTCATCCTTCCTTTTGCTTTTAAAATGTCCTTATTTCTTCTGAGAAAACCTCACTTCCTGTTCTTCTGTCTGTAACTTCACACAGTAATGCAAGGCTTTCTCCCTGGTGTGGAGTGTCGTGCTCGCCCCCTCCCTTGAGGGGAGGAGCAGGAGAGTCAGGATGCTCTCTATGTTGCAGATAGAGAAAGGAGCTGTGCGTTAGTGGGCGTCCTGACTCTCCTGTAGACCAGGGAGGAAGCCTCGCATTACTGTGTGGAGTTACAGACAGAAGAACAGGAAGTGAGGATTTCTCAGAAGAAATAAGGACATTTAAAATCAAAATGGAAGGATGATGTAAGTGAAGGAGGACTGCACTAAGGTAAAGGAAGCCATTTAGGGAATTTCTTTTTACCTTCACAAACCCTTTAAGTAATGCTACCGTCAGAATTCTGCCTTACCCTTTTCAGTACAAGATCAGCAGAAGGTGGGTGGGAGGATTACTACTATATGTCGTCTCTAAAACACACCAATGTAAAAGAAAGCATGCAACAACATATCAAATCCATTAAATAATCAACTTACCGATCTTACAACCTCACTGATCAAGATGACTGGAGTCTTCTTCCCAGTGTTAGCAGGGAGAATCCACTGACTGTACAGCTCAAGGAGAAACTGTGAACAGGAATGTATGTCCACTCCGGCCCGATGTTTCCTGTACAGAACAGAAAATAACAAAATAAAAAAATGTGCTACTTAAAGCAAAGATTCCTATTATCATTAGGGTAAAGGGTTAGTTCACACCCTCCCCACCTGTCTGGTCCCTGCTGTACCTACCTCTGTGGGTGAAATGCCGTCAGTGGCCATGCAGCCAGTATAGTGGCCCAAGGATTTGAAATATGCTCCTCTTCCTGTAGGACTTTCAGGCTGGATCAGAACGATTCTTAATTGTCAGCACTGGCAAGTAACTGCTTTGACCAATAGAAAAGGCTCTGATCTGTCCCAAAATCCCTACAGAAAGAAGGGAACCAAGAGTAGAGATGTCAAATCCTCGGACTGCTTCAATGGCTGCATGGGCGTAGGATGTTCGTTTTTTGTATATATTATAATTTGTGGTGCACCAAAATGAAATTTCGATGCCAAAACCGAAAATTCGAAATAGTGTTTGCTGAAACCATAAGTGTGTGTGTGTGTGTGTGTGTGTATATATGTATATACAGTATATGTGTATATATATATATATATATATATATATATATATATATATATATATATATATATATATATATATATATTTTCTGTTCGATGTTTTTTCTGTTTTTTTTAATCGATTAATCGTCTAATTTCGATTAATTATAACGCACATACAGATCCAATGACTTTTAGCTAAACTTCTTGCAGGCTGATTCCCAGTGCAGCTACCAACCACTGGAAAAATGGATAGCAGGATACAAAAAACACACAAAGGCAGCGCTCGATGGGAATAGCATTAAAACTTTTATAGTCTTCAAGTAGGTAACAAAATAAATATGGCACTGGAGATAAAATCGATGTAGCTACATAAACTGTAAAAATGGTGCGAGTAATACCAAACGGTACCAAAAGCAGTCATAAAAACACGTAGCCAAGTATGATACTGGTAAAAAAATGTGTACAACGATGCCACTGCTGAATCCAGATGAGGAGGGGTTAACATCAGTCTGTCGGCATGTAGATGTCCCATGAAGGGAACTATCACAACTCCCAGTGGATGGTTGTAGAATCGCAGGTTGATAGAGAGAAGTGATAGAGGGCAGTGTAACAGCCCTTGCGTGTGACAGATAGTGAGGTCCCGCCGGCATGCAGATATGAAGACACAGCAAAGGAGCCCTTCAGATGGACACGGCAAGCCCCACCGATGTCCGTGACGTTACTGGATCTCCGACGGAACTCCCTGAAGGCCCAGAAGCCGGCGGAGAGGTGAGTACCAATCAAAAGAATTGTAATCGATCAAAAAGATTTTGATCGATCAAAAAAATTAAAGATTAATCGATTAATTAAAAGTTAATTTGCACAGCCCTAATATATATATATATATATATACATTTTTTTTATTATATTCAGCGTTTCAATATTATGAATTTTAATCAATATGAATTCATTTTTGGCCATAACTGGCACCTTTTCGGTCGATAGGCTGGTTTTACACCGAGTAGTTGTATTAAACAAAAAAAAAAAAAAAACGCAAGAAAAGCTCAAGAAACGTGCATCCCCTTAAAAGTCTATGTATGTCTTCAAACGTTGTCCGTTGTGGTGTTAAAAATCCTGCTTGCTGCATTTCTGGTCAGAGAAAAAAAAAAAAAAAAAAAAAAAAAAAGCACCAAAAACGCACATTCCCAACACGCTGAAAAAGTCAGCAAGAACGCACTAAAAACACACCGTGCGGCGGTTATTGGGCCACATCACCCATGAAAAATGCACCAAAAAAAACTGCATGCGTTTTTAGTGGCAATTCTGTCGGCAAAACGCAGATAACCCTACTTTCGTCCGATAGTATTCAGTAGCCTGAAATTTTGGTGCATCCCTAATAATAAATATATATTTATTATTATAGATTTTAAAAATTATTTATTTCTGAAAAGGTGAACTTACACTTAAAGGGGAGTTCCAGCCATTTGTATGTTTATTAAAAGTCAGCAGCAACAAAAAGTGTAGCTGCTGGCTTTTAATAAACAGGCACTTACCTGCTCCAGCGACGCGCCGGCCGGGACTCCGCTCCTCTCCCCCCCTCCCCGGCCGGCGTCTTCATCTTCAGTGTGGGCACCCGGCCGTGACAGCTTTCGGCTTCATGGCCAGGCACCCACTGCGCATGCGCGAGCGGCGCGGCACTGCGCATGCGCGAGCGGCGCGGCCCGGTGCCGTGTAATTGGCCAGGAGATCGCCTAGGACCTGTGACGTGTCCTAGGCGATCACCTACAGCAGCCACTTCCTGAAGGCGATTAAGCTTAGTCGCCTACAGGAAGGAGGAAGTGGGACAGGTCCCACTCGTGCTGAAGCCCCCACCCCCCCCCCCCAAAAAAATTACATGCCAAATGTGGCATGTAAGGGGGAGAGGAGTGGGTTAAGAGGAAGTTCCAAATTTGGGTGGAACTCCTCTTTAAAGTATATTAAATCAGTGAAGCAAAGTGGTCTACATGATCCGCTCCCCTGTGAAAACAGATTCCTTCAGTGAACTGCTAAAAAGGGTCCTATGGACTCTATAGCATTACACAGAGACAAGCATGCTGTGGCTCTGCAAGAATCCTGTACTTTGTTTCATGCCCCCTATTGCCAACCTCAGGGTCAGCAGTGTGAGCAAAACCTACTGAGGATCTAGCTTTTATTTACAGGCGAAACTCGAAAAATTTGAATATCGTGCAAAAGTTCATTTATTTCACTAATGCAACTTAAAAAGGTGAAACTCCCGGATCCTTTTTAAAGGGGTTGTAAAGGAAAACATTTTTTTCATAATAAGCATCCTTTACCTGCAGACATTCCTCTTTTCACTTCCTCATTGTTCGTTTTTGCTCAGAAGTTGCTCTATTTCTTCTCTGTTCTGTTCACTTCCTGCTTGTCTGATTGTTACTCACCACCGTGAAGGGAGGCTTTACTGCGGTGGTCAGTAACGTGCTTACCCCCTCCTGGGAACTACATCTGTGCGGCAGGATGCTCTCTACGTGTTAGAGACTTCAAGGAGGTGTGAATTACTGGCCATGCCGCAATTCATACTGGGAAATGTAGTTCTTACATGAACTAACGCCGCAAACCAGGAAGTGAATGAATGAGAGAACAGAAACTAGAACTCCAAAGGTGATATAGATGAAGGAATTGAATAGGTATTTACTTGTTTTTTAACAGAATCATTACACTATTCTGTCTGTCTACCTTGCAGACAATTTTAGGCAAACAATGTTTTTCCTTTACAACTCCTTTAAGTTGCATTAGTGAAATAAATTAACTTTTGCACGATATTCAAATTTCTCGAGTTTCACCTGTACAAGCTGAGAATCATGGTGAAGGATTCCCTACCCCCTATGTGTCAGCCTTGATGGACACATATTTAGGATAATATCCCATAATGATGTATATTAGGTCCTTATTGGAGCCATTACAAGCACAAGGAGCAGAAACCCCATATCACAATTTGTTGTGCTGAAGCAGTAGCCTTTGGTACCGCAGAACCTGATGAAAAGTAGACCTTTACCATTTTATGCAAGTTTTGACTTGAGTTGGACTTTAAGACTAAAGTAGAATTTCAGGCAAAACCTAACTACTCTTAAAGCGGACCTCAAGTCATTTTTTAAACTTTCCAGCTTATAAATCTTCTACCCTTGTTGTCTTAACATTGGCCAGTAAAAAAATGTTTCTGCCAGTAAATACCTTATACAACACCACTTTGTTTCTTGTCTGATAAAAAGCCTAGGCTTATGACATCATGCACAGCTCTCTGTCCAACTCTAGTGAGAGTTTGCAAGGAAGGGAGGGGGGATGAGTCATAAGAGGGCCAATGAGAGCTGCAGAGCTGGAGATGTGTGTCTGCGGACCATCTCTTTACAACTTCCTGGATTCCCTTCATGCTTTACAGCTTTCCCTCTGGGGTTTACTTTCAATTTCTAAGGACTACATATGCCATGGTACCTTGTTTTGCAAGCAGTGATTCCTATACTGACTGCATCTCCTCTTAGCACCTCTGTAGATCAGAAGGTTGGCTCTGAAATGTGTGACATAGCAGTGCCTACCCAAAGGACATTAAATATGTGACACAGAATTCAAGGAAGTGTGGGGATCTTCACAAAGTGTAAAAACTTCAGGATCATTCAGATTATTAGGAGCAGATGAGCAATATCTAAAATATTACATGCCGGCAGTTTTCCAATGACTGTATACCAAGCTGTGCATGTGCCAGAAAGGCCGTCTCCTGCTGTACACTTGGAATCATGTCATCCCGCTGCCAGCTAATCAAGATGATATCAAAAACCTGGAAGTAGACCGGAGAGAATATGACTGCGGCTGTTAAGGGACGTAATCGTCACATCGCTGGAAGGTGGAGGTGAGTAGGAGTTTATTTCCACATAAAATTTTGATGATAGATACATTTTAAAGTACAAACATACAGGCAAGTTTCAAGTACCGACCTGGAGTTAATTGGAGACATAGGGGGTGATGATGGTGCTGGAGTATCATTCTCATCCTCTTCATCCTCATCCAACTCTTCTGGTCTCAGTGGTGTAATACTGTTCCCAAGCCAAACTGAGTGGATGGAGACCTAATACATGGAAAAACAATGTTGCTTATTTTGCTGTATTTGGCATTAAAATGTAAATTCACCTTAAGGGCACTTTCACACTGGGGCGGGTTTCGGCGGTAAAGTGCAGCTATTTTTAGCAATGCTTTACCTTAAAATTCTTAAAAGCGCCCGCAAAGTGCCGCTGCTCATTGATTTGATGGACAGAGGCGCTTTAGGATAAGTGTATACACCGCTCCCTACAGCGCCTCAAAGATGCTGCTTGCAGGACTTTAAGCTTCCTGCCAGCGCACCGCTCCAGTGTGAAAGCACTCGGGCTTTCACACTGGAGTAAGAGGAGAGGTGCTTTATAGGCACTATTTTTAGTGCTATATTGCCTGCAAAGCTCGGTGTGAAAGTAGCCCTACAGAAAAACTGTAAGGTGAACTTACACAGGACTCTGTCCTTATTGCATCTGGTCCCGCTAACCTTAAGAGCGACAATCGTTCTTTCCGACACATCCCATCGCTGCTTTACCAGTCAGGGAAATTTGAAATCCCCATGGCTTTCTCTCCTCTCAGCTTCCGGTGACAGGACAAGCTACACAAGCTCCGATTGGTCGACAGCACCCATGTGACAGTGCTGACCAATTAGAATGCTGCTAAACGTACCTACTGAGGAGGTACGTTTTGGAGATTATGCCAAGGGGATTTCTAAGCCCCGAAATGATGAGGCAACTGTATGAGGGCTCATAGCGAGAGATCACCGGGCTCCAGGTCAGCGGGACCGCAGGGGATGAGGAGGGGTTCCTGTGCAAGTTCACCTTACAGATTTTTATGTAAAGGTGAACTTACCCTTAAAGGAGTAAAGAGACAGAAGACAAACTTAACACCAATAGGGAACAAATTAAAAGATGGGTTTACCTTTAATAAAATAAAAAATATTGCCTGCAAGAAATGTGCAAATTTTTTTATTTATAATTTTTTTTGTAGGAGCCTGGAAAGCAATGCACCCGCCATCAGCAGATCGTGGGTGCAATGCAGGGCTCCTGCAGACTGTCAGTGTAAGCTGTCTGCTTGTACCTTGTATGAGAAGAGAGTTACACAATGACAGGAAGAATAAATTAACTGCCTAAAGCACTCAACTAGGCCTTAGTAGACTGAGAACTACAAGTTATCAGACGCAAAGACTGCCAGCACTAGTAGTTAATTTGTTTACAGAACTCTGTAAACGAATGACACAGACATGTAAAAAGAGCCCCGCATGGCCGCGATCTTTTTAAATAGTGACAGCGGGTGCAAATAGAAGATCCCCAGCCTGTTGCCACAGGAGGGGGTGGGTAGGGGAAATTGGGAAGCGGCTGCAGGAACTAAAAATGGGTGGAACATGTAAATATTCCAAAAAGGTGAACTTCTCCTTTAAAGGAGTCTGCCCAATCCTTGAGCTACCAGAAACGTTCCTGGTGCAAGCACAGGGGCTTGGGATTTTTGCAGTGAAGCCAATGTTGAGCCCACCTTGAGTGCTATACATATTTTCTTGTGGAACAAAATAAATGACCTGAAGGCACATGCTAGGCAATGATGTCATGTCTATAGGCAATTTTACCACAAAAAAACAAACAAGTGGCTCACAACATATATACCACGAAAACAAATTGAAATAATCAGTGTGAAAAAATAAAAAAATATATAGCAAAAGTTCATGCAAATAAATAGACTGATAGAAGGGAATTCAGCCGTAAATAAATTCACCCCAAGTGCAGACATTGATAAGTTCTCTCCACCACCAGTTTCATAAAAAGTAAAATAGGCAGTTGTCACCTCTAGGGGGTAATAAGGACACCTGACATATTATGGATATACAGACCTCCGAGTGAAAGGCTCCTTAATTGAGTTTCAAGAACCCTGATCGTCTTGCCCGTTGGAAATTTATATCCTAGAAAAAGGCAACATCTAGTGTCTTCCGTTTCCTATAATTTAATAATATAAAAGGTAATGGATACACTTAGAAATAAGGCACAACCAGCTTATGCAAACTGCAAGACATTTAGGGGCGGAGATTACGTACCAACGTCACGCCACTGCCATCTCAAGATTTGGATGTTTTCAATACCTTGCAGTTTGCATAAGCCGATTGTGCCTTATTTGTAAGTGTATCCATTACCTTTTATATTATTCAATTATTGGAAACGGTGAGCACTAGATGTTGTCTTTTTCTTGCATTTAAAATCCAACGGGCAAAACGATCAGAGGGTTCTTGGAACCCAATTAATAAGCCTTTAACCCAAGGAGGTCTGTGTATCCATAGTATGCCAGGTGCCTTCATTATCCCCAGAGGGGACAACTGCTGATTTTACTCTTAGGGCCCTTTCACGCGGGGCGGATCAGTAATGATCCGCCCCGTGTGTCCGTAAGCTCAGTGGGGATCGCTCCGTATATCCCCGCTGAGCCGGCGGGTGACAGGGCGGTCCCTGCACAGTGTGTCTTTTCTCCACTCTCTCCAATGGGGGATTGGATGCACACGGACCGGGTGTCTGTGTTCATCCGATCCGATGACGGAAGAAAAAATAGGGTTTTCTTCCGTTCCGCAAAATCGGATCTTTGCGGAGGCATGTGATTACGGGTGTCAGCGGATGTTTATCCGCTGACACCCACAATCACATAGGGACCAATGTATGTTCCTTTTTCATCCGCAAACGGATGGATGAAAAAGCGGACATACGGTCCGCACATGTGAAAGGGGCCTAATGAGGTGAGCAGCTTGTGAAACCGGTGGTGGAGAGCATTTATTGTCTGCACTTGGGGTGAATTGATTTATGGCTGTATTCCCTTCAGTCACTATTTGCACAAACTTTTGATATATATTTTTTCAGTCCTTGGATTTTATTATTATTACAATTTATGTATTCATGTCATACATGTTTTGAGTCACTTAGTAGCGCAGCACTGTTTTTTGGTAAAATTTTCTCTGCAGGTGGAGTAAAAGCACTTTAAGTGACAGCAGCTACCCTATTAGTAATTCACGGTATTTGAAATTGAGCCAATAGGCGAGCCCCAGGTTGGTTTGCTACAGGCGAGGGGAAACGGCAAAAAGAAAAGTTGAAAACCTGCAGGTATGGCTACTGTCCTGATTAGTCAGCACCAGCTTGCTGCTCCTCACAACAAATAAGCCCTCGTTCACATTGCAAGCGGATTTGAAATTGTGTGACTTCATCTGAAAATGCACCATTTAAAAGCTGCACGTTGGTGCGATTTCAGGTACCACTTTGAAGAGATCTGTGCGGCTTCATGCACAGATGTCTATGCAAAATCGCACCCGAAATCACCAAAAGTACTGCAGGAACTACTTTTTCAAGTCCGCGTCGCACCGATGCGAACAGTGCCATTGCCGACGATCGGTTGCAACTTGTCATGTGATTTGACCTGTCGTTCTAATGTGAACAAGGGCTAAATGTATAACAGTGGCAGAGGCCAGACTACAAGTTTATTAAATATGCGGCAGTATCTAGTATGTTCTGCCAACTGGATGGCAACTTCACCACACAGAATGAAGCGTCTAAAGGTTGCTTTACCCACCTGACCCAACTTATAGCTCATGTTTCCAATTTCTCGCTCTGTGTTGATCTGCAGTAGCAGCTTCTCATGACTGATCAGTGCTCCTGAAATAGTTAGAGAGATGAGAGATTTGGAATAAAATAAATTTATAAACCTACCATTACCGCGACGCATCAAATAAAAAATCTTTTTCCTTTCAGAGAATAATCATGTATAACGAAAGAAAGAAGACAGGCTAGACAGAGTATTTCTAGATAATATCTAAAAGAGATTGTGCCACTGTGAGTGGAGATGAGTCACTGGAGAGCATGTAATAGGCTACAACGTCTCTTCCATCTCCTTCGCAGTCTAAAAGGTCACTACAGTAGGATGCTAACTACAGAAGCTTCTTTGGTGAAAACAATAGTGTTTCATGTACAGGGCAGTAAAAAGGTATCAAGACAAAAAATACAATGAAATCAAGCAGCCTCGCTTTCCTTTACTGAGGTTCGCTTGAAGAAAAATTCTTAGAGATCAATTATCTCACAATTTTTAGCGTTTAACTGCATGTCATACCTTTTGTAATCTGTACAGATGTTTCAAAAAAAGTACTTGATTCTGTGGATATTCAGTTAATTCAACACACGTGCCAAAGCCTACAGAAATAATGTCAGCAGGAATGAAAACTACTGCTGTAGCCATAAAGGGAGTATACAGAATTACCCTTTTAGTGCCTGCTGTCCTAGTAACCATTTAAGGAGCATAACCTTTACTTCTGCAATATATGTAAAATGAGCATGCATCTCTGTGGATCAATGTGTAAAAAGTGTCAGCTCAAGTCCCACAGAAGTTAAGGTAGTGACTCAGCCTACAAGCAGCGTGTATTAGCTAAGGCTTCATTAACTTGTTATGGACCGCAAAACGCAGATATACTGCGGCAGGGTGGCCCTCCTGCGCAAAATCACGTATGAAATTTTGTGCACTGGGTCCGAGGTGCGCGCCGCCGGCGAAACCCTTTCCCACGGTGATTGGGCACATGTCCACTGGGACATGCTGATCATTCTCAGGAGATGTAAACAAGGCAGACGGACTTTGTGAGAGGGGAAGATGGAGATCTTGTGTTCTTGCCAAGCAGGAACATGGATCTCTGTCTTTCCCCATCCAAAGCATCCCCCAAACAGTAAGCTCTCCCTAGGAGCACAATTAACCCTTTGATTGCCCCCTGATGTTAACCCTGCCAGTGTCAAAAGTTCAGTGACCGTGCATTTTTATTTTAGCACTGATCTCCAAATGTGTCACTTGGTATCAGATTTGTCTGCTTCTAAAAATGGCTGATCGCCGCCATTACTAATATATATAAAATAAAAAAAAAATCCCATAGTTTGTAGACGCTATAACTTTTGCGCAACCCAATATACGGTTACTGTATTATTTTTTTTACCAAAAATATGTAGCAGAATACATATTGGCCCAAATTGATGAAGAAATGAGATTTTTTACTTTTTTTGTTTCTAGTGCAAAAAAATAAAAACCGCAGAGGTGATCAAATACCATCAAAACAAAGCTCTATATGTGGGGAAAAAGGGACATTAATTATATTTGGGTACATCGTTGCATTAACGCGCAAATATCAGTTCAAGAAACGCAGTGCTGCATCGCAAAAAAAGGGCCTGGTCATAAGGGGGGTAAACCTTCTGGGGCTGAAGTGGTTAAACATGTCACACACTGCCCATGTAGGTCTGATTGCAGAGATGCCTGGCTAATTTAATAGATGTACTGCTCCTTTCTTCTAGCTGGCAGCCATGAAATGACACAATGATATAATATGGCTCTGATGAAGTGAGTCATACGGCCGCTATATTCATTGGATTATTTACTTTAAACCATAGCACACCAATTGCCTTCCATTCACCATCATGACTTTTGTAGGCTTTGATAGATGCACATAAAAACTAACATGGAAACAAATGTGTGTTGTCCATTAAGAACATCAGGCTTTTTTAATCGAGATTTACTGTCTCATCTGTGTTATTTTTCATGGCCCTAGAAGATGAAAGGCTGAAAAAATGGAGGGTGTGGATGTAGAATAGTATTTATTCCCAATGCAGAACTCTACTGTCCCTTTCTCATTACTGGAATGACTCTTTATGTCCTTATTCTGTGGACCATCATGTGCTTGATTATTATAGGAAAATACAAATGTGTTCAGGTGTGACCCATGTGGAATAAATAGGAGAGGTACCTGTGGTTGCAGCAGATAAACAAGGCACGGGATCCCAGGCTTGATAAGCATGATGTGTGGCAATGTTGTCCCTTCTGGATATCAAAGCTTGGATTTCTTCCTCTACTATTCCTCGAACAACACTCAGCTTCCTGCCAAACCTAGAGACACCAGCATAATAATGTATGTATAAATAGAGAACTCCGTGCTATGGTAATAGAAATAGAAATATATTAAAGAAGCTGCTCCCTTAAAGTGGTGTGAAAACAACTTTAGCAATGTGAGGGGTGTATTATAATAAGGGGCCGCTAATAGTAGGTGATAGATAAATTCCAAATTCTAGTTTGAAACAATATATTAACTATAAGGTCAACAATGTAATAGTGATTTAAAGTGCTTATATAATAACAACATCAAAAAATAGGTGCAAACAGGTCCAAAAAATGCAGCAATGTGACGTCACTAAATGATAAGCATTGGTAAGTCCATGAATCAAATGTTTGACTTGAGAAGACACCATCACCACGGAACAGATATCAAACTGGCGAAACCCGGTGAAAGGTAGAGGTAAGTGTCTACCTACCAGACCACCATGACCCTTCGTATGGAAAAAGGATCAGGTGGAGCTTTAGTACAGTTGGTGGCCTAAGGTCTGTACTGGTAACTGGATGGGACTGGCCAGGAATGGACTCCAACAGAAGAAATTACCATGAATAAAATGAAGAAAAAATGGCCATAGTGAAGTTCTGGGATTTATTGTGAAACAGATTAAAAACAAAAGCCAAATGGCCGCTTACTTGTGTAAGTGCTGAGACCTTGGCACTAAGGAATCAACCGTGTTACAGCTAGATGTGATGTGGAGCACAAGCTGCACTGTGTCTCACTCTCGTGGGTAGGTGTAGCGTGCGTTCCACCGCCTCTCTGTGCCAAATCTGGAAGTAGCTGAACGTGACCAGGAACACCTCTATCTATTGATATCGTCAGGAAGCTTCAATAGATGAAACGTACGTCGAGGCGTTCCTGGTCACGTTCAGCTACACCTACCCACGAGAGAGAGAGACACAGTGCAGCTTGTGCTCCATGTCACATCTAGCTGTAACACGCTTGAGGTGATGGTGTCTACTCAAGTCAACTATTTGATGGACATTAAATTACATGGACTTACCAATGCTTATCATTTAGTGACCATTGCTGCATTTTTTGGACCTGTTTGATGTTATTATATAAGCACTTGCACTTTAACCACTTAAGCCCCGGACCATTTTGCAGCTAAATGACCAGGCCAGGTTTTGCGATTCGGCAAAAATCGCAATAAGCGTTTATCGATTGGTTTGCGCAAAATTTAGAGCGTTTACAAAATAGGGGATAGTTTTATTGCATTTTTATTAATTATTTTTTTTTACTACTATTGGCGGCGATCAGCGATTTTTTTCGTGACTGCGACATTATGGCGGACACTTCGGACAATTTTGACACATTTTTGGGACCATTGTCATTTTCACAGCAAAAAATGCATTTAAATTGCATTGTTTATTGTGAAAATGACAGTTGCAGTTTGGGAGTTAACCACAGGGGGCGCTGTAGGAGTTAGGGTTCACCTAGTGTGTGTTTACAACTGTAGGGGGGTGTGGCTGTAGGACTGACGTCATCGATCGAGTCTCCCTTATAAAAAGGATCACTCGATCGATACGCCGACACAGTGAAGCACGGGGAAGCCGTGTTTACATACGGCTCTCCCCGTTCTTCAGCTCCGGGGAGCGATCGCGACGGAGCGGCTATAAACGAATAGCCGCGCCGTCGTCCCGGATTGCTCCCCGAGGGAATCCGCCCGCCGCGGGGGGGGGGTCCGATAGGACCCCCCACCCGCTAGAAGGCAGGGACGTATATATATACGCCCATCTGCCTGTCCGTGCCGTTTTGCGGACGTATATAGTCGTGCGGCGGGCGTTAAATCACTATTATACTGTTGACCTTATAGTTAATATATTGTTTCAAGGTAGAATTTGGAATTTATCACCTACTATTGACATTGAGGAAACATTTGAGTGCAGACTGACCACTGTGAAAAGTTCACACTTACAGCCAGCTACAAACCAGGAGCGTGAGATTTGTCACAGGTACGAGACTTGAGGAAGCATTGTATATGAGAAGGAGTTTAAAGCGCTTTTAAGAACCAACCACTCCTGTAAGTATAGATGTCCCAACCCATATGGCCTGACTCTGAAGTCAGCAAACAGGGATTAGCCCTGCTGTCGGCTGAAAAAAAGATCACAGGAGTGCAGAACTGTAATCTTGTGATCCCAAGTGTAGAGCCAGAAGAGCCACTGAGGGGCTGAGCCAGCTGCCGGTCCAGGTTTCTGGTCAGGATCTTTTCAGAGCCTGGACTGGCTCTGTTACATTAACCAACAGCAGGTATTAGCCTGCTGAAAACAGGTCACAGGAGTGCAGAACTAACTGTATTCATGTGATTCCGAGAAGTATCGAGAAAGTCACCAGTGAGCTGCTGAGAGCATGAGCCGGCAGCTCCCACCCTCTCCACAGCTCAGCACCCCATTGAGCACAGGTGAACTAACTGTTCTCCTGTGATCCCGAGAAGTATCCTTCTGGATAAGTATTCGCTGAGAAGTATCAAAATAGTTACCAGCAAGCCACTGAGAGCCTAAGCCAGCTGCTCCCACCCACTCCACAGCGCTCCATTGAGCTCTGGAATAGCAGCGCAGAGAGCCACCGAATCACCAGCTCTCTGCTCACAGAGCAATCAGCGGTCTTTGATTGCTCAGTTCTCAGTCATAGAGCCAATGAGGGACAGGTGCCACATTGGATTAATGCCGCATCCACCTAGGTGTGTATACACATTTTTTTTTCTTGGTAACCCATACTTCAAGTATTTTTCAAATTGAACTTCAAATTATCTCTACATTCATGGAGTGATCAAAATTGAAACACAATACTAACAAACAGGTAATCTAATGATTAGATTGTATGGATTTTGCTATATCATGTGTATTTAAAGCAAATACATATCATTGTGGCAGCAACTTATAATGATTTTCAGTGTTTAGCAGAAAAATATAGGAGAGCCTCTAGTTAATCCATCACTATCTCATACAAAGATAAAACCACAACAGACAGTATGGACAGTGTACCTGGTATCCAGGGCTTTAAGGGTCTTGTTCCGTGGCTGCTGTTCTAGGCAGCTGATAGCTGGGTTTCCAGCAGAGGGAATAGTCATAGCACTGAGGACCAGAGAAGTGATGGCTTGTACAGCGAGGACATTTATTTGTGTTCGCTCTGTGTCTTCCTGAAAGCAGAATACATGTGTCACGTATTTAGATGAAGTATTCAATTTAAAAAGCCTAATTTTGCATTCTCACTTTATCATCATCACATTATCAACTCAGCCTATAGGCAAACGTGTTGAGGTGTCAACATGGGAGAAACAGCACCATGAGTGCCTTTTGATCGATAAGGTTAATTTAATAAGGTTGAAGAACAGAAAAGGAAAACTGACTGGTTGCTCAAAAGTGTACATTATTGCTTGAGAGTGAACCTCTAGAGCTCCAAAGTGCTATAGCCAATACACTAATAAACAGGGCCTGAACTACACAATTTATGAACACAGCTTTACCTCATGCTGGCTTTCCTCTTGGTCCATTACAATAGGCTGGGTGACCAGAACTCCAAGTAGTGTGGCCCAAGTCTCCTCAAACTGGGTGCGACTTGTCCATCCTAAAAGGCAGAAAGTGTCTGATCAGAGATAAACAGAAGGAAATATACAGTAAGACAGAAAAAAATGAAAATTTGGTTGGCTCAGCTGGGGCCGGATGACAGAAGTTAATCGTTAAATCTACTTCTGTCAAATGGTGCTACTGGAAAAATATTGCTGATCAGCATGCTGCTGCAAGTCATTTTATTTTTTTTAAATACCAGAAAAAATAAAATTGGACGCCTCAGCTTTCACCCAAACTGGTTTCAATTTAAAACAAAGGCAGCCGGATCCTGAGTGGTTTACTGCACTTTGCCTTGCTAAAAAAATAAAAAAAGTAGCCATGTCCTATCAAGCCTTTAAGGGTGAGCACTTTACTGTGTGCAGCCCTCCTAAACAGACAGGTTTACTGTACGTCCAGCCATTGCTTCCCACAAATCATGAACTGAAGGGGAGAGTTCGATAAAGACTGGACATGAATGTATTCCGACGGCAGTGGAAACTACTATCAGAATACTACGGGGTCGATTTAATAAAGCAAACTAGACTAAGGGAAACCCCCAGTGAAGCCTTGCGGCTTCACAGCCGGTCCTTACTGTGCATGTTTGTGAATGGCCCGGCAACTGAGTTGGTTGCATTGAAGTCAGCCAGAATTCAGAATGGATACCTGTCAAAAACAGATTCCTGACCACTCCCCCCCCCCCCCCAAAGGTGTCGTGGGGGCATGAGAGGAGGTAAACAAGCAGCTTTGGTTCCACACAGCTTTTGTATGGTCATCATCAAAAGCATGCCTTGAATGTAGCATACACAGCGCATGCCCTAGTAGGCAGAATGAAAATAAAAACACTACAGAAAACAATAGTACGTTTGATTAAAGAGTGCATACCATTTACTGGATATTTTTAAGCCAAGCATTCTTTTAAGAAAGCAGTAAATCAGCAAGTTTATTTTCACTTTAAATAGGCCCCGCCAATAAAAAATTCCCCAAAAGCAGTTAAATAGGAGATTGAATACTCGCCTTACGATCTCTTGGGTCCCCCGCACTGCTTGGTGGTTCCTCCTGTTGACTTGTGCATCACTTCAGGACTTGAAGTGGATCTAAAGCAGGGGAGCCCAACCCTTTGAAGCGCGAAGGCCACTTAAGCGACTTGGTAACTGGTCATGGGCCACAATCAGCAGAGCGGGTGGATGGCAGGTCCGTGTCCGCTCTGCAAATGCAGAGCGGACAAGGACACAGCCGGATCAGATTGGAGGTAGGGCACAAGTCGGTGTACATCTGCCTCCCCTTAGAGGTGAATGGAGGGTCCAATTGGGTCGGCCCAACGGTGTGAAAGTAGCCCATGGCTGCTTTCACACTGGTGCGCTGAGGTTTACCTGCACCGAGGGTACAACGCAGTGTACCTTTGGCTTTTCTGTATTTTGCAATAGACTTCTATTATATTCTGCAGGTTTGGTGCACTTTCAGAAATCTCACCAAACTTGCAGGTATTAACAGAAGTCTATGGCTCAGTGCAGGTAACCTGCAGGTGCACTGCTCTGCATCTACGGATTAGTTTGAAAGCAGCCCAGTAACCACTGCATAACAGATATGCCCATATATACACTGGTTTTAGTAATAAACTGACCTTCAATATTAGATAATGGTATTCTATTCTATTCCCTCCCAGAGCAGGAGGTTGCAGGCCACATCAGAGGGCTCGGCGGGCCACTGGTTGGGCACCCCTGTTCTAAAAGCTGAAGGTTTTATTTACCTTTATGCATTCTATGCATGAAGATAAAAACCTTCAGTGTACAGCTTCCCCCTCAGTCCCCAAAACTTACCTGAGCCAGATCCCGATCCAGGGATGTTGCACGAGAGCAGAAGCTCTCCCGGGTCTTTGCCTGCTCATTGGTTTAGACACAGCAGCAGTACCCATTGTGGCAAGCAAGGAGGGAGCGGGGGGGAAGGTTTGAGCCAGGCTCTGCATGTCTTATAGACACAGACGGCTTGGGAGCAAGCACGCATGAGTACCCCCAAACCAAGCAGCTTGCTATGGGGGCACTCAGCAGGAGGGGATGGGCCAGGCGTGCCAGCAGAGGACCTGAGAAGAGGAGGGTTAGGTATGCTTTGTGCAAAACCATTGCACAGAGAAGGTATGTATGACATTTTTTTTTAAACGGAACCATACACAAATCATGCATTTTCTGTTGAAATCTGGTCTGTTTGTTGAGCCTGAAGGAATCTGACATTGTTGGAAATATAAGCTTCCCAGAAGACTTTAACTGGAGACTTCACTTGCAAAGAACTGCATTCAAAGGGGTGCAGGCACTGGGAAAGGTCACTCAGTCTTTAACAAATACATATTTTAGGGTATAAATTATATTTGCTGTCTAGGTTGCGTTAAAAAATCTCCTGTAGCCATATCTTCTGTGTACCTCTATCTGTCTAACGATATGATCCAACTTGACAGAATAGCTAGAGCGGGACCTCTAATGAAAATGATTCCTCCATATGTCCCTTTTATACACTTTGCATCTCGCCGGAAAGTATAGTCGTGAATTGTGAAGCATGCAACCTACCCAATGTATTAATGCGGTAGATAAATTCTTTGAATACTTCTTTCTCCTGCAGAAACTCAACAGGGATTTCAGGAAGTGAAGTTCCATATTCCCCTCCCATTTTGGGAGACCAACCCAATTTCCACACCTGCACAAACCAGAGAAAAAAGCATATTGGTATTGACCAGTGCTGCATGGAAAAGCAAGTAAGTGATTAAAAAACATTTGTCTTCTCCAACATAAATTTTACAACACACACAGCAGGCGTACATTAATAAAGTAGTCAATGTGACTTACACAATCACTGGTGGAAAGTCAATTAGTGTCAAATACACGCATTAGCAAAATTCACCTGCAGTTAATGTCAGATTATCTGATGTATACATATACCCCATAGTGATGTCGGAACATTTGGGGTTAAAAGAATACATATAAAGTCGCATATTGTATATTTTTCACATTTTTTCTATTCATGTATATTATGATCAAGAGAGAGACCATTTTTTGTCTCTAAAGTTCATGAGCTCATGACAAGGATTTTATGTCTTTAGAGACTATGGATGTCTAGTTAAACCAAACTCCCAAGGTTATAACTCAAAGGTCTTGGACACTTAGCCCAGGTTCACACTGGGCTGCGGGAGTGAAGCCATGCGAGTTCAGCTGAACTCGCACGATTTCACTCCCGCTGGCAGTCTCCATTCCGGCCGCGATTTTAGAGACATCTGTGCAGGTTTCTGCACAGATATCGATGTAAATCGCGGCCCGAAAAATTGCAAAAAGTAGTACAGAAACTACTTTTTGAAATCGGTGCAGCGCCGCAGATGCGGCGTCGCACCCATTAGGACAGTGCCATTGCCAACAATTGCCGGCAAATGCTGCCGATTTGAGATGCGATTTGACATCTCAAATCGTACCAGTGTGAACCTGGGCTTAGTAAGATAAACAAGATAAAAGGACTGGTACAGACTAACACAAAACATGGTATTGTCTTTGTATAATGATACCATGGGGCATAATTACTGTGGTACTGTCCATTTAAAATAATGTTCCTTTTAAATATATCTTCACGGTATATCTATGTATCAATCATATACAAATATATAAACCCGTTTAATACATAGACATCATCGTAACAAGGGTCCCAAGTATAAGATCCTATAATAGCTTAAAAGTATTAGAAACTGTTTAACTTAAATTCCGGTATTGGTTCAAAGGAACTTCACAAACCATTAGTGTTGATCATAAACCTTTTCTCAACCATAAATTGAGAAATAGCCGGGTTGTCTGCTGAAACTTGACATTGTTTGACATATAAGACAATTTATTGTGTTTTTCAAGGCTTGGGTCAAAAGGGGTCATAAATTATTATTAGCCCTGGATGACCCCAACATTAGGAATTATTCCTTATACACCACTGCCCCTAGAGGTTAAAAGTGGCATTACTCAAAATGGCTGCATTTGGCAGCCTACATAACATAGCATCATTTGACATCGTCAGTGACGTAGTAATGTGAGATACACACCCAGTTCTTGGGTGTGTTAAAAAGTAGTTTGAGAGGACACGAGGGGGTCAATGTTGGGGAACTCTCTCTCTGAGAGGATCTCTGAAGGCAGCTGGAAGGGGAGAGATTGAACGCAAACATGTAGCAATGGTGAAAGAGGTCCCTTTTGGGACTTTGCTTCTCAAACAGACAGAACTCATAATTACTGGTAACGTATTATTTTATTATTACCATTTATGTAATTGAAATGTGGAGCGGGGTGAATTCTAACTGCAGTATGAATTGGCTTCACTTCTAAAACTAGGGTGAGATATATTTGGTCATATCTCATAATACTAACTTCTGTGTTTTATAATTGGATTAGTTATAGGATATGTTAAACCATTGATTAATTCTAAATTTAAAATAAGCTTGGTTGTATTGTCGAGCATGTGTACAATATGTCCTTTGATATGTACACATATAAGAAGTAAATAAGGAGTTCTGTTTGTGTTGAGAAGAGATAACATAATGTAAACAAAAGCTATTTACATGAATCCGTGAAGTCACGGATAGTTATTTTACGAGTTACCAGGTTTTAAATATACTAGGGAGATTTAAGTAAGAACTGTGAATATACCTTGTCATATAATGTATGTAAATATTATCTGAACATTTAACCATCATTTATCTCTGATTGTAGAAGTATATCGATTTGTATTATCACAAATTATACCCGATTTTAATTTTGCACTATATCTTTAGTTAATAAATATATATATTTTAAATATTCATTTGTGTTACTTGTCTTCAAAATAGAACGGATAAAAATAATTTTGGATTTCTTGTTTGATATTGTAGGAAATTGTAACTCTCCCAACGCACAGATTTACATATTTCCAAAAATACAAAAATATATTTTTATATTTCAGTATAAACATTCTGACAGTATATGGAGGCACTATGCTGCTATAAGTCAATGGTTCCAACAGTGACATTCTCCTAAAAGTATTTTTTGCATTCACAATTTTACATGCTTTTCAACAATTCTGACTGTGGTAATTCATGTACAGATTGTTATGATTTTAAAATCTGTATCAGGAATCAGTAGCATCAATGCTTAGAGCATTAGGTGTGGTTGCCACATTCATTTTCTTTGTTTAGGCTCCCCCCCCTTTTAGTTTGCCCTGGTGATCCTGCCAAGTCTGCCATTTTCCAACTTGCTTTAAAGGATAAGTTCACCCTTCTGAACATTTACATCTATATTTAGGGTGCAACATATTCAGCATCAGACCCCGGTTCACCCCCTCTTGTGGTGGCAAGCCAGGGATCTTCTCAACGCATGCATTGCCACAATTCAAAGAGTGTAGCTGTATGTGGCTCTGCCCACACGGCACATCATTGATTCACAAATCCGTATACCAAAAAAGGACAGGAGGACAATGTCTGAGCCAAGACAAAAACGCAGAGACTACATTGCTAATTAAACTAAAAAAGGACAACGGATATTAACTTTACCCCTATTCAGAGACTACATTAGACGAAGGGCTAAGAAAGGTTCTTGCAACAATAGGCCACCAGGTCAGAAACTTGCCTCACAGAGGTGATAGCTACAAGTAACCTTGTCAGCGAAAGGAGAGAGGGGAATGTCTCTAATGGGTTCAAATGAAACCTCCTGAAAAGGCAGAAAGAACCAAATTCCGATCCAATAATCACATGGAAACAGAAAGAAGAAACCACATGAGAAGCAGACTTCCCAGCTTTAAGCACCGTAGGAATTACAGACTAAAGGACCATCCGTACACACGATCAGAAAATCATATGAAAAATACCACTTTTCAAAGTGATTGTACAATATTCTGATTGTTAGTATACAGCTTTTGAGAGCAGATCATGACAATTAGGGCTGTCCCGATACCACTTTTTTAAAGTAACGATACTTTTTTTCCCCCCAAGTACTCGCCGATACCGATACTTTTATTTAATCTCATGCGACAGTGGCACATGTGTCAGTTATTTTTTATTTTTTTTTACAATGCTCTCTTTTTTTTTAAGGGGGTGGGGGCAATGGACAGTGTCAGTGCAGTGTTATTTATTATAATTTTTTTTAATTAATTATTTATTGCAATTATTATTATTTTTTTATCAGCCCTGTTGGGGGGCTATGGTGAGATATCAGGGGTCTTAACAGGCCTCTGACTTCTCCCCTTTTAGACAGGTAAAGGGACTAGGGACACACAATCCCCAGCCCCTTTCTTAGCAGCCTCCGCTGCACTGAAAATGAATTGGCGAGAAGACAGCAGCTCCTCTTCATTCATTAATGCCCCTTTCACATCAGAGCGGGAGCCGCGGTGGCGTTATAGCGCCGCTAAAAATAGCAAGTACAAGTACTCAGGCAAATGCTCGGTATCGGGACAACCCTAATGACAATTCAAGCAAAATTATCTGATGGGACAAGAACGAAAATTAATCAGTACAGTTGTCGCCCAAAAATACAATACATGACACGATTTTGGAATTTTTATTCTGTTGCACAAAAGAATTTTCGTAACCTATTTTCAATATGAGATTAGCATCCAAAAAAATAAATAAAAACGACGATCATTCAGCCGATAATCTCATTGTGTGTCCCAGGGAAAGGAGCAAAAAATATGCCCATGTCCTTTGGGGCTTGGGCTTTAAACAGACATGTCATTAATGCCTGTGACCAAGAAACAGGATGCACTTGGAATAGTAGATCCAGACGGTCTGGCAGAGTTTGCAGTGTATCTGCTAAAAATCTTACCAAGTCAGTGTACCACATTTGCCATGGCCAAGCCGAAGTAAAGAGGATATCCGGAATGCCTTCCTATATCCTGCAGAGCAGAAAAAGTATTTGTTTCAGAGGGGGTAAGGCATAGATGAGGATGTAGGAATCCCACAGAGCATCCATAGCTACTGTCGGTGGTTCCCTGTACCTGGATGCAAACCTCTCCAGTTTGGTGACAGACCTGGAGGCACACATCCAACATCGTCCACCTGTGACACGGGTCCTAGAACACCACCAGCTGTAAAGACCACTCTCTCAGGTTCAGACACTGCCAGCTTAGGAAATCTGCCTGCTGGCCGTCTATTTCTGGAAGGTTGATGACAGGCTGGCATTTGTTGTACAACTCTTCCCAAAAAGATTGTAATGAGGACCTCTCCTTACTTCCCTGAGTCGGATTCCTGAGCCACAAAGCCTGGGATAGCCTTATTCCTGGTGTCAACCGAATTGCCCTGTCCAGAGAAAGATCAGAGGTCTGAAGTGAAATTGGGCAAAGGGACCTGCCTCAAAAGGCGGCTACCATCAGCCTCAAGATACACACGCAAAACTGCGGAATCAAGCAGTGTCCGGACTAAAGAGTTTGAACATGAGTCAAGAGTCTGAAGCTTCTCCTAGGGAGGGAACTCTGACCTGAGATGTGTCCAGGACCAGATGCAAATACTTGCTGGGTTTCAGTGACTATTTCTTAAGGTCAAGGATCCAGCTGAACTTCTCTCATGTCCGGATAGAGATGTCACCGGAGTGCAACATGGCCAACACTAGAGTTAGAGCCTCAAGGCCTGTACACACAATCGGATTTTCCAACAACAAATGTGTGATGGCAGGGTTTTGTCGGATAATCCGACCGTTTGTACGCTCCATCAGACAATTCTTGTCGGATTTTCCGACAACAAATGTTTTATAGCATGCTCTGAAATTTTCAGACAACAAATGTGTGTCGTTGGATTATCCGAACATATTAAAATCCAAAGTACAAACACGTACATGCTAACCATAGCACAACATTAGCAGAAGTTGCCCAAAGGGTGGCGCTAAAGAGCTGAAAAAACACGTAGGTTCATATATGTTGACTGAAAAAGTTCTGTCTGTATGCATACCAAGTTCATGGCCAACGCCTTTCACACAAAATTCCACAGATTTGTCCGATGGAAATCAGATTGTGTGTACAAGGATTTAGTGAAGGCTGTAACGGTCACCACCGTTTACGACCTTCCATCAACCCACGACAGCTCATCTGACACTCCAACCCTCCAACAGACATCCGACATCCCATTTCCCCAGAACAACAAGACTTGCTCTGTGTTCTGGTTTCAAAATCAAGACAACTTTAATGGTTAGCTCTCAAGTTTATATACAGTTCAAGCATGAAAGGAACCATCAAACTCTCCACCCACACATCATACCCTGGGGGGGGGGGGCTTCAATACACCTTCAGATGGCTAATTGCTAAACATTCGAGACATCTCGGCGCCGGGCTATAATTATCATGACCTAATCACTGCACATTCCTTCATTAACAGAATTCAAACAAAACACCATCACAACGATTTCTTCTCAATCCACATCTTTAGACAGTAGCAATAGGAGGAAGGAGATGGACAGCCGCACTCCGAAATAACTTTTCAAAAAAGTTGTCTTTTATTTTCAAGCAGGAACATGCATAATCACCACAACCATAAACAAGGACAGCCGACTAGTTTCGCACTCTTGCTAGTGCTTAATCATGCCATGATTAAGCACTAGCAAGAGTGTGAAACTAGTCGGCTGTCCTGGTTTATGGTTGCGGTGATTATGCATGTTCCTGCTTGAAAATAAAAGACAACTTTATTGAAAAGTTATTTCGGAGTGCGGCTGTCCATCTCTTTCCTCCTATTGCTACGTGCATTGCCAGCACCTTGGTAATCCGACCGTCCCCGATTGTCTATAGGGCTCACCTGGAGCGGTGAAAATCTTCTCACATCTTTAGACAGACGGTCCGTCTCTGACAGAAAGGTATTCACACCTCTGAGCATCAATAGGCTTTAAGCAGTGTTATCACACAATGAAAGGCCTTTCAAGAGCCAGCCACATTTAACATGTCAACAGTCTACACAGAGAGAGGAGTCATAGAATAAACCAACACTTTGCAATATCTCCAATTGCAATATGAGCTATCAGTAATGTCCCCTGTCCTGTAATTTAGGATATAATTTCTCAGTCACCCTATGGCCCTATCAGACATAAGGTGACCCTAGACATAAGAGTTCTTAATGACGCTGGCACAGGAGTACCCCTCATCCTTCCAAAGTCTCAGTTTGTCCCGGGTCATTCCGTTACAAAAGCCAAAGGTGCTTAATAGCAGGGCCAAGAACTGGTAGTCCCTACAGCAAACCTTCGAAAACGGTTCGTTTGAAATGATGGACACAAGTGAGCATCTTTTTTGTCCACAGAAGTCACAAAGCATAAGGCAAAACGCTCCCTTCAGGTTTGGAACAGTCAACAGGCAAAATTAGTACAAATTAAAAAAATAAATAAAAAAAAAAATAGAAAATCACAGGTTTGTCTTTACAACAGCAAAAGTGATGGGGAAAAAAAAAAAAAAAAAAAAAGACATCCACGCTAACAAAAACTGAGGCATGTTCATAATGAGAGGAGTTATACCCTGGGCTGACTTACAATTTTTTTTTCTTGCCAGTGTCGAAGGCCCCGTACACACGAGAGGATCTATTCGCTGGAATTTATCCGCGGATCACTTTCAGCGGATAGATCCGCTGGTGTGTACAACCCAGCGGATATTTAGCCGTGGATATTATTCGGGCCGATGGTTTTCCAGCGGATCAAAATTTCTTAGCATGCTAAGAAATCGATCCGCTGGAATCCAGTCCAGCGGATTGATCCGATGGTCTGTACAGACTCACCGGATCAATCCGTCCGAATCCATCCATCGCATGCGTCGTAATGATTCGACGCATGCGTGGAAGTCCATATATTACAGCGTCGCGCACGTCGCCGCGTCATCATCGCGGCGACGGCGCGACACCGTGGAGGGAAATCCGCGCGGATTTTGATCTCATGGTAAGTACAACCATGAGATCAAAATCCGCCAGAGGATTTATCCGCGGAAACGATAAATCCTCTTGTGTGTACTAGGCCTAATACTTCTGTGGTCAGCAATATACATTTAACAATTCTTGTTCTCTTAATAGACAGGAAAGAAAAACAGCTGTTGATTCTGCAAGAGATGTGGTGCTGTTCTGTGTCTTTTGCACTCTACACTGCTATCTCAAGCAGCCTTCTCAGTACTGCCCAGTTTATGTCTGAACTACAGAACACCTTCTCACTGTTTGAGATGGAGAGGATACGTTTGTATAGTTCTGTCCGAGGGTGACAATGCTACTGCTCCACGGATGCACTACAGTAAGCAGGAGTTCACACCCTAGGAAATGGAAGTGTGTTCCAAGCTTGACAGCAAATATAAATAAAAAGGGAAAACTAATGCAGCCACTACATTTAAGGACTGGTAAGCTATAATACACATTACATTTTTGTTCTTGTGTTTACATACTGTGAACAGCTAGTTAGCATTAACATGTTCAAATATTTCTAGAACAAAAAAAACACAACAAGTAAATAGTTTCTTATTAAAAGGGTGACTCACCAGTGGAGGGACTCTGGTGTAGCTGTTGACTGCAGGCAATCTAGCCAGGCTGACAAATATGTTCCGTAACACTGGAGTGAGAAATGCTGCAATATTGCAGTTTCTCTTGTGTCCGTACAACAAAACTGTCTGCAGGGAATCCACCATCTCAGACATCATGGTGCAGGCAGTCTTAATAAATACAGCTCCTGAAAAGAAATAAAAAATAAGATTCTTGTACTTATTGTAAAATCTATTTAGAGAAGCAGGAATTCACATACAGTCGGGTTATACTCTCGCCATCAAGAAGTTTGGACACTGGCAAACAAACATTTCCAACCTCTGCAGAATTTGCATTTTTTCCAGCATTCTTTGGCTTTATAAAAAAGCAGTACCAAGACAGGAGCAAAAAACAAACAGATGGGAGGGGTATGTGTCCTTCAACAGACCACAAGAAAAAGATTTTAAGGCAAGAAAAAAAAACGTATTTTCTCTGCCGTCCACTTAGGGAAACTTAAATTCAAACACGGACAGGCTATTTCTGTAAAAAGGAGAAGAATCCTAGACAATCAATTTCACTGAGAGAATCATCACATTAACCACTTAAGACCCGGACCAAAATGCAGCTAAAGGACCAGGCCAGGTTTTGCGAATCGGGACTGCGTTGATTTAACAGACAATTGCGCGGTCGTGCGACGTGGCTCCCAAATAAAATTGGCATCCTTTTTTTCCCCACAAATAGAGCTTTCTTTTGGTGGTATTTGATAACCACTGCGGTTTTTATTTTTTGCGCTATAAACAAAAATAGAGCGACAATTTTGAAAAAATTCAATATTTTTTACTTTTTGCTATAATAAATATTCCCCAAAAATATATATATATATATATAAAACACATTTTTTTTCCTCAGTTTAGGCCGATATGTATTCTTCTACCTATTTTTGGTAACAAACAAAATCGCAATAAGCGTTTATCGGTTGGTTTGCGCAAAATGTATAGCGTTTACAAAATAGGGAATAGTTTTATTGCATTTTTATAATTTTTATTTTTTTTTTACTACTAATGGCGGCGATCAGCGATTTTTTTTCGTGACTGCGACATTACTTCGGACAATTTTGACACATTTTTGGGACAATTGTCATTTTCACAGCAAAAAATGCATTTAAAATGCATTGTTTACTGTGGAAATGACAGTTGCAGTTTGGGAGTTAACCACAGGGGGCGCTGAAGGGGTTATGTGTGACCTCATGTGTGTTTACAACTGTAGGGGTGTGGCTGTAGGTGTGACATCATCGATTGTGGATCCCTATAAAAGAGATCACATGATCGATGACACCGCCACAGTGAAGAACGCGGAAGCGGGACCCGCGGACCTGATCGCGGGACTCCAGCGGCGATCGGGTTCGCAGGTCCCGCAGCTTCGGATCTTTAAGCCCACGACCCACGGCTGGGCTTAAAGATCAACGTACATATATGTTGATGTGCCCAGCTGTGCCATTCTGCCGACGTATATCGGCATTAGGCGGTCCTTAAAGCGGTTCTCCACCCTAAAGTGGAGTCCCGCTGATCGGAACCCTCCCCCCCTCCGGTGTCACATTTGACACCTTTCAGGGGGGAGGGGGTGCAGATACCTGTCTAAAGACAGGTATTTGCACCCACTTCCGGCCCGGCATTCACGGGCAAAAGACGGGCATTCCGTCACATCCCGTCGCCCCCCCCGTTGTGTGCTGGGAACACTCGGCTCCCAGCACACAGCGGGAGCCAATCGGCGGGCGCGACTCGCGCATGCGCCGTAGGGAACCGGGCAGTGAAGCCGCAGCGCTTCACTTCCTGGTTCCCTCAGCGTGGATGGCGGGGGGAGCAGCAGAGACGAGCGATCGCTCGTCCTCTGTTGCGATCGGCGCTGGACTCCAGGACAGGTAAGTGTCCTAATATTAAAAGTCAGCAGCTGCAGTATTTGTAGCTGCTGGATTTTAATATTTTTTTCCCATGGCACATCCGCTTTAAGTGGTTAAAGCAACCATAAGGGCTGTGACCTCAAAATGTTACAATCTCACAAGTCCTCCAAAGCGGACACCCTAACAAAGGTAGGCAGGGATAAAGCATATAGCACATCAGATTGGTGAGGGAATACCAGAAGAAAGGCGGATTCTTGGCCCCTGGAAGTGTATATGGGATCTGCTTACCTGGCACACATAACATAGTGGGGGGTGGATAATAAGGGGGCGCTAATAGGTGAAAAATAAATTCCAAATTCTAACTTGAAACAATATATTAACTATAAAGGTCAACAATACAAATAGTGATTTAAAGTGCAAGTGCTTATATGATAACATCAAAAAATAGGTGAAAACAGGTTAAAAAAATGCAGCAATGGTCACTAAATGATAAGAAATTGTTAAGTCCATGCATCAAATGGTTAACTTGAGAGTAGACACCATCACCACGGAACAGATAGCAAACTGACGGCACTCGGTGAGAGGTAGAGGTAAGTGCTTACTTACCAGACCACCATGACCCTTTCGCTTTAAAAAAGGGATCAGGTGGAGCTTTAGTACAGTTGGTGGCCTAAGGTCTGTACTGGTACCTGGATGTGACTGGCCAGGGAAGGACTCCAACAGAAGAAATTACCATGGATAAAATGAAGAAAAACAGGCCATAGTGAAGTTTCGCGATGTATTGTAAAACAGATTAAAATCAAAAGGCAAATTAGCTTTTGTTTTTCAGGGGTACTCCCATTGAAACACATACATACATACATACATACATACATACATAAGGAAGAGGTAGCTTCTGCTGGTGCTTCAGCCTGACCTGCCTTACTCAAAAAGTGTCTTCAGTGATGGGGTCACCTGGGGCTGTGCCAACGCTCTGGACCTTAAAAGCGCTCCACAGTTAACTAATGCAGTAAACTCAGGTCCGGAAAGTGCCCCAATGCTGACCCATTGCCCAAAGGTCACATTTTATGCTAGCCCTGCAAGTCCAATCCAACCTCCTGTCAGCGAGATATCTTGATTGAAGTTCCAAAGAAAATAAAGAAAAAAAGGAAAAAAGCTAGCAAAACATAGTTTGACTTTACTCAGCAGAGCGTCCAACCTTCTAGAGCACCAGCAAAATTTTGAGGAATGCTGGGTACAGGAGTGATTATACAGAGGTTGGCTTACAATTTTTCTGTTTGCCAGTGTCCAAGCCTCCTGAAAGTGGCGGTGTAGCCCAACTGTATATGAATTTCTATGACCCTCAATAGGAGATACTGAAAAAGTTTTACAAGCAAAATTTACAATAATATTCCACATGCTGCAATTCTGCGAAGAATATAGCCCTCCACTACGTCTCTCTCTGCTCCATAGAGTAAACCACTGATTATTTGTCAATCTTTGGAAGATTAAGAAGCAGGATTCAGATTTCTTCACAGGTTCTTTATTATCAGCTCCATTCCAAGTGTACAGTCCTGCACCTGAAGGCCAGTCCTGCCATCTCCAATATTTTCCAGTACTGTTTGAATTGTTTTTTTTTTTTTTTAATAAGAGATAAGTGAATAGGACTGTGATATACCGTATTTATCAGGGTATAACAGGCACAGGCGTATAACACGCACCCTAACTTTAACCACTTCCATACCGGGCACATATACCCCCCTCCTGACCAGGTGAAATTTCAGCTTCCGGCACTGCGTCGCTTTAACTGACAATTGCGCGGTCGTGCGACGTGGCTCCCAAACAAAATTGGCGTCCTTTTTTCCCCACAAATAGAGCTTTCTTTTGGTGGTATTTGATCACCTTTTTTTTTTTTGCGCTATAAAACAAAAAAAGCAACAATTTTGAAAAAAAATTCAATATTTTTTACTTGTTGCTATAATAAATAGCCAAATTTTTTTTTTCCAACAAATTTTTTCTCAGTTTAGGTCGATACGTATTCTTCTACATATTTTTGGTAAAAAAAAAATAATAAAAAAAAATAAAAAATCGCAATAAGCGCTTACAAAATATGGGACAGAATTATTATTATTTTTTTTTTTTTTTACTAGTAATGGCGGCGATCTGCGATTTTTTTATTGGGACTGCGACGTTATGGCGGACACATCAGACACTTTTGGCGCCATTCACATTTATACTGCGATCAGTGCTATAAATATGCACTAATTACTGTATAAATGTGACTGGCATTGAAGGGGTTAACACTAGGGGGTGAGGAAGGGGTTAAATGTGTAGCCTAGGTGTGTTCTAACTGTGGGGGATGGGGGAGGTGACCGATCTGTGTCCCTATGTACAAGAGACACAGATCGGTCTCCTCTGTCCCCTGACAGGACGTGGAGCTCTGTGTTTACACACAGAGCTCCACGTCCCTGCTCTGTCACTGCTGATCGTGGGTGCCTGGCGGACATCGCGACCGCCAGGCACGCGCATCGGCATCTCGGGGCTCGCGCGCCCCCCAGTGGCCGGAGGAATCCAGGACGTCAATTGACGTCCTGTTGAGTTTCCAGAGCCACTGTGAAGCCGTCATTTTACATGACGCGGTATTCAAGTGGTTAAGAGGGAATTTTCAGGAAAAAAAAACGTTCTACTGCCCCTGCGTATAACACGCAGGCACAGTTTACCCTCTATTTACAGGGTAAAAAAGTGATTGTTATACGCCAATAAATACAGTAATACAAAACACTTGGCGGTCGATTTATTAAAGCAAAAGAGTGCAAAATCTGGTGCAGCTCTGTATAGAAACCAAGTAGTAGAGTAGAAGTAATGCCTACATTATAACCAAAAAAAAGAAATGTAAAAACTGCACTTATAGACTACTTAGCAGCCAACACATCACTAGACATATAGTGCAAATAATCATGTAAACATTAGTTCAGCGCTCAAATAATGTGAACCAAAAGTGAATTCTAAACAAAGTGATAAATGTATATGGGACCCAGGTCCCACAAAACTTGTGACTACTTAAACTGGTAGAGGATCCAGCAGGATCATAAAATAAATGGGAATTGTTAAATCAGTAAACTGCAATAATTATGAAAAAAAAAAAAAAAAACATAGAGAAAAAACAGTGTCATGAATAATCATCATACAGTAGTCCACCATGGAAAATCAGTCCCATGAGTTGGAAAGAAATCACAGTGAAGAAACACAGTAGGTTAAAACGTGTTATCATTGTGCGGTCCGCCACCATATAGTAAAATGGGCATGCTTACCAGAAGGTGTGGACTCGTATACTGTGCAGTATTGAGTCAATTGTGCAATCATGAGGAAACACCTGAACCAAATCCACTATACTCCCCAAAGGGAAATCCTATCTAAAAGGATGCAGACCCTGCCACATTCCTCCTTAGATCCCATTCACACCTAGGCGTATATAAGCCTGAAGCGCGACGCTGGTGCCGCTGGAGGGGTGAATTTACATTGATGTCTATGAGATGGTTCACATCTCACGCCGAACACCGTACGCCTGAAAACAAGTCCCGGACCCTTTTTTTCAGACGGCTTTCGGCATAGACATCAATGTTAAATGTTTTGTTAAAAAAAAAAAAAGTTTACAAATCGCGGCAAAAAAGGGATTTTTAATACAGCTTACCTGTAAAATCCTTTTCTTGGAGTACATCACGGGACACAGAGCGGCATATTCATTACTATATGGGTTATATGGAGTACCTTCAGGTGTTGACACTGGCAATCTCAAACAGGAAATGCCCCTCCCTATATAACCCCCTCCCATAGGAGGAGTTTGTAGCAAGCAGTATGCCTCCCAAAATGGTCCCCAAAAAGAGGGGTGGGAGCTCTGTGTCCCGTGATGTACTCCAAGAAAAGGATTTTACAGGTAAGCTGTATTAAAAATCCCTTTTTCTTTATCGTACATCACGGGACACAGAGCGGCATATTCATTACTATATGGGATGTCCCAAAGCAATGCTCACAATGAGGGGAGGGAGAACATCTCCAAGACAAAAGGATTTAATTTAGAGAAATACTCAAATCATAATAAATCCAACTTAGTTGAGAAAAATAATCTTAAATTTTAAATTTAACTCAAAAAAGAGGAGCCCCCGGAATCCGAGGGTCTCAAACTGCAGCCTGCAGCACTGCCTGCCCAAAGGCTGTATCAGACTTCCTTCTTACGTCCAACTGGTAGAATTTTGTAAACGTGTGGACAGAAGACCAGGTTGCCGCCTTGCAAACTTGAGCCATAGAGATCTGGTGGTGTGCTGCCCAGGAGGCGCCCATGGCCCTAGTAGAATGAGCCTTTAATGATACTGGAGGAGGCAACCCTTTCAAGCCGTAGGCCTGAGTGATTAATTGCTTAATCCACCTAGAAATGGTGGACTTTGCAGCTGCCTGCCCCTTCTTGGGCCCATCCGGTAATATGAACAGCACATCTGTTTTCCGGATCTTCTTTGTAGCTTTAAGATAGGCCTTCATGGCCCTGACGATATCCAAGGTATGCAGCAACCCTTCCTTTCTGGAAGTAGGTTTAGGGAAGAAGGATGGTAATACCAAATCCTGGTTCAAATGAAAACTGGATACAACCTTCGGTAGGAAGGAAGGATGAGGGCGGAGAACGACCCTGTCCTTATGAAAAATAAGATATGGTTCCTTACAGGATAAGGCCGCCAGTTCCGATACTCTTCTTGCGGAAACTATGGCGACCAAAAATACTAACTTTCTTGTCAGTAAAACCAAAGGAATTTCAGCCAACGGCTCAAACGGTTGTTTCTGTAAACTTGACAGAACAAGGTTTAAATCCCACGGGCAAAGCGGGGATTTAACTGGAGGTTTAATACGTAAGACCCCTTGAAGGAAGGTCTTAACCAGCGAGTGGGTGGCCAGCGGCCGCTGAAACCACACTGACAGAGCAGAAATCTGTCCTTTGATTGTGCTTAATGCCAATCCTTTATCCACTCCTAGCTGGAGAAAACTTAATACTCTATCGATGGTAAATTTGCGAGAAAGCCATCGCTTGGACTCACACCAGCCTACATAGGCCTTCCAGACCCTGTAATAAATCACCCTAGAGACCGGTTTCCTGGCTCTGATTAGGGTAGAGATTACTTTCTGAGACAGACCTCTACCCCTGAGAATCAGGGATTCAGCTTCCAGGCCGTCAAATTTAGATGCCGTAAGGCAGGGTGGAGGATCGGACCTTGCGATAGCAGGTCTGGCCGTAGAGGAAGAGTCCAAGGGTCTCCCACTACCATCCTTAAGATTAGTGAGTACCATGCCCTTCTGGGCCATGCTGGAGCTACCAGGATGACTGGTATGTGCTCCACCCGGATCCTGCGCAGCAGGCGGGGTAGTAACTGGAGCGGGGGAAACGCATAAAGAAGTTTGAACCGATGCCAAGGGCAAACCAACGCATCGGTTCCGCAGGCCATCGGATCCCTTGAGCGGGACATGAACCTGTCTAGCTTCTTGTTGAGTCTCGATGCCATGATATCCACGTCCGGCACTCCCCATCTTTGGCAGAGTGCTTGAAAGATTTGTGGATGCAGAGACCATTCCCCCGGCAAAAGAGTCTGGCGGCTTAAGAAGTCCGCCTGAAAGTTGTCCACTCCTGGAATGAATATTGCCGATATGCAGGGCACATGAGCCTCTGCCCATAGGAGAATCAAGCTCACCTCTCTCTGAGCGGCTTGACTCCTGGTTCCCCCTTGGTGATTTATGTATGCCACGGCCGTGGCATTGTCTGATTGAATTCTCACCGGGAACCCCTGCAATTTTGACGTCCAAGCCCTGAGGGCTAGTCGAGCAGCTCTGAGCTCCAAGATGTTGATGGGCAACTGCTTCTCTGGCGTTGCCCAAGTACCTTGGCGAGTGCAACCATCCAAAATTGCTCCCCAGCCCGTCAGGCTGGCGTCTGTGGTCACTATCTTCCAAGCCACTGGGCTGAAAGACTTCCCCTTCAGTAGATTCTGAGGGTCTAACCACCAACACAGACTTTGTCGGACTCTTGATGAGAGCGGCAACGGGATATCCAAGGCCTGTGGCCTTCTGCTCCATGCTGACAGGATGGCTGCCTGCAGGATGCGAGTGTGGCTCTGGGCGTATGGTACCGCCTCGAATGTGGCCACCATCTTGCCTAGTAACCTCATACATAGGCGAATAGTCGGTTCCTTCTTGCTTAGAACCAGTAGGATTAATTCCTTGATGGCTTTGACCTTCCTCAGAGGTAGAAACACTCTTTGTTGTTCTGTGTCTAATCTAATGCCGAGATATTCCAACTGCCTTGTGGGCAGGAAAGCTGACTTTTCTCGATTTAGGACCCAGCCGAACTTCTCGAGGTATTGGACCGTGAGGGCCACTGCTCGCTCCAAGCCGGGAGACGAGTGATCTATGACTAGGAGGTCGTCCAGGTATGCTAGGATCGTGACCCCTTGGATCCTTAGTTTGGCTAGGATTGGAGCTAGGACCTTCGTGAACACCCGGGGGGCCGTAGCCAACCCGAAGGGAAGCGCCACGAATTGGAAGTGACGCGAAGCCACCATGAAGCGTAGATATTTTTGATGTGGCTGATAAATTGGAAGATGAAGGTAGGCATCCTTTATGTCTATGGACGCCATGAAGTCGTCCTTTTGGAGTGTGGTAGCTGCTGACCGCACGGATTCCATCCGAAATGAGCGGATCTTTAGGTATGCATTTACCATCTTTAGGTCCAAAATTGGCCTGACATCTCCATTGGACTTCGGGATGATGAATAGGTTGGAGTAGAAACCTAGCCCCTGTTCCAGGACTGGTACCTCTACTATTACTTCCTGGGAAAGTAGATGATTTAATGCCGACATTAATGCGGCTCCTTTCTCCGGATCGTTTGGAATCCTCGACTCCTGGAAATGAAGAGGAGGAAACCTTAGGAAATCTAATTTGTAGCCCGTGGCCACGGAAGACCGTACCCACTCGTCGGGAATGCTGGCTTCCCAAACCTCTGAAAAGAGTCGCAGCCTTCCCCCCACCTTCGTGGGTGGGGGCGTCCCTTCATAAGGTCGGCTTGGGGGCTGGTTTTGCTGGTTTGCGAACCCACTGCTTTCTGCCTCTAGCAGCCTGTCCTTGTGATTTGCTGTTGAAGCCGAAGTTTGCTTTCGCAGGAGGCCGTCGATACTGTTTGGCATTAGAGGGCCCCTGCCCAGGGGAGTACTGTCGTTTAAACGCAGGCCCCTGAAACTTCCTCTTAGTTGGCAAGAGAGTACTTTTGCCATTTGAAATGGTTTGAATGTATTTATCTAGGTCTTCTCCGAAGAGTCGTCCTCCATGGAAGGGGAACCCTACCAGGAGCTTCTTGCATGGGGGCTCGGCCTCCCAGCTTTTTAACCATAAGAGTCTTCTCATATGGATAAGGGATAACGATAAACGTGACGCTTGCTGGATAGAATCCTTAATTGCGTCTACTGTAAAACATATGGCCCTAGGGACATCCGAAAATTCTTCTGCCTGCTGGGCAGGAATAAGTTTAAGCATCTGCTTAACTTGATCCGATAATGCTTGAGCAACCCCAATCGCAGCCACGGCTGGCTGTACTACTGCCCCTGCAGTAGTGAAGGAGTTCTTAAGTAGTGCTTCCAAGCGTTTATCAACTGGATCCTTGAATACCTGTATGTTTTCTACAGGGCATGTTAATGATTTGTTAATACATGAGATGGCTGCGTCCACTGTAGGAGTAGCCCATTTCTTGGAAAATTTATCTTCCATAGGATATAGGGCAGAGAATCTTTTAGGTGGTAAGAAGATTTTATCTGGCTTGTTCCAATCTTGGAACAAAACTCCCTCTAGTAGAGGGTGGATCGGAAATACTGCATTGCTTTGAGGCGCCCTCAGTGAGCCCAAAGCTGAAACCGTAGACACCTGGAGATCTGGTACTGGCAAGTTGAATGCATTATGGACCAAGTCCGTTAAGGCTTGAATCCACCAGCTCTCCCCTTGGGAGACTGCTCCAGACTCCTCTGTATCCGGATCTTCGATCCCTGAACCTACTTGGTCCTTGTCCAAGAGGTCGTCCAATTCCCATGAGGAAAGGACCTCCTCTTCTGAGGGTCCGCGCTCGGGCGACGGAGATCTAATCCGTTTACTGCCCCGCATAGCTGTGGCTATCATTTTTCCCATTCTTTTCTCCATCTCTCTTAAAGCGGGAGTTCACCCATTTAAAAAAAAAAAAAAAATCTCCCCTTAGCTTCCTGCTCGTTCGGTCTAGGGGAATCGGCTATTTATATTAAAATATGTGCAGTACTTACCCGTTTTCGAGCTGCATCTTCTTCCGTCGCTTCCGGGTATGGGTCTTCGGGAGCCGGCGTTCCTTCTTGAGTGACAGCCTTCCGAGAGGCTTCCGACGGTCGCATCCATCGCGTCACTCGTAGCCGAAAGAAGCCGAACGTCGGCGCGGCTCTATACTGCGCCTGCGCACCGACGTTCGGCTTCTTTCGGAAAATCGTGACGCGATGGATGCGACCGTCGGAAGCCTCTCGGAAACCTGTCAATCAAGAAGGAACGCCCATTCCCGAAGCCCATACCCGGAAGCGACGGAGAGGATGCGTCTCGTAAACGGGTAAGTACTGCACATATTTTAAAATAAATAGCCGATTCCCCTAGTAATAACGAGCAGGAATCTAAGGGGGAAAAGTGCCCTCTAAGGGTGAACCCCCGCTTTAAAGAGGTGAGTAATACCTTGTCCGTGACCATCTTAGGGTTGGACTGACCCGCGCCAGCTCCAGCCCCAGATCCCGATGGCCCCAAGGCTCCCTGTGGGGAAAGCAGCGGCATAACTTTGTCCGAGACCTCAGACTCTCTGGGGGAATCCCCACCTCTTGTACCCTCTGACCCGGATGCCATGGTACAATACCGAGGTACACATGCTACCTATTGGTATTTGGAACTATAAAAGTTAATTGCCCAAACACCTGTTTGGGGGATAAAAAATGCTTCCTCTCCCCTAGATGACTTTTCTTTTTTTTTTTTTTTCGTTTTTGTTTCAAATCCAGGAAAGAAAAAACATTCTGTCCCCCTGAGTAGTATTGCAAAGAAAAACTATGAGATGGAAAAGAAACAGCCTATTTCTAGGCTTGAAAAACAGTCTTCTGAAGACTGCAATATCCTTTCTGGCCACTGTGTGTCCTCGGCGCCCCGTGCTGCCGCTCTGGTCTTTCTTCCCCAGTTCCAAAGTATTGAATGGAACAAACAAGGAAGGGCCGCCCCTTCCTTAAGCCACTGACCCGCCCTTCCCCCCCCAGCAATCTCAAACAGGAAATGCCCCTCCCGACAGGGGGGGGGGGGTTTGGGAGGAAGGGACCTCTCTGTTCCAGCAAACTGCAGCCTGCAGCCTGGAACCATGAGGAGGTCAGCGTTTTGCCTGCTTTGCAGGCTCTGAGGAGGAAGACTGAATGGAGCATCGCCTGGAGGCTTGCAGGTAAGCACAGCTCTCTGACACACACATATACTTTTATATCACACAGGCCCCACTCAATGCTTTTCCAACACTACAAGGGAGGTCACATCTTATGGGGAATAATACATATAGAGCCATCCTATCTTTATGATATGTGACTAGTTTGCCAGATGCAGTGCATAACTTTAGGCATGTCCCCTGTGACCCCCCAGAAAAAAACCTGCTAAGAACCAAGTTCCGCAAGTTTTCCCCTCACTTACCTGCTCCATGCCGCAGGACTTTGCCAAGCAAGAGGCCCAATCTTCCCCCATCTCCGTGGGGATGTCTAGACCTTCAGGCCCTGGGTTCCTATGAAGGATCCACTGTCCTGGGCCCATATAGCACCCTGGCAACAGAAAACATTAGGCACCCAAAGGTTTCTAAGTTCTGGGCCCAGGGTCCAGCTCTCTAAAAAGAAAAGCATTATGGGCTATACCCCAAGGGTTTGGGGTCCGGTTACTGACCACTTTAGCGCTGAGGCTTTTTTGGACAGAACCGGTAGCTCACCTAATCCCAAGGATGCGGAGGCAAGCTAAACCATGACTAACACCTAAGACACTGGCGTAAAACTGAGGTACTCCTCCTATGGGAGGGGGTTATATAGGGAGGGGCATTTCCTGTTTGAGATTGCCAGTGTCAACACCTGAAGG
Source organism: Rana temporaria (assembly GCF_905171775.1). Classification (NCBI taxonomy): domain Eukaryota; kingdom Metazoa; phylum Chordata; class Amphibia; order Anura; family Ranidae; genus Rana; species Rana temporaria. The sequence continues at coordinate 623,654,764 of NC_053489.1, read as the reverse complement.
TACTCCATATAACCCATATAGTAATGAATATGCCGCTCTGTGTCCCGTGATGTACGATAAAGAAATACGCCGCGTAATAGTGTGAATGCAGCCTTAGAACCCAGGTGCAACAGCTGATTGATAATTATAAAACCACTGCCATACAGATTCACGCTGCACATGGACACAAAGCTTTTCCTTTAGAACAAAAGCTACAAATTTGCAACAATGTTTGTCAAATCCTTGCAACCTACATAGATGAATCCAGGAGGAGAATATGTTTTCTCTCAGCAAAAGTAGACTTACTTTTTTTAAATAAATGCGCTTTTCCAAAGCTATGGAGAAGATTTGTGTTTAAGCCTAAGTTCACATTAGAGAGATTTGTCATGGGATTTGAGAGATCAAATCGCATGACAAGTCGCAGCCTATTGGAGGCAATGGCACTGTTCCAATCGGCGCAGCACCATTTTGCAAAAGTAGTTCCTGCACTACCTTTGCCGATTTCAGGTGGGACTTTAATAGACATCTGTGCATAAAGCCGCACAGATGTCTATCAAGTAGCAGCTGAAATCACGCTGACCTTACTACTTTGAAATTGCACTACTTCAAGTGAAGTAGCATCAACGTGAACCAGGGCTAATACATGGAATATGGTGATAAGCAGACGATTGAGCTATTGCATCGGTATATCTGGTTTGTATACTTGTATTATCCAAGGGGATAGGAGTTTTTCCAGCTGCTCGGGTTTAGGCATTGTTTAGAGTTCGGAATCGTTTAGCCAATAAAGTGCACCACATAAAAAATGTTAACTTTCTGTACTAAATTTAGAGAGACTTTAGTTGGCCATACACCGAGCAAATGTCATCTGAATCCTAACAAAAGGGAAACAAAGGTCAGTTTGGAGACCAGGGCACTAGGGGTGATTAGGAACATGGCTAGGGCAATTCTTGAAGAATAAAACAACAAGGTGTCTCCAATGAAAAGGTATAGAATAAAAGCACGGCATCAAAACCATGTGTACCTTTTACTCGTGAATCTGCCTCATCTCCTGCTTGGTCTTCAGACGAACTGTCTTTCTTCCTCTCTGGGCTCAGAAGTTGCTCTCCAGGTTCAACTGCAACTAAAACATAAAAAGCAACGCAATATAAGACTACGTCTTCTACATCCCTACGTTCAACCTCAGCTAATATCACATGGCCCATATCCCTGACATGATATGACATGATAAAAGCATACGTAACACCAAGATGTACAGAGTTTGGGAATGAATACAAGTAGGTTATTCACCACATTTTTGAGTCTGAAATCTTTCTGTATTTTTTTTGGGCTCTAAATGTAAGACTGTAAACAAATATTAACCACTTAAAGCGGTGGTTCACCCTTAGAGGGCATTTTTTAGCCTTAGATTCCTGCTCGTTTTTACTAGGGGAATCGGCTATTTGTTTTAAAATATGATCCGTACTTACCCGTTTACGAGATGCATCCTCTCCGTCGCTTCCGGGTATGGGCTGCGGGAATGGGCGTTCCTTCTTGATTGACAGTCTTCCGAGAGGCTTCCGACGGTCGCATCCATCGCGTCACGATTTTCCGAAAGAAGCCGAACGTCAGTGCGCAGGCGCAGTATAGAGCCGCACCGACGTACGGCTTCTTTCGGCTACGAGTGACGCGATGGATGCGACCGTCGGAAGCCTCTCGGAAGACTGTCAATCAAGAAGGAACGCCCTCTCCCGAAGACCCATACCCGGAAGCGACGGAAGAAGATGCAGCTCGAAAACGGGTAAGTACGGATCATATTTTAATACAAATAGCCGATTCCCCTAGACCGAACGAGCAGGAAGCTAAGGAAAAAAAAAAAAAAAAAAAAAAGAAATGGTTGAACTCCCGCTTTAAAGGACCTTGCCTGTTTTTCAGACTCTGTGGGCCAGATTCACAAAAGGGATACGATGGCGTATCTGCTGATACGCCGTCGTATCCCTGTTTCTATCTATGCGGCTGATTCATAGAATCAGTTACGCATAGATATCCCTAAGATCCGACAGGTGTAATAGTTTTACACTGTCGGATCTTAGGATGCAGTACCGCGGCCGCCGCTGGGGGGAGTTTGCGTCATAAACCAGCGTCGGGTATGCAAATTAGCACTTACGGCGATCCACGAAACGTTTTCCCGTCGTTACGTCGCCGCAAGTGTTAGTTTGCCGTCGCAAAGATAGGGCACCTTTTACAAAGTGTAAAATTAGTACACCATGTAAAAGTATACCCGTCTTTCCCGCGTCGCTTTTGAATTTTTAACAAAAATAAATTCCCGGCGCAAGTCTTTTTTCACGTCGCGATTCTCAAAACGGCGGCGCGTCGTAATTTTGCGCAAAGCACGTCGGGAAATTTGCGTCGGGAGCATACGCAGTACGTCCGGCGTGGGAGCGCGCCTAATTTAAATGGTACCCGCCCCATTTGAATTGGCCCGCCTTGCGCCGGACGGATTTAGGATACAACGCCGCAAATTTCCAGGTAAGTGCTTTGTGGATCGGGCACTTAGCCAGAAAATTTGCGGCGGTGTAACCTAAATCGGTTACGTTGCGCTGCGCCCGGGCTACGTGAATCTGGCCCTGTGTTTACAAAATTAAAACCGTTTTTTTTTTTTTGCTAGAAAATTACTTAAGACCCCCAAACATTATATATATATTTTTCTAACACCCTAGAGAATAAAATGGCGGTCATTGCAACACTATTTGTCACACCGTATTTGCGCAACGGTCTTAAAAGTGCACTTTTTTGGGGGAAAAAAAATCTCTTTTTTTATTAAAAAATAAGACAACAGTAAAGTTTGCCCAATTTTTTTTATATTGTGAAAGATAATGTTACGCCGAGTAAAATGATACCCAACATGTCACGCTTCAAAATTGGGCCCGCTCGTGGAATGGCGTCAAACTTTTACCCTTAAAAATTTTCATAAGCGACATTTAAAAAATTCTACAGGTTGCATCTTGAGTTACAGAGAAGGTATAGGGCTAGAATTATTGCTTTCACCCCAACGATCGTGGCAATACCTCACTTGTGCGGTTTTAACACCGTTTTCATATGCGGGCGCTACTCACGTATGTGTTCGCTTCTGTGCGCGACGTATGCTCACTGGTTCTGTAAGTCTATATGAATGCTTTTTAATAAATCATTAACTTGCAGAATTACACTATTGCCTGCCTTTCTTCTCGTTGGGTACATATTGTATGACTGAGTTGCAGGACCAAGAACCCTTGGGGGCCCGGGCCAGAGTGAGCCAGAAGGATCTGCGGCACATGCCTATTATGACCACTCTTTCTACGGGGATCATGGCTTTCTTTTAAGAGCATATTCATTTTGTTCACCGGGAACCTGGTTTTCATGGTACTAAGGAGAACGGTCTAGTGAAACATTGGGACTGTTGACTTTTGTTGCACCAGTTCTTTGAATACATTTTTATTTTATTATTTACACATTATATTTTGTAATTTTGCACCTTTGAGTATATTGGATCCCTTTTCATGTGATGTGCAGATGCATGATTTATATACGCACACATTGATTAAGCCAATAATTTAAACTGATATTTTTCACACGTGGAAAGTATGATTTAGTCACAATTTATAATTTAGTTAAAGTAGCTAGCGCCACGTACATATTTTCAATTTCAGTTTATATGGTGTATCATTATATATTTGCTGGCAGCTGGATGGTTAAAGTGAGAAATTGTTCATGCTGTGAGCACAGGTTTCTTTTGGTTTTTCCACATTACATGCCTTGCCTGAAATATGCTGCAGCCTCACGGTTTATTATCCTGGAATTCTTTTGTAACTTCTAGAGTTCTAAACCTATTTTACAGTTGGGTGCATCGTTCACATTATACTGTGCATCCCAGTTTCTATCTTCTGCTATAGTATTATTTGCAGTGCATGACTTACTATTTCACTGGAACAACCATTTCTAATTACCAGCACAATGTTTCCTGCAACTGTTGGCCTTCCTGACTTTCTATTGAACAGACGTCTGCAGGCTTATCCACACAAAGCAGCAGTAATCAGAGAAGAGATTCTGAACGTATACCTGACAGAATCAACTGCTGCGGAGTGCAATATTCCTACGTCTTAATTTTGCTAGATTTGACATGCACAAACAGAAGTAAAATAATTGTAAACATGACTGAAGGAAATAAAAACCTGGAAATATATGCGATTCCAGAGGTGGAGGCAAATTTCATTATTCTGTAATAAAATGTGTGGGGGTTGCTCTGTTTACTGCATGGGTGCCTGCCTGGGAATATGCCAGAATAGAAATTTGGAAGCTGTCCATTTGATGGTTCATGTTCTATAGCCATCATCCTCAATCTTGCTTTGTTACCTAATGACTAGCAGGATATATGGGCATATCCAGTGTCTTAAAGTGTTACTAAACAGTAAAATCAGTCTGTGTATGCAGTAAAGCATGCTTGTTATACTACCTTGGAACCTAAGGGGTTAATCCTCTGCATTGTGTAAAAGGGCTGTTTGATCCTGTCTTCTCGGATCCTCCTTTGCATCTGTCCAATTAATCTCCTGCTAGTACAGAGCCTTGGGGCACTCTGCACATGCTCAGTTTGGTGTGTTTTGCTGGGAGGGTGCATGGCCAATCAGCACAGTCCGGACAGAAGGTCTTGAGTCATGCAACCTCATAGGACAGTCAGAGGTTCAATGATTTTAGTGTTAAGGTGGACTTCCCCTTTATTATACAAGTGAATGTCACCTGCCTGCATATCAGATTATTGAAGCTGCATGTCCAATGCATGCTAGTCAAAAAAATAAAAAAAAGGAAAGTGCCAGGTCTCCTGGCCCAAACTTCCAATGTTTACACATTGGGCTAGGCTTTTCAGTGCAAAGAATTTACTGCATGCAACTCCACTGACATGCAGAAATCCCAAGACATATAGCCCTGCCCCTGTTACTCACGAGTGTCATCAGCAGTTCAAAAAGCCAATTAAAATACACATCAGGAGATAACAATAGCTCATTAAATTCACTTACCAGCCTCTATAATAAAGCGAATGCAGGTGATAAGGGAGCAGGAGTGGGTCACATACTCTGCAGAGGCCAGCAAATTCCACAGTCCGATCTGTTGTAAAGTCAGACAGCAACACTCCAGCACAGCTTGGAGATCCACACTCAGTGGTATTGGTTCTTGCACAAAATGCAAGGACACTGCCTGCAAACAAAGACACTTTCATTTGCATGTCTGTAGGAATGGAGAGTTTAAATAAAACTATTAACAAAAAAAAAAAGCCAAAATGAACAAAAAATAAACATTTATCAAATTCTGTACAACCAACATTAGTTTTGACTTGTTGTCCAACACCAATGTTTACAGATTAGTACTTGTCACCTACACAGAGCTTCCCTTACCTCTACTGACATGACCACAAACTTCAGTATGTCCACTTCATTTTCCTGCTGTATGTGAAAAGACTGAGGTATTTTGGGGAGTGACCGCAGGTATTGCGCCAGCGCTCGACAAAGGGTGACAAGGGAGTAATATACTTCAGAGTCACCTGCAAGAAATATCACAACATTGTTTACTAAAAATGCACAGAATCTGCAGCATACAAGTAACCAACCCAAGGCTGTACTGCACAATCACACAAAGCTGAAGGGTACAAAAAGGTTATCAGGTCTGATACAATCTGGTTATGATCTTACTTGGCATGTATTAAGTTTCATTTAGATGTATTTATAGGCATAAATTGTCTTTTTAGTTTTGGATGGAGTAGTGGAGGGTAAAGCCCCCTGTCAGTTTATTGTTTTCTGCCAAGTCCCATTGAAAAGTGTTCCCTTCACATCCATTTTTTTTTTGCATGCTAGTCTCATATCGAAAATTAAGCAGATACTCAATAAAACTTCTCATACGACAGAATACAATTATGGAAGTAATGTATTCTTTTGTTTCTGAGCATGTGTAGTCTTGTTCTCTCAATTTTTGGGGGATGATTGTACTGATTAAAATAAAAATCGTACGTTCGGTTATCGTTCGAGAATTTTTTTTGTGTCTGTTCCATTGGAAAATTTTGGATGAACCATCTTGATCGGCTCTCGAAAGCTGTGTACAAGCAATCAGATTATCGTAAAATTTCTTCAAAAGCGGCCATTTTTGTCCAATTATTGATTGTGTGTAATAAGCTTAAGACAGCTGTCAACAGAACAGGTGTAATCAACGGAAGATTTCAGATTACCATTTGTTCTAGTAACAATTTCAAAACTTACAATTTCCCAGTACATTATGTCTCAGTAAAAATGATCACCAGGGCAAACAGAGGGGTAGAATCTACCCAGTGAGGACAGCACTAAAGACTTTACAGAAGTTATAATCTATGCTAAACTAAAAAAGCCAAAAAACAAAAACAAACATGTTAGTTGAATTTCAGACAAACTACCAAATGCACAACTGAAATATCAAAATACATATTGCACATCTTTACTGACTACTAGCCAAAGAAAGTAATTTTTCATTGCCAATTCTTAAAATTATGCACTTCTGCCACACTGCATAGGCAGGGAGGTGATCGAGGAAGCACTACACCTAAAGCAAAATGTCATGGCAATCTTTTTGGCTGTAGAGTATGGCAGAAGTACATAAATCACAAGGCTGGCTGTAGAGAATTACAAATCCCCATTAAATTTATTTAAACTGTGCATTTAGCAATGTTCTCCACATTCTTATATAATGTTTGGGAGCAGTAACACCAGCACACACTATTTCCCAAAAGTAAGGAGCTCGACTGATGTGGCCTACCAAGTTAATGAAAACTCCCAGCTGTACATATATATGCAGCCTCTCTGGCATTGGCCTTAACACCAAGCGGCTGCATGCCCCCGACAGTTACCGGTGGCTAATGGAAAGCTCTGGTCTTCTACTTGTGATCGGGAGCTTTCTGATGACATGACTGCTGTGACAGCCAATCGTGGCATAGTTACCGGCGGCTAATGGAAAGCACCGGATCTCTACTTGCGATTGGGATCTTTCTGATCACGTGACCACTGTGACAGCCAATCATGGCAGTCTCATGGTCAGAAAGCCCTCGCCCCCCCCCCCCCTGCCAGAATCAGAAATCTCCTTATAGGGATAGGAGGCATTGGCATTAAGGTTAAATTTGTCCTGCTTTGTTTAAAAATCAGATTAGCCACTCTGGATTAGAACCCCAATTGGTTGAACGTTGACTGCTGGTTGTGTGGAAATGGTGACAGTTACTAGTAATGGTGTATTAGCCTGGATTCACACCTATGCAGTTTTACTGCATTTTGCAGATTTGCACTACAGAACGTGTTCCATAGGAAACCATGTTGAATGGACTGTAGTGCAAACCTGAAAAATGCAAAAAGCCCTAAAAATGCATAGGTGTGAATCCAGCCTTAAACCACCAAACTAGTAGCTGTAGAGGATCTGGAACCCAGGCTCAGGTGTAATTTAGTTGTCATCAGTCTCAATCACTTGAATTCAACATACTTCACAGCTTTTGGAGTTGCTCTATTTCTGAACCCTTGAAAGTGGTTCAGTTTTTGTAGCATCTTGGACTGAGAGGGTAACCTGAAGTTGAATTTTAAATATTCTGCTTTTGGCGATAACAGTCACCCTTCTGACATGACCTGAAGATTGTTGGTTAAAACGATTCAGTTGCAAAAAATAAAATAAAAAATATAAAATCACAAAAGGCACCTATAAAAAGAAAAAACAGCTCAAATCTCATCTAGCCTGGCATCCAATCCTAAAATATGTGCCCTGTTGCTATGCAAAGCTGTCTGAAAGATCTTTACACCTGAAAACTTCCAAGTGTGCAAGATGCTTGTGCCCTTCAACATGTTCTGTGCTTCTTCCATTTGGCCCCTACCTTACAACTATTTCAGTAAGGGAAGCCATTATCGGACTATTTGCCTGACGTCAAGATCATTTAGGCCTTTTTAAAGCAACATAGCAAAGACTATGAATAGGAGATGGAACAGGCAAGTATTATTTGTCTTTTAGAGGTGCTTTTTTAATTCCAAGTGACAGGGATGCATTAGTTGTGCTCGGAAAAGAGTTCTTACCCAACACTATGATTAGTTTCTCCCCGTAGGAGTCTTTCTCCATTGGCTTCAGAGGCTGAAAGATCTGATGAGTGTCCGGCAGCTGCTTAACGGTCTGTGAGATGAGATCCAGCAGGACAGACTGGGTTGTTTCAAAGAAACTGCTGTCCTGATCCCCGATCATCTGATTCACTCCTAAAGCCAAACAGGGGCCTAGCATGCTCATGTTGAACTTCTACAAATAAAAGCAAAAACATCACCTCAGTTTAACCGATCACCAGTCTAGCTTTTGCACATCAAAACTGTTGAATTTAAAGGAAATCTGTAACAAAATATTCCTGTGTGGGAAAGTTCAGATGAAAGATGCCGATCTCCATTGAGCTGCATGTTATGCCAGGAAAAGGGAATTTTGACTAGCCTGTATATTCCTTATCTTGGAGTACAGTAAAGAACATATGGCTTGTAGTCATATAGACAAGTGGTCATCAACCCTGTCCTCAGGGCCCATTAACAGGCCAGGTTTTATATATTACCTTGGGGAGATGCAGACTAGAATACTGCAATCACTGAGCAGCAAATTTGGCCTGCTAGTGGGCCCTGAGGACAGGGTTGATGACCACGGATATAGACCATGTGTTATTTTGCAGGCTACCTTCAGGTGACTGGACACTGGCAGGAACTTTGCAAGAGCCTCCCCTAGTATACACCAATATAGACCCACCCACTTGGGCAAGCAATAAGGAGTGACCACAGGAAACCGGAGGGAGGATCCCGTGCTTTGTACTATACTGGCTACGACTAAAGCCGGGTACACACTACAGTTTTTTTTTTTTTTTTTGCGCAAAACGCTGCGGTCAGAACCACTGTACTAACCATGCAAGGTTAGTCCAGCAATCTCCCCGCTGTGCTGGTGTTCTGACAGGGGGACGCCCCCTCACCAGAACACACCGATCAGCGCTCTCTGCCATTGGCTCAGAGCACTGATCGGGAGTCGGTTGGATGCATATTTTTAGACAGACTGACATACATATTGTGCAAATATTGGCAGGCTGTTTTTTTTTTTTTTTTTTTTTTTTTAACAGCCCGTTGTCTCCCGACATTTGGTTCGTGTGTACTGGGCTTTAGGCCATTTGCCAAAACATGTAAGCTGTTCTTATCACTAGTCTGTAGCTCAATAAGGACTTCGATAGGGATTTACATGTCGCCAGCTCTCCTTATCTATCTGCGCTTTGTAGTATACTCCAAGATATGGCAAATCAAAATGCCCATTGTCTTAATGGTACAGTAAACAGTGCATGTATTCAGAGACCAGAGGACTGCCAATGGGCACACAAAAAAACCCAGAAAAACACTCATGACAGCTTAAAAGGGGTTGTAAAGGTTTGTTTTCTATTTTCTAAATAGGTTCCTTTAAGCTAATGCATTGTTGGTTCACTTACCTTTTTCTTAAATTTCCCTTCTAAATATTTTTTTTCTTTGTCTGAATTTCTCACTTCCTGTTTCTCCTCAGTAAGCTTTCCCCCATAATCCGAGCCGTTCTGGCTGGGAGTTAGTCAACGTGCTCGCCGCCTCCCTTGGGACTACATCCCTACGGGGAGTCGCTGTGTACACTTATCCTCCCTCAAAAGTGGAGGGGTGGAAGAGTGCCCACATTTGTGTCCCAAGTTTTCCAAGGCCGTGAGAACACCTGAGAGCTGGCCATGCAGCCCAACTATGGCTGCAGAAAATTGACATGAAGAAAGTGGAGGATTATGCCCCTGAGACAGTGGAAATACCAGATAAGGAAAAACAAGTGCAATCAGCGCAAAAACAAAACAAAAAACAATTCCCCTCCCCCAAAAATGCAAGCTGAACACTGAAAGGATAATCACAAAATCCGAAAATGTACAAACTATAGAAGGTATAGTGCAGCGCAAAAATAAATTAAATGCAAAATAATAGATAAATAAAGTCCAAAATGTGGACAAAATCCAAAATTATGTGCCAACAAATTCCAGAAATCTTCACCGGTGACTTTTGAACTTCAAAATAAAGTGATCCCTCCACCATTAAGAATGGCTACTCTCACCTCAAAGTATGGACTCCTGTCTTACCAGGTAGTCAAACAGGCAGAAATCACAACGTGGAATACACCAGTAGATATGATGTGTTAATCAGATTCCTCACAGATCAGCAACATTAGGACCATGAATGAGAAAGGAACAGATCTAAATGCTCTCTGTATGATGAGCTAAAACGTTTATTAAAAATGTAGCAGGCTACTCACATTAGCCATGAAGAACAACGGCAGTAAATGTATACAAACAGCATGTGTTTGTTTTCCAAGGATGGCAGCGATTGACGTCCTAACAGACTCTTTTCCTGTACGCGTTACGTTATCAAAACTTCCTCAGCAGGGCGGGGCCTTCTACGTCGCAGATCTGCCTATAATAAAGCTGCCGTCGTCAAGGGAACCAGGAGCCATCTGACGCAAACACGCCAATAGGCGTCATGCGTCTGTCGAATACAAATAACATTTTATTTTTCTAACCTGGGTAGTTACAGACGATCGGCGGCGATGTAAAAATAAAAAAGGACAAGCTATATATTAATCACAAATGTTCATACTAAAAGATCACCAAAGTATTTCTACATAGTGATCTTAAAGGGGTGGTTCCCCTAAAAATAAACTTTTAACATTGCATTTCCTACATTAATGACAATTAGAATCGGCTGGTTTTATTAAAAAAAAAACGTCCGTACGTACCGTTTGCTGTAGGCGTTCTCACCGCCACTTCCGGGTACGATGGTGGGGCTGGGCGTTCCTAATTGATGGACAGGCATCCGACCGACGCATACATCGTCACGAGATGCTGAAAGAAGCCGAACGTCGGTGCGCATGCGCCGTATAGAGCCGCACTGACGTTCGGCTTTTTTCGGCATCTCGTGACGCGATGTATGCGTCGGTCTGATGCCTGTCCATCAATTAGGAACGCCCAGCCCCACCATCGTACCCGGAAGTGGCGGTGAGAACGCCTACAGCAAACGGTACTTACGGACGTTTTTTTTTAATAAGACCAGCCGATTCTAATTGTCATTAATGTGGGAAATGCAATGTTAAAAGTTTATTTTTAGGGGAACCACCCCTTTAAGAACATTAATAAAACGTAATCATATACAAAACGTTCTAATTTCCGACCGTATAATGAATATCGCCATCATGTGGCGAAATTAAGAATAACCACCTAATCCGTTTTAATATCAGCGGGGCTACCCTATCAGAAGATGAACTACAGGTTCTGGATAAGGGTTTAAAATTCGCTCCTGTCAGAAATTTTAATACATTCCAGACATATGAATATTTCTAAATTTGTGAGGACCTTGAACATTAAAAAATATTTTTTATCCAAACCAGCCGAAAGGTCTTCCTTGATTCCAGTTAACACCCACTCTAGTCTTAGAAACAAAGGTGTGTTAAACCCCTCTAATACAGACACTAAACACATTAAAGTTTTTAAAAATATGGTCCCAAGTGATTTAGACCAAATGAAGGTGAGAAAAATTAAAGACCCCTTGTGTGCGAAAAAAGACATTGCATCATTAGAATCTAAAAAAGAGGTGGCAATTCGTCCATCAGACAAGGGAGGAGGTTTAGTTGTGATGAGCAAACAATTTTACAAAGAAGAAATGAGCCGTCTTTTGGGAGATATTAATACATATAAGTTATTATAAAATGACCCTATTTTTGAGTTTAAAGATGATCTTGGTAATCTGGTCAAGAAGGGCGTTAAATGGAAAATTCTCTCGAAAAAGGAAGCAGACTACTTAGACCCTAGTGCTTGTAGAACCCCTATCATTTACTTTTTTCCCCAAAGTACATAATAATGCAACACATCCACCTGTACGTCCTATAGTAAATGGCATAGACTCCGTCTCATCAAGACTAGCTCAATATATTGATTTTTTTCTAAAACCTATCGTCTCAAGGACAACATCTTTTTTGAGAGACATTAACAATTCATCCAAATACTAGGGGGCGTCCCTTGCATGTCCAATAGCTTGCTCATTACTGCTGATGTCAGCTCTTTATATACAATTAGTGGCCATGCGGATGAAATTTTGGCAGTTAACCACTTGCCGACCGGCCACCGCCGTTATACGTCGACAAGTTGGCTCGGCTGGGCGAGAGCACGCAATATGACATCCCCTCTCCCAGCCGCCACTAGGGGGCGCGCGCGCCCCCCGCTCGCCCCCGACTCCCGTGCGTGTGCCCGGCGGGCGCGATCGCCGCCGGGCACACGCGATCGCTCGGTACAGAGCGGGAACCGGGAGCTGTGTGTGTAAACACACAGCTCCCGGTCCTGTCAGGGGGGGAAATGCTGATCTTCTGTTCATACAATGTATGAACAGCGATCAGTGATTTCCCCTAGTGAGGCCACCTCCCCCTACAGTTAGAACACACCCAGGGACATACTTAACCCCTTCCCCGCCCCCTAGTGTTAACCCCTTCACTGCAAGTGGCATTTTTATAGTAATCTAATGCATTTTTATAGAACTGATCGCTATAAAAATGCCAATGGTCCCAAAAATGTGTCAAAAGTGTCCGAAGAGTCCCCCATAATGTCGCAGTACCGAAAAAAAAAAAAACGCTGATCGCCGCCATTACTAGTAAAAAAAAAAATATTAATAAAAATGCCATAAAAATACCCCCTATTTTGTAAACGCTATAACATTTGCGCAAACCAATAAACGTTTATTGCAATTTTTTTTACGAAAAATATGTAGAAGAATACGTATCAGCCTAAACTGAGGAAAAAAAATGTTTTTTTTTATATATTTTTGGGGGATATTTATTATAGCAAAAAGTATTAATTTTTTTCAAAATTGTCGCTCTATTTTTGTTTATAGCGCAAAAACTAAAAACCGCAGAGATGACCAAATACCACCAAAAGAAAGCTCTATTTGTGGGAAAAAAAGGACGGCAATTTTGTTTGGGAGCCACCTCGCACGACCACGCAATTGTCAGTTAAAGCGACGCCGTGCCGAATCGCAAAAAGTGCTCTGGTCTTTGGGCAGCAATATAATCCGGGGGTTAAGTGGTTAATGTTCCTAAGATCACTGTGTAGAAATACTTTGGTGATCTTTTAGTATGAACATTTGTGATTAATATATAGCTTGTCCTTTTTTATTTTTACATCGCTGCCGATCGTCTGTAACTACCCAGGTTAGAAAAATAAAATGTTATGTGTATTCGACAGACGCATGACGCCTATTGGCGTGTTTGCGTCAGATGGCTCCTGGTTCCCTTGACGACGGCAGCTTATTTATAGGCAGATCAGCGACGTAGAAGGCCCCGCTGAGGAAGTTTTGAAAACTAACGCGTACAGGGAAAGAGCCCGTTAGGACGTCGCTCGCTGTCATCCTTGGAAAACAAACACATGCTGTTTGTATACATTTACTGCCGTTGTTCTTCATGGCTAATGTGAGTAGCCTGCTACATTTTTAATAAACGTTTTAGCTCATCATACAGAGAGCATTTAGATCTGTTCCTTTCTCATTCATGGTCCTAATGTTGCTGATCTGTGAGGAATCTGATTAACACATCATATCTACTGGTGTATTCCACGTTGTGATTTCTGCCTGTTTGACTACCTGGTAAGACAGGAGTCCATACTTTGAGGTGAGAGTAGCCATTCTTAATGGTGGAGAGATCACTTTATTTTGAAGTTCAAAAGTCACCGGTGAAGATTTCTGGAATTTGTTGGCACATAAATTATGGATTTTGTTCAAATTTTTGGACTTTATTTATTTATCTATTTTGCATTTAATTTATTTTTGGAGCAATGGCTGACTAAAAAGGTTAAAAACGGCTTGAGAGAAAGAAAGGGCCACCTGGCTGAAAGGGGTGTCGGCCTAAGCTACATAACCATAAGTAGCTGTAACCCCCCAGTTGACAATGTCCCTATACTTAGAAAAAATAAATAGTATTGCGCTACATCATCATGATAAAAAAAAAAGTTAAAAGCAAAACAGAATGTTCATAGTTGAATCCGCAAATATTGTGACAGAAGGTCTAAAACTTCTTGGAGTCAATCTCTGCCATTCATCACGTGTGCCTACACCAAAAGCTAAAAAAACAAAAAAAAATGCTTACCAGCTCCTGTAGACCTCGTTACAGGGGGTCCATCTGCGCTTGTGGCTTTTAACCCAGCCTGGGCCTTTCACCACATCGAAAGGCTCATCCGCATTTCAAGTATTACTCAGTGAATTGGATATAAAGTTTCATCAAAAAGACAGAAAACTCCACACAGTGTAAAATCCTTTGTACGTTTATTTAAAAAAATAAAAATTTCACTTACAACATAACTGTATGCAAATGCAATAGGTGCCCCTGGACGATGTCCTTTGTGCCGAAGTGCAGAAGTAGAAGCGACATGCTGACATCACCATCTCCCTCATGTTCTGGAAGAACGGGCATTTTTTGGTTGTGTGCCGGCCGACACACCAAACTTAAGGCGTAATAATCTACACATTGTTGTAATTTGTATTATTTTAATAAACATACAAAGGATTTTAGACTGTGGAGTTTTCTGTCTTAATAAGTGATGCTTAAAATGTGGATGATCCTTGTGATGTGGAGAAAGGCCTCGGGCTGGGTTATAAGCCACAAGCACAGATAGACTCCCTGTAACAAGGCGTCTACAGGAGCTGGTAAGTAGTTAGTTCAGCTTTTTGGTGCAGCATCAGGTCATGGATGGTGGAGATTGACGCCAAGAAGTTTTAGACCTACTGTCACAATGTTTGCGTTGCCGATTCACCTATGGACATTGTTATGTATTTAACTTTTTTATCAAGATTATGTAGTGCGATTCTATTTATTTTTATTATTGTTTACTGTGATTATGTTATACAGGAGAATCCCTGCTTGTCATTTCATTTATAGGTCACTAATAGCGCAGTTTTCCCAAAAAATATATTTTCAGAGAAACAGGGAGTCATATCCATTAAAGGACAACAGTACCACACAAAGAAACCTGAAATGAGGTTGTATCTGAGCTGTTGAATCAGTTGCAAACCAACACCTCAGATCTAACCTCATTTCAGGTTTCTTAAAGCGGTGTTCCACCCATAAATGGAACTTCCGCGGATCGGATTCGCCCCCCCCCCCCCCTCCAGATGACTTTAGGTGAGGACATTGCAGGCTCCCTGGACAGGCAAGTGTCTTTATATTAAAAGTCAGCAGCTACAGTATTTTTTACCCAGGCGGAACTCTGCTTTAATACAACTTCACTGCTAGCCCAAATCATATCCACTGCTTCAACCCTCAAGAAGGGGGGAGTAGTTACCCTAAAACGTACAGGATTGTATTGATACTCTATGTCAATAAAAAAAATTGGAGTAAAATCACTAAATTAGTTCCACAATGTGGAACAAGACCTATTGAGTCAATAATGGAAAAGGCCCAGCTGCAGGGATCCTAAAGGAAGCACTGGTAACTAAGCTTTTTAAAGTACAGGTCTTCTTTTTAAACAAATCACTGAAGTTACCCACACAGCACAACACCCTTTAAATTACATTTCTTGTAAGCTGCAGTGAAACACCAGCTTGTTCTTACCTTGTTGGTTATGAAGGTGAGACGATCAGCCTGAGGTATTTTGTTCACCAGTTCTGCTCCTTCCAGCAGTGCAGAATCAGAGTGTGTGTAACACTGGGAACGTACCAGGGACACATACCAGTCCTACAAAGAAAGGCTTAACTGAGTCCTTGACTTAGCACAGGGTAGAACATAAAAACAACTCCATCTCTGAAACATATTAAACAAAAGAACAGTGCTTCACACACCTCATCTGGGTCCAGCGTTTCCAGTCGTGGGTGACCATCCCCATCCAGCGGGTGAGAGGTCACCAAAGGTAAGGGGCTAACCGTGTCTGAAGCTACAGTGGCCCGAAATCTGTCCAGCAGAGAATAAAGTCTTTGGTGCCTAGAAAGATAGAATTAAAGACCAGCGTTAAGATGAAGATAGAATGCCAAACACATACATTTCTGCAATATTAATCTTTTATACACTGTAACTTCCTCAAACATCAACCGAAATTCCTAGTTCCTGCAAATGGCTGCAGTGCCAGGTATTTCTTAGTGCAATTAAATAAACAAAAAGGTTTGTTTTTTCCTGCTTTTTACTACTACTACTTTACTAGCATAGTGAAATCCATTTACCAATGACCAACTCCTCCAGATGAAAAAAAGCTTATTGTTTGACCTGCAGCACTGTGCAGACCTTTAGGATTAGATTTGAATCGAATGCAAATTAAACCGTTTTTGAACTCCCCAGGAGACTCCGTGCACATTGTACTTGGTCCAGTCAACATTTGTGTTGTAGTTCACGCTTTCAACCAAGGTTCCTGCTGGGCTCCCCAGGGATGCCTTGGCAAAGTTCCTAAAAATTGCCCAAACATTATGTACAAGCAAATGGGTGAATCAAGCCTGCCATTTTGTTACACAAAGCCAAAGGTTTTCATTGTGCACCATTACAGCCTTGGGTATTGTGCGGCCCAGCCGCTGGCATCCTAACAACCAATGATATAGAATGGTTAATAAGGAGGACATAGAGTCCAGGCACAGCATCCTTGTTTGCCCCTCCCCTTTCCCTCTGTCAGCTCTGGGGTCAGGTTAGCTTAGTGATGGAGATAAATTGAGGGAGAAGATTAACACTGGTGTACGAGTCAGTACCAGTGTGCAAAGGTATATTGCTTTGCAGGAATAAATCACCTCTAATGTTGGGTGTCCTACATGTGTGGATGTTGCTGCATTATGTAAAACTATTTCATTTTTTACATTTTAGAATGTTGTGCCTCAAGAACGGGGGCAGGATTTTAAAGGAGTGCCTGGACTAAAAAAAAAGAAAGAAAAAAAAAAAGAAAAGGTTGCTGGGCAGTCTAGATGGGTTTGCCGACCATGCTCTAGCAAGAAGACAGGATCTAGAATTATGTGTAAGTGGCAGTGCTGGTCTGTGGCAGTAGGGCTCTCTGGAGACCAGAGCGGTTTAATTCACTACAGCGGGGTGGCACTGGGGGGGGGGGGGGACTTGTAGTTCCTAACTCTGTCAATTCACTCATGTGCCTGCAGTCACCAGAAAACGCTGAGGGGGTGACAGAGCCAAAGATGGATTCTCTCGACAGGAATAGGTTTAAAGCTGGCACACAGACCAGACAGGAGAGGAGGGGGGATTGAAAAGTACTTGGATGAGGCCGAGCCATACAGGTACTTGGAGCAGAAAATGATCTGCACTGTAATTCCTGGTTGCATTCTTTTGTATTGTACTTATGGTGCCGACATCGCTGGACTCCAGGACAGGCAAGTGTCCTATTATTATAAGTCAGCAGCTGCAGTATGTGTAGCTGCTGGCTTCATTTTTCCAGGTATGGGCGGAACCCTGCTTTAACTTTGTTATCCTTCTATAGATCTATATTTACCCTAAGCACGTTTAAGCCATTTACTGTTGACAGTCTCACTACCTCTGCTGGTAGTTTATTCCAAGAATCAACTACCCTTTCAGTAAAATACTTTCTAAGATTCGTTTTGAACTTCTCTCCAGTTAGTTTGAGGCCATGTCCATATGTACTTGATTGAAACCTTTAAATACATTAAAGGGGTGAATGAGGTTCAGGAAGGCAGTTTTTTCAATATTAAACCAAAATCATGTCTCCCCTTTCCTTTCTTTCCTCCAGACTGTACATATTGAGCTCCTGAAGTCCCTCGGTATAAGTTTTATCCCTCAGACCTTTCACAATTTTTGTTACACATCTCTGAATTCGTTCTATCTTATCAATATCTTTGTGCGAGGTCTCCAGAACTGGACACAGTATTTAAAATGCGGTCTCACTAAAAGATCTATATAGAGGAATCAGAATCTCCTCCCTCCTGCTGGTGATCCCTCTAGTGGTGCATCCTAGAATTCTATATGCCTTTTCCACTGCCTGGTCACACGGTTTGCTTATTTTACAATCATCTGACATAAGTACCCCAACTCTTTTTCTTCTGTTGTGCTGGCCAACACTGTACCTCCAACATTGTACTCTCTCAGGGGATTTTTCCCTAGGTGCATTACTTTATTAAGAAACCCTGAACTGCAGTCTCCACTACTTTAATTAGGTAATCCAGAGCAATTCATAGGCACGTTACTCTAAAACGGGGAAGATACAGCACACAGAGAGGAGGTGATAGCACCAGTGCTAGATGTACCCCACAGAACACAACATTTTGACTTAAACCAAGGGTGAAGCTACAACCAGCATAAACAAAATGTTCAGTTACTGTAACACCTACAGCACAGGTCAGAAAGGGACCAGGTTCAGTTACTGTAACACCTACAGCACAGGTCAGAAAGGGACCAGGTTCAGTTACTGTAACACCTACAGCACAGGTCAGAAAGGGACCAGGTTCAGTTACTGTAACACCTACAGCACAGGTCAGAAAGGGACCAGGTTCAGTTACTGTAACACCTACAGCACAGGTCAGAAAGGGACCAGGTTCCCTGGGGATTCAAAAATGATTTTGAGCTGTAGTGATGCTCTTATTTGTTAAATTACACACATCTTTATTTCTGTGGTAATCAGGAAATGTAATAGCAATATGCTGATATTTTTTCACTCTTACCTTTGTGCTAAACTACTGCTCTGCAGATATTCCTGTATTCTGTCCAACTCTTCTAAAGGTACCTGAGAAATACTATTCTGTAAGGATACAAGATATTTGTAAATACACCATATGGAGGCCACACAAATAATTGAAATGGCTTTATTTCTTTTGGAATGACATTTTCGTACCTGAGATGGCGCCGCCAACAGCATTTCTACCCGGCGACAGGCTAGTGTATCCACCATGCGAGCCAGCACACGAAATGGGGTACACAGCAGCTTGTCTATATACAACATCAACACTGCGCCAGACTGACTCAGGTGAATCCCTTCCAAGCACTGCAATGTCTTCTTCAGAGAAGTTGGCTGGTGTGTACAAAATAACTTTGTAAATATTCTTTCAAAATTTGTCTTACCAATGTATCATTCTATTGAAAAACAAACAAGCCAAAATTGTAGATAAGCAAACTAGAAAGGCAGAGCAATGGCTGTACAGCTGGAGGAACCCACTGCCAGCACTAATGTGCCAGCTGTGACAGGCAGACTATGTCAGCGGGCTTCGATGGGCAAATGAAGCATGCTCTAGATATCAGTTTGAGATGCTTTTGAGATCATTCGGATTTAATTGCAAGTACCTTAGCCCTGATTCAGCTGCTACTTCATTCGCTGTGCAGAGAGAGATGCAGTTCTGAAGTGACCAAAAGCCAAAAACACTGGCCCTAAGGATTTATATACACACACACACACGCACAAAGCTTTACTTTTCTGTGTTCTTTCAGTTGCATTCAGTGGTCACTAAATAAACCCAGGGCAGAAGGAGGGGGAAAAGGGTACTACTGGTAATATAAGAAAAAGGTCTCCAGTACACAAGGCAGATATCAGTGGGTGCTGAGGGAATCAGAATATGGCTTGTCCTACTCTCCTCGTTTAGAGCATCATATTTTCCCTGCATGTAGAGGAGATTGCTGATTAACCAATACAGCCAATTTCTGCTGCCAAGTGCTTTGGAGCTACAGGCAAAATCAAAGCCCAATAGTACCACTTTAACATCATTGCATCATGTGTTGATTCTTTTTTTTTATCCCTGCTTCCTTTAAAAAAAAAAAAAAAAAAAAAAAATCGGGCAACTATCACTCGCCCACTCTGACCCCCAGCTCTCACTGAAGGCCCTGGGCTAGAGAGAGGGAGGATGCAGCTGTCTATAGCCCTCAGCCACGCACCATAAGCAGTAGCCAACTGTCAAATTGGGTACCTGGGTGGATCCCGACAGCATGATCGGGATCTGTCCAGAGCAAAGAGTTGCTTCTGAGGAGACAGTCGACAGTGGGCTTTAGCCTGCTGTCTGCTGATGCTGGGTCACAGGAGACCAAAGTGCACCCCTGGGACCCAAAAGAGAAAAATGTTAAAGGAAGCATGAGTGAGTGAAAAACTTATATAGCGCTGCACATGCGAACTGAATCGCCTCTGGGCGCTTCAGCAATACTTCTCTTTTAAACACCCCACTCATAAACCAATTAAATTTGCACTTTTGTTGCACTGTAGATACACATAGTTTTACATTACAAAAAATAATTCACAGAAAACTCCAAAAGGAATGCATTTGGGGCAAGCTTACCGTTGCTAGGTTCTCACAGCGAGAATTTATGGCTTGGATGAAGAGACCACTGGCAGCTGAGTTTCTGTGTATTGCACTAATGAAATCCTGCACTGGAGGTTCATGCGATAGGTTGATGAGATCCTGAACGTGATTGACTATCAGCCAGGTAAGATGCTCTGAATCATGCAAGTTCTGACACTACATGACAAAAAAAAAAAAAATGTCAGCAGCAGCAGATTACACAAAAGGCAGAATTAAATTGGATGCAATATTAATCATTATGGACATCATGAATGAGCAGCCCCATGTACATACCAAATGTGACAGACTCACCTGGGACTGCAGGCTTTTTGGAGGGGACTGCAGGCTAGCCTCTTGCCTACTGACTATGGGCCCTAGCTTTGAAGGAAACGCTATTCATTGTGAGGTGTATGCCTGGGGGATCCTTGGGAGTAATGTTACTTTGGATTCAAGTCATATCTCCCCAAGACTCTGGGATTCTAGGCCTGGGGTCCCTGTATAGGGCCTAACTGCCTTATTATCAATAGTGACTGCTTCACACTGTGAGACTCAAAGATGGTGATGTCATCAGCTCAAACCACCCATCTTTCACCCATCGTTAATTGTGCTAATTAACACACTTATTGTTTGCTAGCAAACGACTGTGGGGATGTGTTTATACTTGTAATAATGTGTATTGTACTTTGTGAGCTCGATCCCGGCAAGTCAGACCTGGAATGAGACCTCCCAATGTCCAGACGGCTAATCATTTAATCAACAATGTTTCTAGTATATGTTGGCATCGTTTAGCTATGGTAATTGTATTCCTGTGTACAGTTTGTATTATTAAAGTAATATAATCAGGGGGTGGGGGTGTCCACATGTGTGGTATATTGTGTGTGCGTTTGTTCAATAAAGTTCCAGTTTTGCAGCCGAGTTAGTCCCGTCTAGTTCTTGGTTGCAATATGCGGCTATAATAATCAGATATCCATGTTCAGGCTAGAGGAAGCGGTATACTGACAGAAGCACTCAAGCAGAGTGTGGGACGGTTCCGTCACACCAACATACCTACTAATGCACACAAGCTCCATTGTGATGACTTTAGACACATTCAATAAACAGCACAAAAGAAAACACATTTTCACAAATTAGATTTACATCTCATAGCACTCTTTACATCTAGAGGAAAATAGATTTAATTTCCAAATATGGAAAGGTTTCTGCACAGTAAGAGCGGCGAAAATATGGAATAGACTCCCTCCAGAGGTGGCTCTGGCCAGCTCAGTAGATTGCTTTAAAAAAGGCCTTCATTCTATCCTAAATGCACATAATATAACTGGGTACTGACATTTATAGGGAAAGTTGATCCAGGGAATATCCCATTGCCTTTTGGTGGATCAGGAAGTACATTTTTTTCCCTGCTTGAGCAAATATGATCATGCTTTGCTGGGTTTTGTTTGCCTGGTTCTGGATCAACTGTGGGTATACGATTGTGTATATGTGATTTATGATTTTTTTTTATTGGTTGAACTAGATGGGACTTGTGTCTTTTCTCAACCAGACTAACTATGTAACTACACAAGATGGTTCTCCCAGAGATCGAATGGGTTCTAGATTCCTGCCTAATGTATAATCCAATGTTTCCAATGTGCTCTGACTGTGCCATCTGTAATTATCTCTGCCAAACCACGGACACTAGAAATCTGTCCCGCTGCATGTTAAACGGGAAGCATAGTTTTTGCTCAAGAACACACATGTAGTCCAGGAAAATGGGACATTACATGGAGCAGCTGTTTGCCTGTTTGTAATATGTTCCCAAAGATCAGCATTTTTTTTAATATATATTTTGGAGCTGCTGCATTCTAATATGTGATACAAGTTTAAAGGGCAATTAAATCAGTAAAATAAATTTTACACATTGCTGTAACACTCATGAGAGCAATGAGAGGCCCCCCTTTTTTAAGGGTCCTTTCACACGTGCGGACCGTTCGTCTGTTTTTTCATACGTCCGTTTACGGACTGCAATGCTTTCCAATGGGATAGCGTACGTTAGCGGATGAGCATCCGCCAACGTCCGTTAACATCCATCTCCGTTAAGCTCCGTTTTTTTGAACGGAAGAAAACCCTATTTTTCTTCCGTCAAAAAAACAGAACGGACGAAAAACAGATGTTAGCGGACGATCTGTTTAACATCCGATCCACTAACATCCGTTTTTCATCAAAATATGTAATAAAAATAAAGTTCTAACAAAAAAAAAAAAAAACGGATGAAAAAACGGATCAACTGATGATAAAAAACTGATCTAAAAAACGGTCCGCACGTGTGAAAGGACCCTAAAGGAGCATGGGCAAGTTTTAGCATAAATATAGGCAAAGTAAATGGGCCAGACAAAAAAATGCAATATATAAGTTGACTAAAAAGGTCCTGTTTGTTTTTCTTCCAATGTGACTATTTCTTGTACTCACCACATAGTCACAGAACAGGATGAGGGCCCCTCTCCGCACTATCTCCCGGTTACACATGCCAAGTTTGGACTCCGGCTCAGGCTCATCGCTGTCAGTTGACATCTGGGGACTTAGCAGCAGTTTGGTGCTAGACAGACTGTTCCTCCTGTACACCGTGATTAAATACACAGGCTTTAATGTCTGCAGTTGTTTGTCAAGTGTTAAATGGCAGCCGATTTAATAAGGCAATATAAAAGTAGTATTGAAAACGCAGTTTTCTAACCCAAAGCATGCAGATCTTTCTATCCATTAGTACAGTGGAGACACTTTAATGAAAGGTAAAATGTGTTATTGTACTCTAGTGTAATATTTTCTTTGTATGGCAGCAGAAGAACACAAAACTGAGCACAGACGAGGATCTGACTGGTCATCTGCCAATGGTCAGATGCTAAGAGTATGCCTGCTGAGAAGAGGATTTATATCAGCTGACTGTAACCAGCGTGTAGCCGGGAGCGGATTACGGTTATCTGACTTTCGCAGACCATCTATTACTACTCTTGCCTTGCTCCTGTGTCCCCCTAGTGCTGGAACTGATTCACTGATACCTCCTGAAGCACAGATAAAGGAATTGTGGGAGATGTAGTCCTATGGATAGGCATTGCTGATCTCGCAGAAATGACTGAACTGCATCTCCCAGGAGACCTCCTGCTCTGCAGCGGAATTGTGGGAGAGACCATATAGGGATCTGCGGACCAGGCCTGCACTCTTTTGTTTCCTGGATCTCACTGTGCGAGCACCACTCTGACGCTGTGTAAGAAGATTGCGGCCTAGCACGTGACACACAGCCCACTGCTCCAACCCCAGCCATCACCCGCTGGCAGAATTACGACCTGCAGCAGCGCTGAACACCACGGAGCCAGTTGGCTGAATTAGCAGACTGATCCCCCGTCTCTGCACATCTGAAGAAGGAAAAATCGTTTGTCAGTCCAAGTGGGAGGCTTCAAGGTCCATCAGGATTGGTGAGGGGGGGCTTGTGCCCACAGATCCCATTGCCTCGTCAAGTACTACACTTTCAGCACAGTGCACATGTGACATTCGCTTGGATTACAAATAGTATTGCTATCAACTGGGATTTGCCATCTTGCATTGTTCATCATCACTTTGAGGCAGCCAGGAATCTGTGTTCTATGAGCTCCTACGCTGCTGTGAAAACAGTGCAAGGCCTTGCTTTTAGGACAGTGCTTAACTGGTCAATATAGTATACCATCTCTCATTAGGATAAAGGTATTATAGGTCGACCCGGGGTTCTCCTTTAAATTAGACACAGAGGAATGATCAATTAGTATAAAGTTTAAAGTGCATTTTTGGACAAAATATAAAATTCATGCACGTTTCCCTATGTTTTATCCCTTCTAAAGCTTTTTAAGTACAAAAGAAAAAAATCTGCTAGGGTCATTGTTCTTTTGGCAAGTGGGGACACAATTTTCATACTTTTATTGAACTTCTGACAAAGCTTTTTAGGGCTCTTTCACACGTCCGTTCAGTTTTTCAGATCCGTTTTTTTTTCATCAGTTGATCTGTTTTTCCATCAGTTTTTCGTCAGTTTTTCATCAGTTTTTCATCAGCTTTTGCATCAGTTTTTCCATCCGTTTTTCCATCCGTTTTTTCATCCGTTTTTTTTTGGGGCTTTTTACATAGAAAAACGGATGTTAGCGGAACGGATCGTCCGTTAACGTCCGTTTTTCGTCCGTTCCGTTTTTTAGACGGAAGAAAAATAGGGTTTTCTTCCGTCCAAAAAAATGGAACTGAACGCAGACGGATGCTAACGGATGTTAGCGGATGCTCATCCGCTAACGGACGCTAGCCCATAGGGAAGCATTGCGGTCCGTTAACGGACGTCCAAAAAACGGACGAACGGAACGGACGTGTGAAAGAGCCCTTAGAGTGAAACATGTTGGGTCCTTTCTCGGGTATGGGTACTTTAAATAATTTTTTGAGAAGTTTTTTTACACATGAGTCTGGTCTACATTATGTAAGCAAATGATGGGCAGAGGCTGGTACTGTTGGTAAGCTGCACTCCAGCTATGATTAAGCACCAATTTATAGTGCGAAACGCTTCAGCTGTTTTACTCCCGTGTAGTGTGCTGTGACTTGTAGTGCATTCTTCCTTTTTTAAATAAAGACAACCATCAAGGTTTTTTGGAGTGCGGCTGTCCATATTTTCTTTTTCCATTTGTTGCCTTGTGCATTGCCAGCACCCTTGATCTCCTGAGACCATACTGATCATCCTAACACAATCCACCTGGAGCGGTAACTTTCTTTCTTTCGCTGTTGGTAAGCTGGGCTTCAGGGAGCTAGATTAAGCCTTTTAGCGTCCGCAATGTCTTAAGGCTCATATACACTAAGAAAATCGGGCAAACGTTTTCGTTCAAAGAATTTTCATATAGTGTGTATACGATAGCCGATTCCAACTTTTTGTATGCGAATTCCCAAAGGGACAAATTCCCAAACTTTTCTCGTACAGGAACAGAACGAACAATTTTTGTTTAAAGGTGTACCATTTTTGTACAAGGAAAATCAGAAAGATTGCACATGATCAGAAGCAAACACAAAAAAAAAAAAATTGTGTCGTACGAGAATTTTCAAACAAATTTTCGTTCATAGGTTCCGATTTGCTGTGAAACAACAAGGAAAATCAGGCGATCGTTCACCTGATTGTCTTATAGTGTGTACCCCAACTTTACAGTACAGACCCAAAGCCCTTATACAGCCTGAGAGAGACAGGCTTGTCTTCTTGTCCAGTCTCACTGCTCCTTTAGATGCAAACACTACGAGACCAGTTATATGAGCCAAATGGTGCGACACCTCCAGTTTTATCCTTGAGTTATGCAGTTTCTCACTCAATTTGGCATTTACCATATACTATATGGCACCATTTCTGCAATCTGAATTGGGCTGAATAAAATTGCTGTGAACAAGGCCTGCGTGCCGAAAAGCGCCTGCGTGTTCTTTTTATCATGGTGATACGACAACATTAAAATTTAAGACTGAATTTCAAGTGGGGCCGGCTCTTCTATGTACATTTAAAAAGGATGTTTTTAGCCCAGTGGTTCCCGTTACGTGGGAAGGTGCACACCCATCCATATTCATATTACACCCTTTCATATTACTGCATAGTTACTGACACTGTAGGGCAGGGATATGCAATTAGCGGACCTCCAGATGTTGTAAAACTACAAATCCCATCATGCCTCTGGGTGTCATGCTCGTGGCTGTCAGAGCCTTGCTATGCCTCATGGGATTTGTAGTTCTGCAACAGCTGGAGGTCCGCTAATTGCATATCCCCGCTGTAGGGCATAAGGCCTCTTTCACACTTGTGTGACGTCCTGCGATATGGGAGTGCAAAGTCGTATGACAAGTCGTACCCCATGATGAATACCATGCATATGTGTGCAACTTCAAAAGTAGTCCCTGATGCGACTTGAGGTCCATAGACCTTTAAGCTTACACAAGCATTATTTCAAGTCACGGAAAAAAAGCATGACTTTCAGGTCGCAAAAGTGTGACAGGGGCCTTATTTCACATAGGACCATATCGTTTTTATTCAGATTATATTTAGTATACCGGCTGATCCTGCCAGAAATCTAAAGTGCTCCTAACTTTCTGACGAGATCCGACAACACTGCCTCTACTGTAAAATCCTAATCAGTGCTGTCAGCCCTGCCCATGTTCTCCCCTGCTGAACTACAGAACATATTTTTTTATATTCTGGAAATTAGGAAAGGCAGAGTCAAGGGCAGGATCAACAAGTATTTGTTTGTGCCTAAAAATGCTAATCAAATCATGGGGAATTGTTTGTGTGTTGGAGAAATGTACTGCACAGTTATTTACAGAATAAAACATGTCATTATTAATAATGGTGCTAGTGCAAGTGGCAATGTGCATGGGAGGAATGTCCAGGTTCAGCTTTAAAGTGGCAGAGCAGAGGTTGACTTTAAAAATTCTTTAAAAGAAATGAGATAAAATACAAATACATCTATTGGTAAATCAGAAGGTTTCTTTCACATGTTCCTTAAAAGGGGAGTTCCAGCCATTTGTATGTTTATTAAAAGTCAGCAGCAACAAAAAGTGTAGCTGCTGGCTTTTAATAAACAGACACTTACCTGCTCCAGCGACGCGCCGGGCCGGGGCTCTGCTCCTCACCCCCCCCCTCCCCGGCCGGCGTCTTCATTCTCAGTGTGGACACCCGGCCGTGACAGCTTTCGGCTTCACGGCCGGGCACCCACTGCGCATGCGCGAGCGGCACTGCGCATGCGCGAGCGGCGCCGTGTAATTGGCCAGGAGATCGCCTAGGACCTGTGACGTGTCCTAGGCGATCGCCTACAGCAGCCCCTTCCTGAAGGCGATTAAGCTTAGTCGCCTACAGGAAGGAGGAAGTGGGACAGGAAGTCCCACTCTTCCTGAAGCCCCCACTCCCCCCCCAAAAAAATTACATGCCAAATGTGGCATGTAAGGGGGAAGAGGAGTGGGATAAGAGGAAGTTCCAAATTTGGGTGGAACTCCTCTTTAAGCCCCCCACCCCACCAAAGTCCCTGAGAGTTCCCCTTGAGAAACAAAATGAACCAAGAAACAAAAATATTCAGAAAATTGTTCCAAAAGGATCATCTGCACATCCACAAGACTAACTGAAGAAACTGCTGAATTATATAAAGTGTCTCCTGACAATGAACAACCGGCTGCACATTAGGTGAAAGGTGGTAACCATAGCAGCAAATAATAATAACTCGTTAGGCTTCCCAATTAATTATACAGGACCAAGTAATTATGTATAAATTGGTGGAACAACTTGTACTTTGGGTGATAACTGTGTAGGAGTAAACATTGTATTTATGACGACGCACGTCATATTCGATGTGTGCGCACAATTCCATGTACTGGTCTTTCTCCTCCTCCGCTAATAAGGGTTAAGTTAAATGGCAAAACGTCCTCTATACCAATTCTTCTAATGTTATTAAGACAAGTAACCATATGTGGTCACAAAGTGAGAAAAACACAGAAAGTTCTACAAATTACCTGGTGAAAAGGCTTTGGGCCAACTTAGAAAGGCTGCTATGTCCAAACTACAGCCATACTAATGCTTTAAAGTGGTTCTAGTTTTGTTACTTTACTGCATTCCCAGCATTAAAGGAGGAGTTCACCTTTCATAAAGCGCTGCACCCATATTGGGGGGGGTAAAAATGTTATGAATGCACCGCCGCCCCACACACCTCCCGCTCCTCCGCTGTGCCAGCTATCAAGGGATCTTCTCCACCCACTAGCTGTCCAAAAAAAATTTTTTAAATGTGCCCGTGCGGGGCTTCTCTCACTCGACCACGGCACTCAGAGTTCTCTGTAAGGCCTTATTCACACGACGAACTGTTCGGGTCCGCCTGTCAGTTTTGACGGCGGACCTGAACGGCCCCCTCCATGCAATCCTATGGAGCGTCGGATGTCAGCGGAGACATGTCCGCTGACATCCGACCCTATCCGATAAAAACAGGCGTATGGGGGGCACGCACCCATCCGTCCATGCGAATCGGGTAAGATCTGATGAATACGGACATGCTGTTCGTTTTCATCAGATCGCTCCATAGGAGACAGCGGTGCCCGACAAGCCCCTCACCGCTCAGTGAGCAGAGAGGAGCTTGTTATCCGTCGGCTCAGCGGAGATCTGCGGACTGATCTCCTGCTAAGCTAGCGGGAGCAGGCGGACTCCGTAGGAATGGAGTCCGCCTCGTGTGAATGGGGCCTAAATGGAAAACTACAAGGTCCGGCAGACTTTGCGGTTGTCGACTTGTAGTTTTCAATGAAATACCATGGTGCTGCGAGCGCTGTGGTAGTTCGTTCATTCTTCCCGTCAGCATGTATCGGCTTCCTCGAACAAGCATGCTTATACATTGACAGGTCTGCAGGAGACCTACATGGCATCAGCGATCTTCTGATCACTGGTGCAATGCTTTATAGGCTCCTGCAACAAAAAAACATTCAAATTTTTTTACCTGCAAAAAAAAGACCAATTATATTTTTTTTTGAAAAGATGAACTTATCCTCCTTTAAAAATAAACCACCCTCACCTCCACTAACCCCCCCCAACCCCAAATCTCTCCCTTGATACAACACTGTCCTGGCTGCAGCCCCGCTTTCCTGCCAAAACTGGACAGATGCATTTTTCAGTGCAGTTACTACTTTGTTTTAATACATTTTATTCAAAATGATTACACCACACAGATCTTTTAATATATTTCATGTGATGGTATGAATGGCATCACCTATTTGGGATGAAAGAGAAAAAAAAAGGTGAGCTGCCACCCCGCACATTGATGGAGCACAGAATTGCTTTGAAGTCACTGCATTTGAGGAATGGTTTCACTTCACTTTAAGGCCCCGTACACACGACCGAACATGTCTGCTGAAACTGGTCCGCGGACCAGTTTCAGCAGACATGTTCGGTCGTGTGTAGGCCCGAGCGGACAGGATTCCAGCATACATTTGCCCGCCAGGCCTTTTTCCAGCGGGCAAATATTTCTGGACTTGTTTTAAAACAGCCCGCTGGAATCCTGTCCGCTCGGACATGTTCGGTCGTCTGTACAGATCTACCGTACATGTCCGAGCGCCCGCCATCCCTCGCATGCGTCGAATGACTTTCACGCATGCGTGGAAGCATTGAACTGGCAGGGCCGCCCACGTCACCACGTCATCGTCGCGGCGATGGCGCGGACACGCCCCGCGTATTGTTTACGCGCGGATTTCTGTATGATGGTGAGTACAGCCACCATACAGAAATCCCCGGGCAGACATGTACGGTGAAAACGGTCCGGCTTCATCGTACATGTTTGGTCGTCTGTACACGGCCTAAGACATCTTTGCAGTTTTTTGAGGGAACTTTTAATTTGACTTTGTTTATGATTTTTTTTTGAATTTACAGCACTGGTGACTGGGTGCAGTGCCCCAGTAATCTATATTTTTGTACTTTCTAATGCACACTATAATTATCTATCCGATTGATATTTTTATGATACCACCGTTTAATTGAAAGGAGAAGCGTTTTGATATTTTGTATAATTATTCACTATATTGCTTAGCACTTTAAGTGGATTTAGCGCCACACCATTCACTGTTATGTACAAAAAAACATTTTGGCAATAGACACAAACTATTATTCTAACACATTATGACTATAAGGACAACTCCTCCCATGCACAAATTACTAGTAAGCAGAGTCCACCATCCCACTCTCAAAGTCCAGTAAACTAAATGCAAGGGGCAGACACTCGGGCAACAAAGGCTCTTCTAGAGAAATCGCTGTATTTAAATAGCTAGGATGACACACAGGGTGAGTGGAAGGTGAAATATACATCACCTCCCAGTAAAACTCAAGATGGTGTGGGCAGAAGAAAGAATTCCATGAACCCTATAGGAATAGGTTATATTCAGATGGAAGATGTCCGTTTAAGATCCCAATACAAAAGCTAATGAAGGTGGCCGATACAGATCACAAACCAGAATTCGGGGACATACTGTTTGTCTAGTATTCAAATATTGCAGGTAATCAGACAGTGATTATTAAACTACATCTTAATAAACCATTCATATTCTCAGTTTTGTTTTCCCATCTATCGCAGGCTTAGAACAGAAATTTGGCAACACTCCTGCTGCAAGAAACCCTGGGGGTTATTTACTAAAACTGCCTGGTGCGAAATCTGGTGCAGCTCCACATAGAAACCAATCAGCTTTCAGGTTTAAGGCTTCATTTTCACTGGCGTTTTTACAGCCACTGTTGTTAGGCTTTTTTACAGCTTAAAAACGCCTGTCCATGTTTATTTTGTAAAAAAAAAAAAAAAAAATTTTTTTTTGTGAGCTGCAGCTTTAAAAATGCCGCGGTCGCGTTTTTGCGCGTTTTTTAACGTCTGGCGTTTTTACAGCTCTACTCTGGAGCTTCAGAACGCCCTGGTCCCGCGTTTTTTTTTACAGCTCAAAAACGTCTATGCCACTTGCAGCTCAAAAACGCCTATGTGGGAATGAAGCCATAGAATAACATGGACAGGCGTTTTTAAGCTGTAAAAAACGCTCAGAAACGTGGCTGTAAAAACGCCAGTGGAAATGAGGCCTTATTGTCAAAGCTTGATTGAACAAGCTGAAGTTAGAATCCAATTGGTTACTGCACAGCTGTACCAGATAGCTCCAGTGCTAGTAAATCTCGCCTCCCCTCTTTCTTGTGTAGGCTTACTTTTTTTTTTTCACTTGCCGATCTTGCCAGCCCTGCCACATGCTATGCTGACAATGCAGCACATAAGAGGTGGATACAGAAGCACGAGCTGAATGGACACGGCCACGTGTTAAAATTTCACATGCGTGCAGGAGCCAGGGCACAGATCTGAGTGTCTGGATTCAAGCACCCAGCTCCTGTATGTTAAATTTTAACATGTGGAAATATGTACAGCTACTGGGAATGCGTTCACCTTTATAGGTTGTTTGTGCGTAGCAGCAGGTGCAATAACAAAAGCAGTTTGCATGAATAACAGGTGTCAATGAATCCTATGTAGGAGAAGTGTCATCATTCTGGATGGACTCTCCTGCTGCCTAGAAGTATGTGCAGATGTATAGACCACCTGCAGCTTGTCAGATAACATACTAATTGGAGGCACAGTGTCTCCACTGCCAACCACTGTAATAAGGGACAGCACTCCAGGATAATGGATCAGCTGTATGTTATCCATCTTGATTGGCAGCAGCTGGATCCACTCTGGGCATGGAGTTTGCTTCATACATAAAATCCTCATCTAGTTTACATTAAAATAAAAATAAGTTTTACTTTATTCAAATCTAATGTAAATTGCCTGGCTGTGAAATCATAAGTCTCACACAGAGCTGTAGCACTGTGCAGTACATGATCATTATGAAAAAAGAGTAAGGCTGGCCATACATGGTCAAATTTCGAAAGCATTTTCTTTTGAAAATCAGAAATTGTGCGTTTTGTGATCCGATGGTGCCACCATTGATTTCAAAATTCCACCAACTAAGCCTTTAATTTCACCTCCTGTTGCTACAGATAATAACTTTCATGGCTAGGGATCGTTTCTTTCTGGGAATTTTCATTTTTTGCAAATGCGCATTTATTTTTCAATTACATTTCTCGCTCGATTCTCCCATCAATAATTCGAAAATCGTAAATTAAAAAAAAAAAAAAAAATACCAAAACATGCCCAATTACTCAAATTCGACGGCCGCAGCCCACTAGTGCTGCGAAATTCGAACGTAAATTCCTGGATAATGTTTTTCGAAAGGAAATGCTTTCAAAATTCCATACATGGCTTGCTTAACCACTTAACCCCCGGACCATATTGCTGGTCAAAGACCAGAGCACTTTTTGCGATTCGGCACTGCGTCGCTTTAACTGACAATTGCGCGGTCGTGCGACGTGGCTCCCAAACAAAATTGGCGTCCTTTTTTCCCCACAAATAGAGCTTTCTTTTGGTGGTATTTGATCACCTCCTCGGTTTTTATTTTTTGCGCTATAAACAAAAATAGAGCGACAATTTTGAAAAAAATGAATATTTTTTACTTTTTGCTGTAATAAAATATCCCCCAAAAATATATAAAAAAACATTTTTCCTTAGTTTAGGCCGATACGTATTCTTCTACATATTTTTGGTAAAAAAAAAAAAAAATCGCAATAAGCGTTTATTGATTGGTTTGCGCAAAAGTTATAGCGTTTACAAAATAGGGGGTATTTTTATGGCATTTTTATTAATATTTTTTTTTTACTAGTAATGGCGGCGATCAGCGATTTTTTTTCGGTACTGCGACATTATGGCGGACACTTCGGACACTTTTGACACATTTTTGGGACCATTGGCATTTTTATAGTGATCAGTGCTATAAAAATGCATTGGATTACTATAAAAATGCCACTGGCAGTGAAGGGGTTAACACTAGGGGGCGGGGAAGGGGTTAAGTATGTTCCCTGGGTGTGTTCTTACTGTGTGGGGGGGGGGGGGTTGCGGTCTCTCTAGGGGAAACACTGATCCTCTGTTCATACATTGTATGAACAGAAGATCAGCATTTCCCCCGCTGACAGGACCGAGAGCTGTGTGTTTACACACACAGCTCCCGGTCCCCGCTCTGTAACGAGCAATCGCGGATGCCCGGCTGCAATCGAGCCCGCCGGGCATACGCACGGGAGTCGGGGGCGAGCGGGGGGCGCGCGCGCCCCTAGTGGCCGCTCGACGAGCAGACGTATAGCTACGGGCTCTCGTCCAGGAGAGACGACCTGCCGCCGTATAATGACGGTGGCTGGTCGGCTAGTGGTTAAGAAGTTGTGTCAAAAACAGAACAGCAACTGTCCTGCTTAAATAAAACCAGAAGTTTTTCACGATGGGTTATACAGTATATGCACTTCAGCAAACACCACCCTAAAAAACAAAAAAGGGAACACTAGCAAACAGTATTTTCTTTACGTAACAAAGTGGTAAAGTAGTGTCGTCTTACTTGAGCGTCTGATGTACTTCGGACCACCAGTTATAGTTCGTGTAGTCTATGAGCAGCAGGAACTGGCACCACAGCAGCACCAGGGAAGGGTGGGTTGGGAACATGGATTCCACATGCTCACTAAGGCTCTCCAAAGTGTAGTAGTTGCCACTGTCGCCATCCCCCTTGAAAAGTCGTGAAGCTGCATTAGTTATTCTTCGGAACGTTCCTACAAATGACAAAAAACAGCCACATGAAAATAGTGAAAAGTGATATTTTAATAATGGGTAAAGCCCAAAGGGCTGAGCTATTGCCTGGCTTGTTGTCAGCCATGTAAAAGTGAGGTCTTCCTCACCTACCCCCACATTCTATATAATAAAACCTAAAAGGGTGGGACCCCCTCATAATGGAGTCATTAAATGTGCAGACCTGGGAGCTCGTTCAATACTCACCAAGTATACAAAGGTGGTTTAGGTCTGCAGTATCAACTAAAAAGTGTAATACGAGTTTTGGTTGGACTGACCCTTTAATAAAACTGCCATATATCAAATGTTTGTAAAATGTATTATGCAATTATTAGATTTAAACAATAATGACCATACTAGGAAGTGTTCTATCAGAGAAAATTAAAGCGATAGTAAAAACTGTTATTTCTTTTTTTAACCACCTCCCGACGGCCGCATGTATATGTACGTCCACAGAATGGCACGTACAGGCAAATGGGCGTACATGTACGTCCTTGACTTTCCGCGGGTCGGGGGTCCGATCGGGACCCCCCCCCCCCCCCCCTACATGCGGCGGTCGGGTTCCCTCGGGGAGCGATCCGGGACGACGGCGCAGCCATTTGTTTATAGCCGCTCCGTCGCGATCGCTCCCCGGAGCTCAAGAACGGGGAGAGCCGTGTGTAAACATGGCTTTCCCGTGCTTCACTGTGGCGGCTGCATCGATCGAGTGATCCCTTATATAAGGGAGACTCGATCGATGACGTCAGTCCTACAGCCACACCCCCCTACAGTTGTAAACACACACTAGGTGTACCCTAACTCCTACAGCGCCCCCTGTGGTTAACTCCCAAACTGCAACTGTCATTTTCACAATAAACAATGCAATTTAAATGCATTTTTTGCTGTGAAAATGACAATGGTCCCAAAAATGTGTCAAAATTGTCCGAAGTGTCTGCCATAATGTC
This sequence comes from Rana temporaria, assembly GCF_905171775.1. Classification (NCBI taxonomy): domain Eukaryota; kingdom Metazoa; phylum Chordata; class Amphibia; order Anura; family Ranidae; genus Rana; species Rana temporaria. Next base: position 623,620,378 of record NC_053489.1, on the reverse strand, counting down.
GCAGTCATGAAAAAAATCGCTGATCGCCGCCATTAGTAGTAAAAAAAAAAAAAATTTATAAAAATGCAATAAAACTATCCCCTATTTTGTAAACGCTATAAATTTTGCGCAAACCAATCGATAAACGCTTTTACAGTAATAAGAAGCTCAATATATCCAATACAACATTAACTGGTCCTGCTTGGAGACTGTCAATCATTGCACAAGATTGGACGTTCATAGGCATAGTTTGAAAGCAAAATATTTGGAGACAGTCCATCAAGTGAATGCCGTGAAAAAGCCTTCATAACCAAATTAGTTCTTACACAATTTTTATATTAAATTATAAAAAGTGACATCTGCAGTAGACTTGTTTAGTATATCTTGTGCTCCATCTTCTGGTCAGAAGTTAATCTGCAGCCCAAAAAAAAAAAATGAAGAAAACCTGTCAAATGCCAATTTCCAGACTATCATTCTGACTGAATGGCCCCTGTAATTTCAGGCACAGACCTAGAACAGTATGCATAAGAGTTCTAACTTTTCTAGGACTTGTTGCATATTTGTTCTATCTAAAAATACTTAATAGTGTACACCACGTATTTTTCTTTTTGACTAAAATGCTTTTTTGTACTTATGGAAAAAAAACACACAATATAATCTGAACTAATGAGCAATTTGAACCTTTGCCCAGTACTGTCTGACTGCATCTACAGACTGACCCCCACCTCAGCCAGGAGAGTAGACATGGAGTGTGTCCTCTCCGCTGAATCATTAAGCTGTGTGCGCTTGTAGGTCTTGCTATATAGGTTTATAATTGCAGCACATCAGTAAAGCAGTTATCTGAATCCCTGGTATACCCGACCAATTCCTACTACATTCAAGCAGGATAAATTAAAACATCTACTGCAAGGTTTTCTTTTAACTGAAAAATAAGTAGCCATGCAGTGTTTTAACAAAGTAAACGGAGAGAGCACTTGCCAACCGGGCCAATTCAGATTTTTTTGCTAGAAAATTACATAGAACCCCCAAACATATGTTTTTTTTTTTTAAGCAGAGATCCTAGAGAATAAAATGGCAGTTGTTACAACTTAACTCGCACAGCAATTTTTCAAACATGTTTTTTTTTTTTAGAAAAAAAAAAAGAAAAAAAAAAAAAAGAAGAAACAGGTTTCATGCTTTAACCACTTAAGGACCGCCTCCTCTTGCACATATACGTCGGCAGAATGGCACGGCTGGGCACAAGCACGTACAGGTACGTCCTGTACTAGTACCCAGCCGTGGGACGCGGGCCCGAGCCCGCGACCCGGTCCGAAGCTCCGGGACCCGATCGCCGCTGGAGTCCCGCGATCGTTCCCTGGAGCTCAAGAACGTGGAGAGCCGTGTGTAAACACGGCTTCCCCGTTCTTCACTGTGGCGGCGTCATCGATCGTGTGATCCCTTTTATAGGGGGACACAATCGATGATGTCATACCTACAGCCACACCCCCCTACAGTTGTAAACACACTTCAGGGAACACATAACCCCATCAGTGCCCCCTGTGGTTAACTCCCAAACTGCAATTGTCATTTTCACAATAAACAATGCATTTTAAATTTAAGTCGGTAAACAATAAACAATGCATTTTAAATTTAAGTCGGTAAAAACAGCGTGCCTTTAACTAAACTACGGACTGCGCATGTGCCAGTGACGTAAATAAAAATTGAAGAATGGATTCTGAAGAGACTAACAGTAAGCGAAATTTCACAGGCAGCGATCAGCAGCCTTATCACTGTAGATTATAATGAGCTAAAGTGAAACTTGAGTTTACAACCACTTTAAGGCCAATTTCATTTCCCCACACGATTTACAAGTCATGTAATGGAAGTGCCTTGAAGCCGGCTTCCTGCCGCGCAACATTGCAGAGATAACAAGACCCAAGACCATAGGTCTGGCTAGTCCGGAAGTGTCCAAGGAGCATCCACTACCAGATTCACTATGTTGGTGTACCAAGCCCTCCTGGGTTAGGCTGGCTAACACTATTATCAGTGTTACCACCTCCCGGATTCTTCACAAAAGACACTGCAGTGGAGACCAAGTCCCCTGAACTGTAGCCACCTCCAAACTAGCCCCCCCAACCAGAGAGACTGGCACCAGTGGTTACCATCGTCCATATCACTGGAAGGAAAAATTTCCCTTTCTCCAGATTCCAATCAAACAATTCGGGGACAGAGCCCTCTGGCAATCCAATGCTTGGACCTTCATATATTACAGATAGACAGAGAATGGTCCTCTACATAAGACCTTGAGTGGAATTGCACGTAGGGAATCGCTTCAACATAGATATAATTTCCTCATGCAGAGACGTATTGAAGGGATACTCTTGGCTTCTTATATTTCGCTTTAAACCTGGAACCGACTGCACCCTGAGCAAAGATCCTTGAGGTATCTTGAGATCTATACCCACTGCATCTTTATGAAGTCCAGCACCAGAGCTTTGTGAACCCTCGGGGGACTGTGGCTAGCCCGAAGGGCAGCGTCACAAAATGAAAATGGCAATTTTCTACTGCAAAATTGCATAAACCTTTGCAGAGGCTGAAAAAAAAAAACTGGCACACAAAGATATGCGTCATTGATGACTGTGGACACCCAAAATTTACCTCTTGCAGAGAGGCCATCACGGATTGGACCGATCTCATCTAAAACAGAAGGATTTGTCTAGTACCTTGAAAGTCAAGATAGACCTCATGTCCCCGTTGGGTTTAGGGGACGCTACAGTCAAGTGTTTTACAATAATGAGCCCAGAACTTCTGATCCAAGAGCAAGGAAAAAGGCCGATAACTGAGGTGGACCCAGAAAGTCCCAGAGGTGTACGCAACCTACCAAGTATCTGCTGGAGTCAACCAAAAGATGGAGCATAGCATCCTCTGGCCCGAGATACTTTCAAAACACAACAGATTTAAATGCCTCCCTCCCTCTGGAGGAGAAAAGCTTACAGCACCTGGTACTCCCAGGCAGTCTCCCATCCAAGTACCAACAAGGCCCGATCCTGCTTTGACTCCGAGATCAGCCAAGATCAGGCACGTTCAGGGTGATGCAGCTGCAGTCCATTACAGCTATAATGCAGAAATCGCTGCAATGCCAGAAAAGCACAGTGGCTCGGATACACCCGACACCACTGGTCTATCGGAAGATGCAAAACCACAAGATTACCACCCAAGTCCACTTGACCTGCCTCCCATGGCTGCCCCTCCCTTCTGGGGCCATTTAACCCGTATACAAGTAAATAATGTAGCAACTATATTGCCAAAATCCCTGACTAAGCAGTCTTGCAGATCCATAGTCATGTTGGTCTACAGCTATGCGCACACACACACACACACACACACACACAGATATGCAGTTTATACAAGTACAGAGGTTGATGTCAGCGAGCGCATTATTACCACCAGCACTGGTGTAAGCGGACGCATTTTTACCCCCAGCACTGGTGTCAGTGGATGCATTATTAACCCTGACCACTACACTGCACACGGACCACTGCACACTACACGATGACCACTACGCTACACACTCACCACTACACTACACGATGACTACTACACACTCACCACTACACTACACAATGACCACTACACTGCACACTCACCATCAGGGCACAGCACATCAGGTCACAGAGCCCAGCACATTAGGGTACAGGGCACAGAGCCCAGGGCACATCGCACATCAGGGCACAGCACAACAAGCCACATCAGGGTACATGGCACGGCACATCAGGACAAGGCACATGGCACATCAGGGCATAGCACATCAGGGTACAGAGCCTCAGGGTACAGAGCCTCAGGGTACATGGGGCACATCAGGGTACATGGGGCACATCAGGGTACATGGGGCGCATGGGGCGCATCAGGGCACATGGGGCGCATCAGGGCACATGGGGCGCATTAAGGCACATCAGGGCACAAACAGGGTGCATGGGGAACATGACGTCACAACCGGGGTACATGAGGGCACATGGGGGAACATGAGGGCACAATCAGGGTACATGGGGCACAATCAGGGTACATGGGGCACAATCAGGGCACATTTAGGGTACAGGTCAGCGTTTACTTGTTGTCTTTTTTCTTCACATGCAGAGTAGCGCAGGAAGAGTCTCTGTCATTAGTTCACTGTCTCACGCTGCGGCTGCTCCCCCCCCCCCCCTCTCTTCTCGTCCATCCCAGGTGATATCACAAGCAAATGGAGATGGACGAGAAGAGGGGGGGGGGGCGGGGAGCAGCCACAGCGTGAGACAGAGAAGTGAACTTATGACAGGGACGTTTCCTGCGCTACTCTGCATGTGAAGGAAATCTATTCCCCCCACTTCCGCGGCACCCTCCGCCCTTCCTGCGGGCCATTTATAACTGGCCCGCGGGCCGGTACTTTGAGACCACTGATTTAAAGACTGAATCTTAGTATATAATAAGTATAAATCCAGTATTTTCTGCTCGAAAATCGCTTAGAACCACCAAACATTATTATATATAAGCAGAAACCCGAGAGAATAAAATGACAATATTTTATATCACGCCACACGGTATTTGCGCAGTGGTCTTTTAAACGCAATTTTTGGGAAAAAATACACTTTAATGAATACAAAAATAAAATAAAAAATACACAATAAAGTTTGCCTATTCTTTTTATCCAAAAGTTTTGATTACCTGTTTTTGTGCATTTAATATTTAAGATGCATAGTCTTTTTAATCTAAATGATACATACAATATGTACAATGTACTGATTGGAGGCTTGTTGTGTTTAATAAATGTTTAATTTAAGAATTGTATGTATGTATCACTTATTACTTAACTGTTAGATTATATGAGATGAGGGGGGGCAGCATCAGGAGCCTCCTGATGCTTCAGCCCACATGTGACTTCACCCATAAGAAAAATGGCTGCCCCTCCACTGCACGAGAGTAGGCTATACAGGGTGTCATCATGCCCTCTAGTGGCTGGAGTACAGAACTGCAGCTCCATACACCTGAAACACAGAGCCTGGCCAGCCAGTCCAAACTGCACGCTGCCCCCAGTGGTCACTGGGAAAAAGACCAGACAGATGTATTTCTTTTTTTCAGAACACTGAAAATGTAAACCCACCATTTCTGCTGCAGGACTCTGAATCAGAACAGGCGTCCAACCTTCACCTATCACTGTGGACTCTGTCATAAAAGACCTTCAACAGACTCGTTCCCCCTAATCTGGGGGTCCACTCCCCTGGACCTGTAAAGCACTTTACAGGTCCAGGGGAGTGGACCCCCAGATTAGGGGGAAAGAGTTATTTGAAGGTCTTTTATGACAGAGCCCACCGTGATAGGTGAAGGTTGGACTCCTGTTCTGATTCAGAGTCCTGCAGCAAAAATGGTGGGTTTACATTTTCAGTGTTTTGAAAAATAAATCTGTCTGGTCTTTTTCTCAGTGACCACTGGGGGGCAGCGTGCAGTTTGTTCAGAACAAACACTGCACAGGTTCCATTATGCAGGGTCCAGCGCCGAAAGGCTGCAATACAATAGGTGGAATTACAGTTACACAATGATCTGCGTTACCTGATTTGAAGATGTGGACAAGGCACATGAGAAGGGTTCCTAGCTGCTGGCAGTAAAACGTATGCTGCTGTTCAGTCAGGTCCACCTTTAGCTCCTTGTGTACTATGTCCTCAAGAAGAATTCCTACAAGCTGTAACAGAAACCTTAGAGAAAAAAAACAAAAAAACAGATGTTACAACTATTGCAGACTAGCTGTGAATAATTGTCTGGTTGGTATCTTACCAGCATCCCTAAAAAAAATCTCCTGGCCTAGAATGCAATAAAATCAAACAACTTTAATTGTACATTTGACAAAAATACGTAACCTCAACTTCAGGTTTACCTTTGTTTGAATCAAGCTCTACAACATATAAAGTCTAAACCGAAACCGAATTGCATTTTTTGGAAGATTTTTAAATAATGTTTGCATTAACACATATGGAAAAAGGCTAAAGGCTAAAAAAATATATTAATGTGAACAAATGATAGCGATATAAAAATCGAGGTCTATGCATCACTAGAAACAATGAATGATGAATAATGAGCAGTCCTAAAAAAATCTTCAATAGACAGTCCATATATCACATGCAAGTTAAGTGAATTCTCAACAAAAACACAACCAGCAAATGTGCACCTCCACCACATGAATTTGCGCCGCTTACCAAAAGGCAAGCTTGAAACAAGCCTGCAAATGTTGTATCCAGAAGCAGCTCACAGGGTTTAGGTGGAATCAAGCGTATGCTAGATGAACCAGGTAAGCTCACTCATCGAACACTCAGGGTTAACATCCATGGTATACCCAAAAACGAAAAATAACTCACCATAGTGTGAATCGTACTACCATTGGTTTAATAACAAAAGTTACACTTACAAGAACACAGGATAAAAACATCCATAAAAGTTTGCCAGCCGGCTTGCAGACACCCGTCCACTCGCGATGACGTCAGCACGTAAACCTCCCGACGTACGTTTCGTCACAGAATGACGTCTTGGGGAACGTGTGTTCTTGTAAGTGAAATGCTGCATACACACGCTCGGAATTTCCGACAACAAATGTGCGATGGGAGCATGTTGTCGGAAATTCTGACTGTGTGTAGGCCCCATCGGGCATTTGCTGTCGGAATTTCCGACAACAAAAATTTGAGCGCTGGTTCTCATATTTTCCAACAAAATCCACGCATGCGCTGAATCAAGTACAAGGCGAAAGCGCTCGGTCTGGTAAAACTAGTGTTAGTAATGGAGATGGCACATTCATCACGCTGTAACGGACTGAAAAGCCCAAGGCTAAAAAGCGTGAATCATCTCGCACCAAACTTCTACTACCACAAGATTAGCAGAAGAGCCCAAAGAGTGGCAAACTTGCTATTGAACTTCCCTTTTATAGCGCCGTCGTACGTGACCGCATTCTTGGCAATTGGTATTTCCGACAACATTTGTGTGACCACGTGTATGCAAGACAAGTTTGAGCCAACATCCGTTGGAAAAAATCCAGGGTTTTGTTGTCGGAATGTCCGATCGTGTGTACGCGGCATAACTTTTAAACTTTTATTAAATCAATGGTAGTATGATTCACATTATGGCGAGTTCTGTTTCGTTTTTGGGTATACCACTGATGTTAACCCTGAGTGTTCGATGAGTGAGCTTACTTGGTTCCATCTACCATACGCTTCATTCAACCTAAACCCTGTGGAGCTGCCTCTGGATATAGGTCCTGAGTTTGATCCACATTTGCAGGCTTGTCAAGCTTGCCTTTTGGTAAGCGCGCAATTCATGTGGTGGAGGTGCACATTTGCTGGTTGTGTTTTTGTGGAGAGTTCACTTAACTTGCATGTGATATATGGACTGTCTATTGAAGATTATTTGAGGATTGCCGTTTCACTGTTTCTAGTTTTACTTATTTATTTTTTATATTTTCTAGCATGGTATGTTTATATGTATATGCACAAACACAACCTGCCTGCCCATATAAGTGCCACTAAAAGGCTATGCTTCACAATGTGGAACCAAAATGTTCTAAATTTAGCCTGTTTTAAATACCAAGTGAAAGCGGACCTCAACTCAAAAAGTGAAGATCTGCACTTAGAAATGTTAATCATACCTAAGCAGTACCTGAAAAACAACCCTTTGTCTTGAATCCCTCCTGAGAAGTAGCAGTGAAATACCCATTCCTACATCATTAAAGCTGTAAATCTGTATATCTGATGTGACCTGTGCCCCTGACTCGTGTTTAGAGTGAGAGTTGGGAGATGTCACTACTGCGCTGCTCACTTTTCTCCTTGCTGCAAAGAAAGCTGTACTACAGTATTTGCACTGCAAGAATCTCCCTGATGCTACGGCATTAATTCTGTGGATCATATAAACTGGAAATCCTCTTCTCCAACCTCTAAACTAGAAAGGCTTCATAAGCCAGGGCCATTGCATTCATTTTCAAACAAATTCTTGGTGGGTAATCTACAAATTTTCAAACGCCTTCAAGTCTATCCTGATAGAACAGACAATGGTATGAGTAGGTCACAGATCACACACTTAAGTCAAAGGTTAGTATCTGAGAAACAGCATAGATCAGATCGATTATTACTATTTTTGTTGATGGAGGTGGGTGCTCTCTGTCCCTCAATACTAACCTCTACCACACCCTTTCAATTCCCTTTTATGATCTCATGTACTGGGATCCTATACATCCATACTAGACCCTTTTATAATCTAAACTTTTTAGTTTCTTTCTACACTTTCAGCTGCTGAGTATGCAGCTTTTTCATCTTATAGTCGATGCTTATGTTCTTGTTAAACTACTTCAATACAGGGCACTTACACCCCCTTCCTGCCCAGGCCATTTTTCAGCCTTCAGCACGGTCACACTTTTAACAACAATTGCAAGGTCATGCTACACTAACTATGTGAAATTTGTATAATTTCACACAAATAGAGCTTTCTGTTGGTGGTATTTAATAACTGAGTTTTTCATTTTTTCCTAAAAATAAAATAAATTCTGTCAGCAAATTTTGTAAATAAGTAATTTTTCTCCTTCACTGATAGGTGCTGATGAGGCAGCAGTGATCTGCTGCATTGATGAGGTGGCACTGATGAGGAGTCACAAATGTGCCGCACGTATGGGCACCGATAGGTGGCCCTGATAGGCACAGATAGATAGCACTGATAGCCAGCACTGAATGGCATCACTAATGGTTTACGATTCCTGGCACTGGTGGGCACTCACTGCTGACACTGGTGGGCACTTTTGATCATCAGTGCCCTGATTAACATGCCTAGATGTCCTCTGCGGAGATGCCGCTGATCGGCTCTCCTCACACTCTGTCAGTGTGAACTGAGGAGCACCAATTACTGGCATCTCCATGTTAACATGTGACCGGCTATGATTGGACACAGCCAATCACATGATTAAAGAGCCGCTGCCATGGCTCTTTACAGAGATCCTAGCAACACAGCGCGGCCGCCGCGCGCCCCTGTCATAGGACATCCACCCAGAACGAGAGCCACACCGCCCCATTTGACGTTGGGCAGGTGGCAAGTGGTTAATGCAGTAGTATACCGCCATGCTTTTTTCCTTTTTTTAAAAACCTGCAAGGTAAAGTTATAATGTACTAGTATGCATTGCATACAGTGCATGAAGAGAAAAATAACTAGGGGCGAGTTGTTGGACTTTTCAAGCACTGTATGCTGGTAAGAATATAGTCGCACAGAGAAAATTTCTCTAAAAACTGGTTTATTTTAACATAAAAAAACTACAGTTCACAATAAAAAGACTTGACGTTCCAACAGAACTATCTGACAAACTAACTGGACATTGCAAAATGCCTCCAAAGCATAACAGGAATTTATGGACTAATAATCATACATGATAATGCAAAGTTTAAATAATAAAGTAAAGTAAAGACTTTTTTATATAAAAATAATGAATAATGGGGGGAGTCAGGTACAGGTGGTAACTTGTTCTTATAAAAAGGGTTTATAAGATTGTGCCTCATTGAGACCAGGGGGACATAAGGCGTTCAATCCATAAGGTTTCTTTTTGTAATATCAATTTGTCCCAATTTCCCCCCCGTTCATTTTTAGGGACTACCGCAAGGGCAATAAAAGAGACCACCTTGTTGTTGAATCTGTTTCTTCTTTCTCTCTTTCCCCTTTCCTTTTCAATTTTTTTTATTTTTTCTGACAGAGAGTGTTTGGCCCCTTTCACACGCTCATCAATCTATGCATTTATCAAATTGTTTGATATCTAATTGCTCTACTATGTATGCGTCTCTCCCCCCCCCCCCTGTTTTTATCTTTGTCTTGCAGCAAACTATACCTTAGAGACTCCATGAAGAAGCGCTGAAATATGCGCGAAACCGGTCGAGTCAATACACTGCAAATTCCATCTTTCAGACATTTTAGGTCTGTACCTCCATCATCATACAGGACAGTTTTTCTCGTATATATAAAAAAGTCTTCACTTTATTATTTAAACTTTGCATGATCATGTATGATTATTAGTCCATAAATTCCTGTTATGCTTTGGAGGCATTTTGCAATGTCCAGTTAGTTTGTCAGATAGTTCTGTTGGAACGTCAAGTCTTTTTATTGTGAACTGTAATTTTTTTATGTTAAAATAAACCCGTTTTTACAGAAATTTTCTCTGTGCGACTATATTCTTACCAGCATACAGTGCCTGAAAAGTCCAATAACTCGCCCCTAGTTATTTTTCTCTTCATACTTATTAGGACGTGGCACCTTTTATAACATTAAGTATCCACATGCTCACTACATGTGAGGATACTATCTCCTTCCTTTTTTCTACTGAATACAGTGCATGTTTAGGAGATATTTACTGTATTTATAGGTAAGCCTTATTATAGGCTTACCTGTAGATAAATCTCAATCATTGTAGTTTATGCCCACTTTACACTGGTGCCATGACAGCTGTTCAATGTTTACTCTTTCAGGGTGGTTCCTTTCTCCTGCAGCATCCTATGTAGTCACCCTTGAATGCAGAAACTAGATTTGTGTCTCCCTGCACCGAGTGCACCAAAAAAACACACAACCTCATAGCCTAGGATGGCAAGGCACTCCCCCGCTTCTCCTACCCCCTCCCTTCTCCAGGCTAAAAGACTGGCTCCAGACTGCAATGTCCACTGTTAACTCACTCCTGTAAAGACCGGAAGTTCAGGGAGGCACCATTGAGAGAGCACGAGCCAGTAGCGTAAAAAGTTGTAAACGGCAAATGCTTGGGTAATATTTTAGAAAATAGATTACTAGGGTATTTTTATTTGATTTGAAAAAAAACAGCAAGCATGATTTTGTGAACCAAAGATACATTTTCATGAGACCGAAAATAAATGTAGTGCGATTTTTGCTTCAAATCAAGAATTGAATGCCAAGCATAGTGTCACATCATGAAGAGAACAGAGTTCTGTAACAGCACTAATCGGTCTCTGCAGAAAGCAGATGTGAAAGCAATATGCTCACTACTTAGACAGATGGCATCACACACAGGATCAGCAGGCATATGCCACTTTAAAATGTCAGTCAGTTGAGTTAAATTATGGTCTAATTTCTACAAATCTAAGTTTGTTGCTCAGTGAAAAAAAAAAAAAAAAAAAGGGTAAATAACAGCAAACACCATGGAATAGAGAATATTATTTTAAAAGCGGATTGTGAAACAATAGTGCACACAAAGATCTGAAGTCAGCTTGGAGAGACAGAGCTTTGACAAACAAAATTTTATAAAATAAAATTAGGCTTTGTGCATACTGGACATAAAAACAATGCCGCGTTTGGCATTTTTTTATTTTTTTTTCAGCCTGTAGAAGCAACTTTACTGAATTTTAGCCTGTGTGTTCATGCATATATAGGCTGAAAAAACAAAAACGAAAAAACAAACCCATCACAAGTGCTTTTTTGAGAGAAGCTTAGGAAACGTTTAAAGTGCGTGAACTGAGAGTTTAGGTGTGACAAACATTTTTAAATGTGTCTACAATATACTTCATAGAAGTCTTCTATCCCAGGCACTTTCACCCCTTCCTGCCCAGGACAAATTTCAGCACCGTCACAGTTTGAATGAAAATTGCGCAGTCATGCTACACTGCACCCATGAGATGGAAACAACTCCACAGTAAAAGGCACATGACAGTCCACCTGGAGTTTTCCAAAAGGCACCTGAAGGACTCTCAAACCATGAGAAACAAGATTCTCTGGTTTGATGAAACAAGGATTGAACTCTTTGGCCTGAATGGCAAGTGTCATGTCTGGAGGAAACCAGGCACCGCTCATCACTTGGCCAATACCATCCCTACAGTGAAGCATGTTAGTGGCAGCATCATGCTGTGCGGATGGTTTTTAGCAGCAGTAACTGGTAGACTAGTCAGGATTGAGGGAAAAGATGAATGAAGCAACGTACAGACATCCTTAAAGCGGGAGTTCACCCATAAAACAATTTTTTTCAAACAATCCCCTTAGATGGATGCTCATTTTGTCTAGGGGAATCGGCTAGTTGTTTTAAAATATGAGCAGTACTTACCCGTTTTCGAGATGCATCTTCTCCGCCGCTTCCGGGTATGGGTCTTCGGGAGCGGGCGTTCCTTCTTGATTGACAGTCTTCCAAGGGGCTTCCGACGGTCGCATCCATCGCGTCACTAGTAGCCGAAAGAAGCCGAACGTCGGTGCGGCTCTATACTGCGCCTGCGCACCGACGTTCGGCTTCTTTCGGAAAATCGTGACGCGATGGATGCGACCGTCGGAAGCCTCTCGGAAGACTGTCAATTAAAATAGGAACGCCCAGTCCCGCAGCCCATACCCGGAAGCGGCGGAGAAGATGCATCTCGTAAAACGGTAAGTACAGCTCATATTTTAAAACAACTAGCCGATTCCCCTAGACAAAATGAGCATGAAGCTAAGGGAAAAAAGTGTTCTGTACGGGTGAACTCCCGCTTTAATGAATACCTGCTCCAGAGCACTTTGGACCCAAGGCTGGGGCGAAGGTTCATCTTCCAACCGGACAACGACCCTGTAACAGGAGTCACTTTTGGGCACAGATTGAGCCAGGAAATAAAGAGACATATATTGGCTTGTTTTAACATGGGCAGCAATCTACCATATATCCTTTAATGTCTGTAAAGAATATTGTGACCCTACCGGTCAATAATGACTCTTTTCAATGATTAGCCCTGGCTAGTGACACGTTAAATGAGCCTGGCTCTTGAAAGGCCTTCCATTGTGTGAGGCTGTTGAGATGCTAACCAAGACTGCTTCTGTGGATTGAAACAGAGAGTCAGCCTGGCTCCTAGACCTCTCATTATGTATACTGTTTATGTGTGGAATGTACTTGTCGGAGATGTAACGTCTGGGGGATAATTAACTCTGAATATCATTATGTAAAAGAATGTGATTGAAGCCCCCCCCATGGTGTGATGAGGGGGGTGGAGCATTTGATTGTTCCTGTGATTTCTGTAACCTGTTGTACTGTATATAAGACTGAAACTAGCCATTAAAGTTGTCTTGCATTTGAAACCAGAAAGCACAGAGCTGTGTCTCGTCTTATTCTGGGAAATGGGATGGATCGGGTCCTGTTGGTTGGAGTGTCAGATAAGCTGTCCTAGTTGATGGAAGGTCGTAAACGGTGGTGACCGTTACAGACCCTAAGCACACAGCCAAGATAACAGAGGAGTGGCTACATGACAACCCAACGAATGTCCTTGAGTGGCCCAGTCAGAGCCCAGACTTGAACCCAATTGAACATCTCTGGAGAGATCTGAAAATGGCTGTGCACCGACTCTCCCTTTTCAACCTGATGGAGCTTGAGAGGTCCTGCAAAAAACAATGGGAGAAACTGCCCAAGAATAGGTGTGCCAAGCTTGTAGCATCATACTCAAAAAGACTTGATGCTGTAATTGGTGCTTCATAAACTTGCAAAGATTTAAAAAAAAACTTATTTTAGGTTGTCATTATGAGGTATTGTTTGTAGAGCTTTGAAGAAAATAATGAATTTAATCAATCAATTTTGGAATAAGGCTGTAACATGACAAAATGTGGAAAAATGTAAGCGCTGTGAATACTTTCCGTTTCCGGAATCACTGTAGATGTTAACAAATGGTGGAAAGGTCTAGCTTAACAACCCTATAGCATATTTACTGCTACATTGCAGCCGGTCTGCAAAGGATCACATACACACTAAAAAAAGAAAAAAATTCATACATATATACACACACATATATGTGTGGTGGATTTTCTTTGCTGGCAAAACAGGCATAGAAGATCCATCACATCCCTAAGTAAAAGCACCTCACAAAGTACACAAAAACACTGGTACATTATTCTCTTTGATCACCCTAGATGTTTAAGCCCTTCCCAGCCAGTGTCATTAGTACAGTGACAGTTTATTTTTAGCACTGATCACTGTATTAGTGTCACCAATTCCCACAAAGTGTCAGAATGTCCGCCACAATAATCGCAGTCCCGCTATAAGGCTGCTGATTGCCGCCATTACTAGTATTAAAAAATAAATAAAAATTCCAATACATACATATATATCTGATGATATCCACATAGGATGAAACATGTTAGGCTGGCCGATACAAGTACGCTATGAGCCGCAGAGTTCTTATATGTTTTGATGCCTGTTTGTTCCTGTAAGTACCATACAATAAAACTGCGTGTTGCTTTTACCTACGGGCTTCACTATTACTGTATCCTCTCTGCATTTTTGATTACACTCCTGCTGATGAACGCAATGTACACTTTTGGGTCCTTGTGAGTTTTGGACGTCCTTTACCTTTGACACTGTTTGTGGACCATCATTTTCATCCATACATCCTGTTTGGAGTGAGACTGCCACTGACCTATGCATCATTTGATTTCTATGCCCATAATGTCTTTCTGGTAAGCAGACTGATTGCACAAGAGTGTGGTGTGTTTCCTTGTCTGCACACTGAAGCTTTGGTGGAGGTCCTTAATTTCAACTTCATTGATGATCATACTTATTTAGACTTTTATATTCATATTATTATTATAATTTTTTTATTCACTGGAGCACTGCACTATAATTATATATACACACACACACACACACACACACACACATACATACACATATACATACACACACACCATAGAATTGTAGACACTAACTTTTTTTTTCTTTTACCAAAAATATGTAGCAGAACACAAATTGATGATGAGGAAATTAGATTTTTTTACATTTCTTAAAAAAAATTATTTGATCTGTTAGTCTTTTTTTGTTTATAGCTCAAAAAATATAAAAGATGGAGTGGTGATCAAATACCTCCAAAAGAAAGCTCCAATTGTGGGGGGGAAAAAAAATAAAATTAAAAACGACATAAGTTTATTTGGGTAGAGTGTTACACGACAGCGCAATTGTCAGATAAAATAATGCAGTGCCGTATCGCAAAAAATGGCCTGTTTATGAAGAGGGGTCAAGTGGTTGAGCTGATCTTACACATGAGATTACAGTCAATGATTAAGCTGCATACTTCAATTAGAAGACAAAACATTACATACCGAGAGAACGTCTCCTCAGGTGGGACCATTTCCTGGCTCTGCTCATCAGAGTTCTCAGTACTTTGTTGGTAAATTTCTCCTTCCCGCAATTTGGCAATATTCGGACATGAGATGAGAAGCGGGGAGATGGAAAGCTCCTGGATCCGGGAAAGAACAATATCCTCTGTAGACTGTGAGATGAGAACTCTGAGGATGGCCAGTATTCCAGATATCCAAAGCTGGACAGTACTCACAGAGGCCTGCTCAAAGGAAACATAGGCTTTAATGTAGGTTAATAAACTTCTCCTCATCTCACAGCTTTTATGTATCAAGTCCTACATGTAATCCCTTCATCACAAGTCCAAAAATTAAAGAGTATATTCCTGATTTTAAAGATAGTCATACTTTTAGTATACAGTTAAACCTAGGATTGCAAGTAACGCAGTTAACAAGCATTTCACAATACGCACATTTAAAAAAAAAATCCTGGACTCTTGTTTTGCAAAACGAGCAGGATTCAAGCCACAGCGTTTGGCCAGAGGTGTGGGGGCGCCGGAGCCGAGCCGATCGGAAATGCTCGCAAAAACTCAGTTGAGACTTTTCCGAGGTTTTTCAGGGTTCAGCCGAGCTGTCCCCGAGCCTTTCCAAGGTTTTCCCGTCACCCCCACCCCGGCCACATTGCATGCCATAGAAGTCAATGTGGAACGCATTATTTTCGTTTTCATTGACTATGGGAAAACCCGCTTTGATATGCTTTGGTTTACGAGCATTCTCCTGGAACAGATTATGATCGCAATCCAAGGTTCCGCTGTAGTTCTCCTTTAAAATAACATCCCTTTCAGCTAACTTTCCCAACTTGTATAGATACCTGTCCCCACTATATTTACGGTTTGCCTCGGTGGAATCTGACAGGCCACCATTTCCAAAGGGTCCAAATCAGACTCCTCCTCTTCCATGCATGTGTGCCACCATCACCATTTATTCCTATGGAAAGGCCATCCGCTATAGAGACCAAAGGAAGGGACTTCCTGAGGATGCATTCACACCTATGCATCACACTTTTGACCGTTTGTGTACATTGTTTTTAAAGTGTTTTTGAGCTTTGATGTTTAATTTGGCCAAAACAGAAAAATCTCACCCGTTTCATCATTTGTTGCTATGTTTTTTTAGCATTTTCATCTGTTTTTATGATTTATTTATTTTTGTAAGGAGGCAAGGGTTAGGGTTTATGTATTGTATTAGTTAGAGGGTTAAGGGGGTTAGGATTAAGGTTAAGGGTTTGCAATTTATTATCAATTAAATTATTGCTTTTGAGCAGGGAAAAAAAAAAAGCTAAAAAACACGAATGAATCAAGCGTATCCATGCAAAAAGAGTAAAAAAAAAAAATGCACCAATCTGCCCACTTTGAGCTATAAAAAACGCTCCAGAACTTTGAGCTTCTGGCAACTTGGAGCAGACATGTGAACCAACTCCATAGAGAATAATAGATAATTTTTTCTATCTTCCAGCATTTTGGAGCTTAAAGCTTAAAACTACAAAACACTGATGCCGCGTACACACCATCACTTTATGTGATGGAAAAAAACAACATTTTCTGTGAAGTAAAAAACGACGTTTGAAACTTAAATTTTCAAAAACGATGTTGCCTACACACCATCGTTTTTTCACAATGCTCTAGCAAAGCGAGGTTACGTTCACCACTTTTTTCCATTGAAGCTCGCTTCATAACTAGCTTCTGGGCATGCGCGGGTTTAAAAACGTTGTTTTAAACGTCGTTTTATTGCTACGCACGGTCAATTTTTGTGAAACAAAAACGACGTTTTGAAAAACGACACATAAAATTGAAGCATGCTTCAATTTTTTTTTGGTCGTTTTTCACAAGACATAAAACGTTTTCCCCCACACACGGTCATTTAAATTGACGTTTTTAAAAATGTCGTTTTCACATAAAGTAATGGTGTGTACGCGGCATGAGGTGTGAATGGGGTCTGAGACTGGAAAGCAATTATGGTACACGTGTAAAATAAGAGAAGTGTGGTCAGTAGTCTTCTGAAGTGGCAGCTGTGCATCTCCCAGTTGATGGTTCAGTAAACTTCTCCACTGAACTGGGACAGATGAAAGTACAATTTTTCTTTTAAGTGTAACTCTTCACTTTTGTTGAGAAAACAAAACTTCTGGGAAAATTGGTGAGCCAATCACACAAGCATTAAATTATGTTTCTGGGGAGTGGTCAGTACACATTCTGTGTACAGAACTCCTCCATGTAGCCATATTGCATTGCATTTATAGAAATTGCAAACTTGTATCGCACTATATTATTCTTTATTTGCCCCACGAAAGTGGAGTTAAGCTTTAAAAGGCGAGTGCACAGCTATGCAAATCATTCCACATTAATTTTAGGTGCCACTTTTGCAGTAAATAAGCAAATATTAAAAGACCAGAGAAATAAAAACATAATTCGTGCCCTTAAAATGTTTCTAAAAATAAAAAAGACTAATTTAGCTTTGGATAGAGCAAGAAACGTTAAAACCCCTATAATTTCATTTTTTATTTATTTTTTACCAATATCGCTAAAACCATGCATGCTCTAATCACTTACCATAGTGTATGGGATGACAAACATACTTCTCAGCAGCATATCCACAGGACGTAGGGAAGAGGGAGCAAGAGTTTCAAAAAGAGTGTTCAACACACCCAGAGCTTCATGGGAGTCTATGTGCATCTAAAGACATAACATAAGACACATTAACATTATTCTTTTTAACAAACAACCAGTTTAGAGACCCAAATATATCCAAAACTGCATGTTTTAGTTTCATGGGTTTGGTAATAAACTGAAATACGGGTTTTCCCATCATCTCCCTAGGAGACTCCTGGGGTGCGATTTCCACACCAGAACGCCTGGTCTTTGCCAAAGAGATTCAAATTTTGGCATTACGTTGCCCTGGTGGAGTCCCATTGTTATTTATAGGCTTTTGAAAAGGGGTGTATATGGAAGGGAAATAAAATCATATGATGTCCTAAAGAAGCTACCAAACACTTCCATAGCCAATAAAGAAGACTTAAGGAGTTACTGACCTGCTGCTTTGACAACATAGGCAGAATAATGTCCGCTATCTGCCGAGAGAGCCTCTTCCACTTGTCTTCATTCTCTTTGTGACACTGCTGCAATACCAAGATAAACATCTCTAGGACCTGATGGTACTGGATAAGTCGGAGCAACATGGACACCACCACTTCCTTCTGAGTCTCCAGCTCTTTCCCTGCATCAGCTTTATTGGCTCCTCGTAAAACAAATAGGTCATGGACTATGGGCTGCAGGGCTGGAATAGCTGCAGTAAGGAGAGAGGCAAATATAGAAAGACACAAAATCTTATATTCCAAAAGACTAAATGACATGTTTGCATAAAAAAAAAAAAAACACACACACAACAAGAAAATCTAAATTTTATAAAACACACTGCATTTATATAGTTAATACTTTTACAATTCACTACAGACATTGAAGAAATAATGCTCAATCCCACCATATCTTGAAAAGTTTGTACGTGTGTAAGCATTAAAAAGGATAAGTTCACTTTTTAGAAAAAAAAAAAAAACACAAAAAAGTGAATATTTTTGGAACCTGTGAAGCAATGCCATGCGGGGTGCCTACAGATCTGCCAGTGTATCTGCTTGCCCGTACATACCGATACAATCTGACAGGAAGCATGAATGAACTACCACAGTGGTAGTTCATTGAAAACTACAAGCCGACGGCTGAAAAGGCTGTCGAATTTTGTAGTTTTCCATGCACAGAGCCCTGTCAATCAGTGAACAAGCCCCACTCTGCAAAGTTTTTTTTTTTTTTTTATTGTGACAGCTAGCGGGGAGGGAGAAGAACCCTGCTAGCTGTCACAGTAGCGATCGGGGAGGTGTGGGGGTCGGTCCATTTGTAATATGTTACACCCTAAAAATGGGTGGAACATGTAACGAAGGGTGAACTTCTCCTTTAAGTGGGGGGGAGGGTGCAAACAAGCGGAGCTTCCCCAGTTACCTGCTCCCACTTCCTGGGTAAGATCGGCGATTTACGTGAATTTCAGGCCCCTCCTCCTTCCTTCTGCTGCATTCTTCGACACATACAGGATCATGAAGATAATGAATTGACGGGACCCCTGGGCAGGTAAGTGTACTTATATTAAAAGTCAGCAGCTACAGTATTAGTAGCTGCGGACTTAAAAAAAAAAATCCAGACTGGAGCTTCTCTTTAAGCAACCAAGGCAGAAATTCTCCTGCCGCGGGCTTCTTCAGCTTAGTTGGATTTTGCCTGGGAAATTCAAGCCTGCTATAAGAAAAATGACAGGCCCCTTACTCAATGTTATTGGCTTTTTGTATTTACATTCTTAAAAGGAACCTGTGCTCTTCCCATGGGATATGCATGACACCAGTCTATATCAGCAGAAAACCAATAGCGATTACTACCTTCTTTAAAGTGGAATTTCACCCAATTCTACATTATGTCCTCCTCCTCCATCCTTTACCACATTTGGAACATTATAATTTTTTTGGGGGGGAGGGCGAGTTTTGATAGGTACCCACTCCCACAGACCAGCAAAGATCCAGCCCAAGTGAGGACAGCGCTGGATCCCTGGACGTGCAGCTTTAGTATTTTCAGCTGCTGGCTTTAAATTTTTTCTTCTTTCTAGGGTGGAGATCCTCTAAGTAAGCTGTCAAGATCAGGCATTTAATCATTTCCTGATTATCACTGATGCAAAAGCCCATGTCTGAGGCAGTTGTAAACCCCTTAGAATATGTAGCTCTAGTATCATCCTCCAAACACTAATCCCTCTACAATATAAAAATGTAATGGTATCTCCCCCCCAGTACCATGCATTGAAGCGTGCTGTATAACAAAAATGTATGTGGGTATCCCATTCAAATTAAGGGCCGTCTTAAGCTCATCTATGGTCAAAATGTAAAATATATTTATCTCTACTAGAAATGATTTCAATAGTTTCTAGCCCACTTCTATTAATCTGAACAGTATTGAAGTTGTAGTCAAACTTTGTGAAGATCTCCACACATTAACTTCCTTGAATTCTGTGACACATATTCACTATGCCCTGTGGGTACGCACTGGTGTGTCACAAAATTCACAGAGCCTGCCTTCTGAACTACAGAGGTGATGAAATAAGGCCTGTCAAAGGCATAGTCAGTACAGGAAACACTGCTTGCAGGTGTTTCGCCAGATTAGGCGACCCATCAGAATTGGTAGGTGAAGTGGCGTTTTGTTGCCGCCATCTTGCTAAACCCCGCACTCGTCCACAGTAAGGATACACTGAGAAGGGGGAAAACGGACATCTTGTTACACCCACAGGCGAGTTTGCTCATCTCACGGGTTTGCTAATCAGACAAAAGTTTGCCGCTTTTAAAATTCAACATCTAAATATTTACACAGAGTTCCAAGTACTGTATTTCACTATATAAACTTAGTTTGCTGTTAAAAATAAGTGAAAAATGCAAAACTCTGATGGGTGTAACAAGATGTCCGCTTGCCCCCTTCTCAGTGTATCCTTACTGTGGATGAGTGTGGGGTGTAGCAAGATGGCAGCAACGCAACGTCACTTCCATTGCACATTCTGACGGGTCGCCTAATCTGACGAAACACAGGCAGCAAGGTACCATGGGATATATCGTTGTTAGAAATTAAATGTAAACATTACAGCAGAAGGATATACAGCATATAAGGAAACAAGGAAGTTGTGGCAAGACAGCAGTCATACATACATATACACACACACACACACACACACACACACACACACACACACACACAATTGCTTTTACAATGCTGATGTTCTAAAATGAAAGCATATGCTGTGACTACAGAACACCTATAATAAAACAGTTCCGAAAGGTGTAAATGAGCCCTAAGATTTAAAGATTACATACCATGGGTCACAGCTTTTCTCCCACTGGCCATGATGCCGTCACACAGCTGAATGATTTTAGGAATGCCGATGATCTGCTTAGAGTGGTACCTTTCATAGGACAGCAATACCAGGAAGAAGAACACATTGGGAATGATGGCTTCCGATTCCCTGTCAATTTAACAAAAGAAACTTAACAAGTAAATGGGATATCATCTGCACACAAATCCAAATCTGATCTGGCATTCAGGCCATATAGAAGAGGACCTTACCTGAACTGACCTACTTCAATGTACTCAAACTGCTTCAGCACAAAACCAATGAACACCTGAAGGAGCAAAAAGAGTGCATGATTAAAAGTACTTTTAATTACGTTTTTATAAATGTTCTATATTCAGTCATGTTAAAAAAAATAAAAATTAAAGGGGGCTTAGTTGTTGAGGAAAGACTTTTGAAACCACGGTCTCCTGTTGAGTGAAGGATATTACCTGATCAGAATCTAGCAGACAGTAGTTGACTCGAAGTTGGACAAGTTGAGCTAGAAGATCGAGAACCTGTCTCTGCAGCTGCACAGATGTGGTGGTGGTGTACTGCTTCAACGCTTTAATCACCAGGGGCTCAAACAGGCGAATATGGTTATGAATAGTATTCTAAAAAAATTCAAAGAATAAAAGAGATGAACAATTAGCCTTTAATTTTTATAACAATGATTACAACTGAATAATCAAGACACTGTAGTACATAAAAGAAAATAGGTATTAACCTTCAACCTGTGGCCCTCCAGCTGTTGCAGAACTACAAATCCCATGAAGCATTGCAAAGCTAATAGTTACAAGCATGACTCCCAAAGGCAGAGGTATGATGGGAATTATGGTTCGGCAACAGCTAGAGAGCCGCAGGTTGAGCACCCATGTATTAACCACATGCTTACTGGGCACGTAAAGAAAAAAGACAAATCCTGCAAATTTTGAATCAACTAAGTATCTAGCATGATTATAAATAAAGCCTTTTGGATGCCCAAAAGACCAACCGAGAGGTGGGCAACAAAGCAAGCAAATGCTAATATATATATATATATATATATATATATATATATATATATATATATATATATATATATATATATGAATGAGACAGTGGAGTTACACTTTAAGTAAACTCTCAGGCACAGAAAGAGGTAAAATGTAGACAAACCAGAGACCTTTACCATTCTAGTGCAGAAAGTAACAGAGCGCAATACTGCTTTCTTCCAACCTTATATAGCCAAATTGTATGTGTGTACATTGGCTATAAAAGGTCATTAGATTCTTGCAAGTAGGAGGTTCTGACTGATAAGTCTCCAGGCAATCACCTCCTAAAAACACAGACAGGAGGGTCAGAAGAACCTATAAATGAAGCAAGCTGTACCTTGTCTGCTCGGTGCTTCGTAACATTGGTAATGCTGTTCTTCAGTTGAGACGAAACCTTCTGGAGCACATCAAACCACCTGGAACAAAAAATAAACCAGTCTGTTCTAACATTACAACACTCAATGCAAATATTTAAAAAAAGAGACACAATTTACAAAACTATGAATTGAACAGAAGAAATAATATAAAGTGCTAGCTACAGTGCCTTGAAAACGTATTCACACATTTTGAACATTTTCCACATTTTGACATGTTACAACCAAAAATAAATGTATTTTATTGGGGTTTTATGTGATAGACCAATACAAAGTGGCACATAATTGTGAAGTGGAAGGAAAATGAAAAATTATTTTACAAATAAATATGTGAAAAGTGCGACGTGCATTTGTATTTTTTTATAACCCAACCCCTGCTTTAAACGTATACACAACTTTACCCCTGATCAGTCTGGCGAGTTCCTTGGCCTTCATGATCCTGTTTGGCGACTTCTGAAGGCAATTGGTTCCACTAGACTTTAGTTACGGGTATCAGAGTAAAGGGGGCTGAATACAAATGCACGCCACACTTTTCACATATTTGTATAAAAAAATGAAAACCATTTATAATTTTCCTTCCACTTCACAATTATGTGCCACTTTGTTTTCGCCCATCACATAAAATACATTTATGTTTTTGGTTGTAACATGACGAAATGTGGGAAATTTCAAGGGGTATGAATACTTTTTCAAGGCACTGTATCTTAAAGCTCAAATACGGTCTTACCTTTATTCCTGCACAGTTGTGCAGTCTCCTCTCCTGTGCCAAAATTGCTTCCTCAGGTTTCATTGTACATTGTGTGCAATAGAAGCTAGAGTGAGTCAAAGAGACAAGCCCTTCCTCCCCAGCCTTACAGTCCATAGCCTGCCCTGGCATTCTTTGGATGGCAGCTTTTTCAATTATGGAGGCTCAGCATTACATGCAGACTTTACTTGGTGTGGTCTGCATGCAAATTTAACCTGCTTAGGAACACCCATTTCTCTAGACTGACATCCGCCCATCAACTCCTCCCAAGAACCAGCCTACTGTTTGAATGGGGGCTGTGATGATTTTAGTAAGCTGTGAACAGGACACTGCCAGCCCCTCCCAACTAGGTATGATGTATCTGCATTGCACAAAAACCCAGTGATGATGTTATTGTGTCTTAAAAAGGTATGTAAAGAAAACAAAAACAATTTAAAAATATAATTACTGCATTAATGGGGGGGGGGGGGGGAGGGGGAGTAAAATGTAAAAAGATTATACTTCAGCTTTAATGTGTGTGCTTACCCTGATGCGTCTTGCTCTTGATCAGCTTGGACCATGTTACGTAGACTGGCATCTGCTAGAGCCTGGGTAAAGTGTGTATATGGAGCCATGAAGCAGTAATGGTATAAGCCAGGTCGCAGGTTAGAGGAGCCAAGGCGCTGTGCTTTTCCCTGGGTTTTGCTAGGGTTTGAGTATAGCGCCTCAAACTGGGATGCTAAATTGGTTCCAAAAAGGGTCTTTAATAGCTAGAAAATATTAAAACGATAACATACATTATTTATTTATCATAAAAAAAAATTACAACACAAACAAGAATTTTTGGGCCAGATCCACAACTTTTGTGATTTAAGTTACACCGCCGCAAATTGCCCAAGTTAGTGCCCGATCCACAAAGCACTTACCTGGAAATTTGCGGCGGTGTATCCTAAATCAGTCCGGCGCAAGGCGGGCCAATTCAAATGGGGCGAGTCCCATTTAAATTAGGCGCGCTCCCGCGCCGGACGTACTGCGCATGCTCCCGACGCTATTTTCCCGACGTGCTTTGTGTTACGTTACGCCAAGTTTTGTGAATCGCGACGTGTAAAAAAAAAAAGATGCGGCGGGAAAAAAAAAATAAAAAAAAAATTTGACAGCGACGCGGGAAAGACGGGTATACTTTTACATGGTGTACTAACTTTACACTTTGTAAAAGCAGCCCTATCTTTGCGACGGCAAACTAACACTTACGGCGACTTAACGAAGGGAAAAAGCTTTGTCGATCTCTGCAAGTGCTAATTTGCATACCCGACGCTGGATTACGACGAGAAATTCCCCCAGCGGCGGCCGCGGTACTGCATCCTAAGATCCGACAGTGTAAGTCCATTACACCTGTCGGATCTTAGGACTAGCTATGCGTAACTGATTCTATGAATCAGCCGCATAGTTAGAAACAGGGATACGATGGCGTATCAGCAGATACGCCGTCTTATCCCTTTTGTGGATCTGGCCCTTTATTCTTAGGCCTCTTGCACACTGCAGCTTGAAAAATCGCAGTACAATGTTTTTTTACTGAGCTAAAATGTAGCCTATTATTTACAAAATGTGCCTGCGTGTAAACAAGCACATAGTATTCTTCTGTAAAAAAAATCTGCGCATAAATATGAATGCATTTTCCCTAGGAAGGTATTGTGCGCACAAATACATCCAAAAAAGCAGAAGCTCAAACATCAGTACCATGAGCAAGAGGCCTTAGTATCGCTGGAGATAATCAGTTATTACTTATCACAGTGTTTCTTTTAGCTTAGGCTTCTTTCACACTATGGATTGTATGTCCGTTTTATAATATCCGTATTACACCTATTAACGGACGTTTATTAACGGATTTAATAACGGATACATACGGATAAATATTTTACCATTCTTCCTTTATTGAAAACGGATGTTTATCCGTATACATCCGTTATATCATTCCTTTCTAACGTCCGTTAATAAAAACCATGTCACCCTTTCTTGAAATCCAGCTCCAGAAGTCTTTACTGAGCATGCTCAGTAAAATTAACGTCCGTTAACATAACGGACATTTACGGAGACATTTACTAACGTCCGTGCGCCATAGACTTCAATGTTAAAATATAACGGACGTTAATATATCCGTTACTTGCAACGGACAAAAAATGGACAAAAAATAGTGCAAGACCCGTCACATATTCCGTTATAACTAACGTCCGTACGTTATAACGGACTATTACGGATCTTTACGGAACATAAAAAAATCCCATAGACTTTAATGATATTTTATAAAGGACGTATAACTTCCGTTTTTTAACATTATCTGACGGATTTTAATACGGATTATTAAAACGGATTTATTTTGTAGTGTGAAAAGGGCCTTACCTGTTGCACACAGATTGTGACTATCACTGGCTCCCTGCTGAAACAGGACTTCAGATAACCCAGAATTTCTTCCACACACTGTGCATATGGAAAGTAAACATTCAAGAATGTCAAGAGACTCTTGCTAAACAAAAGTGTCATTATAAAAACTGCAAACAAACACAATAACCAAACTACAAAGATAAATAGAACTCTACTCACCATAAAATCTTTTTCTTGCAGTCCATTGAGGGACACAACATTATTTACGATCACGTACTACTGTCTACAGGAAGACAGGACACTGGCACTAGCAAGCAGCACCAAGAGTATGAGCAAAACAAGAGAGGTGGGACTGAGTAAAGGGCAGATTGAGAAGTGGGTGAAAGACGCCTCTAGGATGAAGGTCCCTCCACAATCTAACACTCCCGCATGAGTGACGATTCTATGTCGAAGGGTGAGCATGCTGTGAACTCCTCCACCAAAGGGCCATGCTGGTTAAAGGATATGTTCACCTTTCGTAACATGTTCGACCCACGTTCATGGTTTTAACATGCAAGATGTTATTAACGGACCAGCCCCTCCACCTCACAGCTAGCTTGAATCTGCCCGCCAAGCCACATCACTCATGAACTACCAAGGCGCTGTGTGTTCATTCTCTTTTCCTGTCAGTGTACCTGCACACAAATACACTGGCAGATCTGCTGGAAACCTGCATGGTACCAGAGATCTACTGATCGCTAGTGCAATGCTTTCCAGGCTCCAAAATAAAATAAATGCACATTCTTTTACCTGCAAAAAATTTGCATTTATAATTTTTTTCTAAAAAGTGAACTTATCCTTTAAACGTCAACTGCAGGTAACTGCCAGTTTCCAACATCAAAACCCAATGAAGTAAGACCGGGACAAATCTCGCAGGTGTTGAGCTACAAGGTACAGAGGTAGGATGGGTCTAAGCTGACCTTTCCTTGGTTGTCCTGTGCTGAGGAAGCTGTACTTTCTTACCTTCCATGATATCCTTGATGATGATGTCAATTGTCAATGTCGAAATAGATGGCGTCTCTCGAAAACCAAGCAACCAGGTGCTCCTTGGATACAGCATCTGTGTCTCGGCACCTTAACCAGAGTACTGTGCGCACCTTTTATGGACAACAGACCCAAATGGGACACAAGTTTAGATGCTTCTAACAAGCCATCACAACTGAAGCGTAGGAGCAGCCATTCCAGACTTTCTATAAAGCAAGAGGTCTGGCGCAGCAGTGAAAAGATTGCTTTTAAGAATTGTAACCCATTCTGCTATAGTTTGAAATATTCCGTTCATAGACAAAATGGGGAGATGCCCTGCCAGGAAAAACCGTTTTAAGGAGATATTCTTACTGTTGGTCAGCAGAATTCTAAAAGGTCAGGGCAACCTCTACTGGCCTGGTGGTTTTGTCACTGTAAATGGGCAGTAGGAACGGACATGAGATCAGAGTTCTACATTTCTCTGTTCTTAAAGCAGCAGCGAGGCGATTCGAACTTCAATGCCGATGGCATGAGAGAGCATGGCCAACACTCCATCCAGTGGATGGCGTCAGCAATCAATCTCTTAGCATTAACTTCTTTCACGGTAAAGCTGTTGAAAGCAGGAAATTTTAATTTTACCCAGTCAGTACAAAACAAGGTAGCTGCTCCCAGTACTCAGCCCAAACTATTAAGCAGAGTAGATCTTACAGAAACAGAGCAAGAACTGAGGCAATAACATCTTTGGATCCAAAAAGTGCTTCACGGCTAACCCCGTGCCAGATGATAATTTTCAGGAAGGCTGGCCCTGCAACGTCCAATCTAGCAGGGCCTGGGTAAGGCACTTCAAAGCTAGGCTTAGGAGAAGCAGATCCGGACATCTGCCATGTAAAGAACATCTCAACTAGTGATCCAACAATGAATCTTGAAGAGAAGGTAGAAAATAATAATAATGGAAGCATGCAGGGCAGAAGTGGAGTTTATCCTGGGCTGGCCTAAAAAGATGTTTGCCAGTGTCTAATCTTCCTGTAAGCAGCATAATCCATCAGTATACGACTATGTCCCTCAATCGTCAAGAAATGTAAATGAATATGCACCTGGATATTGTTCATATTGGCTGCAGAACCTAGTGTGTAGGACACCCCTGGGGGGGCAGCATAATTAGAAGACACAAAGCACATTAATACTGTTTTAATATAGCACTTCCTCCCAGAATTGCACAAATGCTCAGGGCACTTTGGCTGTTCATACAATGCAGCTCAGACTCAAATGTGTTTCAACCAAACCTCTGCAACTGCATATGCAGACCAAAGCTAACAGTATTGGTTTTTCGGTGCAAATTTTAAAGTCTAACTATTGAAAACTTCAAGAAAACTTGTTGCGCTCTCACATAAGTGGTATATTAATCTTCACAATTAATTTGTGTTATAATATATAAAGTCCATACAAGCAAGGAATGAAGTGTTATAGGAAATATAGCAAAAGCACAGGAAATACGGAACTTTATATAAAGGAAGTAATGTGAGCACCGCTGCCCCTTACTGCCTCAGTGCAGACATCTGTTTAGAAACGTACGTCAGGCAAGGAAATGGCATTGACATTGTGGCACCTGTGGAGGGTGTAGGACAAGTGCTTGTTTCTCAAATGCCCTTTTAAAGGGTCACTAAAGGAAAATGACTGTTTACAGGGTATAGAGACATAATAGTTAACCGATTCCTTTTAAAAATGATTACAAATAGATAAAAATCAATCATATAATGTGCCTGCAGGTTAGTTTCACTTTTAAACTGGTTTCATGTTCCTGTGAACTAGAGAGACACACAGAACACAAACAAACAAATCCAGGGCAGTGTTTTGTTTTTAAAATGAATCTGATTGGTTCTGTTAAGTTTTAGACACACAGTAATGGCAGCTTGGACCACCGTGAAAATCTCCCAGTACCATGGTTATAAGGAGCCAGACAACCAGGAAGTGTGGAGATCACAGCAGAATTACAGCTACTTCAAAGCAAAAACGAACAATAAGGACATGAAACCAGTACTGCAGTAAGGTAATGGAAGCTATTTAGCTAAGAAAAAAATTTCCTTTAGTGATCCTTTAACTTTTTGCTACTGTAAGTAGAGCCTTTAATAAACTCATTATTTTATTGAATGCTGCGCAATGAGTTATTTTCCTCTTCTTAATGGCATATTGTATGACCGGGTCTGGAGGTTCCCTAAAGGATAAATGCATATTCAGTGACTTATCATTGGCAACAAGTAAGCAGTTGAACAAGAGAGATGGCTTATACCTGAAGTCAGGGGTAATTATTTATTGATGCGCATATGGACCTTGATAGGTCTAATTATCTAGTAAGAGGATATATTTGCCCTGTCTATCCCTTAGGGAGCACTGGGTGTTGCACCTGTTAAGAATTGAAGGACACTTCTTTCTTTTCACTAGATGGACTTTGCGGGGTTTTTTTGACACTTTATTATCCTGAGATTAACATTAGGCCAATATAAAACAAATTCACACAAAATTAAACTTGTAAATGACAAATAGATTTTACAGCTTTTCTGTAAAGGAAACATTAGGATTAACCACTTCCAATACAGGGCACGTATACACCTTCCTGCCCAGACCAATTTTAAGCTTTCAGGGCCATCACATTTTGAAGAAATGCGACTCTGTACTCACAAGTTTTATCTCCCTGCCCACAAATAGAGCTTTCTTTTGGTGGTATTTGATCACCACTGGGGTTTTTATTTTTTGCCCTACAAAATATTCTTTCTTCGTTTGTTACAAAACTTTAATAAGTATATTTTCTTGTTTCGTTCACGGATGACGCTGCACTGATGAGGCACCGATAGGCAGCACTGACACACATCACTGATGGGCACAGAGTGCTATCCCTATTGGGCCCTGATTGGCATACCTGGTGGGCATCCTCGATGGGTCTGCACTGATTATCAGCGCAGACCCCCCCCCGCTGTGAGGAGAGCAGTTACTAGGCTCTCCTCTATTAGCGCCTGTCAGTACAAGTGGAGGAAAAGCCGATATACGGCTCTGTTTACACTGTGATTGGGCACAGCTGATCAGACTGAAACACCACTGATCGCCGTGCTGCAAGCCCCCGAGGGCACGCGCTAGAGCCGTATCCTGCTGGACATCGTGAGATGTCCAGTCAGAATAACTTAACCACTTTGCGCATGTCATATTGCTTTAGGATAGTTTTAATACATTAAACAAAAAACAGAGTTCACTAGAAAGCCTGAGATTATCATCTAAGAGGTAACTGCCATTTTTCTCAGTATCTGCACAGCACAATGTAAAAACTTTATAGAGTTGGAATAATATAAACTGATACCTTGCCGATGTCGGTCAGTGTAGCTAGTTCCAAAACCTGAGAGAGAACATCCAGAGCAGAGCGAAGAAAACTCCCAAACTTTTCATTGTTGTTCTGAAGATCCAGTGTTACCTATGAAAGTATAGGGGGGGAAAAAGAACACAAAATGAACAGACATAAAAAAGGTGACAATTTGGTACACTTATCATGGTATGCATGCATAGTGAACAGTATGTGTAATATATATATATATATATATATATATATATATATATATATATATATATATATATACATACATACATACATACATACATACATACATATATACACACACACACACACACACACACACACACACACACAGGTCAGGACTGCACACACCCAGCATATAACTTGATCATTAAAGAGGAAGTAAACCCTAATGGGGTTTAACTTCCTCCTTTTTTTCCCTTGCAAAGTAAAAGCCTAATGGACTAGTATGCATCACATACCAGCTCATTATGTTGCACTTACTTGCAAAGGAAGCACGCAATGTCACGCTGTCCCTGCTGTGTGGAAGCATCCATCAAATCCCCTCTTCCTTTCAGGGCCAGGGACTCCGGCTCTCTGACTGCCGGAGTCGCGTGATGTCACTCCCGTGCATGAGCGGCCAGTCACGGCACAAGACTTTTAGAAATGGCACGATCGTGTCAGTGCGCTCGCGCAGATGACGTCAGCACAATCATATATGGCAAAAATTTCCTAAACCGTACAGGTATAGAAGATATTTCCAGTACCTACAGGTAAGCCTTAATAAAGGCTTACCTATAGGTAAAAGTGGCTTTACAGGGTTTACAACCACTTTAAGGTGGAGATCACCCAGACTCCAATATATAGAAAACATGTCCTCATACAGGGAAAACTATCAACATTGATGTATTCTACACATGTCAGAGTACATATGTGGTTTATATCCTTAAATGTCCATGTGGGCTATATTATGTGGGGGGAAACCACTCAAAAAATGAAGGATAAGATAGCTCAACATAAATCCTCTAGTCGTTCCCCACAGTCGGAGTTACCAGTTGCTAAGCATTTTAGACAGTGTGGTCACACTGTTGCTTAGTTAAAATTTATTGTGATTGACCACATACCACGACTGAAGAGAGAGGGGGGAAATAGAGAGAGTTAAAGTTACAACAGAGGGAAGTAAATTGGATTTCACAACTTGATGCTGTTTATCCCAGAGGTTTGAATAAAGATTATGATTTGCATCTTTTTTTATAAACATTTTAATTTTTTCAGATATTTATATGGATTACCAGAAATACTGTTTAATTGTAAAGTGCTTTGAAAAAGTATTCATACGCTTGGAAATTTTCCATTGTCGTCAAGTTACAACCAAAAACGTAATTGTATTTTATTGGGATTTTATGTGATAGACCAACACAAAGTGGCACATAATTGTGAAGAGATAGTAAAATAAATGGTTTTCAATTTTTTACAAATACCTGAAAAAAAAGGTGTGGCATGCATTTGTATTCAGCCCCCCCCCCCCCCGAGTCAATACTTTGTAGAACCACCTTTCACTGCAATTACAGCTGCAAGTCTTTTTTGGGAATTTCTCTACCAGCTTTGTACATCTAGTGAGTGAGTTACATGTTTTGCCCAGTCTTCTTTGCCATATAGCTGAAGTTCTGTCGAAATGGATGGAGAGCGTCTGAACAGCAATTTGAGTCTTGTCACAGATTATTGATTGGATTTAGGTCTGGACTTTGACTGGGCCATGCAAACACATGAATACACTTTAAACCATTCCATTGTAGCTCTGGCTGTATGCTTAGGGTCGTTGTCATGGGGCGAAGTTTCATCTTCCAGCAGTCTCAAGTCTTTTGCAGACAGGTTTTCTTCTAAGATTGCCCTGTATTTGGCTCCATCCATCTTCTCATCAATTCTGACCAGCTTCCCTGTCCCTGCTGAAGAAAAGTATCCCCACAACATGATGCTGCCACCACCACCATGTTTATCGGTGGGGATTGTGTGTTTAGGGTGGTGTGAAGTGTTAGTTTTATGCCACACATAGCGTTCTGCTTTTATGCCAAAAAGTTAAATTTTGGTCTCATCTGACCAGGAAACCTTCTTCCACGTTTGCCGTGTCCCCCACATGGCTTCCTGCAAACTGTCAATGGTTATAAAAAAAATAACCCAAGCTTTGAATGTCTCACTGAGCACTGTTCAATCCATCATCCAAAAATAGAAAAGAAAAAAAAAAACACCATCCCCACTGTGAAACAGTGGTGGCAGCATCATATTGTGGGGACTCTTTTCTATAGCAGGGACAGGGAAGCTGATCAGAGTTGGTGGGAAGATGGATGGAGCCAAATACAGGGCAATCTAGAAAAAGTTAAGCTCATGTAAAGTGGCATGTGGTTGCCAGCATCCCTTAAATCAATTAGAAACTGAAAAAAACCTCAATGGGAATGGGATTTTTAAGGCAACAAATATAAAACAACAAGGTCATAAAAAAGTATAAACTTATTACAACATATAAATATATTAGAAAAAACAATATCCGTAACAATTATAAAACTTTTGGAAAAAAACTGTCCGTCACCGCATGCCCAGAGTCAGTAGGCTGTAGGTGTGCAGGACAGAATTTCCAACTCGTTTCGAATGATTGACATTCTTCCTCAGGGTATTTTTACAGTATAAATTTCTACAATAGAAAAAAAACACAAGGAAAAAAAAAAAGGTTAATTAAATATACATATACATTATGACCTTTTTTTCCCCTTGTGTTTTTTCTATTGTAGAAATTTATACTGTAAAAATACCCTGAGGAAGAATGTCAATCATTCGAAACGAGTTGGAAATTCTGTCCTGCATGCCTACAGCCTGCTGACTCTGGGCATGCGGTGACGGACAGTATTTTTCGAAAAGTTTTATAAAATTGTTACCGATATTGTTTTTTCTAATAAATTTATATGTTGTAATAAATTTATACTTTATGACCTTGTTGTTTTATATTTGTTGCCTTAAAAATCCCATTCCCATTGAGGTTTTTTCAGTTTCTAATACATGGCAATCTTAGAAGAAAATCTGTCTCCAAAAGACTTGGAACGTTAGAGGAGGTTCACCTTCCAGCAGGACAACGACCCTTAACATACAGCCAGAGCTAAAATGGAAAGGTTTAGATCAAAGCGAATTCATGTGTTAGAATGGCCCAGTGAAAGTCCAGACCTAAATCCAATTGCAAATCTGTGGCAAGACTTGAAAATTGTATTTGTAAAAAATAAAAAGGGAGGGTGAGGGAGAGGGATTTTTTTTTAATCTCTCAATACATACACTCCTGGATAGAGAAAGAGCTAAGCTTTTTTATGAATGTTTACATCAAGTTACCCTTTAAAAACATGAAATGCTCAAGACCTGGTAAAGTTGTCTGGACTCTTACATACCTTATAGTTGGCATATGTGGCTTTCAGAACATCATACAACTTTAAATATGATGGAAGATGGTAGAAACTGCCAACAGATTTGCTTGTTTGAGCTGGGCCAGAAGCATCTGCCGGTCGCGAAGCTTTAAAAATAAAAAAAGGTAAACATGGAGCAATACAATTTATTGGTATCATAGGATTATTTATACACCAAAGTGTACCACTGAGAAGACCTAGCTGATTAACCTAGACCAGGGGTCTACAAACTTTATAGACAAAGAGCCAGTTTATTGTCCATCAGACTTTATAATGGCTGGACTGTGGCCATTGGTAGTAGAAAATGCCCCAGCGTCAGTGGTAGCAACAATGTGTCTGGGCTTGGAAGTAAAAAAAAAAATTATATGGCAGTAGTAGTCAATAGAAGGATAAAAAGTACCCCGTAGTTGCTACCAGTGAGGGGAATTGTACCTCGTCGTTGCTACCAGTGAGGGGAATTGTATTTCGTCGTTGGTGTCCTCTACTGCAAAATAAATGTAAAGTCCAAGATGCTTACCTGGAGTGGTATCACTGACTTTTTTTGGGCTCAGCGGCACTGTCGTCTGCTCAACACTCTCTCGCTCCTTCCCTTTCCTCCGGATAGGACTCAAAGAAGGAGGGTTAGTTAGAGATGGAAGAGTGGTCTAAAAGTAAAAAAAAATTATAACTTGAAACATATAGAATACTTGACATTGCACACCATATGATTATTGTGCCCCTATGGCTGGCTTTACTGTAAGGTTTATAAGGATGTCAAATTTTGAACCCTCCCTTCCCAGTGACATTTTTAGGAAAAGTACTGGTCACTTCTGTTAAACAGGGGAAACGGCAGTGAAGCATCGGAGGAAACACACTAGATACCATTCTACTTCTCCAATCTCTGGTAGTGTGCCGAGCTGATATCACTTTGCACTTAAAGAATAAGAAATTGAATCCTAACTGCTTCTGATGACCAACACTGAGTGGCTATCCCCTAAATTATTTACACCCAATCTTGGGAGCACCTTTGGTTGATTTACAAATGGTGCTAGGAGAAAATACAGTTATAAAGAAATTAAAGTCTCATAGGGCATCATAATATCTCAAATTAATGCGTAGCCATTTCTTCCTATGGATAGACAAATATTAAAAGTGAATATAGCAAGGGTTAATGGGGCCCCAAAGGCCCAAAAAGCCAAGAGCAAATAGGGGGCAGAGGGACTATATCGGTACTATGTGAAAAAAATAGAAATGAATTGTAGTAAAAGTAAAAGATATAATTCAATTTATTTTAACATAGTAGCAAAAAACAGGAGACACACATAAATATAAAATACATCAAAAACAACAGCAGTATAAAAAGGTAGACATATTGGCCCAGATTCACAAAGCACTTGCGCCGACATATCTCCTGATACGCCGCGTAAGTGCAAATATGCACCGTCGTATCTGTGCGCCGGACTCACAAACTAAGATACGCCTAAAAACAGGCTTCATCCCACCAACGTAACTTGCCTTCGCTGGCATAGAGTGGGTTCATATTTACGCTGGATGTATGTGGTGCTCCCATTGATTTTCTATTCAAATGAGGGAGATACGGCGATTCACGAACCTACGTGCGCCCGACGCAGTGCGCGTAAAGTCATACGTCCGTCGTAAAAAAAAAAGAGATTTTTAATACAGCTTACCTGTAAAATCTTTTTCTTGGAGTACATCACGGGACACAGAGCGGCATTCATTACTATATGGGTTATATGGAGTACCTTCAGGTGTAGACACTGGCAATCTCAAACAGGAAATGCCCCTCCCTATATAACCCCCTCCCATAGGAGGAGTACCTCAGTTTTGTAGCAAGCAGTATGCCTCCCAAAATGGTCCTCAAAAAAGAGGGGTGGGAGCTCTGTGTCCCGTGATGTACTCCAAGAAAAAGATTTTACAGGTAAGCTGTATTAAAAATCTCTTTTTCTTTATCGTACATCACGGGACACAGAGCGGCATTCATTACTATATGGGATGTCCCAAAGCAATGCTTACAATGAGGGGAGGGAGAACATCTCCAAGACAAAAGGATTTAATTTAGAGATATACTCAAATCATAATAAATCCAACTTAGTTGAGAAAAATAATTTTAAATTTTAAATTTAACTCAAAAAAGAGGAGCCCCCCGGAATCCGAGGGTCTCAAACTGCAGCCTGCAGCACTGCCTGCCCGAAGGCAGTATCAGTATTCCTTCTTACGTCCAACTTGTAGAATTTTGTAAACGTGTGGACAGAAGACCAGGTTGCCGCCTTGCAAACTTGAGCCATAGAGATCTGGTGGTGTGCTGCCCAGGAGGCGCCCATGGCTCTAGTAGAATGAGCCTTTAATGATACTGGAGGAGGCAACCCTTTCAAGCCGTAGGCCTGAGTGATTAATTGCTTAATCCACCTAGAAATGGTGGACTTTGCAGCTGCCTGCCCCTTCTTGGGCCCATCCGGTAGAATGAACAGCACATCTGTCTTCCGGATCTTCTTTGTAGCTTTAAGATAGGCCTTCATGGCCCTGACAATATCCAAGGTATGCAGCAACCCTTCCTTTCTGGAAGTAGGTTTAGGGAAGAAGGATGGTAATACCAAATCCTGGTTCAAATGAAAACTGGATATGACCTTCGGAAGGAAGGAAGGATGAGGGCGGAGAACGACCCTGTCCTTATGAAAAACAAGATATGGTTCCTTACAGGATAAGGCTGCCAGCTCCGAAACTCTTCTTGCGGAAACTATGGCAACCAAAAATACTAACTTCCTTGTCAGTAGAACCAAAGGAATATCAGCCAACGGCTCAAACGGTTGTTTCTGTAAACTTGACAGAACAAGATTTAAATCCCACGGACAAAGCGGGGATTTAACTGGAGGTCTAATACGTAAGACCCCTTGAAGGAAGGTCTTAACCAGCGAGTGGGTGGCCAGCGGCCGCTGAAACCACACTGACAGAGCAGAAATCTGTCCTTTGATTGTGCTTAATGCCAATCCTTTATCCACTCCTAGCTGGAGAAAACTTAATACTCTATCGATGGTAAATTTGCGAGAAAGCCATCGCTTGGACTCACACCAGCCTACATAGGCCTTCCAGACCCTGTAATAAATCACCCTAGAGACCGGTTTCCTGGCTCTGATTAGGGTAGAGATTACTTTCTGAGACAGACCTCTACCCCTGAGAATCAGGGATTCAGCTTCCAGGCCGTCAAATTTAGATGCCGTAAGGCAGGGTGGAGGATCGGACCTTGCGATAGCAGGTCTGGCCGTAGAGGAAGAGTCCAAGGGTCTCCCACTACCATCCTTAAGATTAGTGAGTACCATGCCCTTCTGGGCCATGCTGGAGCTACCAGGATGACTGGTATGTGTTCCACCCGGATCCTGCGCAGCAGGCGGGGTAGTAACTGGAGCGGGGGAAACGCATAAAGAAGTTTGAACTGATGCCAAGGGCAAACCAACGCATCGGTTCCGCAGGCCATCGGATCCCTTGAGCGGGATATGAACCTGTCTAGTTTCTTGTTGAGTCTCGATGCCATGATATCCACGTCCGGCACTCCCCATCTTTGGCAGAGTGCTTGAAAGACTTGTGGATGCAGAGACCATTCCCCCGGCCATAGAGTCTGGCGGCTTAAGAAGTCCGCCTGAAAGTTGTCCACTCCTGGAATGAATATTGCCGATATGCAGGGCACATGCGCCTCTGCCCATAGGAGAATCAAGCTCACCTCTCTCTGAGCGGCTTGACTCCTGGTTCCCCCTTGGTGATTTATGTATGCCACGGCCGTGGCATTGTCTGATTGAATTCTCACCGGGAACCCCTGCAATTTTGACGTCCAAGCCCTGAGGGCTAGTCGAGCAGCTCTGAGCTCCAAGATGTTGATGGGCAACTGCTTCTCTGGCTTTGCCCAAGTACCTTGGCGAGTGCAACCATCCAAAATTGCTCCCCAGCCCGTCAGGCTGGCATCTGTGGTCACTATCTTCCAAGCCACTGGGCTGAAAGACTTCCCCTTCAGTAGATTCTGAGGGTCTAACCACCAACACAGACTTTGTCGGACTCTTGATGAGAGCGGCAACGGGATATCCAAGGCCTGTGGCCTTCTGCTCCATGCTGACAGGATGGCTGCCTGCAGGATGCGAGTGCTTAGAACCAGTAGGATTAATTCCTTGATGGCTTTTACCTTCCTCAGAGGTAGGAACACTCCTTGTTGTTCTGTGTCTAATCTCATGCCGAGATATTCCAACTGCCTTGTGGGCTGGAAAGCTGACTTTTCTCGATTTAGGACCCAGCCGAACCTCTCGAGGTATTGGACCGTGAGGGCCACTGCTCGCTCCAAGCCGGGAGACGAGTGGTCTATGACTAGGAGGTCGTCCAGGTATGCTAGGATCGTGACCCCTTGGATCCTTAGCTTGGCTAGGATCGGAGCTAGGACCTTCGTGAACACCCGGGGGGCCGTAGCCAACCCGAAGGGAAGCGCCACGAATTGGAAGTGACGCGAAGCCACCATGAAGCGTAGATATCTTTGATGTGGCTGATAAATTGGAACATGAAGGTAGGCATCCTTTATGTCTATGGACGCCATGAAGTCGTCCTTCTGGAGTGTGGCAGCTGCTGACCGCACGGATTCCATCCGAAATGAGCGGATCTTTAGATATGCATTTACCATCTTTAGGTCCAAAATTGGCCTGACATCTCCATTGGATTTTGGGATGATGAATAGGTTGGAGTAGAAACCCAGCCCCTGTTCCAGGACTGGTACCTCTACTATTACTTCCTGGGAAAGTAGATGATCTAATGCCGATCTTAATGCGGCTCCCTTTTCCGGATCGTTTGGAATCCTCGACTTCTGGAAATGAGGAGGAGGAAACCTTAGGAAATCTAATTTGTAGCCTGTGGCCACGGAAGACCGTACCCACTCGTCGGGAATGCTGGCTTCCCAAATCTCTGAAAAGAGTCGCAGCCTTCCCCCCACCTTCGTGGGTGGGGGCGCCCCTTCATAAGGTTGGCTTGGGGGCTGGTTTTGCTGGTTTGCGAAACCACTGCCTTTTGCCTCTAACAGCCTGTCCTTGTGATTTGCTGTTGAAGCCGAAGTTTGCTTTTGCAGGAGGCCGTCGATACTGCTTGGCATTAGTTGGCCCCTGCCCAGGGGAATACTGTCGTTTAAACGCAGGCCCCTGAACCTTCTTCTTAGTTGGCAAGAGAGTACTCTTGCCGTTTGAAATGGTCTGAATGTATTTATCTAGGTCTTCTCCGAAGAGTCGTCCTCCATGGAAGGGGAACCCTACCAGGAGCTTCTTGCATGGGGGCTCAGCCTCCCAGCTTTTTAACCATAAGAGTCTTCTCATATGGATAAGGGATAACGATAAACGTGACGCTTGCTGGATAGAATCCTTGATTGCGTCTACCGTAAAACATATGGCCTTAGGGACATCCGAAAATTCTTCTGCCTGCTGGGCAGGAATAAGTTTAAGCATCTGCTTAAATTGATCCGATAATGCTTGAGCGACCCCAATCGCAGCCACAGCTGGCTGTACTACTGCCCCTGCAGTAGTGAAGGAGTTCTTAAGTAGTGCTTCCAAGCGCTTATCAACTGGATCCTTGAACACCTGTATGTTTTCTACAGGGCATGTTAACGATTTGTTAACACATGAGATGGCTGCGTCCACTGCAGGAGTAGCCCATCTTTTGGAAAATTTTTCTTCCATAGGATATAGGACAGAGAACTTCTTAGGTGGTAAGAAGATCTTATCTGGCTTGTTCCAATCTTGGAACAAAACTCCCTCTAATAGAGGATGGATCGGAAACACAGCATTGCTTTGAGGCGCCCTCAGTGAGCCCAAAGCTGAAACCGTCGATACCTGGAGATCTGGTACTGGCAAGTTGAATGCCCTATGGACCAAGTCCGACAATCCTTGAATCCACCAGCTCTCCCTCAGGGAGACTGCCCCAGACTCCTCTGTATCCGGATCCTCGATCCCTGAACCTACTTGGTCCTTGTCCAAGAGGTCGTCCAATTCCCCTGAGGAAAGGACCTCCTCTTCTGAGGGTCCGCGCTCGGGCGACGGAGATCTATTCCGCTTACTGCCCCGCATAGCTGCGGCTATCATTTTACCCATGCTTTTCTGCATCTCTTTTAAAGAGGTGAGTAATACCTCCTCCGTGACCATCTTAGGGTTGGACTGACCCGCGTCAGCTCCAGCCCCAGATCCCGATGGCCCCAAGGCTCCCTGTGGGGAAAGCAGCGGCATAGCTTTGTCCGAGACCTCAGACTCTCTGGGGGAATCCCCACCTCTTGTACCCTTGTTTTTTGATGCCATGGTACAATACCGAGGTACACCTGCTACTTATTGGTACCTGGGACTTATAAATAGTTAAATGCCCAAACACCTGTTTGGGGGATAAAAAAATGCTTCCTCTCCCCTAGATGACACTTTTTTTTTTTTTTTTCAAATCTAGGAAAGAAAAAACATTCTGTCCCCCTGAGTAGTATTGCAAGGAAAACTATGAGATGGAAAAGAAACAGCCTATTCCTAGGCTTGAAAACAGTCTTTCTGAAGACTGCAATATTCTTTCTGGCCACTGTGTGTCCTCGGCGCCCCGTGCTTGCCGTTCTGGTCTTTCCTCCTCAGTTCCAAAGTATTGAATGAGCTATATGGAACAAACAAGGAAGGGCCGCCCCTTCCTTAAGCCACTGACCCGCCCTTCCCCCCCAGCAATCTCAAACAGGAAATGCCCCTCCCGACAGGGGGGGGGTGGGGTTGGGAGGAAGGGACCTCTCTGCTCCAGCAAACTGCAGCCTGCAGCCTGGAACCATGAGGAGGTCAGCGTTTTGCCTGCTTTGCAGGCCGTGAGGAGGAAGACTGAATGGAGCATCGCCTGGAGGCTTGCAGGTAAGCACAGCTCTCTGACACACACATATACTTTTATATCACACAGGCCCCACTCAATGCTTTTCCAACACTACAAGGGAGGTCACATCTTATGGGGAATAATACATATAGAGCCATCCTATCTTTATGATATGTGACTAGTTTGCCAGATGCAGTGCATAACTTTAGGCATGTCCCCTGTGACCCCCCAGAAAAAACCTGCTAAGAACCAAGTTCCGCAAGTTTTCCCCTCACTTACCTGCTCCATGCCGCAGGACTTTGCCAAGCAAGAGGCCCAATCTTCCCCCATCTCGGTGGGGATGTCTAGACCTTCAGGCCCTGGGTTCCTATGAAGGATCCACTGTCCTGGGCCCATATAGCACTCTGGCAACAGAAACATTAGGCACCCAAAGGTTTCTAAGTTCTGGGCCCAGGGTCCAGCTCTCTAAAAAGAAAAGCATTATGGGCTATACCCCAAGGGTTTGGGGTCCGGTTACTGACCACTTTAGCGCTGAGGCTTTTTTGGACAGAACCGGTTAGCTCACCTAATCCCAAGGATGTGGAGGCAAGCTAAACCATGACTAACACCTAAGACACTGGCGGAAAAACTGGTACTCCTCCTATGGGAGGGGGTTATATAGGGAGGGGCATTTCCTGTTTGAGATTGCCAGTGTCTACACCTGAAGGTACTCCATATAACCCATATAGTAATGAATGCCGCTCTGTGTCCCGTGATGTACGATAAAGAAAGTAATGCCCCATAAAGGAGGTGTAACTCAGAAGCATCCATGCAAAGGGCTGCACCAGGGAACACAAGCCGGTGTATTTTACGTAGTTTACATTGGACATGTGTCTGGCTGGACATAGGTTACGTTCACGCCCTAGGCAGTGATCCGACGTATCTTAGGCAGTGATCCGACGTATCTTAGGCAGTTATTCCGACGTGATTCTGAGCATGCGCACGGGGATGCATCCACAGGACGGCGCATGCTTCGTTCGCTATAAGTATCTGTCCGACACTCAGCCCATCATTTGCATGGGGTCATGCCTCATTTGCATGGCTCACGCCCACTTCCACCTACGTCGGCTTACGCCTGAGAAACCCAGCGCAGTTTTCGGAGCAATGGCTTTGTGAATTCCATATTTGCCTCTCTGCGCTGCGTCGGCGTAGCGTATCTTATTTGCGCTACGGCGGCGTAATGTGCGCCCGCTCTCTGTGAATCCGGGCCATTGTACGACCAATCGTCCCAATCACCGAGATGGAATGGGCCCTAGACGAAGGGTGGCGGTGAAACGAAGGGGGTCATACAAGTCAAAATCTCTACTAGCTTCACATCGATAGATGCTTCGTCAGGAAAATTTCTGTACAGAGAGTAACCACTCGCTAGAGAGCCAGGGGTCAGCCGCGGAGAGGGAATTCTCACACGGCGACCAGGGTGGAGGGAGGGCCCGACTGCAGAGGGAGACCTGTATTGGCTGTGTAAAAGTATTCGGCTAAAGGGGTTTGAGGACCTATGTGGAAATTTGCAGCAGGTACTTTAGAAGCCGCACAAGGGTTGTGTTGAGGTTCAAGTATGCCAACAATAGCACAAGGGTTGCTTAATGGGTAAACAGCAAGCGTGTCCTCAGATCCAGGTGTGTATCAATTGTGAGGCAGCTTTGAGGCAGAGGGCTGGTTCCTCAGAACGAGTCAGCTGCACCCTAACTGATGGCGATTCGTCTGGTAGCAATTTGTCGTATGCTACGCTTGTGTTTTTTACCTTTGTGAGTATAATGGCATTTATTTTCTGGTTCATTAAAATTTATTACAGTAATTCACTAGGCTGGTGTACCTTATGCTTAAAATTAAACCAGGCTGCATATACAGTAAAAAAAAAAAAAATATATATATATTTTT
Source organism: Rana temporaria (assembly GCF_905171775.1). Classification (NCBI taxonomy): domain Eukaryota; kingdom Metazoa; phylum Chordata; class Amphibia; order Anura; family Ranidae; genus Rana; species Rana temporaria. The sequence goes on along the minus strand of NC_053489.1, from coordinate 623,578,382 downwards.
TTTTTTTAAAAAAGCAATCTCAAACTTACTATGTGCTGCAGGAAGGTTTAAAAATATTCTGTGCTGGCAACACGATCCAATATAAACTGGCCAACATTCAGGCCCGTCTGACAGAAGCCGGCTAATCGGCCGGCATCTGACTAGGGGGCATGACCGAAAAAGATCCGTTGATCGGCTTTCGAACATCACTCTCAGCCAATGGCATGGCATATCTTGACTTGGCAATATTTGCCCACTCTTTGCAAAAACATTCCAAATGTGTCAGATTGCGAGGGGATCTCCTGTGCACAGCCCTCTTCAGATCACACCACAGATTTTAAAATCACACTCGGGTCTGGGCCATTCCAAATCTTGAATCTTCTGGTGAAGCCATTCCTGTTGATTTGGATGTATTCTTTGGGTCGGCCTGAAGGTTTTATGCCAATATTGACTGGTATTTGGAAGTTTTTAATTCCCTCTGCCTCGAAAACGGCCCCTGTTCCAGCTGAAGAAAAACAGCCCCAAAGCCTGATGCTGCCACCACAAAGCTTCACGGTGGGTATGCTGTTTTTTTGGTGCCAAACATATACTTTTTGGAATTATGGCCAAAAAGTTCAACCTTGGCTTCATCAGACCATAACACATTTTCCCACATGCTTAAGGGAGACTTCAGATGTGTTTTTGCAAAATTTAGCCAAGCTTGGATGTTTTTCTTGGTAAGAAAGGGCTTCCATCTTGATACTGTACCCCACAGCCCAGACATATGAAGAATATGGGAGATTGTTGTCACATGTATCACACAGACAGTACTTTCCAAATATTCCTGCAGCTCCTTAAGACCCCTTTGACACTGGAGGCGTTTTTCAGGCTCTTTAGCGCTACAAATAGCACCTTTAAAGTGCCTGAAAAAAGCCTCAGCTGCAATCCCAGTCTGAAAGCCTGAGTGCTTTCACACTGGGACGCTGCGCTGGCAGGGCGTCAAAAATAAGTCCTGCCAGCAGCTTTTTTGCAGTGCTTTAGGAGTGGTGAATACATCGCTCCTAAAGCACCCCTGCCATCAATGGGCAGCGCCAGCAAAGTGCTGCTGTAGTGGTGCTTGCTTGCACCCCGAAAAGTGCTGGAAAAAAGACGGTAAAGTGTCGCTAAAAATAGCAGCGGTTTAACGCCAACACCCGGGCGCTGCAAAGCACTCTTAATGTTGCTGTAGGCCTCTTGGCAGCCTCCTTGACCAGTTTTCTTCTCGTCTTTTCATCAATTTTGGAGGAACGTTCAGTTCCTGGCAATATCACTATTGTGCCATATTTTCTCCACTTGACGACTGTCTTCACTGCGTTTCATGGTATATCAAATACCTTGAAAATTCTTTTGTACCCTTCTCCTGACTGATACCTTTTAACAATGAGATCCCTCTAATGCTTTGGAAGTTCTCTGCGGACCATGGCTTTTGCTGAAGGATGCCACTATGAAAATGTCGGGAAAGATCTACTAGAACAGCTGAACTTTATTTGGTGTTAATCAGAGGCACTTTAAATGATGGTAGGTGTGTACCGACTCCTATTTACCATCAGTTTGAATGCGATTGGTTAATTCTGAACACCGCTACATCCCCAGTTAGGGTGTGTACACTTATGAAACCCCCCTTCCCCCAAAAAAATATTTGAGTTTGTTTTTCAATTGAGTTGTACACAGTTTTTAGGTCACATTAAAGGTGAAAAAAGTTCTGAAATGATTTATCTCTGTTTATTTTTTTTAAATCACAAAAACCTGACATTTCAACAGGGGTGTGTAGACTTTTTATATCCACTGTACGTATATACATCTACCAAAAAGGCAGAGAGTATAACAGAATAGTCCATCTCCCACAATCCCCTAGAAAAATAGAGTGGAATCCTGATCCTATTCCTGAAGAGAAATCCAGTAATGGTCATCAATTTCAATAAAATCCAGAAGATTCAGGAGGAGAAGGATTTGTAATTCACACATTAAGCAGATGACAGAAAATTGAATGAATATATATATATCCATCCTGAATCTTACCTTCACTACAGGACCTGGAGGAACATCATCAATCACATGAGAACATATGTTGATGGCTTTCAGTAAATGAATGAACAGCTGATCCACCAGACCAACCATCGATCGGTCACCAAGCGCTGGCCACGGCTCCTCTTGCTTGTTAGCCGTCTGGTTGGCTTCATCTTCTGCTGTCCAGGGGTTCTTTAAAGATTTAGGTGCAGTAGCTGAAATGCAAAAATAATCTCTGCATCAGAATTACCAAACATGAGAAAAATACAACTAAGTGTTTAAGCAGGCAATTGTGAGTTTATAAAGACAAAGTCTTAAAAACACTTGACTGTATCATTGTAGGAACACTAGTCTCCACACCTGTCTCACACATGCTCCCCTACAGGATGTTCTACTGAATGGTGACATGTAGAATACGGAGGCAGAGCTTAAAGAAGAAAGGGGGGGGGGAGCAGGGTATATGCCAGGGTGAAAGGATAGCGATAAAAATGCTAGATGTTCTAGCAAGTGACAGTATTTTTGGACCTAGGGCAACCTAAGGCGATTCAACAAGGTACCCCAAGGTGCATTTGTTACACCCCAGGTCTTCTCCCCTCCTGCAGGTTTGGAGTTGCCAGAAATGAAAGGGATAGCTTGCAAGCAAAGAACACATTCAGATTGCACAAAGGTATCACCACAGGTAATCTCTGGCTGGTTTGAGAGACACAAATGGCTGCGGCCGCCAGTGACCTGTCATAGTGAATGTGGCTAGTGCTCGCACCTAGCCACATCAGGAATCTGATTACTGCTGCTACAATTCTGTGGTGTGAACGTAGCCTTAGCTTCTAAATACATGGATTACAGTATGGTTTCATTGTACTTAATAAAAAAAAATTAAAAAAATGACTAAGCAACACAAACACACCACCACATTTATTTACATTAGCTCTGTTATGTGCAAACCAAAGGACTTTTACTTCCTCTGTAAATGTCAGTTAGAGCAACAATGGAGCATACTAAAAAAAAAAAAATATTTAAATAAAAAATTCACCCACTTAACCTAACTTTTGGAACCTTAGTAACCCTAATCATCTTTTCTCCCCTTTAGCCATTCTTTTTAATATTAATATTTTATCTTTTTAGTGCTTGTTTTGTTTAACAATTTTAATGCCAAATTGGAAAAGTAGTGCAAACCTTCATTTTATTTGCAAAAAATTGCCATGCTTTCCGGCCTTGAATCAATAATGTGATGTTTAAAAGTCTAAAATGCTCAAAATATTCACTTTAAAGCAGATCAGGAAATGCATCCCAAATTTGCATATGCTTACAGTAGTGGTGCACCGAAAAGAAAATGTGCCGATAATGGCACCGAAAAGGGGTCCGCCCCAGGTACCGCACATTGCAGGGGTGTCCTTCCCTCCCTCCTCTCGCAGAGCGGCAATCTCCCTCTGTTACTGAGTTGAATTGTGCAGGCGGCCACAGTAGCACGGAGCTGTATTTGAATTTCCCAGGCTGGGCCACCGCAGTAGCAATGCCTCTTGTGATGGACAGCACTACTGATCACCGGAACATTGAATGAGCGTGACATTGTGACTGCGGTTGCCCCAGCCTGGGAAATTCAAATCCAGCTCTGTGACACAGCAGGAGATTGCGGCTCCGATCCAGGCACTGGTGAGGCCACTTCTTACAGGCACCGGTGAAGCCGATTCGATCTCTTGTATCAGGTCTGCAGTCTCTAACCATCTCCTGTATCATGTTTGCTAGAGGTGCACCAAATGTTAAATTTGCTAATACTATTAGCAGTGCATTTAATTAAGAGACTGCAGACACGATACAAGAGATTGTCAGAGACCGAGGACACGATACTAGAGATGGTCAGAGACCGAGGGCACGATACTAAAGATGGTCAGAGACCGAAGACACGATACAAGAGATGGTCAGAGACCGTGGACACGATACTAGAGATGGTCAGAGATGTCACATGGTACTTTTGTACCATATGATCCGCTGCAGGCTGGTGCGGACAAAAACGCACTACATTTGCAGCATGCATTTGGAGTGTCATTAACTTTGCACTGACCCCCCGCAGCAGATAGCAAGGGTAGTGCAATTGGAATGCAGTGCAGTTAGTCACACTGGATTCTAGTGTGAACGGGCCCTAAAGGTCCACGTAAAGGGAACTTGAATTTCTTCTCACAAATTCCTGGCCTTTGTACACACCTGCCAACAAATTTCCAGCCAGTATCAAGGCATCCTGGTGAGCAGAAAGATCGAGGGGAAACCAGGCTGAGGACAGCAGTGACAGGATCATGTTGGTCATACCGGCAGTGCAGCTTTTGCGTGGTTCATCGGAGGGGCTCTGCTGGGAAATACTGATAACAAAACATTTAAAAGCTCAGCTTTACACAATGAACTTCACAACAGTGGCAATACAATGCTCCCCATTTAATCTCCCCTGAAAAGGAAATCCCAATTTAGTTAACTTACCTAAACGATCGTCCCCGATTCTTATAGACTTGGATCCGGGAAGCCTGTGCACTAGATGATGTCACATATCCACAATGCCACCCAACACTCCATGTGCACACTGGATAAGCAATGGATAACAGGCACAAAGCTTCACAGCAGCCAAACTGAATGTAAACAAAAAAGAAAAAAGAAACATATGTAACCTATGAAATACAAACAACAAGAACACCAACCAATGAAGTGAAGCAATAATGTAGGATAACACATACATTATGTTATGTTACACACTAAAATAAGCTTATAGAAATTAACAGTGATATGAATATGCTTTCTTTTTATTTCTCCTTTACTATAACCATTTACCTTACTTTTCTACCAAACATTAATTTCTCTAAAGCTGTTCACTTTACTGTCCGGTTGAACAATCTTACTGTAGATTCAAGGATTAGTGTGTTCCAGGCTTTTGAGTTGCATCCTTTTGGTGAGTGTAAACCCCTAGGGGAGTGTGCTTCACGTGGTGCGGACTCTGGTGGATGGTGCATGCCTAACTACTAAAGTAGAATCCCTCACCTATCAATTGAACCGTCTCATCTCCCATCAACATACCACTGTTGTCTCATACGTTTCACATATGAATGCTGGTCATATTTAATTTATTTGATGGGAGCGCTGCTTTTAGTAATGGAACATTGTCTATATGGACTAGGACTTTTTATTTACATGTACATTTATATTTTATTTAGCGGCTGCCTTATATGTACATAGACTTATGTCATAATCATTTTATATATAAATGTTTCTACATGTATATGTTTTTGAACTTCATTATCTCCTGAGCCCTGCAATTAGGCCTTTTTTAGACACTGAGAATAATACATTGAAGCATGTTAAAAAAAAAAGTTGGTACAAGCAGACTGTAATGTGTAAGGCCAAGGTTAAAGTAAATAAAAATCTGCCTTACTCTATCCAAAAGGAAAAAAATAAAAAAAAGTTTTGCATATAGTTCTAAATTAGCAGCAGGTGCTTACTATTGTGACACAGCATAATCTGTATTGCTACTTTCAACAGTCAAATCAGAATCATAAGATGGATTTCAGTTGCCGTGCACAACTACATGCAGATATGTAAAATATGTAAAAACTCTTTGGGCTACAGTTAAGTATTATGTCAAGTAAAACTATAGGCAACACTGTCAGTTATTTTTTCTTTTTTTTGCCATCTGTCTCGTTTGGGCGATTAGCTTTTACTTTCTGCCCCATAGCCAAAACAGGAAATAAAAGGAAACTCCTCCAAAGAGAAGAAATTCCTGGTTGTCACGTAGTAACTAGTATCCCCTTTGGAAGGTTTCTCCTCTATTCTGGTTTTGGGGACAACCCAAAATTTGTGATTTTACTTTCATTGATAGCAGTAAACTGGACAAATAGAGATGTTGAATCTCTATAACAGGGGTAGACAGCAATAAACACCTGAAAAAGAAGACGTTTATATGAAATGCGTTCCTGTTCCAGCATTCTCCAACATAAGGTGGCTTCAAATCCTGGGCCCTGTGTTCAATCCATGACTTTTGCTCTCCACAGTGACAGCAGTTCCCTGCTTCCATTCCAACTCAGATTCCTTGCCAGTAGCCATGGCAAGACATCCTGATTGCCCGTTCTATCTCTGTCCCAGAAGCTACCCGACTGTCATGCTGAGCTCCATTTTAACTTGGCGAGTGCTTTTTTATACTTTCTATTAAAAATTACACTTTACATGCTACACTATGGTTGTTGTGCTTCACTCTCTCTGCCCTCTTTTTGTCTCCTACAGCCACACAACACACCCATGCTGAAACAAAGCAGCGCTTCCAGAGTTATGTCCCATACACACGATCCAAAAATTGCACGGAAAATACAGATTTCGAAGCCATCGTACAATAATCTGATCATTAGTACACCGCTTTTGATAGCCGATTACGACAGTTCATCCGATATTATCCAATGGTGCAAGCACAAAAAGTTTCCTTGTACGATACCAGATCCTCCGATTTTCGTTTAATCAGTACAGTTGTCCAAAAATACAATACAAATACAACACAAAACATGACATCACTGACAATTTTTTATTCTGTCATACGAGAATTTTTTTCAGCTTTAGTAACCTCTTCATTTTCTACCTGGGATTTAGCAAGTGAAAAAAGTCGGTCAATCTGTATGTAGTCCGATTTTCAGATCGTGTGTAGGGGGCTTTAGATTCGTAGTGTGTTGTATAGCACTCTGGCCTACCTGTATCATCTAGCTTACATAAGCTTCAGTTGTCAAATTGTTTCATATTGCATCATACAGTTCATACTGAACATACATCTAGTTCATCAGGGCACTGATTGCCAACCAGCACGTCTATATCTATATTTTGGGCATTCTTTTGACCACTGGGCGCAGTTTCAGTCCAAGGAGTAGGTGCGCTGTGATTATTCTGGGTGTTCACACCTTTGATCTTTTTTCACTTAAAAGCAATAAAAACCTGAACGATGTTCTAATCCCTCTCCACTATCCAAAAACAAACAAAAAAAATAATTAAAATCCTGAAATGGATGTTAGATTCACATAATTTAGAGTGCTAATCCCAAAACCAAAAATGTAATATATTGCAGCCTACTTATTAGATGCAGTGGCTGAATTAGATTTTCTTAAGGAATGGTTCACACCAGCTGCTGCACTGCAGCACAGTGGCTGGTGTTTGGTGCAAGCCGGTGGAGATCCGCACAGTAATGGTGCGCTGAGCTCAGAGGATTTCTTTTTTTTTTTTCCTTTTTAAATGTCACAGACATCCCATAGTGCAGTTGCCAGCCAGCTGCACAGTGCGACACAGTGGATTGCCTCACACTACGCCACACTGTAAAAAAAAAAAAAAAAAAAAAAGTACTGAGTGGGGATTTTGCACTCTACAGTTATAGTACATGTTATGGGAATGGAGGAATAAGATTTGTGTCCATAAGGACACCACATCTCATTTGTGGTAAGCATCTTATCCGATTGCTGTCAGTGTTACACAAGGTATCCTAAAATCAACAGGATATTCTAATATTGAGGTTCCATAGTCGGTCATTATACATGGCATCGATACAGAATTCAGTTACCGTCATTGCTCGAGTGGTTGATGTTGTCAGTGCGTGAGAAACTGCAGTGATAACCTTGGACAGATTATTCTCCATAGTAACATCTGTGGGGCTCTGCACAATACTGTACCCCCTGTAGATCCTGCATGAGAACAAATCACCAGCCAATTAAAACATTGTGTTATGTGCATCAAAGGAAGAGTAATCATACACCCCTAAAGGAAGCGTCCCCCATATCGGCAATTTCTCAGCAGAGCCATTTCTCAATCGTGAAATCCAGCAACTAGGGAGCAACTATAAATTTCTACAAGCGTGAAAGCCTACACCATAACTAAGGTTGGATTCCTCATGTGAGCCTTTCTTGCTACATCCACTGTAAAAGTCAGGCTGTGCTGGTGACCTTTGATTATGTATATCTTTACATTTTCATTACTGCAAGGGTGATAGGCACATGCAGTAATCATAAATTGCAAAAATGGGAATGTCTGAATAGCCTATGAAGCAAGCGTCACAATTTAGGCAGGCCATAGACTCTTTGAATATTGGCCAGCTCACCAGGAACCCGGTTGAGATTAAATCATGTATGGGCAGGCAGAGCGCATCTAGTTGAGCGATCAACTTGGGTACAACCAGCCTGCTGGATTTTACTTGTGATTATTGCTAGCGGTTGCTATAGCCACTAGAAATAATCGCCGTTTTCTCCCGGCGGAGATGGCCCCCACCCCTGCCGGGAGAATACACTGTCTGGGCAGGAGGGATTCTCCTGTCAGCACTGTGTGTTGATGAGGGAATTCCCCCCCCCCCCCCCCAAAAAAAAAAAAAACACACGTAGCCCAGCAAGTCAGGAAAAGGGTGGGCGAGCGCCCCTCCCCAGACCATACCAGGCCACATACCCTCAACATGGGGGCCCCACCCCAAAGCACCTTGTCCCATGTCTATGAGGACAATGGCCTCTTCCTGACAACCCTGCAGATTGGCTGTCGGGGTCTACGGGCGGGGGGGCTTATTGGAATCTGAGAGCCCCAGATAATAATATTATTATTATTAAGGGGGCAGCCTAGATCCCAACCCCCACTTTATGTGTGTGAGTATGGGGTACATCGTACCCCTACCTATTCACCTGGGGGGGAAAAAGTGTTAAGGATAAGAAAAAAAACACAAACACACTAGACAGGTTTTTAAAGTAATGTATTAGGCAACTCCGGGGGTCTTCTTCCGATTTCTCCGCGCTCTCCGGTGATTTCTGCCGGGCTCCTCCGCCATCTTCTTACAGATCTTTTACTAGCGGCAGCCCGGTCTTCCCGTCGTCTTCTTCCCTCTTCTCTTCTGATGTTGACTCTATAATGCTGTGTGCACAATCCGCAACAATTTATATAGGCAAGGGGCGTGGTCACCGTGTGATGTCACCCGGTGACCCCGCCTTTTATGACGTCACAGTCCCATCATGCTCCAGGCAGTGACGTCATAAGAGGCGGGGGCACCAGGTGACATCACCCGGTGACCACGCCCCATGCCTATATAAACCGTTGCAGCCCTCGCACACGGCATTACAGCGGGAGAGATCGTCGAGTCAACATCAGAAAAGAGGGAAGAAGATGGGGAAGACCGGGCCGCCGCTAGTAAAAGAGCTGTAAGAAGATAGCGGAGGAGCCCGGCAGAAAGCACCAGAGAGAGAGAAGAACCGGAAAGCATGAAGAAGGCACCGGAGAGAGTGGAGAAGTCGAAGACCACCCCCTGGAGTCGCAAGAAGACCCCCCGGAGGACAAGGTGCTTTGGGGTGGGGGGTGCAGTGCCAAGATTGCCCCCTTTACTGACCGTAACACAGCGCTAAGCCTCGCTAAATCACGTTTAACACCCTTTGCCGGCGTCGGACGTCTTTAGAGCTCTAAAGCTGGAGCTTCAGAACACTGTGGTCCTGTGTTTTTTTTTTTTTTCTTGCAGTTTAAAAACGTCATGGTGGGCATGAGGCCATAGGCCAACATGGAGAGCCGTTTTTAAGCTGCAAAAACGCTCATAAAAGTGGCTGTAAAAAAGTTCTTTGGCATGAGGCCTTAACATTTTTTTAACAATACAGGAAATCTAAAAAAAATTAAGCTCAGGTTAAATCTGCGTGTTTCCTACTTCAAAAAGAGAAGAATGCAACCATCTGCTTCCCCCCCCCTCCCCCCCATCAGCTCACTCTCAGCAAAACTATACCACATGTAATCCAATTCAATTAAATGACCACAACATAGGATATCAATGTACTAAACAATACACGCACCTTGTGATTGTACTGACAGCAAAATGGGATGCTGGCTGGGTCTCATGCATGAGCAGTTTCAGATAGACGCTGCTTTGGTCTCTTGCCGCTGCCACTATAGGGTCAGCTTGTCCTTGATCACAATGGAAAAACAATTTTGGAACTATCCTGTGGATCAAAATAAAAAGCAGTAGCATCAGCAAAACATAAAAAAAAAAAAAAAAGGCACCAAATGAGATGCCCAATTGATAGTCATCAAATTTATGGGTAGGCTTCAGGCACCCAGCCCCAATGGTCTTTGTTGATTTTTTTAAATTTTTACAAAGGGCTGGTTAACTGTAAACATTAACCAAAGGCTTAATTTACGCTTTGAGAATGGGACCATTTGCGATTAGATCCAGGAGAGCAAGCAGGGGTTCCCAGCACAAAGCTATGGTAGAGAAGCCCCACATTTGGGAGGCCAACAGCTACTGTTGCTATTTGCAGCCACTAGCATGTAATGGCTCATAGAGCAAGAACCTCCAAATGATCGGCACTGGACGAGACTAGCTTGTAAGATGCATATCAAAAAATATATGGTGCAGCACAATCAACAATCCAGAAAAAATGTATTAGCTTGTATGATTAACAAGCAGGGCCCTCTTATTTCTCCTGTATCGAACAGTGCATTGCAACTGTACCGTCTGCTCTCATTTTGTGAAGCGATGCGCAATTTGTTGGCGCTATATAAATCCTGTATAATAATAATAAAATTATTAGGCCAACGATCATATCGCAGATACAAACAACCAGGAATGAGAACATGGCATGGCTGTCTGTGTAAGAGGTCACTGTACTACCACTACTCTCAATCTGGCACATGCTTGAAACGCTAATCTGGCACATGCTTGAAACGCCTAATGTATTGAACATCCAGGACTGCCAATAAGCATGCAAGGTGAATAGGAGTCGAAGAATGTTCAAATGACTGGCCAAAAAATTGATGCCAGAAAGCTGTAAAACAAAGACAATGATACCTAAGGCTAAAGCACTTACTTGACTAAAGTTGCTGTGGCTACATGCCTCACCCGAGCATCTTCGTCTCCCAAAAGGCTAATAAGAACACCGTTCAGCACTCGATCCTGAAGATGTAACAGCTACAAAGAAGCACACTATTATGATCTAAGGCCAAAACTGATTTTATGACAGGCCATAAATTATATAACAATAACATCCATATATATATTTTTTTTATTATTATTAACAATCACACACTAGGGCTGTTTAAAGGGCCAGTGCAAAGTCGAGTGCCTAGTGCCAAGCGGGTGTGGAGGGGTTGCAAAACAGAAAAAAAAAAAAATACTAATATTATCAGCCAGCTTTTCTGTGTGTAGCAGAAGTGATTTGCATATCTGCACAGCAGCTCAATCAGTTCTACCTGTCTTCCTCCAATCCCAGCACGCAGTGGGCTTCTTTGTGCATTCATGAACGTTGCCAGCCATTTCTCGATAAAGAGTGGGAAGTACTAGTTGCCCAATCTCCACTCTTTAAACCGAACCTGAAAGTGCTCAACTCCAAGCACTTCCGGGCTCAGGGTAGTCAGAAGCCTAGTGCAACAGCCAGGTTAACCAGCAGAATGGGGACTCTGTGCCCCCAATCTGAAAATGCTGGAAACATCAGGGGTCTAGAAGCTCGATGATTATCTCCATCAAGTGCATTTCTCTACTTATATACAGTATTGTCACATAGGGGCATGTCAACAACCCTGTGACAGTAATAAAGTTGAAAAAAAAAAAAAGGCAAAAATACTGCCCTCTACACAGACAAATACATAACCAGGACACACGGGCATAACTAGACACATGCGATTCATTAACAAGACAAATCTAATCTCTTATTTTTCATAGAAATCCCAAAGATCGTGTTGTGTTTCTCATATATGCTAGTGCTTTAATTTGATAAGTGGCGTCAATGACCAAAGGGTAGTATCTGGAGGTCGGTTGGAGTAAAATCAGTGCCCAAGTGGAGCATTACTAAACACAAATCTGAGAAAATAATTGCCACAGATTCATAAGGCTGCCAAAAGTTCAGCTTTAAATCTCGAAGCAAAGGTTTAAAAAAAAAAAAAAAAAAGCAAAGGGGCCAAAAGAGGCATAACAAACCAAAAAGGAATGAATGCATTAAAATAAAAAACACTGGTTATAAATTACCCCAGTATAATGATGTGCACCTCTATGTAGACCATCTGCTTTACCTTCCAGGAAACCGACTAACCTAAAATAAAAAAACAAAACAATAAGACAAGGAATAATGTGAAGAAACCAAGTAAAACCTGAAAAACAAAGTCCATTCAATATACCCCAGTTTCCCTTTATATGATAAAGAATGAAAAAGGATAGCGCAGCACAATCAAATAGCAACACAAGTGAAATCTAAGAATATAATGTTAAAAATGCAATTGATGTGCACAAATCTACCACTAAAAAATCATCCCTATTTAGGCTCCTTTTACACTTGTGCAACTTCTCATGCAAATTTCCAATGATAACCATTCACATCTGTGCGACTTCGAGTCACACCTACTTCAAAAGTAGTCCCTGTACTACTTTGGTTTGACTTTAAAGCGAGTTGAGGTCCATAGACCTCAAGCTTACACAAGCACTCCCTGAAATCTCTGCAAAATCATGTCAGTCATGGGACTTTAAAGTTGCAGCAGTGTGAAAGGGGCCAAAGTGTAACCACAAATAAGTGCCACAAACATAGGCAACAAAATAAACAAATTATAAATATTGTGTTGCTTATATTTGTGTTTCTTATTTGTGGTTTCACTTATTAGGTCTCATGTACACTGCTGCTTGTAAACGGACGTTTAGGAGCAGTTGGGCGTTTTTTTTTTCAGCTACCCCTGAACTCTCCTCTATGTTATCTTATCAGTACATGTACACATTGTAGTTTATAGTTGTTTCTAGGCAGTTGAGTTTAGAAGCTTTTTTTGGAACGCAAACAAATTGTTCAGACGGATGTTCAGAGGCATTTGAAGCGCTAAATGCTTGTAACAGATTGTAAATGCTGCTAAATGCGGTAACTTGCATTCAGCAGCGATTCGTTTACAGACATTTTTCGTTTTAACAAAAAAATGTAATAAATATTTATGTAAAACGCAGCTAAACAGACGTTTTTAGATGCCGGATTCTAGCTGTCAAGTTAAATTGTTCAGAAGAGGTTGAACAACGTCCCGTGTACATGAAGCCTTAGAGATTTGATAATGTAGTGGTAGATTTGTGCACATCATTTGACATTTTTAAAATGTACTTATTAGATGTGACATATGCTGCTATTTATTGATTGTGCGATTCATTACTACTATATTGGGAGTGGGAATACACATTACAGAGTGAGCAGCAAACATCAAATTTTTTTTTTTTTACCATTATTTCACATTGTTTTTGCACACAGGACATTTCTAAGTTTAATTTCCCTTTCTTTAATACTCTAGAGCCAGATCGCAGTATACTCTAATGCACATATATATGACTCAGTAGTTGTCATTTCATGAAGACTCTTACTAACCAAGTTGAAAGGAAAAAAATCTGCAATAGGTTACATTTTTTACATCTCCTTCCACTTAGCATTTTGTATTCAGGGGGTGGTGGGACGCAACATGCCTGGAGTTACACTTTTGACCCCAGATTACACTATAGCCCTTATGTAACCGCACTGCATACATGTACAATTCACATGCGATTCAGTGCAGTGCGATTTGAACCCATTCATCTGAATGGGCGCAAATCACACTGCATTACAGAAGTGCGGGCACCTTTTTTGGAGCTGCACATCACCAGGATCACATGGTCGTTTTCAGAGGACCTGAGTAGCTGTCACCAGCCCATTAAAGTACCCGAGTACCCGTCACCAGCCCATGCCTCATAGAATATACGTTGGGGTGCTTATTTTCCAAAACGGGGTCATTTTGTGGGTAATTCCACTGTCTGGGTGCTCAGACACCTTCAAAAGGTGCGATAGGTCATCAGGAAATTGTGTGTAGTTTATGCTCCTAGACCAACTGATGGCGTCCCCTGGATGTTGGGCCTCTTTGGCTTGGCTGTGTAAAAGTCTCACACATGTGGTATCACCATACTCAGGACGAGTAGCAGAATGCATTTTGGGGTCTACTTTTTGCCATTTACATGCGATGCGTTAGAAAAATGTTATGAAAATTGCCAACTTTGTGTAAGAAAAAAAAAATCTAAGTTTTCATTTTCTTTCCACATTTTCAAAAAACTTGTGGAAAAAAAAAAGACTCATAATGCCCCATAGATTATTCTTTGGGGTGTTTGCTTTCCAAAATGGGGGAATTCCACTGTCCTGGTGCTCCAGGAGCGTCAAACATGCGATAGGTAGTCATGAAATTATATGCATAATTTTTGCTCCTAGAATGCCTGATGGTGCTCCCTGCATGTTGGGCCTCTGTATGTAGCCAGGCTGTGAAAAAGTCTCACATATGTGGTATCGTCAAACTCAGGAGTAGCAAATTGTATTTTAGGGTGTAATTAGAAGTATGCTTATGCTGTGTGTGAGAAATAACTTACACAGATTTGTATAAAAAATGGAAAAATGTCTCCATTTTCCCAAGGATTGTGGGAAAAATGACAACTTAAAAAGAAAAAAAAAAAACAAACACTCACCATGCCTTTTACTATCTTAATACCTTGGACTGTCTACTTTCCAAAAGGGTCATTTGGGGGGTATTTGCACTGTCCTGACATTTCAGGGCTTAAAGAAAGATTTGCACAATATCTTGTAGACTAACTTTCACACAGACCAAATAATATCCACTAATTTGGGTTATTTTTACCAAAGATATGTATCTGTATACATTTTGCCCAAATTTATTTTTGTATCGCAAAAAATTAAAAACCTAGTGGTGATTAAAGTGGTTGTAAACCCTCTGGGGAAGTTGCACCTACAGGTAAGCCTAGATTAAGGCTTACCTGTAGGTGTTTGCAATATCTCCTAAACCTACATGATTTAGGAGATATTTGTCAAAAAGAATAGAATGTCTACGGCGCAGGCGCAATGAAAGTGCCGGTTTTCTGAATCGATAATGACGGCGCAAAGTGACGTCATTGCCGCTCCGGCCAATCACAGCGACGATACCCAGAAGTAACCTTCCGGAGAGATGTCTACGGCCGGAGGGGGAGACAAGGACGGCTTTGGGGGCTTCGATCCAAGGTAAGCAATTCATAATGAGCTAGTATGCTAGTCATACTAGCTCATTATGCCTTTGTCTTGCAGTTTGTTTGTTTTTTAAACATTTCTGGGTTTACAACCACATTAAATACCACCAAAAGAAAGCTCTATTTGTGTGAACCCAGGAAGGGGGTATAAGTGCCCTGTATTGAAGTGGCAAAAAAACGCATCTGTGCATTTCTGTATACAGTATGTGCAGTGCGCAAGGCCAATGTTACACAAGATGAAAGGTGCAATGCAGCAAACTAAGGGCTCATTCACACGCGTGTTGATTATGAATAATGAAGCAGTGCTCATTAACATGCTTTTAGGCATTTATGATGCGTTTTGGAAGCGTTAAAAAAGCTTCATGAATGCTTGATAAATGCCCAAGAAAGTGTTGTTTTGGGGAGGGAAGTGCCTAAAGGAGAAGCGATGTAGAGGAAATGATCTACTTTGAGGCGTGATTATGCCTAGTACACATGAGTAGAATGTCAGCAGACATCAACCATTTCAATAAAGATCAGTCGGACGGAGCCCCAGTATCAGACACAGCCATCACCCAGCAGATCGGTAAATATTGACTGCTGGAAGGATTATATGTCTCAGACAGATATT
Source organism: Rana temporaria (assembly GCF_905171775.1). Lineage (NCBI taxonomy): Eukaryota > Metazoa > Chordata > Amphibia > Anura > Ranidae > Rana > Rana temporaria. Next base: position 623,562,768 of record NC_053489.1, on the reverse strand, counting down.
GGTTACTCTTCTTTTTTAATCAATCGCTTTGCATATGGATTATGTGAATTTTAAACGCTGATGTCCACTGCAGCAACTTTTAATAAAGAGGTCTTTATGAACTTTTTCAAACTTAATGCACTATGAAGCCTCTTTTTTCCTCCGATTATATCTGCTAATTATGCCATCCCTGGGAGAGCTGTGAACGAGTGGAGCTGAGCTGATCACCATTGTTCCTTTGAACTAAAGAGGACGGATCCACCTTTCCTGCACTCCTGTGACCCATGGAATCTGCATTATTTGCCTGTATGATCTTTTAACAGAGATCCATCTTTCATGGTAAGGGGCCAGCTTGCCCGAATTTATCTTGTGTCTCTGCATACGGATGTACATGTATTACCTGGAAGATTCAACCATATCACCTGTGAAGCCAGCTATCTTTCATTTGATTAGTGGACTTTTATGTCTTCAGCTATCAGCACTTAAGATTGCAATAACTCCTTGATTGATATTAGCAATTTTATTATAGAATTTATTTTTAATTTTAGTTTCATCAAACTTTTGTTCACTTTTGTCCTTCACCATATATTTATATAGTTTTTGGGGGTTGCGTAATTTTTTCATTGCTTTTCATCAATAAAAATCAGTCGACATTTGGCCCGCGTTGTATGTCAGCCGGTCCAAAAATCAGACGAGCATGCTGGAAAAACAGCAGCCGACTAGCGCTATATTATATATTACACACACACAGACAGACACACAGACAGACACACAGACAGACACACAGACAGACAGACACACAGACAGACACACAGACAGACAGACACACAGACAGACAGACACACAGACAGACAGACACACAGACAGACAGACACACAGACAGACAGACACACAGACAGACAGACAGACACACAGACAGACAGACACACAGACAGACAGACACACAGACAGACAGACACACAGACAGACACACAGTAGCACTCCTTCTCTACAAGACTAAGTTAAATAATCACAATTCTTTCATAGAGAAAGACTTACCTAAAATCGATCTCTGCCAGAGTCTCCAGCAGTTCTGTCCTGACAAGCCAGTAAGAGCTGTTCTTCAAAGTGAGCAAATCGATCATCAGCTGTAACCCGTGTTCACTGTACGTGCTACACAATAAACTGGATATGCAATGCTGGAAAAACAAAAGCATGACATAAAAAAAATATATATATAAAAAATAAAGAAAACAAAAACAAAAAAACACGCCGCACACAGAAGCTTTAACGGAGCTCCACCCAAAAGGGGAAGCTCTGCTTGTTCACACCCTGCCCCCCGCATCCACTGCCACGTTTGGCACGTTCCTGGGGGAGAGGAGGAGCAGGTAACCTGGTTTAACAGATACCAGCTCCCACGTCAGAGTAGGATCACTGCACAGCGGTCTACGACATAGCTGGCCCCTCCTATTTCCCCCCTGCTGCCTTTTGGAACCTATGTGTGTCCCAGAAGACCAGGGGTCCTCAAACTACGACCCGTGGGCCACATGCGGCCCGCGGAGGACATTTATCCGGCCCACCGGTCTCCTGCATACTTGTCATGCACAGCGGGAAACCGCCGTGGCTGTGTCACGGAGCTTTGTGTGAAAAGTTTGGCTGTGCTGTGATAAAAGTTCTGCCTTCCTCCTAAACCTATCACACAAGCTAGTCTAGGAGGAGGGCGGGACTTTTATCACAGCGCAGCCAAATTTTTCACACAAAGCTCTGCGACACACAGAGGGAGGTGCCCGCTGTGCATAATGCACACATAGATCGGCAAGGCTGCAATGAGGGCGTGGTCGGTAAGGCTGCAATGAGGGCGCGGTCGGTAAGGCTGCAATGAGGGCGCGGTCGGTAAGGCTGCAATGAGGGCGCGGTCGGTAAGGCTGCAATGAGGGCGCGGTCGGTAAGGCTGCAATGAGGGCGCGGTCGGTAAGGCTGCAATGAGGGCGCGGTCGGTAAGGCTGCAATGAGGGCGGGGAGGCTGCAATTATGGGGGCACGGTAAGGCTGCAATGATGGCAGGGGGAGGCTGCAATGAGGGCATGTATGTCTGTTAACAGACTTTTTCCAGAATCTCCAACCAGATCTAGCCCAACTGATGCACACTTGCATCACTTGTTACAACTAGCAGTGACAAATATGGAACCTGACATTGACCATCTCATTAGCCAAAAGCAGGCCCATAGTTCCTATTGAAATACTGGTAAGTTTGTTGATTTAACTTAACTTGTTCTTCATTTAAATATTGTTTTTGTTCGTTTTGTTTTTTCACTTCAAAATAAGATTAGTGCAGTGTGCATAGGAATTTGTTCATAGTTTTTTTCTTTTTTCTAAACTATATTCTGGCCCTCTAACGGTCTGAGGGACAGTGAACTGGCCCCCTGTTTAAAAAGTTTGAGGACCCCTGCAGAAGGCGGTGGGACCAGAATGCATACATAGTATGACTCGTGCATGCGCAGTATGAAATCGGCTGTGAAGCCTGAAGGCTTCACTGATGGTTTCCCTTACTTGCAATGCCGGCGCCTGCACCCGAAGCCAACGGACGAATCGGCTTGGGGTGCCGACATCGGGGGATCAATGGACAGGCAAGTGTCTTTATATTAAAAAGTATTTGTAGCTGCTGACCTTAAAATTGTATTTCCCCCAGGCTGGGGAAATTAACTACAGCTTTTATTTTTATTTTTTTTAAATGACAAGGCTAAATACCGGTTTTCGTCCCACAGCTGTGCAGTCACGTGATCCCTACTGCTGGCTGATGTCAGAGAGAATCTCAGCCCCTACCAGTGCTCTGCTCAGAGAAAGAGCGGTGGGGATCACGTGACTACACCGCTGCAGGATGAAAACAGGTATTTGGCCTTGTCTTAAAAAAAAAAAAAAAAAAAGAAGAAGAAAACCACACACACACACACACACACATTTGGATAGAGTGCTGAGGGGTTACAACCACGTACTGTAGAAATGAGGCAATGGAGTTCTGTAGTCCAGCGAACCTAGACACTCCCTGATGTACCTTTTACAATCTGTCTTATGCGATTATATTTTTAGCTTGCAACAATAAAAGTTGTTTTTAATATTGCACAATAAGAGGTGGCCTTAAAGTGTTACTAAACCCAGGACCCTGCATTCACTATATCTGGTCTCCCACAGTACACAGAAATGTAATTATTGAAGTAAATATAAACTGCTAAATATTTTCTATCATGAACAGTATATAAACAGTCTTATGACTTCTCTCCGTGTTCGGCCGAGCACTGGTTAAAACCTTATAAGAGGAGTTTTCATTTCCCCCCCAGATTGTCCTATGAGGCTGCATGAACCATGATCCTCTGTCTGAACAGTGCTCTGTTCTAGCTGCAGATAGATTGGGGACTGTAAGAAGGGGCAGATCAGAGAAGACAGGCTCAAACAGCCTTTTTTACACAATGCAGAGGATTAACTCCTTAGGTTCCACAGAGTATAACAAGCATGGCTTACTGCATATACACACACTGATTTTGCTGTTGTGGGTTTAGTTACACTTTAAGACAGCCATACATGGTTCAGCAGGACACGCGCATCAGGGCTCCCTGCACATGGGGAATACAGCAGAGAACAGTACAGTTGCAGCAGTTTCCTTCTAATGCAGAGCTAGGCAGGGCAATCCTGTTCTGGCACTCTGTTTTCAGTCAGCCCCTCCTGTTCATCCCAGGTGATGTCACATACAAGTACCTGGATGGACAGGAGGGGAGGAAGAGCCAGTGGGGAATGGCAGACCACAGCCAACAGCATCACAGCTTCCCTGCTTAGCTCTGCGTGTATCAGTAGCAGGGATGTTATCTACCCAACTGCCTGAAATTGACTGGTTGATCGCAGAAGAACCCCCAGTTGAGAAACCCTGCTTTGGAGGAACCCCAGAGTTCAACAGAACAATAGTCGAGAAAGGTTGGTTTGAAGCCTTGGCTGAAATAGTTGCAGCCCTACTTGATACATTGAGTGCAACCTAACGATTATTTTCATAATCGATAATTTGGCCGATTACCGTTTCAATTAATCGATTAAGAACGTTAAAAAAAAAAAAAAAAATTGCGAGGATTTGCATTTTTGGCCAATTTGTTATTGGGCAGATTAAAAAACACGAATTGCCGCAAAAACACATTACATGCTTTTCTGCAGCTTCTCCATTCAAGTATATTGAACCAAAAAAACAAAACGGCACCATTTTGCGTTAAAAAAAAGTCCTTGCCCTTTCCAAATACGCAGCAGCTGAAAAAAATCATGGATGTGAACGTGTCCCATAGGAAAACATGTAAATGAACTGTAGTGCGTTTCTGCAAAAAGCACCAAAACACAGAGGTGTGACCCCGGCCTGAGAAGTTTAGTAACATAATGAGGGTTAAAAAAACAAAAACTAGTACAAAAAGAGCAAATAATTGCTACTGTAAGGGGTTCATTTTTTACTGTTGGACAGTGAAAGTCATATTTACAGTAGCGATTTGCTCTTTTTGTACTAAAAAGTGCCAATTTTAGGGAGGGGCCGCCGTAGGCGATACAACATATCGCCTAAGCGGTCCCTGGGTGGAAGTAGGAAGTGGGACAGGAAGTCCCACTCCTACTGAAGCCCCCCCCCCAAAAAAAAAAATGACATGCCAAATGTGGCATGTAAGGGGGCGAGGAGTGGATTAAGCGCAAGTTTTGGGTGGAGCTCCGCTTTAATTTTACTCGCTCTCTCTCTCTCTCATTGGGATTATTTTATGTGCTGCATTTCAGACCCTGCCCACATTGTCAGACTCCCCCCACTGCCACTGTATACACTTACATTTCCCTGGTGAGTAAAGAACAAGATCAGCTCTGCTTGACTGTAGCTACCAGAAATGCAAAATATAGCTCACAGCTGACTCAGTAGTGGCATATTGGCTTTGTTTGAATAAACAGGACACACTTACCCTGACTGACACACATGCCAGCTTGCAGGTCACAGAAGATTCATCTTTCAGACATTTTTGCAACAAAGGAATGCAATTTTCCAGTGAAAAACTATTCCCTAAAAGAAAAAAAAGAAAAAAAGAAACAAAAGCACAGAATTATTTTTTTTGTTTTTAAATGTTTACTTTGTATGGTCTCAAACACAAAAAAAAAAAAAATATTGAGCCAAAAGAGTTAGTTACCTGAAGAACTTTTAACAATGGCCAACCAGTGCTCAGCATCGTATCGGGACCTGTGGAGGATGGAGTAGACGATCGTGCCACAGAGAATAGATGTGGCCCCCCTGACCTGTGGGTCCCCATGGTTGATGTAATTTAGGATGTCTGAAACATATTGCACATCTGCAATGGAAATACAGAACATATAAGCAAAAATGATAGACACAGCATATTGAAGTATTTCTGCTACAGAAGAGAAAACTCTACTGGTTACAAATATATTTGATGGCGTTCAATAAAAGATGGCAGTGTGAAACATGAGGAAATACAAAGGCTCACGAGTGGTTTGTAATGCAAGCATACCAAGGCCATGTTTACAAGGAGAGATTGGGGGGGGGGGTTTTGGAGAAAATACAAGGGTGACTTCTTTATACTCATGCCACGTTAGCCCCTGTTCACAATGCCGCGACTTATAAATCGGACATCCCTGCACAGCTTGCATACGACTTCTTTAAACAGAAGTCATTGCAAGTCCTGTTGAAGTCGCTTAAAAAGTAGTGCAGGAACGTTTTCCTAAGTCGGAGCGACTTGAGTCTCACCAATTAGAACAGGTCTGATGGCATGCGACTTTGAACTCTGACAAGCCACGGAAGTATGAAGAGAGACAGAGAGAGAGAGAGACAGAGAGAGAGAGAGACAGAGAGAGACAGAGAGAGAGAGACAGAGACAGAGACAGAGACAGAGAGAGACACAGAGAGAGAGAGAGAGAGAGAGAGAGAGAGAGAGAGAGAGACAGAGAGACAGAGAGACAGAGAGAGAGAGAGAGAGAGAGAGAGAGAGAGAGAGAGAGAGAGAGAGAGAGAGAGAGAGAGAGAGCGAGAGAGACAGAGACAGAGAGAGACAGAGAGAGAGAGAGAGAGACAGAGAGAGAGAGAGACAGAGAGAGAGAGAGAGACAGAGAGAGAGAGAGAGACAGAGAGAGAGAGAGAGAGACACCGAGAGAGAGAGAGAGAGAGAGAGAGACAGAGAGAGACAGACAGACAGACAGACAGACAGACAGACAGACAGACAGATAGAGAGATAGAGAGATAGATAGATAGAGATAGAGAGAGACACACACAGACAGAATGACATTTTTCATCTCACACGGTATTTGCGCAGCAATTTTTCAAACGCTTTTTTGGGGAAAAAAATACACTTTTTGAATTTTAAATGCACAAAAACACAATACTAAATTGTTTGATAAAGTTTAAAAGATGGTGTGACGCTGAGTAAATAGATAACGTCACACTTTAAAATTGTGATCCATGGGCTAATTAGTCTTGGATTGCTTTTACAAGATCGATATCGGGATGATGCCTGCGGCTACATGGCTGGTGGTTTAGTGGTTAACACCACAACTTTCAGGCCTTACGAAAAAACCCAACTTAGAAATATGAATGTGAATCCACACAAGCCCAACTTCAGAGTAGAGTTTTTAAAGTTTAGGGGCAGGGAATAGTATCCATTCCAGAATTCTAATATAGCTCTTTGGCAAGCATACTGATGCCACATATAACCTCCATATGCTACCTTATGGACTAAGCCTGTAAAGCAATTAAAGGTGCCCTCCATTTATGTGTGGCTTGTTTTTCTTGTTATTTTATTATTTTACGCTTATGCATGGATGTACTAAAGAGACTGAGAAATGATACTGATGTAATATTTGTAACCATGCATGTTTATACTATTCAATAAACATCCTTTTTTGAGAAAAAAAAAAAAAAGGTGCCCTCCATGCTAGACCTAAAGTAAATGAGGGGATTAGGAAACAGCGGTCAGTGGCTATTTTATCCTTGATGCTCTGGCCAGTCCTCTCCTAAAGACGATAAAACTGTGTGGCAATTAGCAATTTGAAAAAGAGGGTCTTGTACCTATTGGATCCACTGTGTCTGTCTGCAGTTTGTACAGCTTGTTGAAGAAGGATTCAGGATACAAGGCCACAGCTGCCCCAACACAGCTCAATGCCAGTGCTTTCACGCTCACCCGCACATCTTTGTCTGGTACAAGAGCTGAATAAGGAAAAAAAAAAATAGTCCATGGTGTGTTACAGACATTGTTTTACAGTCAAGTTACCATAAAAGCCCAACCTACAAATATCTACAGAAATATTGCAAGCTATTTGAACCTCCAAAGCTCCAAAGAGAACACATGTAGAAATTAAGACTTACCATCCTTCTGTCCGGTGAGCAGGAAGGAAGCAGATAACAGACGAACGCAGTGAACAAGGGGAGCAGCATCTCCGTCTGTGTAGTGTCCAATGTCTCCTCTTATCCGAGATGGCTTTAAATTGGATAGATCACAGTAACAGTTCAACAGTAGCAACAGTCAATCAATTTTAAACAATGGCGCTCAGACTATTTCTCACAAAAAGAGGGGTATATTGCTGTGCTATGGTATTTAGAAATGGGATTACCTTGTTCTCCAGGTCGCCAGGCTCCACCACGTCCTCCTTTGTTACAAAGCGATCCACGCTGCTATCTGATGACTGGCGGCTGTGACCCATGGATTTTAGCAAATGACTCTGATTTAGCCCTTAGAAGAAAAGAAAAAAAAGTTCTATAAACTACCACCCGGCTACAGACTTCTCTTATTACCAAAGCTGCCTCTGTAAACCAATGTAAGCCTTCCCTGAACATCCACCATGTCCAAACATTATTCTATAACAGATCATAGATATAAATAAAAAAAAAAAAAAAAAAAGGCATGGGAGTTGGGGTCCTTTCACATGGGCTTGTCCGTTTGATGGACTCCACTTGCTCAGTAGGGGATTCATCAACTGAACCCTGCTGAGCAGGCATATGACAGGTCCATCTCCATTCACCGTGTCGAGACAGACCTGTCAGAGCCCCCGCTCTGCTCTATTGGGAGATTGGATGAAAAACGGACCGCCTGTCTGTTTTCACCCGATCCACCAGATGGATGGAAAATGGGGCCATTTGGCAGACAGGATTGGATCAGATAGCAGCGGGTGTTAGCGGACATGTAACGGCTGACATCCGTTGCCCCATAGGGGTGAATGGAGCGTCCGTTGAGGTCCACCTGAAAAACCAACAGGCGAACCTGATCGGAAAGCCCGTGTGAAAGGGGCCTTGGGAAAAATGGGAGAGAACTGCCGATAAGTTGACTGAGCATACGACTTTAGACCAAACAAATATTAACTGCAACTGGATGTAAAAAAAAAAAAAATCCTTCAAAAGCAGACTTGTATGCAAATTCAAATATTTATCTATCCTTTCACAACCAGGCCGGTAAACTAGATCAGAACAAATGTGCTGAAATACTAGTATTATCTACAGAAGTTACTGTTTTGTGCTCCCTCTGATGCCATCCAAGTGACCAAATGCTGGACCCACAGTGGTCTCTACTAAAGAGGAGGCTCAATGAGGAATCCTTATCTCACCTTTGTTTCTCCAGTGGTAAAAAAATAAAATTGTATATTGTACCCAAACATATCTCACCCCATCCCGTCCCGTCACTATGGTTTGCATGTCTAGATTAAAATTGCCTCACCCTGATGGCGATTAGTATCTAGATTTTGGAAGGAAATTCTAAACTTGCTTCCCTCCTTAATATCTATTCCTTTTTCAAATTATCCAGAAGTCTGCCTTCTTGGTATACCCCATGAGGAACTTTGCCACAGATATATTAGAATGTTCGTGAAATAAACACTACAGTGGGTATAGAAAGGAATCGGCCCTTTAAAATAAGCCAATTTTGCTGCTTTGCCGCCTGAAATGAAGACGACATAGTTCTTGTTTTATCCATCTGTATTTACTCCATGCAGTGTATAACATCCAAGTCAACATCCAACAATTCAGAGAAAAAAATAAAAATAAAATCAGGTGTAGCCAATCACCTTCTCAATTGCACACAAAACCATTTGACCTTCAACTGATCAGCTGTGGTAATTTTGACTAGCTCAGCATGGAAATAGCTTTCCTGGAGCATTTCAGTCCCTGATAGTGCAACTGAAGCCAATCAATCAACTACAGGTGGCAAGGCACTGGCAAACGATCTCCAGGATAAAGTTGTGGACAGGCACAAGTCAGGAGATGGATACTAGGTTTTATTAATTGCCTAGCACAGTGAAGTCTAATAAGAAGTGGAAGGTGTTCGGCACAACACAGACCCTCCCTGGATCAGGAAGTCACTCCAAACTGGATAAAAGCGCCAAGAGGAAACTGGTCAGAGTCTACCAAGAAGCCTAAAGCAACTCTGAAGCAGTTGCAGGAATTTATGACAAAAAGTGGTCATTGTGTATATAAAAATATCCCACAAAATGTGGCTTGTATGGAAAAAAAAAAGCCACTTCTCAAGAAAGGCCACATGCACTCATGACTGAGCTTTGCCAAAATGTACCTTGAAGATTCTGAGGTCACATGGAAAAAGGTGTTATGGTCAGAGAAAAAACTAAAATGTAATTATTTGACCTCAACACCAAACAATATGTCTGATGGAAATCCCATACAGCTCATCATCCGAATAACACCATTCCTAAAGTAAAGCATGGAGGTGGAAATATCCTGTTATGGGGATGTTTCTCTGCAGCAGGGAGCGAAGCACTTGTCGGGATAGAAGGGAAAATAGATGGGGCAAAATACCATCAAATTCTTGAGGAAAATCTGCTGCCCTCTGCCAGAAAGTTTTTAATGGGAATAAGGTTTACCATCCAACATGAAAATGACCCAAAGCACACAGCAAAAATTACCACACAGTGGTTGGAGGAGAAAAAGGTGAATATCCTTGCATGGCCTAGTCAGAGCCCAGACTTAAACCCCATTGAAAATCCGTGGAATAGCTTAAAGACTGCAGTCTACAAACAATCACACCCATATCAGTGCCACTTACCAGTGCCACTCATGGAGAAAATGTACCCGTTTTTTAAATTATATAACAAACTATGAAACGTTTTTTTGTTCTTCAAAATTTTCTGGTCTTTTTTGCGTTTTTTTTTTTTTAGCAAAAAATAAAAACCTAGCAGTGATTAAATACCACCAAAAGGAAACTCTATTCGTGTGGGAAAAAAAATATGGTAAAAATAAAAATTTGGGTACAGTGTTGCATGACCGTGCAATTGTCATTCAAAGAGTGACCGTGCTGAAAGCTGAAAATTGGCCTAGGCAGAAAGGGGGTTTAAGTGCCCAGTAAGCAAGTGGTTAAAAGGAGGGTGCCAATTTTCTCTACCCACTGTATTTCTGGTATATACAACACCAAATATAGATGCAAACCACTGCCCTTACTAATCCCCAATGGATAAATGTTCCCTTATGAAAAGATTATCTGTAACAAACGGTCTACATAAAAATTATAAAAGTTTAGGATGTTTGGTGTAATTCTACTCCTAGGAGTTCATCTGGTCGCAGTATCACTTTTAAGTATCACTTTCTTGGACTGCACATGATTTGACCTTCATGTTATTGTATACTGTATTATATGCATCATTGCAAATTGATGACAGCTTGTTCTTTTTTTAAATTGAGCTTTTTAGGTTATTGTTTGGTGCGGCAGTATGAAAACAGAAGACTTCCTTGTGAAATGTGCATTCTGTAATACACCGTTTTCAAATAAACAAAGTAAAAAAAGAAGGGGGGGATCAAAGTTCATTTAGACCAATGACTGGACAGTACTTCCTGAATGTCAATTAGCCATCACCCTCACCAGACACTATGGCATTAGACATACTCGGCTCAAGACCCCTTTCACACTGAGGGCGTATTGCAGGCGATATAGCGTTAAAATAGCACCTGCAATCTGCCCTCAAACAGCTGCTCTATTGTCTCCAGTGTGAAAGCCTGAGGGCATTGCGCTAGCAGGACAGTAAAAAAAGTCCTGCTAGCCGCATCTTTGGAGCGGTGTGTTTACTGCTCCTCCACCACTATTGCCCATTGAAAGCAATGGGACAGCGTGGCTAGCAGCGGTTTTAAACCTTTCTTGGCTGCTAGCGGGGGTTAAAAGCGCCCCGCTAGCTACTGAAATGCGCTGCAAATTCGCATGACATAGTTTTACCGCTGACACTATCGGCGGCTCAGTGTGAAAGGGGTCTTAGGACAGACGTTGCTAAATTTTGGCCTCTGCATCTGGTCATGGAAACGTTAAAAGGTAAAATGCCACAAAATATGAAAACGTCCAAGTCATTCAATGGAAAAGGTGGGTCACTCCATGCTAACTGCAAAATCTTAAAGGGGTTGTAAAGGTACAATTTTTTTTTTTCCCAAATAGCTTTCTTTACCATAGTGCAGTCCTCCTTCACTTGCCTCATCCTGCCATTTTGCTTTTAAATGTCCTTATTTCTTCTGAGAAATCCTCACTTCCTGTTCTTCTGTCTAACTCCACACAGTAATGCAAAGGCTTTCTCCCTGGTGTGGAGAACCCCTCCCTTGGACTACGGGAGAGTCAGGACGCTCTCTACGTTGCAGATCGAGAAAGGAGCTGAGTGTTAGTGGGTGTCCTGACTCTTCTATAGTCCAGGGGGGGGGGGGGGCACAACACTCCAAACCAGGAAGAAAGCCTTGCATTACTGTGTGGACAGAAGAACAGTAAGTGAGGGTTTCTCAGAAGAAATAAGGACATTTAAAAGCAAAAATGGAAGGATGAGGTTAGTGAAGGAGGACTGCACCAAGGTAAAGGAAGCTATTCAGGGAAAAAAAAAAAAAAAAAAAAAATGTACCTTTACAATCCCTTTAAGGCAAATCCACGTAAATCCTTCAAGTGTTTAAAAAAAAGGAAAAAAAAAAAGTTTTTTAAAATTAAGCCAATAACCCTGACCTGTGCGTTAAACCATCCACCTACAATAGCACTTCTAAAAAGTTAACCTACCAAGAGCCGTGTTCCCAAAACGATCAGCCAACTCTTCTTGGTGGATGATCGCTCCTTCATCTTCCTCATCCTGGAGCTGCCCAATCTGCATTCCGGAATACAGGTTCTCAGCACCATCGATCACCTACAAAGTCAGAAATGGCACAATGGCAATTCAAAACACAACAGCATGAGAGCAGTGGAAAATGTATTTGATTTTTTTTTTTTTTTTTTTTTGATTACGAAATTAACATTCTTTAAGTCAACTAAAATATGACTAGGGATGCACTGTTACTTTTTTCTTTCATCGACGAGTACCGATACTTTCAGTCAAGTACTCGCCGATACAGAGTACCGATACTTTGCAATGCGATTTCCGTCCATACAGAATGAATTGCATGCAATCTGAACAGGAAAGCGGTACAATTCCCGTGCGAAACACATGCATTTTCCCCACCGCTCCTATCTGAACCCAGGCTGGTCATACTGATTTTGAGCCACATAGGAGTGGGAAACCTCCCTGCATGATGGGTTCCACCAGCTCAGGCTCCCATCTGACTATGGTCATCTGCTGCTCCTACCTCTCCCATGGCTTTTATTCACCCCAGCGTCACTCCCTCCAGCGGGGAAAAAAAGCCATGGGAGAGGCAGGAGGAGCCGCAGATGTGCACAGTCGGATGGGAGCCGGAGGAACCCATCAAGCAGGGTGGTTTGCCGCACCGCTCCTGTGTGAATGTCACTATGACAAGCATGGGTTCACACAGGAGTGGTGCGGGAAAACCTCATGGGATTCAGACTGGAATTACATTGCATGCAATTATTTGCAGTGCGATTTGCATCCATTCATTTTGTATGGACGCAAATTGCACCGCAAATTATTGTTTTCAGTATCGGGAGCATTTTCACAAGTACGAGTACTTGGTATCGGCAACTAATTCAGGTGGCTAAAAAAAAAAACTAAAATGGCATTTTAGCCGAAGACTATGACAAAAACCATAGGTGTGCGCAGACTATTGCATTAGGGTGTGCACACCAAAGCTCAAACACACATGCGTGTGTAATATACCATATATGGCAGTGGGCAAGTCAGTAGGGCTTTGTCAGCAGGGCAGAGATCGGTGTCAGTAGTTTATCTTTGTTTGTATTATTTTTATTATTATTTTTTTACAATTTTATTTTTATTGTTATTATTATTTTTTTTTTTTAATATTAGTTTTTTTAGGAGCCCTGTTTGGGGGCTTTGGTGAAATATCAGTGGTCTAAACAGACCCCTGATGTCTAACTTTCGAGGCAGAGAAAGGGACTGAGGACAGAGATTCCCCAGTCCATTTCTCTGCAGCCAGGCAGCAGGGGGAATCTGCATAGCACAGGGTGATTAGGGTGTGCCCAGGCACACCTTACACCCTATGTGCGCACGCCTATGACTAAAACTAAAACAAAATGGAGATAGAGAGATAGAGATAGAGATATATCACAGCGGTTATCTGTGTCTAAGTGCATGTTGAAACCTTAATACCATAAATAATATTAGATTTTTTTTTACTCCAGGAGTATATAATGAGTTTTAGTCGACTAAAAGCAAAACAAAAAACAATTAGGAGGACTAAAATACAACTATATCTAAAATGACATTTTAAACAAAAGACTAAAACTAAATTGAAATTTGGCATCAAAATTAGCAATGCATGAGAGCAATTAAAAAAAAAAATTCTGCCATTTGGCATTTCACAATGCACAGCATGAAAGCATAACAGGGGTAATGCAATATAATGGGGTGTAAGAACAATATAAGCACTTTCACACCAGCCTCTCAATGACCTGTTCAGTTTCAGAAAATGCCTTCCATTAGTGCACAAGGAATGCCAGGACAAATGTACCAGTTTAGAGGACCCGTAGCTGTCATGTTCTGTAGTCTTCTAGATTTAAGGAAGGCTACCATGCTTTTCTTTGACCCTCAACTACATATGTATTTTTATATCCATGTACAAAATTATATGTAGGTTTAGCAAGCACTGGCTCACTTAAACCCCTTAAACCATGCCAAGACAGTACCAGCTAGCAAAAATAACTAAATCCCATAAACAGTAACTGACCCTTAAGAGGGCCTCCAAGTACAGAAATGTCCCCACTTACCCCACAGAAAGAGGGCCACTGACCAAGGCAGAGGGCCATTTAAGCATGAGACGATAGTCATATCGATCCCGGCGTGGATGTATACATACGAAAGCCTTAGTCAATGCAACTCCTCGGGCCAATCCCCCTGACATGTTTCACTCCTCCCACTAGGGCTTAATCATAGGGGTCGCCTATGATTAAGCCCCTGGTAGGCATGTAGCCTATTAAAGGGCATGAAGAGCTGAGGTTTGGACTGGCTGACAGAGCAGATGCCCCGAGAAGAATGACTAGTTATTACCACTTATAGTGCAAACCATTCTAAAATAGCTGGACAATGAAATGTATGTGAACCCTCCTGTTTCTAACACATTGGTTAGCTGGGTTTAATTCCGATGAACAACAATCTGCCTGGGGTTTGTATGTTCTAGTGTGCCCTAGTTTCCTCCCTCAATCCAAAATTATACCGTTAAGTTTACAGACTTTCAACCAAACCATCTCTAGAGCATATGCACCTAAATTTACACTGGTTTTAGTCCGTAAGTTAGCTCAAGGAGTGCCAAAAGCAAATGTAAAAGTAAAAAAAACTGGTCCCAAGAAACAAAAAAATGAATGCTGCCATTGCAGCCAGACAGCAAGCATTCCCAAAAAAAGACAGCACTGGTAGCTTTCATCACACAGGGACATTTGTGGTAAGTTAATACGTGCAGGGCCGACCGCCAAGAGGGGACCATAAAAGCCTGTGACTAGTGACCACCTAAACAGTTTATACATTTTCCCAAGGACCTATAAGGATTTCATTTGGTACACTTTAAAAAAAAAATTCTTTAAATAATGTATTTTTTTTAAATACTATAATTATAGCAGACAATTACAGTATTAAACAAATGCATAATGCCAGCTGCAGTTGCCTCTGCAAACTTGTATTTTTATTTGTTATGATGCCTTCCCCTTACATGGGATAACAATGTCAAAGCTGCCATTCTGATTGGTTTCTGATTCTTAGTGGGGACTTAAGCACTCAGCAACAGTTGCATTAACAGCTAGCCATGCAAAGTTCAATGTGTCATCCTCAGGATTGCAAATCTGCCTGACACCATTACTTCAGACTCTGTTATATATACAGCACAGAAAAGTATTCTGCTTTTTACCGAACTTGAATTCTAGCCAGTCAGCAAATCATTGAGGACTGGTTTGAAATACAATTTAGAAAGGTTATTGCGAAACTTTAAAATACCCACCAAAATAAAGCATGCTTCCAAGCAAATGGCTCTTACTAAAGTTAAGGCCCCAACAAGCTTATTCAGTGATACAAAGAGCAATGCAGAATGAAGTATATATTTTATAGAAAGTAACAAAATCATATTTCACTGATACCACTTCAGTAAAATATAACCGACTTTACTGAATAAGTGTTGGGGTGCCACTGCCTTGAAATGGTGAATTGGCAAAGCCGGAAAACCCCCTACTCCGGCCAATAAACCCCAAGTTCAAAAATAAATAGAGGATCCCCACTTTAAAGCTTTTAAGAACAAAAATAGCATAAAAAAATGCAAATGCAATATATGGAGATTGAAAAGCTCCAATACTGCCTTTTAGAGCATCATGCAATGCTATCCTCTTAAGAGGTCATGCTCTCAGACAGAGGTATGCTGACCTTTTCAAAACTATTGGCTGACAGTGAAAAGGAAGATGAATAGGTTGATGTATCCAGCTCGGGGCCCTCCATGGAGGAACTCTGAGACATGTCCGGCCCCTCAGTAGAAGACCGTGATACCCCCTCTGCCCGCTGCACACTTACAATTTCCGAGCTGTCCGAAGGGGTGACAGCAGAATCTGGACCTTCTGTGGTTGTCTGCGAGCTGTCGCTCACTGGTGAGGAAGCCTGGGTGGTTCCCTCGTTCATGTCCATGTTGGTGTCAGACTGGACAGTGCTGATCTGACTGGAACTGCGGCTTAAAATGTCCTCTTCATCCCCCTCTGTAACAGTACTGGGGACATCTGAGCTGCTGAGATCTACAGAGTCAGACTGCAGGGTATGTTGGGACCGCGGCTGCTCTGTGATGATGTCATGAGTTGAAGCGTCCAGAGAGGTGGCAGATGCTGGAGTTGGGACGCCTGAGGACGTGGTTGCATCCGATGACCCCTCTTTCTTAGACCCAGCTTAAAGGAAATAAAACAAAAAACAGCATTAAAACACGAAAATTATGGTTATTCCAGCACTAATGCTAGAGGAAGACAGTCTTGTATTGATATTTCTTACACTGCTTCTGGCAGTTGAAAACGGGTGCCTGCACATATCTTTAGCCTGCTGTTTGAGAACCCCAGGGGTCCAAAACAAAGGATGTCCTTATGAAAGTACCAACTTAAATTATTAAAATTGGAGCTAGCAAGGTCCCACTAATAATCCGTTGTTGAGTATTAGAGTTAGGAAGCTAGTTGTTAGTTAAATGGACAGAGTATAATTCCAAATCCCCATTAAATTAGTAGGTACAAAGCCGGCAAGTGTGGAGATGCGACTTGGTGCACATCTTGCGGCATATGTTCCTTAATCATCCAATCAAGGGTGAATACTGCTGCCCAAAATGTAAAAATGTTTCCCTGGAAGCCCAGGTCTTGAATCTAGGGAAGCAACTGTCAACACTGAGAAGACTCTCTATACTAAAGGAGAGTTGGGACTGTACCCGGCAGGTGGAGACAGAGGCACCAGAGCAGAGTAGATGGGCGACACTCAGAAAGGGTAGAGGGGAAAAGAGTCAAGGAGGCCGGTCTTGGGCTAGAACATCCCAATAAGTATGCCCTGTTGCAGAAAATTGGGGTAACCCGTCAGGGACCACCATTGCTGGAGCAGAGTGATGCCCCTAGCTGCCAGGGGAAATACTCCTCCAGTGAAGGCGGGGTAAAGCCGAGGGTAAGGAAACACCAATTCTGGTGGTAGGGGACTTGATTATTAGAACAGAGAGGGCAATCTGTCATATAGACCTGAAGCGCCAAACTATGTTTACCAGGCGTTCGGGTTCGTCACATCACGGATCTGGTGGACAGATTACTGGGAGAGGCTGGGGAACCAGCTGTCATGGTGCATGTTGGCACCAATGACAAAGTCAGCGGAAGATGGAGTGTCCTAAAAAACGAGGAATAGGACCTCCAAGGTAGTATTCTCTGAAATACTACCGGTACCTCGAGCCACACCAGAAAGGCAGCGGGTGATTAGGGAAGTTAAACAGGAGGGGGAGGCGAACCTCCTATCAGTTTGGAATCGCAGCAAGGATGGGAAGTGTCATTATAATGGGGGATTTTATTTATTCAGACAGACTAGGCAGAAGGAACCACCCATTTGTCTAAGGATCACCATTTCCTAAATGTCTTGCAGGACAATTTCATGGGTCGCATGGTAAATGCACCAACAAAAAAGCTTTACTAGACCTACTGATTACTAACAATACAGACCTGATTGCGAACGAAGAAATATGGGGCAATTTAGGAAACAGACCACAGGTCAATTCGTTTCAGCATAAATCACACAAATAGGAAACACAAGGGTAATAAAAAAGGCACTGAATTTCAAAAGAGCCAACTTCCCTAAACTGCGCTCCTTGCTGGCAGATATTAAATGGGATAAAATCCTAAAAAGAACACGGAGAAAAATGAGTGCTTTAAGAGCATATTAAATAAAAAATAAAAAATAAAGGCATTGGCCAGTGCATCTCAATGGGAAATAAATTTAAAAAAGAGCCAACAAAAGTCCTGGGTGGACCAACGCAAACGTAAAAATGCATATAAAAGCAAAAGAAGACCTTATTTAAAAAAATTAAAATAAATCTGGGAGGTCATTGCCAGCATTCCAACTTTACAAAGAATGCAATAAGCAATGTAAAAGGTACAACCAGGGCGGCCGAGATAAGAACAAAAAAGGCACATAGTGAAGGAAAGTTAAAAAACAAAAACAAGAAAGGGAGGAGGTCAGAACACATTGGCCCCCATAAAGGATGATGAAGGAAATCTGGCTACAAAAGACGGAGAGATGACAAAAGGTATTGAATTTATTCTATTCTTAGTCTTCACGAGGGAAACGAGGGGGGTTGGGGATATGGGGCAAATTCAGCTATAAATATGCACTCATTACTGTATAAATGTGACTGGCATTGAAGGGGTTAACACTAGGGGGTGAGGGAGGGGTTAAATGTGTACCCTGCATAGTGTTTCTAACTGTGGGGGAAGGGGACTGACTGGGGGAGGTGACCGATCTACGTCCCTATGTACAAGGGACACAGATCGGTCTCCTCTCTCCCTGACAGGACGTGGATCTGTGCGTTTACACATACACAGATACACGTCCTAGTCTCTGTAACCGCCGATCGCGGGTGCCTGGTAGACACCGCGGCCGCCAGGCACGCGCATCGGCATCTCAGTGATGTGGCGGTTTTCACATGTACCTGCTCCCACAGCATTATAGGACACCACGCATGCGCAGTAAGAAACAGGCAGTGAAGCTGCAAGGCTTCACTGCTGGTTTCGTTTAGTCAAGATAGCATCACCAACAGCAGGTTAAAGAATTGGCTTGGGTGAGGACACCGCTGGATGCCTGGTCAGGTAAAAACCTGAATATTACAAGCCAAAAGCTACAGTATTTGTGGCTGCTGACCCAATCTTTTTTTTTGGTTTGGGCATGGAGGTTAAATAGATGCAACCCACCCTCCCTATGTCAGTGGCTACATGTTCTTAAACTAATCTGGTTTTGCTATATGAAAAGGTTGTCTATGAACACAGAGGATGTCCTCAAAAATGTAATAATGTTTGGTGTTCCTACACTCTTACCATGACAACCCCAAAGAATTGAGAAGTACCCTTTTCACTCTCCACACAGGCTTGAATGTGATACGGTGGATGTTCATCCATAATCCATAGAAGGATTCCAGGGCAGATTGTGTTACAGATCTTTCTTCAGCTCAGAGGATAGGGCGGAGAGGCTGCAGGTACAGTGTGTGAGAGCAGATTGGAGGAGAGAAAAGACCCCGCCACCTCACATAGCAAGGAAACAGTGTTCTAAATAGACAAGCTCCTTCTGAGCTCCCTTCCCCACACACATTTATGTGTGGGGAAAACTTCTCAGAAGTGACTCATGCTGATAAAAGAGGCAGGATGCAGAGAAAGGACACTACAGCTTTCCTCAGATTCCATGACTGAGGTTTACAACCACTTTAAATTAGTTGTCCAAGCATCCTGGGAGTGAGGAGAGCCCTGAAAGCCGTTGGAGGGAAGGAACAGACCCTCTTCATACAGCACACAGCTGAGACAATCAATCAGTTGGAGCTCCCTCCCCTGTCCCCTTTCTTCTCTTGGCGTCAGGAAAATCTGTCAGAAGTGATTCACCTTTTGATTTAGAAGCGATTCTCGCCAATAGCAGACGAAGGAAAAGCAGACAGAAATGACACATGGTGCTCTGGATTGGGACAAGTACACACAAAGGTTTTTTCATATTTCATGTCCGGGGTTTATAAATCACTAACATACATGCAGCCTGCTGAATTTTCTGCACTACAGATTTAATAAAAAAAAATATATATATTAATAATAAATAACAATAATAACACCACCACCAGATTTAGGAAACCCACCAAACACAACTCTTTGCAACTGACCTGTAAAAGGAGCCGTGGCAACATCCGACTTGCCTTCTGACTCGTCTTCCAATCCTTCCTCTTCCCCCAAGTGTAGCTTACCTTGTACATGAAACAAAAAAAATGCATAAACTCAAAGTATAAAAAAATAAAACTTAATTACAGGACTTGACAGGTAATGGACTAATGTATTAGACATAGTGAACCCTGTGTTCCAAGTCACGTTGCCCTAAGATCCCAAACTGTACTTACTGGGTATATTGAATAGTCCACTATTAACAGGTCACCACAGGGCAGCTATCTATTGCTAGGCCATTATTCCAAGCTAGGAATCTCATCCTGCGGCACTGGAAAGCCAAGAAGCCGCTGATGCATCGAGAATGGGTTGATGGTATGGGCCTAGAGAAACGCATTTTTCAGCTACGCAGATTCCACGCAAAAATTAAGCAGCCAAGGAATAACTGGTTAGCTACACTGAGCTTATCCCCCATTGATCTTGTACTGGATAGACTTCTCTAGCTATTCTCCTATTAGGATGTGACTTAATACCTCTGCGGGTGGGTTCCTGTGTACATTCCATTGTATAGTACGATACGGTCATGTTCTTGACATTCCAGTTTGACTGTATTCTATATCCGGTCATTACTATTATTGTATTCTCATGTACAGGCATATGTTTTTTGTATTTCTCTATACCCTCTACTACAATTGTGTGCTCTGGATGACTTTTTACTATACTCAAAAACTTTCTTCAGAATATAAAAAAAAAAGAAGGGGGAAGGACAGGAAGTGAAATACCGAAGAACTACCAAAACAAAATGTTTTAAAAAAAAGTTTATGAAATCAGCAGAGTTTCTCATAACACACACAAGGTATAACAGCCCAAATTCGCACATGGTATACCTTTAAAGAAGACGTTCCAATTCAGGCAAAAAGCATTATACATTTGCATCAACGGTATTTAAACCTTTCTGTACCGTCCAAGATCTACTTAGAGGGTCATGTCTTCTCTCTTAGAATATGAAGGCAGCGAATGATGCCAATATTGGCATCTCTAGGATGTGATTTATTTCTACTGCTAGCTAGGTTTTCAGTAGGCATAGTTCCATTTAGTTGCAAAGGAAAGAAGCATTTACATGTGTAATGAACCAAGCAAGTTTGTGCTACTCAGAGCTACCTGTAGAGCTCTGCAGAGTAGGGGGATTCATGCAGACATGCTGGGTTAATTTCCTGGTGTATTTTTTATTTTATTTTTTTGGGCCCTAAAAATTTCCAGGGCAGAAGCAGTAAAACTTGAAGTAGAAGAACCAGAAGAAAAAAGGTACTTAATAATAACTTAATGAATATCTAATTAACATACAACTTTACTGTTTGGTTCCATGAATATAAAAAGGTGTAAGCGCACTTCCAGAGTTATTTTTATCAGATTTAGGGAAAAAAATAAATATACGGTACTTTGACACCACTAAAATTTAGTCTGGTCAATACTGTGATAGAACTATTTAATGTACAATTCAACCTGCCGGCATCTACTGAAAACGCCTATATCAGTTTTGGGTTGATTAACCCTTTAGGCTGGCCACACACAGGGACGGTGGTATTCAGCCAAGGACCAGATGGTGTAGTGATCTGGCCGATGTACACAAGAAGCCATCGTTTTACAGCAACATTACAGAAAGTTACCTTTCTGGTATGATCATCTGAAAACAGTTCTTTTCAGGCTACAAAAATGTCATATATTATGACAAATGCTCAAGTGCAGAATAGAGAACACTTCCTCCAGTTTTACATATACAGGTAAAATAAGTATTGAACATGTCACCATTCTTCTAGGTAAACATATTTCTAAAAGGTGCCATTGACATGAAATTTTCACCACGTTGGAAACAACCCATGCAATCCATACAAAGAAACCAAAAAGCAAATACGTTCTGAAATTAAGTTATGTGTAATAAAATGGACCGACACAGGGGGAAAAAATAAAAAGTATTCAAAGCGCTAAATGAAAATTTAATTAACCACTTCAATATAGAGCATTTTCACCCCCTTCCTGCCCAGACCAATTTTAATCAAGGGCAGATATGTATTCTACATATTTTTTGGTAAAAAGAAAATCGCAATAAGCGTATATAGATTGGTTTGCGCAAAAGTTATAGCGTCTACAAAATAGGGGATAAATTTATGGAATTTTTTGTGTTTTTTTTTTTACTAGTAATGACGGCGATCTGCAATTTTTATTGTGACTGCGATATTGTGGCGGACACATCGGACACTATTTTGGGACCAGTCACAATTATACAGCGATCAGAGCTATAAAAATGCATTGATTACTGTGTAAATGTAACTGGCAGGGAAGGGGTTAACACTAGAGGGCGAGGAAGGGGTTACATGTGTATTCTAGGGAGTGATTCTAACTGTAGGGGGAGGGGATTCACAAGGGGAGGAGACCGATTATTTTTTTTCCTCAACAAGTGGAGTTACTCTTAAAATTCTGAACTTAGGTTTTAAATTCCTTTTTATGTATGAATTGCATGGGTTGTCACCGACATGTAGCGAAATTTTATGGCAATAGCACCTTTTGAAATAGGTTTACCTAGAAAAATGGTACCATGTTCAAAACTTATTTTACCCACTGAATTCATGTTGTGCATGGTTGTTTGATCTTATCCATACATTACTACACAATTCAAAAGCACCTTGTTCAGGGATACCAAGTCTGAGAAATATATATATATATATATATATATATATATATATATATATATATATATATATATATATATATATATATATATATATATATATATATATATATATATATATATATATATATATATATATATATAATCTCATAGTTTTCAGCATTTAAATTTCATTATGAGCACTGGATTGTGGACTGTGCCCAAAGCTTCTTCTGTAAAGTACTTTTGGCCACGGTGGCACACGTGCCTCATTGCAGCATTGTAAGTGATGATGCCCAGAGACCCTTCACAGCCAACAGAATGAGAGAGAGGAGGAGAGTGCCAAAGCAAGGAATACAGCGTGTTCCTCTACTTCTACACTCAAAAGCATTTAACCCTTGCATTATGGGAAGCCACACTGCAGGGATTTTTTTTTTTTTTTTATCCAAGAGTTGGGCTTTAACTTTATTTTGGATGTTTTTTTTCTCCAAATAGTTATTCTTCATGTTATTGGTGGCTTAAAGGACAACTACAAGCAAAAATAAATAAAATGGCACTAGTATTAACACAGCAGTTTTTGCTTTTCCAATTCCCCTTGTAACATTGTTTTTATTACCTTTTAAATTGTGCTAGTAGATCAGTTATTTTTCCACTTCTTTTAACAGAGGGACATTGCCATTTGTTCTGCAGTAAAATCACACAAAAGGCATTGTCCCCCTGTGGACAGTTTAGTCTTGAAAAACAATTAAAGGGGTTGTAAGCCCCCTTTAAAATATATTATATTATATTATATTATATTATATATATATATATATATATATATCTCTCATGTCATACTTGCCTCCACTGTGCCGATTCTCCTCTTCTGGGGGCCCCCCGGCAGCACTGGTAGCTCCTCCCTGCATCAGGTGTCCATGTTGGAGAAGCTCTCTCCTTGGTGGACATCCATGCGGGCATGCTCCAGAGTTCCGGTTCTGCATGTATTCACACAGAATGCCTCACTCGGCCCTGCCCCCCTGGCGACCACATTGGATTTGATTGACAGCAGCGAGAGACAATGGCTGTGCTGCTATCAATCTATCCAATGAAGAGCCAAGCCAACGAGCAGAGAGGTAAAGCGCGTTTCTGTCGTGGGATTAAACAGGCCCACCGAAGTAAAATGGGGGGGGGGGGCTGGTCAGTGTCAGAAGCATAGGATGCATCAAGGTGAAATAACACAAGGGTTTACAACCCCTTTAACTTGCACCTTTTTAACACAAACTATCTTACACCTTAAAAGCTGAGGTTTAGCTTAAAGTGTAGAGATTTTTTTTTTTTTTTTTTATGGGGCTGCAATTACGAATGTCCCACATTGTGCAGTCAGCTGGATCCTGGAAAAATCTAAAAGGCAGGGATGCTCATCTTCTTCCTGTCTCACAACTTGGTGTTTAAATAGTTAACAGCTTAAGGTAAAGCAGCAGTACAACTTTATCCAAAATAAGAACTTTAACTGTGCTACCAGGGAAACATAAGAACTGTACAAGTCGTACATACAATTAAAAAAGAAAAAAAAAAAAAAAAAAAACACACAACACGCATAAGGTTTGGTCCACAGTTATGTGTAAAAATGTCCAATAGCTAAAGTGATTTTAAATTATTATTTTTTTTAAATTGGAACATGTTTATTCTTACCTGCCCTGTGCAATTGTTTTGCACAGAGCAGTCTCGATCCTCTTCTTCTTGGGTCCCTCGCTGGCGCTCCACACCTTGACCAATGGTCCCAATAGCAAACCGCTTGCTATTAGGGCATTGGTGCTTGATCGCTCCCGAGCCCTGCTATATACATCCTTGAGAGACCGAGCCGGGGTTTGGGGGCCGCGCTCCCCACTTTTTTCTCATGGTCTCACTTCTATGATTGAAAGCAGTGTGAGGCAATGGAGAGAGAGGCTCCCGTGCACATTGCTGGATCTGGTCAAAATTGGGGGGGGGGGGGGGGGGGGGGGGCTTTGGTGGGAGCAGCACCAGAAGGTCTTTTACCATCATACATAGAAATACATGAAGGTAAGAAAAACTTCAGCCTTTAAAACCACTTTAAGTGTTGAATTTAAACCTGCAAGAAGTATACTTGTCCTTGTATATCTTATGTTGATGTACATTTGTGCATTTTAAAAACATTATGCCAAGACGATATGGTCTTCCTTCTGATGGAAGAAACTGTAGGGGATAAGAAGTCAAAACTCGACTCAATATTGAACATTTTTCCACATAACTGTAAAACATAACCTTGTATGTGTTTTTATGGACCTGTGATCTCTGTTATGAGTTTTTTTTTTATTATGTGTAAAATAAAAATAATTTTTTTATTGAAGTTTCATTGGTGTATATAAAACAATTTTTATGTTTTTCTTATGGACCTGTGCTAGTTTTTTTTTTTTAATCGTATGTACAATTCTTATGTTTTCCTGGTAGCACATTTAAAGTGAATCTTCACTGCATCTGAACACTACAAACCAAAAACTCTATTTAATTTTTATTATTCAAAACCAAACGCCTCTATCCAACTATTTTTCCATGCTTTATTTTGTTAGGAAATGGCTTTGAAAAACATCCTTCTAGCATTTCTGACCATGGCCATCTTGAGTAAGAGCAGATTCATGTAGGATTTACTTACTGGAATCATCTGCCCTTAGCTCAAGCATACATGCAGAATATTGTTCTTAGCTGCGAAAACCCCTCCTTCTCACCTCCCGCCTGAAGATTCCTGGGATGTATGAAATCATTTGTAGGAAGTAACTAAAGAAATGTAAAAGTGCTTCACTTTTCCATATTTTGTTATATGTTACAGCCTTATTCCAAAATGATTTTCCCTTAAAAATTCTACAAAACAATACACCATAATGACAACGTGAAAAAAGTTTGTTTGAAATCTTTGCAAATTTAAAAAAAAATAAAAAAATCTCCCATTCTTTTTTTGCAGGACCTCTCAAGCTCCATCAGTTTAGATGGGGAGCGTTGGTGCACAGCCATTTCAGATCTCTCAAGGTCATTTACAGGTTGTCATGTAGCCACTACTTTATCTTGGCTGTGTTCCTGATGGAAGATGAACCTTTGCCCCAGGAGTGCTCTGGAGCAGGTTTTCATCAAGAATGTTTCTATGTATTGCTGCACTCTGCTTTTCTTCAATCCCGACTCTTCTACCAGTTCCTGCCGCTAAAAAGCATCCCCACAGCATGATGCTGCCACCACCATGCTTCCCTGTAGGGATGGTATTGGCCAGGTGATGAGCAGTGCCTGGTTTCCTCCAAACATGACACTTGCCATTCAGGCCAAAGAGTTCAATCCTTGTTTCATCAGACCAGCGAATTTTGTTTCTCATGGTCCAACAGTCCTTCTGGTGCCTTTTGGCAAACTCCTGGCGGGCTGTCATATGCCTTTTACTGAGCAGTGGCTTCGGTCTGGCCACTCTACCATATAGGTCTGATTGGTGGAGTGTTGCAGAGATGGTTCTTCTGGAAGGTTCTCCTCCCTCAGAGAAACACTGGAACTTTATCAGAGTGATTATCAGGTTCTTGGTCACCTCCCTGGCTAAGGTCCTACTCCCCTGATTGCTCAGTTTGGCCAGGAGGCCAGCTCTAGGAAGAGTTCTGATGGTTCCAAACTTCTTTCATTCACGGATGATGGAGGCCACTGTGCTCATTGAAACCTTCAATGCTGCAAAAATGTTTCTGTGCCCTTCCCCAGATCTGTGCCTCGATACAATCCTGTCTCGGAGGTCTACAGACAATTCTTTGGACTTCATGGCTTGGTTTGTGCTCTGACATGTACTGTTAACTGGTGGGGCCTGATATGAGACAGGTATGTGCGCCTTTCCGAATCATATCCAACCAACTGAATTTACCACAGGTGGACACCAATCAAGTAGAAACATCTCAAGTATGATTAGTAGAAACAGGATGCACCCGAGCTGAAATTTTGATGGCAAAGGTTGTAAATACTTGTGTACCTCCGATTTCTCTTTTATTTTTAAATCAAATTTGCAAAGATTTCAAACAAACTCTTCACGTTGTCATTATGGGGTATTGTTTGCAGAATTGAGGAAAATAATGAATTTAATTAATTTTGGGATAAGGCTGTAACATAACAAAATGTGGAAAAAGTGAAGCGCTGTGAATACTTTCCAAAAGCATTGTACTCTCCCATCTGTAGCATGAAGAATAAAAATAATAAATGTTGATTGAGAGAGTAAAGTTTCACGTCAAAGTCCTTATTTTGGATGTAGTTGTGTTTGGGTACCTTTTTGTGGATGGTGCTCCCAGGAAAATATATCCAACATACAGTGGGGAAAATTATTTGATCTCCTGCAGATTTTGTAAGTTTGCCCATTTACAAAGAAATTAAGGGTCTATCATTTTTATCATAGGTATATTTTAAATAAGAGAGACAGAATATCAACCAAAAATTCATTAAAAAAAAAAAAAAATGACAATACAAATTGAGTTGAAGTTCAGCGAATAAGATAAGTATTTGATCTCCCAAGCAAAACATGACTTGGTACTTGGTGGAGAAACACTTGTTTCTTGTAGCCGATTACCAGGTTTGCACACATCTCAGGAGGGATTTTGGTCCACTCTTTACAGTTCCTTAAATCCTTAAAGTGGATATAAACCCAATTCATGAAATTTGACCCAAGCACATATATCTGTAGCGTTTTATTATCTCTCTCCAAAGCCCTAAGTCTCGTGTGTTTCCGCTGCTTCTTTCTTCTGTTATCAGCATGATAACTTCTGACAAGTTTTCCGTCAACCAAAACCAGCCTGAAATTTGTGTCGTGGGAGGTTGCGATAAATGGATTAGCAGAGAGCTTGTCTTGTCACAGCACAGCTCTGCACATTCCTTTCTTTGCCTATGTGGAGTGGAGGTGTGTGTGTCTTTCCTCCTATCAGCTGTCTAGGCTGTATGCCAATTATCCACTCCCAGTGCTGAACAGGAAGAGAAAATCTAAGACAATGAGCACCATCTAAAGAATATATAAAGCTGAAGACAGCAGATATTCATGTAAAACTTATGTAGGGAGATTTGTTTCAGCTCTTATTATCTGAGGCTGGTCACTTCACTGGGTATAGGAGAGGGTTTACATCCGTTTTATGGTTTTGTGGCTGTCGCTTGGCAACGCAAAGTTTCGGCTCCCTACATTTTCTATAGGATTAAGATCTGAGACTGACCAGGCCCCTCCAAGACCTTAATGTGCTTCTTCTTGAGCCACTCCTTTGCTGCCTTTGTGGTAGGTTTTGGGTCATTGTCATTCTGGAGGAGGATGCTCGTACACTGAGGAAATTTAATACTGTTAATGTCCACCACGGAGTGTTATTAATGTCCACCACGGAGTGTTATTAAGTACCAGTGAAATGTAAACAAATATGTACAACTTTATTTGTAATTTTTGTATCTGGATACTATATATTTTTTTTTTATTAATTATGTACCAATACAATTCTTATGTTTTATTGGATGTCTAGGGCACTGAGATAGTTCACTTCTCTGTCCCTCCCGTCCCCCCACTGGAGACTTTCTTGGGGAGTTGCCTCCTTTCATTCCATTATTCTCTCTGTCATCTGGATAATTGTACCACATAATCATTTTTAAATATTCTAAAATCTGGAGGGTTTTCTATTATATCTATGCTGCAAGACCCATCCATGACCCATATTTAGTGTTCTGGCTGAGGCAAGAAAGTTCCAATCCAAGATTTAACAATACATGGCCCTGTCCATTCGCCCCTCAATGGGGAAAAGTCTTCCTGTACCTTTAGCAGAGAAACAGCCCCAAAGCATAATGTTTTCCCCTCCATGCTTGACTGTAAGGATGGTGTTCTTAGGGTCATAGTCAAATTTTTCTTCCTCCAAACACGGGGAGTCGAGTTAATGCCAAAGAGCTCAATTTTGGTCTCATCTGACCTCAGCACTTTCTCCCAATCCTTCTCTAAATCATTTAGATGAATCATTTAGGCGTGTAAATGTGTCCTCTTGAAAAGGGGGAACTTGCGGGCGCTGCAGGATTTCAATCCATGGCAGCGTATTGTGTTACCAATGGTTTGTTTTGTGACTGTGGTCCCAATTGCCTTGAGATCATTCACAAGCTCCTCCTGTGTAGTTCTTAGCTGATACCTCACTTATCTGACGATCATCCTTACCACATAAGGCAAAATCTTGCATGGAGCTCCAGACCAAGGGCGATTGGTGGTTAACTTGTATTTCTTCCATTTGTGAATAATCGCGCCAACAGTTATCTCCTTCTTACCAAGCTTCTTGCAGATGGTCTTTTAGCCCCCCATTCCAGCATTTTGCAGGTCTACAATGTTGTCCCTGATGTCCAAATCTGTGCACCACATGAGCACAGTCTGTGGGAGCCAGAATTATTGTTGTTTGGTAGGGGATCAAATACTTATTTTATTCACTGAACTGCAACTAAATTTATAACATTTGTATTATGTGTTTGTCTGGATTTTTGGTTGATATTTTGTCTCCATCATTTAAAATACACCTATGATAACAAATTTAGACCCTTCATTTCTTTTTAAATGGGCAAATTTACAAAATCTGAAGGGGGATTAAATAATTTCCCCACAGTATATAGGATTTTTGGTGTCAGATTCCACTACTAGACCATTTATTGGACATCCATCATAGGCAAGTGATGCGACCAAAGCTGTAGGACTTTTTTTTTTTTTATCCAGATAAAACGTCAGCTTTAAACTTAAAGGAGTTCTCTAAGCTAAAACTTTTAACCCCCGCTGTGCCCGGGCTGTAAAACTATACAAAATAAACTTTCACTTACCTGCCTACGATCCCCCGTTGTTCCGATATCGCCGTCCCGTTCTCCGGTCCCGGTCTGTTCCACTTCCTGCGGGTCGGTGACTCACAGTGCGCTCAGCCTATCAGCGGCCGCGATGGGACATTGCTGCGGCCACTGATAGGCTGAGCGCACTGTGAGTCACCGACCCGCATGAAGTGGAACAGACCGGGACCGGAGAACGGGACGGCGATATCGGAACAACGGGGGATCGTAGGCAGGTAAGTGAAAGTTTATTTTGTATAGTTTTACAGCCCGGGCACAGCGGGGGTTAAAAGTTTTAGCTTAGAGAACTCCTTTAAAGGCTTCACTAGGCCCTCTTTAATGAATACCCAGACAGTTAAAATCAAACAAACAATGAAATACACCCGACAGGGCTACAGTTCTACAATGCTGGTTATTTGCCATGGGATAACCTTACAAGAAGCAGATTATGACCGAGGATTGAAGAGGAAATGGTTACATTAAAGTATAAAATGAAGCAGAAAGGATGAAAGTATTGGCTGTAGGAAATGCAAATAATCACCTTTGTGTTTCCTGGAAAGAGCAGGACTGCAGGTAGAGCTCCCACCAGCTGCAAATCACAGAATGGAAGAGTGCAGAGAGATTAATAGGGGGGCATGCATTTCACAAGTCAGATTTGGGAAGGACCATAGCGCATGATTCATATTACATAAAGATCAGAAGACAGGTTATTTAGCCATCATGCAAAGCAGTGGATACTAAGCAAAGAATTAGTAATGATTAAATTTACTTTTAAAGAAGCCGATTGTTAAAGCAGCTTAGGCTACCAGAATCCTCATCTAACCATAGTTATTTTATTTTTTCCCCCAACCCTGAAAATTCACTGCTGTGGTGTCTTGCTGCATCCCCCCCCTCCTTAGACATTGTACACTAGGCATTTAGCAGGTTTGGATAGTTCACCTGTGCCCTCCACCTACAGATAAATGCAGGAGCCTCATGTACCTGGGCTAATGCTCCATGTGCCTGAAGTAATGGAGGAAAAAAAAAAAAAAAAAAAAAACAACAACCTTGGATAATCACAGTGTACACGCTCAGGGAAAAAAGTCTGATCAGAAAAACAAACCCTTCAGTGGCTGAATCATGCATATTTTATTGTCACTTTCATTGAAAAGTCACAGCATCTGAAACTATTTAGGCCTCATTCACATTGTTTTATCGTTTTACACTGTACGCATGTAAAGGTGGTAACTCCTACATACGTATAGTGCAAAGAGACCCTTTTATTGGCAGCACAACTATTCAAGGTTGACATTTAAATATCAACAATGTCAGAAGCGGAGCCACCACTGATTACACACCATTGATGTTTACAGATCATCCTTGAGGGCCGCTTCACACCATAGAAATATAGTCCTGATGGGTTACTGCATGTGCGTTTACACATTTTTGATGTGTTATGGTGCATCTTCAGTGCATTTTCCTTCTCCTTACAAAAACTCACTCCAGATTTGTTTCTGCATGCACATTTTTGATGCAATTCCAGTGCGTTCTTTTTTTCATGTGATGCATACCGGTGCGTATTCATTGCGTTTTGCTGCAATCCAGTACAGTCCTGGGCAGAAAAAAAAATAAAAAAATACAGCATATTCTACTTTTTTTTCTCCTTTACTGGAACTGACTGCACCAGTGTGAACTATGCCATTGGAACCAATATCATCTACTCCCCATGCATTTTTGACGCATAAAAAAAAAAATACGCACTGGACTGCATCTGGTGTGAACCGGCCCTCCTGTTTCCTCCCCCCCCCAAGGTATCCCAGGGTTTTTTTAATGCTGTAATGCAGGTTCTTGTGCATTTTTACCATATTCCAGCACAGTTCAGAAAAAATGCAGCAAATTCTACAGCAGATGGCTGTGTATATACAGTTGTATTCAAAATTATTCAACCCCCACTGAAATTGATTGTTTTGCCAAGTTTGACATTGATTTTGATCATCCTGTCATCCTGCTTACAATTAAATCAAAGAGGCACGTGTAGGTCAGACAAATATAACATAACATTTATAATGAAATAACCACAAATGTCTTTTCTGTGCTCACATCATTATCAGTTTTATTCAACCCCCAGTTGACATTCAATCTTAGTACTTAGTACAACATCCTTTTACAGTTATAACAGCTTTTAAACTTGAAGCATAGCTTGACACAAGTGTCTTGCAGCGATCTACGGGTATCTTCGCCCATTCGTCATGGGCAAAAGCCTCCAGTTCAGTCACATTCTTAGGCTTGCGCACTGCAACTGCTTTCTTTAAGTCCCACCAGAGGTTCTCAAATCGGATTTAAGTCTGGTGACTGCGATGGCCACTCCAAAATGTTCCAGCCTTTAATCTTCAACCATGCTCTAGTGGACTTGGAGGTATGCTTGAAATCATTGTCCTGTTGAAAGGTCCAACGTCTTCCAAGCCTCAGGTTTGTGACGGACTGCATCACATTGTTATCCACTATCTCCTGGTACTGAAGAGAATTCATGGTACCTTGCACACGCTGAAGCTTCCCTGTACCTGCAGAAGCAAAACAGCCCCAAAGCATGATTGACCCCCCGCCATGCTTCACAGTAGGCAAGGTGTTCTTTTCATCATAGGCCTTGTTCTTCCTCCTCCAAACCTAGCGTTGATCCATGGGCCCAAACACTTCTAATTTTGTTTCATCAGTCCACAGAACACAATCCCAAAACTTCTGTGGTTTGTCCACATGATTTTTGCATACTGCAGTCGACTCTTCTTATTCTTTGGAGACAGCAAAGGGTGCGCCTGGGAGTTCTGGCATGGAGGCCTTCATTACGCAGTGTGCGCCGTATTGTCTGAGCAGAAACTTCAGTACCCACATCTGACAAATCTTTTCTCAGTTCCTCAGCAGTCACACGGGGACTTTTCTCCACTCTACGCTTCAGGTAGCGCACAGCAGTCGAAGTCAGCATCTTCTTTCTGCCACGACCAGGTAGCGTTTCAACAGTGCCCTTTGGCTTGAATTTGCGAATGATGCTTCCTATGGTGTCTCTTGGTATGTTTAACATCTTTGCAATCTTCTTATAGCCATTGCCCTTCCTGTGAAGAGTAATCACCTCTTCTCTTGTCTTCCCGGACCATTCTCTTGACTTCACCATGTTTGTAACCACACCAGTAAATGTCTAGTAGGAGCTGAGTATCACAGTCATTTTAAAGCTGCCTAACTGGTGCTTATTAGGCTTTATTGCTGCTCCCTGACATCCACAGGTGTTTTCAATACCTGATTGAAAACACTTCAATGAACCTCTGTTCTTCAGAGTGGTAGTCTTTAAGGGGTTGAATAATTGTGTAAATGAAGAATTCACAAAAAAGAGATTTTTAATACAGCTTACCTGTAAAATCTTTTTCTTGGAGTACATCACGGGACACAGAGCGGCATTCATTACTATATGGGTTATATGGAGTACCTTCAGGTGTAGACACTGGCAATCTCAAACAGGAAATGCCCCTCCCTATATAACCCCCTCCCATAGGAGGAGTACCTCAGTTTTGTAGCAAGCAGTATGCCTCCCAAAATGGTCCTCAAAAAAGAGGGGTGGGAGCTCTGTGTCCCGTGATGTACTCCAAGAAAAAGATTTTACAGGTAAGCTGTATTAAAAATCTTTTTCTTTATCGTACATCACGGGACACAGAGCGGCATTCATTACTATATGGGATGTCCCAAAGCAATGCTTACAATGAGGGGAGGGAGAACATCTCCAAGACAAAAGGATTTAATTTAGAGATATACTCAAATCATAATAAATCCAACTTAGTTGAGAAAAATAATTTTAAATTTTAAATTTAACTCAAAAAAGAGGAGCCCCCGGAATCCGAGGGTCTCAAACTGCAGCCTGCAGCACTGCCTGCCCGAAGGCAGTATCAGTATTCCTTCTTACGTCCAACTTGTAGAATTTTGTAAACGTGTGGACAGAAGACCAGGTTGCCGCCTTGCAAACTTGAGCCATAGAGATCTGGTGGTGTGCTGCCCAGGAGGCGCCCATGGCTCTAGTAGAATGAGCCTTTAATGATACTGGAGGAGGCAACCCTTTCAAGCCGTAGGCCTGAGTGATTAATTGCTTAATCCACCTAGAAATGGTGGACTTTGCAGCTGCCTGCCCCTTCTTGGGCCCATCCGGTAGAATGAACAGCACATCTGTTTTCCGGATCTTCTTTGTAGCTTTAAGATAGGCCTTCATGGCCCTGACAATATCCAAGGTATGCAGCAACCCTTCCTTTCTGGAAGTAGGTTTAGGGAAGAAGGATGGTAATACCAAATCCTGGTTCAAATGAAAACTGGATATGACCTTCGGTAGGAAGGAAGGATGAGGGCGGAGAACGACCCTGTCCTTATGAAAAACAAGATATGGTTCCTTACAGGATAAGGCCGCTAGCTCCGAAACTCTTCTTGCGGAAACTATGGCAACCAAAAATACTAACTTCCTTGTCAGTAGAACCAAAGGAATTTCAGCCAACGGCTCAAACGGTTGTTTCTGTAAACTTGACAGAACAAGATTTAAATCCCACGGACAAAGCGGGGATTTAACTGGAGGTCTAATACGTAAGACCCCTTAAAGGAAGGTCTTAACCAGCGAGTGGGTGGCCAGCGGCCGCTGAAACCACACTGACAGAGCAGAAACCTGTCCTTTGATTGTGCTTAATGCCAATCCTTTATCCACTCCTAGCTGGAGAAAACTTAATACTCTATCGATGGTAAATTTGCGAGAAAGCCATCGCTTGGACTCACACCAGCCTACATAGGCCTTCCAGACCCTGTAATAAATCACCCTAGAGACCGGTTTCCTGGCTCTGATTAGGGTAGAGACTACTTTCTGAGACAGACCTCTACCCCTGAGAATCAGGGATTCAGCTTCCAGGCCGTCAAATTTAGATGCCGTAAGGCAGGGTGGAGGATCGGACCTTGCGATAGCAGGTCTGGCCGTAGAGGAAGAGTCCAAGGGTCTCCCACTACCATCTTTAGGATGAGTGAGTACCATGCCCTTCTGGGCCATGCTGGAGCTACCAGGATGACTGGTATGTGTTCCACCCGGATCCTGCGCAGCAGGCGGGGTAGTAACTGGAGCGGGGGAAACGCATAAAGAAGTTTGAACTGATGCCAAGGGCAAACCAACGCATCGGTTCCGCAGGCCATCGGATCCCTTGAGCGGGATATGAACCCGTCTAGTTTCTTGTTGAGTCTCGATGCCATGATATCCACGTCCGGCACTCCCCATCTTTGGCAGAGTGCTTGAAAGACTTGTGGATGCAGAGACCATTCCCCCGGCCATAGAGTCTGGCGGCTTAAGAAGTCCGCCTGAAAGTTGTCCACTCCTGGAATGAATATTGCCGATATGCAGGGCACATGCGCCTCTGCCCATAGGAGAATCAATGAACGTAGGGAGGGGTGGTGGCGCTGCCCTACCTACAACTGGACACAGCAAAAGTTGTGCACAGTAACCCAAATGGGTATGAGGTAACGTATAATAGTCTAGTGATCAATACAGTAAGTGAGAGTGAACCTGTGTTCCAACAAAATATTATGGTGATAATACAATGCCCCACCACATATATATATTATGGGGTGAAGGTAGGTAAAAGTAACACTAGTAGGCTATAAAAATATAAATATATAAAAATATAAAAATAGCCTATATGGGTTCCACTGTGCTATAAATACAAATAATACTAGTAAGGTATGTAAAAATTATACATGTGACAAAAAGGATGAGCGTGTGACAAAAATGCAAAGTTGTGATACTTGTAAATAAATATTGTGATAGTCCAATTTTATGTATATATAATACAGAAAAAATATATAAAAAATGTTTATAGTCCAACAATATATATGCAGTGAAAAAAACTTATTGCAACAAAAATATGAAAAAGGCCATCCAGGGAGTGGTAAAGTCCGTGCTGTTAAAGGTGCACCTGTGAAGGTTAGTGCTCAGGTATACAGTAGTGGAACTTGCACGCAGTGGTCACGGTGCTCCCCCTTATGGGTCCCCACTTACCAGAGGCACTAACCCCTGCAGGGGTAAAGTGCAAGTAGTCAGCCTCGGACGGCTCAATAGTCTCCCGTAGTTCCTCAGTTGTACTTGGGACCTCCTAGATGTAATAGTGGTGTTTTATCCGGATCCAAGGTATGTGGTTGTTTTAGAAGCCAGCAGCCCTCCGGAGAAAAAAACACACTGACATAGCGTGGTATGTTGGAATAAGTGCTTGGTTTATTAGCACTCACAAACGCATGCAGGGTACATCGAAAATATGATAAAAAATGAACATAAAAATATATTAGAGCGGGGGTAGTTGCTCTAAGGAATAAAAGTTTTAAAAACAAAAATATGGATGTGGAGCAGCTAACAGCCTGTTAGCATAGCTCCGTCGCTGCACTAGGTAAGACAGGAAGTATCGGCTAGCGCCTGGGACCGGCGTGCGTTCCACTGATACTCAAGCTAGAAACCGGAAGTGCGTGCGTGTGTGCGTGTATCCGCTTTACGCGCGTTTCGTCATATTACGTCTTCAGAAGCGGGTGCACGCATCCAGCAGAAGGTGGCCTATATAGTAGGTTTCAATATGCAAAAACCCCCACCCACTAACGGCAGTGGCCAATCGTATTTTTCATGCGGGGTTCCCATCGAATCCGATCTTAAGGGAGGTGTAACCTTGGGTTTATCCTGTTTGCATATTTACACCCTATTATCCTAACTGTGGCTATAATGTACCATAATCCTACTATCCGCAGTATTTGTGCGGGTCTGCCATCGCCACAATCGGTATAAATCAATGTGTATAAACAGGCAACCTAATCTGCTAATTGCGCCATTAACTAGCGGTCATTTACAGAAATCAAAAAACAGATATATAGAACATAATAAAAATATAATAAAAATAGATATATAGAACATAATAAAAATGTAAGTAAGATAATTGAATATTAAATGTCCGTCTTATATATATTATTAGAGACAAGGCGTAAGGTTAATTAGCATAAGCTCTTATTTAAAGGGCTACAACCAAACTATTCATGGGTAACTCAGCCCATGAAAGGGGGTCTGTATGTGCAATGCGCCCTATTACCAGCGCAGATAATTGGATATGTTTATTAAAAAAACCATGGTAGAGCTAGCTATCTAAAGGTGCATACGTAAGAGACATGGAGGAATGCAAATCGCAAATGGAGATAGCCATAAAGGATTGATAGCTCCAAATTGGTACTGGTTAAAGGTAGTTACACTTGAGTAGAGGCTGTACTTCCAAGCCTTCTTACAGGGGTGTTGTGGAATTACATATGGATAATAAAAGGGGTATATGAGAAAGTATATATAGAAGACACAACTAAGCATAGAAATAAAGGATATATATATATATATATATATATGGAAAATTGAATATATTATTAGGGTAGAAATGTATTAACTATGTATAAGTGGACGTCAGTTATCTAGGGTATGTAAGCTGGCATACCCGACAAGGACGTACAATAATGTGGGAATTGTAAATATATATATCAATAAGTAGTTAGGTCTATAAATAGTGTATGCCCTCTTGGGGGAAATAGATGTTGGCCTTAAAGGCATTGCTGTATGGAAATAGTAGGGCAATGGAGGCATTTAAATGTGAGAGTGTCAATATAGTTAACCTGGGGATCTAGTTCAGGGGTTTGCCAGGAAGCAATTTAAATCAATATCCTTATTTAACCCGTGAGGTGCCAATGATCCCAGACGGTAGATCCAGCTGGTTTCATTCTGGGAAATAGCTATAGTTTTATTACCGCCCCTCCAGTTATCTTTTACAAGATCTATACCGTAAAAGATCAGACCACTAGGGTCTTGATGGTGGACCTCTTTAAAAGTGGCGTGATAAATAGTGCTTATCATATCCTGTTTTTATCCTGTTTATATGTTCACGGATTCTCACTTTGAGGGGTCTGGTTGTCCTTCCTACATATTGTAGGTGGCAGGGGCATTCAATAATATACGTTACATGGGTGGTACTGCAGGTAATGAGTTCTCTTATTTTGTATTCTCTAAAGTCAGTTCTTG
The DNA here is from genome assembly GCF_905171775.1 of Rana temporaria. NCBI lineage: Eukaryota > Metazoa > Chordata > Amphibia > Anura > Ranidae > Rana > Rana temporaria. The sequence goes on along the minus strand of NC_053489.1, from coordinate 623,525,520 downwards.
ACTTAAAACTCATTTTTCGTCTTGGTTGTTTTTTACTAACCCTGCAGGGCAGGCATTTCTGGCATTTATAAAAGCCCTTAAGTTCAGGACATATACTAACTGATCGCGGTGGGTCTACAACATTGTGCACAAGATGGTGGCGGAGGGAGGGAGCACGTCTGTAGATAAAGTTGGGTTTTTTCCTAAGTATTTTGGAGAGGGCGTGGTCCTCTTGTAGGATCGGCCAGTACTTTTTAATTATGTGCTCAAGATCCTTATATTGCGAGTTGAAACCTGTAATGAACGCCACATCTGGCTTATTTTGCTTGTTCTTTTTCTTAGGTGCCAGCATGTTGTTCCTGTTCATATTTAGAACTTCTTCCTTCAATTTTATCAGGTTTTGCTCTTTGTATCCTTTTTCCTTGAATCGATCTATGATTATATCGGCTTGTATTTTATAGTCGGCAATTGAACTACAGTTTCTCCGCAATCTCATCATTTGTCCTTTGGGTATATTGGACTTCCACCTGGGGTGGTGGCAGCTTGCTGATGGGATGTAGCCATTGCGGTCCGTTGACTTAAAGTGTGTTCTTGTCTGTAGTATTGGGCCGTCTTTAAAGATCTGAAGGTCAAGGAAATCTATACATTCACTATCACATTTTCCTGTGAAGGTAAGACCATATCTGTTGGAATTGAGCTCTTCCAAAAATTCCTGGAAGCTGTCCGCCGTCCCATCCCATAGGATGATAATATCATCGATGTACCGCCGGTATAGCTTGATATGGGAGATGTTTCTGTTATAAACATATTCTTCTTCCCAACAGTCCATCAATAGGTTAGCAACGCTAGGTGCATAGCGTGCCCCCATCGCCACGCCCCTAGTTTGAACATAGTAGCTTTTTTTATACCAGAAGTAATTACATTTCATGGCCATTTCCAGCCCTTCTACGATGAAATTGATCTGTTGCTGTTTGAGCCTGGTGTTCTGATGTAACGCTTTCTCCACCCCCATAATGCCATCTCTCTGAGATATACTGGTATACAATGAGTTGACATCGATGGTGGCTAATAGTAGATCTTGTACTTCACCAATATGCTGCAGTTCGTTAATAAGTTGCAGACTATCACGGAGATGTGATTTTCCCTCTTTAACAACAGGTTGTAGATATGTATCCAGATATTCTCCTAAGCGAGAAAAGATGGAATTGATCCCGCTTATAATAGGGCGGCCTGGGGGCTTATGCAGTCTCTTATGGATCTTGGGGGTGTAGTAGATCACTGGTGTCTTTGTAGAGTTGGAAACCAAATACTCCGCCTCCTTCTTATTGAGTATCCCCATGGTTGCACCCTTTTTGACAAATTTGGTCAGTTGTTTGATGAATCGTATTTTCGGGTTACCTTTTAATTTTTTATAGGTGTTTGACACTCAGCAGGTTTTTCATTTCTTCCTCGTAATCTATTTTATTTAGAATTACCAGTCCGCCCCCCTTATCTGCTGGCCTGATAATCACATCATTCTTATTGCCAATCTCCTTAATGGTTTTCCACACATTTTTGTTTTTGTTTTTAAATTTCTTCTGTAGTTTTCTTAAATCCCCCTCCACCATCTTTTTAAACGCTCCTATACATTGGTTGCCCGGTGTATTGGGGTTGAACGTGGAGTTGTTTCTCAGATTGGTTTGAGTGTATTCCGACGCCTCCATTTCATGCTCCTCTGTGTTGTTCAAAAAGAATTTGCGTAGGTTCAGTTTTCTAAGAAATTTCTGGAGGTCGATGTATACCTCAAATTGGTCTAAAGTTTTTTCTGGGGCATATTTAAGGCCTAAATCTAATATGCGTAATTCGTCTTCAGTTAGTTGAATATTACTAAGATTAAATATCCCTTTCCCTAATGTTGTCTTGGGCGTTTTCTTCTGCCCTCCCCTACACCCTCTGGTGCGTTTTCTCTTTGTATTTGATCCATTTCTCTCTCCTGATTGTGGGGTCTGCTGTTCCATTGATTGGGATAAGTTCCCTGACCTTGGTAGGGTTGGTTTCTTTGACTTTCCCCTCTTCCCGATGGTCGTGACTGGGTACCCCCTCGGTTGCCATTCCCCCCTCTCCATCCGGGGTTTCCGTAACCTGTCCTTGGTCTCCATCTTCCTGGTGGACGGATTGTGGCGATGGCAGACCCGCACAAATACTGCGGATAGTAGGATTATGGTACATTATAGCCACAGTTAGGATAATAGGGTGTAAATATGCAAACAGGATAAACCCAAGGTTACACCTCCCTTAAGATCGGATTCGATGGGAACCCCGCATGAAAAATACGATTGGCCACTGCCGTTAGTGGGTGGGGGTTTTTGCATATTGAAACCTACTATATAGGCCACCTTCTGCTGGATGCGTGCACCCGCTTCTGAAGACGTAATATGACGAAACGCGCGTAAAGCGGATACACGCACGCACTTCCGGTTTCTAGCTTGAGTATCAGTGGAACGCACGCCGGTCCCAGGCGCTAGCCGATACTTCCTGTCTTACCTAGTGCAGCGACGGAGCTATGCTAACAGGCTGTTAGCTGCTCCACATCCATATTTTTGTTTTTAAAACTTTTATTCCTTAGAGCAACTACCCCCGCTCTAATATATTTTTATGTTCATTTTTTATCATATTTTCGATGTACCCTGCATGCGTTTGTGAGTGCTAATAAACCAAGCACTTATTCCAACATACCACGCTATGTCAGTGTGTTTTTTTCTCCGGAGGGCTGCTGGCTTCTAAAACAACCACATACCTTGGATCCGGATAAAACACCACTATTACATCTAGGAGGTCCCAAGTACAACTGAGGAACTACGGGAGACTATTGAGCCGTCCGAGGCTGACTACTTGCACTTTACCCCTGCAGGGGTTAGTGCCTCTGGTAAGTGGGGACCCATAAGGGGGAGCACCGTGACCACTGCGTGCAAGTTCCACTACTGTATACCTGAGCACTCACCTTCACAGGTGCACCTTTAACAGCACGGACTTTACCACTCCCTGGATGGCCTTTTTCATATTTTTGTTGCAATAAGTTTTTTTCACTGCATATATATTGTTGGACTATAAACATTTTTTATATATTTTTTCTGTATTATATATACATAAAATTGGACTATCACAATATTTATTTACAAGTATCACAACTTTGCATTTTTGTCACACGCTCATCCTTTTTGTCACATGTATAATTTTTACATACCTTACTAGTATTATTTGTATTTATAGCACAGTGGAACCCATATAGGCTATTTTTATATTTTTATATATTTATATTTTTATAGCCTACTAGTGTTACTTTTACCTACCTTCACCCCATAATATATATATGTGGTGGGGCATTGTATTATCACCATAATATTTTGTTGGAACACAGGTTCACTCTCACTTACTGTATTGATCACTAGACTATTATACGTTACCTCATACCCATTTGGGTTACTGTGCACAACTTTTGCTGTGTCCAGTTGTAGGTAGGGCAGCGCCACCACCCCTCCCTACGTTCATTTATTCTTCTACTATCCCCTATGGGGATTTGTTTTTGGGGGGCTGCAGCCTGATTATTGATTATTATTTTGATTACTCTGATTAGTTTGATTATTTTACTCATCGTCGTTTTCTCTGGACGTGATTAGAAACTTGTCTAAGTATCCACTGCCATTTATATTAGCCTGGCCAGATCCTAAGCGCGGACTAACCCCTATCTTACTTCATAGGAGAATCAAGCTCACCTCTCTCTGAGCGGCTTGACTCCTGGTTCCCCCTTGGTGATTTATGTATGCCACGGCCGTGGCATTGTCTGATTGAATTCTCACCGGGAACCCCTGCAATTTTGACGTCCAAGCCCTGAGGGCTAGTCGAGCAGCTCTGAGCTCCAAGATGTTGATGGGCAACTGCTTCTCTGGCTTTGCCCAAGTACCTTGGCGAGTGCAACCATCCAAAATTGCTCCCCAGCCCGTCAGGCTGGCATCTGTGGTCACTATCTTCCAAGCCACTGGGCTGAAAGACTTCCCCTTCAGTAGATTCTGAGGGTCTAACCACCAACACAGACTTTGTCGGACTCTTGATAAGAGCGGCAACGGGATATCCAAGGCCTGTGGCCTTCTGCTCCATGCTGACAGGATGGCTGCCTGTAGGATGCGAGTGCTTAGAACCAGTAGGATTAATTCCTTGATGGCTTTTACCTTCCTCAGAGGTAGGAACACTCCTTGTTGTTCTGTGTCTAATCTCATGCCGAGATATTCCAACTGCCTTGTGGGCTGGAAAGCTGACTTTTCTCGATTTAGGACCCAGCCGAACCTCTCGAGGTATTGGACCGTGAGGGCCACTGCTCGCTCCAAGCCGGGAGACGAGTGGTCTATGACTAGGAGGTCGTCCAGGTATGCTAGGATCGTGACCCCTTGGATCCTTAGCTTGGCTAGGATCGGAGCTAGGACCTTCGTGAACACCCGGGGGGCCGTAGCCAACCCGAAGGGAAGCGCCACGAATTGGAAGTGACGCGAAGCCACCATGAAGCGTAGATATCTTTGATGTGGCTGATAAATTGGAACATGAAGGTAGGCATCCTTTATGTCTATGGACGCCATGAAGTCGTCCTTCTGGAGTGTGGCAGCTGCTGACCGCACGGATTCCATCCGAAATGAGCGGATCTTTAGATATGCATTTACCATCTTTAGGTCCAAAATTGGCCTGACATCTCCATTGGATTTTGGGATGATGAATAGGTTGGAGTAGAAACCCAGCCCCTGTTCCAGGACTGGTACCTCTACTATTACTTCCTGGGAAAGTAGATGATCTAATGCCGATCTTAATGCGGCTCCCTTTTCCGGATCGTTTGGAATCCTCGACTTCTGGAAATGAGGAGGAGGAAACCTTAGGAAATCTAATTTGTAGCCTGTGGCCACGGAAGACCGTACCCACTCGTCGGGAATGCTGGCTTCTAGGGGTGTAACGGATCGTCACCGATCCGTGATCCGAACGGGCCACCCCGTTCGGATCGGCACACCCCGCGATCCGCGGAGCGCTCCGGAGCCTAGGCCTAGGAAAGTCCCCGGCTTCGGCCTAGCTCCGGAGCGGCGGCCAGTCTGCTTGCCAGAGCCCAGCGTGACACGCCTCCCCGGGGAGGCGTGTCACGCTGTGCACTGGGCTCTAGCAAGCTGAATGGGAATGTTAGCAGTGAGGAGGGGGGGGAAAGGGGGAAAAAAGAGCACAATAGCAATTCACAGGGGTGGATTAAAGAGGAAGCAGGTGAGGCTGTTTGGGACTTAAAGTACAATCTTGATGTTTTTACAGCAAAAAAAAAAAAATATATATATATATATATATATATATATATATATATAATATATATATATATATATATATATATATATATATATATAATTTTTTTTTTTTTTTTTTTGCTGTAAAAACATCAAGATTGTACTTTAAGTCCCAAACAGCCTCACCTGCTTCCTCTTTAATCCACCCCTGTGAATTGCTATTGTGCTATTTTTTCGGATCAGCAAAAAAAAAAAAAAAAAAAAGGGTCCGTTTTTTCATTGGTCCAAAAAAAAAAAAAAAATTTATATATATATATATATATATATATATATATAATTTTTTTTTTTGGACCAATGAAAAAACTGACCCTTTTTTTTTTTTTTGCTGATCCGAAAATGATCCGATCCGTGACTCCTGATCCGAGGATCGATCCGATCCGTGAGTTTTTTGATCCGTTGCACCCCTACTGGCTTCCCAAATCTCTGAAAAGAGTCGCAGCCTTCCCCCCACCTTCGTGGGTGGGGGGCGCCCCTTCATAAGGTTGGCTTGGGGGCTGGTTTTGCTGGTTTGCGAAACCACTGCCTTTTGCCTCTAACAGCCTGTCCTTGTGATTTGCTGTTGAAGCCGAAGTTTGCTTTTGCAGGAGGCCGTCGATACTGCTTGGCATTAGTTGGCCCCTGCCCAGGGGAATACTGTCGTTTAAACGCAGGCCCCTGAACCTTCTTCTTAGTTGGCAAGAGAGTACTCTTGCCGTTTGAAATGGTCTGAATGTATTTATCTAGGTCTTCTCCGAAGAGTCGTCCTCCATGGAAGGGGAACCCTACCAGGAGCTTCTTGCATGGGGGCTCAGCCTCCCAGCTTTTTAACCATAAGAGTCTTCTCATATGGATAAGGGATAACGATAAACGTGACGCTTGCTGGATAGAATCCTTGATTGCGTCTACCGTAAAACATATGGCCTTAGGGACATCCGAAAATTCTTCTGCCTGCTGGGCAGGAATAAGTTTAAGCATCTGCTTAAATTGATCCGATAATGCTTGAGCGACCCCAATCGCAGCCACAGCTGGCTGTACTACTGCCCCTGCAGTAGTGAAGGAGTTCTTAAGTAGTGCTTCCAAGCGCTTATCAACTGGATCCTTGAACACCTGTATGTTTTCTACAGGGCATGTTAACGATTTGTTAACACATGAGATGGCTGCGTCCACTGCAGGAGTAGCCCATCTTTTGGAAAATTTTTCTTCCATAGGATATAGGACAGAGAACTTCTTAGGTGGTAAGAAGATCTTATCTGGCTTGTTCCAATCTTGGAACAAAACTCCCTCTAATAGAGGATGGATCGGAAACACAGCATTGCTTTGAGGCGCCCTCAGTGAGCCCAAAGCTGAAACCGTCGATACCTGGAGATCTGGTACTGGCAAGTTGAATGCCCTATGGACCAAGTCCGACAATCCTTGAATCCACCAGCTCTCCCTCAGGGAGACTGCCCCAGACTCCTCTGTATCCGGATCCTCGATCCCTGAACCTACTTGGTCCTTGTCCAAGAGGTCGTCCAATTCCCCTGAGGAAAGGACCTCCTCTTCTGAGGGTCCGCGCTCGGGCGACGGAGATCTATTCCGCTTACTGCCCCGCATAGCTGCGGCTATCATTTTACCCATGCTTTTCTGCATCTCTTTTAAAGAGGTGAGTAATACCTCCTCCGTGACCATCTTAGGGTTGGACTGACCCGCGTCAGCTCCAGCCCCAGATCCCGATGGCCCCAAGGCTCCCTGTGGGGAAAGCAGCGGCATAGCTTTGTCCGAGACCTCAGACTCTCTGGGGGAATCCCCACCTCTTGTACCCTTGTTTTTTGATGCCATGGTACAATACCGAGGTACACCTGCTACTTATTGGTACCTGGGACTTATAAATAGTTAAATGCCCAAACACCTGTTTGGGGGATAAAAAAATGCTTCCTCTCCCCTAGCTGACACTTTTTTTTTTTTTTTTTTTTTTTCAAAAAAAAATCTTTTTTTTTTTTTTTTTTTTTTCAAATCTAGGAAAGAAAAAACATTCTGTCCCCCTGAGTAGTATTGCAAGAAAAACTATGAGATGGAAAAGAAACAGCCTATTCCTAGGCTTGAAAACAGTCTTTCTGAAGACTGCAATATTCTTTCTGGCCACTGTGTGTCCTCGGCGCCCCGTGCTTGCCGTTCTGGTCTTTCCTCCTCAGTTCCAAAGTATTGAATGAGCTATATGGAACAAACAAGGAAGGGCCGCCCCTTCCTTAAGCCACTGACCCGCCCTTCCCCCCCAGCAATCTCAAACAGGAAATGCCCCTCCCGACAGGGGGGGGTGGGGTTGGGAGGAAGGGACCTCTCTGCTCCAGCAAACTGCAGCCTGCAGCCTGGAACCATGAGGAGGTCAGCGTTTTGCCTGCTTTGCAGGCCGTGAGGAGGAAGACTGAATGGAGCATCGCCTGGAGGCTTGCAGGTAAGCACAGCTCTCTGACACACACATATACTTTTATATCACACAGGCCCCACTCAATGCTTTTCCAACACTACAAGGGAGGTCACATCTTATGGGGAATAATACATATAGAGCCATCCTATCTTTATGATATGTGACTAGTTTGCCAGATGCAGTGCATAACTTTAGGCATGTCCCCTGTGACCCCCCAGAAAAAACCTGCTAAGAACCAAGTTCCGCAAGTTTTCCCCTCACTTACCTGCTCCATGCCGCAGGACTTTGCCAAGCAAGAGGCCCAATCTTCCCCCATCTCGGTGGGGATGTCTAGACCTTCAGGCCCTGGGTTCCTATGAAGGATCCACTGTCCTGGGCCCATATAGCACTCTGGCAACAGAAACATTAGGCACCCAAAGGTTTCTAAGTTCTGGGCCCAGGGTCCAGCTCTCTAAAAAGAAAAGCATTATGGGCTATACCCCAAGGGTTTGGGGTCCGGTTACTGACCACTTTAGCGCTGAGGCTTTTTTGGACAGAACCGGTTAGCTCACCTAATCCCAAGGATGTGGAGGCAAGCTAAACCATGACTAACACCTAAGACACTGGCGGAAAAACTGAGGTACTCCTCCTATGGGAGGGGGTTATATAGGGAGGGGCATTTCCTGTTTGAGATTGCCAGTGTCTACACCTGAAGGTACTCCATATAACCCATATAGTAATGAATGCCGCTCTGTGTCCCGTGATGTACGATAAAGAAATAAACATTTACTACTGTATTACAAAACCAATTGATGTCATTTTAGTTGCATATGGTTCTTTAAGAAGTCCTTGTAGGATTTCATTCTGAATACAATTACAAATGTACACTAAATTCCCTAAAACCCTTTACAGCATTGGGGGGTTGAATAATTTTGAACACAACTGTATATTCTGGCAAAAATTATCTCCTTTGTCCACACCATGGTCTCCTGCCAAACACGACTTATTCACCTGAATGGTGGTGAGGGTGTGTGGGGGTTAAAACAGGTATTGAGGAGACAACATAATGGCTCCTCACCACCTATCAAGGGCCCTGTGAAAAGGCTTCCACCGTGGATCACTTAATTATAATTTTCTTGTAAAAGGTGAACTTACCCTCTAAGAAGCTTTCAGGTGCAAATTGTATTAGGTCACAGAAGAGGGGAAATTTAGGAATGAGGCAGCAAGTAGAATAAATCTGCCTCACTGTACCTGTTTAGCATTATCTAGCTGTGCTACAGCATTGATAAATGTCCCCCACATCGTTTAATGCAGGTATTGAAATCATTTTTATCCCTGCTCGCTCTATCCTCCGGGCACATGTCCACTAACACAATAATTTTTCGGGACAGTATTTACTTTTGAACACCCTTTAATTTACAGCTGTAAAGTCAGCACAGTTGCCGATCAGCAATTTTGCCTTAATGTGTAGGTATCCCTGGGTCTTGTTTCCACAAGTATGATATCAGCAAGGCATTTGTATGTAATTTCCATGTTTGTTCAACCAAAACATGATCCCAGTGTGTCTGTACTGTATAAGAGACATTAGAACAAAAGCTTTCTAGGAAGACAGGAGTAATAAGATCATTGTGCTTCAAGAACAACAACTTCCATCAGAACATAAAATATAAAAATACTCACCTCTTTCCTACCATTTCTTATGATACATTGACCACTTTGGGGACCAGCAAATCATGCCTTTCTTATTCAAAAAAGCATGGAACTGGAGTATAGAAGAGCTTTAAAATCGTAATATAAGCTCTAAAACCCAGGCAGAGTGAGGAGAAGACAGCAGGTTCCAAAAGCACTGGATGCAATACACCTGACCCTCTCTGTGGCAACTACTGACAATCAGCAGTTTAATACAAACACCATAGATGACTTGCCTATGAGCTCCACAATGCTACCACTGCGGCTGCATCTCTGAGACTCGTCTCGACAAATGCTGATATGCTGAATGGCTCCAGAAGATGTCAGGACGTGGAGCAGCTCAATGGGAGGAGTCCTAAAAATCTGCTGCAGCAGCTCCAGAGCACCTGTCACCACATTGTGATCTCTGTGCTGAGTAAAATGTAACGTCAGTTCATAAACCTGAAACAAAACAAAAAAAAAACACACCACACAAGTCATTAATTAGTCCCTTAAGGTGTCCATATATAGTCCAAGTGATCCTTTCTAGGTTGCGATTATAATCTTCTATGGGTTTTTAATCATGCATGGAAGATTTTCAAAATCATTGAACAATCTTCCTGTGAGCGACCCAACTATCAATAATCAGCAACACACAGCAACACTACAGGCAACAAAAACCACTTGAGCTCTAGAAGAATTTCCCCCCCTTCATGACCAGAGCATGTTTTGCTATTGAGCTTGGTGCTACTTTAACTGGCAATTGCGTGGTCATGCAATACTGCATGCAAATTAAACTTTTATATATTTTTTTTCACATAAACAGATTTCACATAAATAGATTTTTTTTCTGCTGGCATTTAATAAAATCGCTGGGTTTAATTATTTTTTGCAATAAACAAAAATAAATAAAAAATCCCAATAAATGGGAGGATCACTGACACCAATACATTGAGAATACTGTACACCGACACTGTACTATGGACACTGGCTAGAAATTGGTTAACACCTAAGGGTAATCAAGTGGTTAACTATGTGCCTGACAATGTGTAATGTGTGTAACATGTGCTGCTTTTACTGTCTACTTTTTCTCCCTGCTTTGCAGGGATAAGAAACAGTCAAATTGCTGTCCCCTGTACCTACAGCTCTGTGTTATTGTAAACACAGAATTGTGTGCGTGATTGGCCACTGCCAAAATCATTGGCTAAAATAGGCTGCCAAACTTGTGCTGTGTCCAATCACAACATGGGCTGCATGGGTTGCACACAAGTGTGCCACAAACCCCGCAGAAGCTGGCCTGCAGATGCCACCCCCACACAGTGCAACTACTGTGGGCGGACAGCATCCCAGCATGCAAGTGACTTATTCCAAGATTGCAGACATCTGCCTATATTTGACCCGTAGCATGCCGTGAAATACCGAAGAATGCATATTTCAAAAAAACACCAATAAAGGGTTGGATGACATTCTTTGCCTGCCATGTAACAAGTTATTAATGAATACCTGTGTTAGCTGCTCTTGAGATGGAGATATTTCCGCTTCTTTTCGAGTAACTCCGAAGCTGCCTTTTAGACTGGTGTCTTTCACTTGTTGCTGTAGTAATGGGATCAGGTAGCGTAGTGTTAATAAGACTCCCAAGATTAAGAGAGTTGGCTGTTCATCCTCAATAGGAATAAGAAGACCTGCAGAGTTCAGATAGGCAAGAGGAAAACAATCTGAAATTCAAATCACTGGGCTGTGCGAGTTAAAGTGAACCTGATGAATTTTAAAAACGTTCAAACAATCCCGAAGTGCAAAAGGAATATGGGAACCAAATGTACACCCCGATGTCGATGTCTCCTTATGTGCTTCTAGTATACTTAAGGCCGAATTCCAGGCAAACAGCTAAACACAGATGCAATATACAGGTGCATCTCATAAAATTAGAAAATCATTAAAAAGTTTTCAATAATTAAATTCAAAACGTGAAACTCATTTTATATAGATAAGTTTTACACAGTGATAGATTAAGCATTTCTTTCTTTTCATTTTGAGGATTATGGCTTGCAGCTAGTAAAAACTAAAAGAAAAACCGAAAAGTAGTATCTCAGAAAATTAGATTACATAAGACAAGGAAAATATAATTTTCTTTATTAAAATACAGACATGTTGGTTTTACTAAAAAGTAAGTCCATGTACAGTATGCCCTCAATACTTGGTCGGGGCATGAATTACTGCATCAATGCGGCGTGGCATGGAGGTGATCAGCCTGAGGCGTTATGGAATCCCAGATTGCTTTGATAGCGGCTTTCAGCTCTTCTGCATTGTTGGGTCTGGTGTCTCATCTTCCTCTTGACAATACCCCACAGATTCTCTAGGGGGTTTAGGTCAGGCAAGTTTGCTGGCCAGTCAAGCACAGTGATACTATGATCATTAAACCAGGTATTGGCGCTTTCGGCAGTGTGGGCAGGTGCCAAGTCCTCCAGGAAAATTAAATCCAGCATCTCCATAAAACTGGTCAGCATGAAGTGCTCTATAATTTCCTGGTAGAGGGCTGCACTGACTTTGGACTTGATAAAAACACAGTGGACCAACACCAGCAGATAGCATGGCTTCCCAAATCATCACTGACTGTGGAAAATGTTGCACTTCATTTGGAAATCAAGGTCCCAGAGTCTGGAGAAAGAGTGAAAAAGAACAGAATCCAAGTTGCATGAGGTCCAGTGTGATGATTTGGGGAGCCATGTCACCTGCTGGTGTTGGTCCACTGTGTTTTATCAAGTGCAAAGTCCTCAATGCCACGCCACATTGATGCAGTAATTCATGCAAAAGGAGCCCCGACCAAGTACTGAGTGCATACTATACTCTACATCAGTGGTCTCAAAGTACCGGCCCGTGGGCCATTTGAGGGCCGCGGACCAGTTATAAATGGCCCGCAGGCAGGGTGGAAGTGAGGGGAGCAAAAAAAATAATTTTTTTTTTTTTTTTGAGCTGGTGCCATCTGGTGGTGAGCCGTTGGTATTACAAGTTATTACCACCAGATGTGAGCTGGCCCATCTGGTGGTGGCCGTTGGTATTACAAGTTAAGCATTACAAGTTAAACAGCAATTCTAATGTAATTTTTCACTATTTTCACTGCCATATTCTTCCCTCTAATTAGAACCCCCAAACATTATATATATTTTTTATCCTAACACCCTAGAGAATAAAATAGCGATCGTTGCAATACTTTCTGTTACGCCGTATTTGCGCAGCGGTCTTACAAGCGCACTTTTTTGGGAAAAAATTACACTTTTTTTAATTAAAAAAATAAGACAACAGTAAAGTTATCCCCATTTTTTTTAATATTAGATAGATAATATTAGAAAGATAATGTTACGCCGAGTAAATTAATACCCAACATGTCACGCTTCAAAATTGTGTCCGCTTGTGGAATGCCGACAAACTTTTACCCTTTAAAATCTTCATAGGCGACGTTTAAAAAAAATCTACAGGTTGCATGTTTTAGTTACAGAGGAGCTAGAATTATTGCTCTCACTCTACCAATCGCGGCGATACCTCACATGTGTGGTTTGAACACAGTTTACATATGCGGGCGCTGCTCACGTATTTGTTCGCTTCTGCGCGCAAGCTCGTCGGGACGGGGTGCGTTTTCTGGCTCCTAACTTTTTTAGCTGGCTCCTAGATTCCAAGCATATTTGTCAAACCCTGACTTACACCAGTGCTGGTGGTAATAATGCGCTCGCTGACACCAGTGCTGGGGGTTAATAATGTGTTCGCTGACACCAGTACTGTTGTTTTTGAAGTTTGAAAGTTTGCATGCGGCCCCCCATGGCATATGAAAACTTGTCTTGTGGCCCTCAGGTAATTTGAGTTTGAGACCCCTGCTCTACATGGACATACTTTTCAGAAAGCCAACATTTCTGTATTAAAAAAAATAACCTTTTATTATTGGTCTTGTGCAATATTCACATTTTACAAGATACTGAATTTTGGGTTTCCACTAGCTGCAAGCCATAATCAAAAATAAAAAAGCTTAAAATCTATCACTCTGTGTGTAATGAATCTATATAATATAGGAGTTTCACTTTTTGAATTAAATAACTGAAATAAATTTACTTTTTGATAGTCTAATTGTAGGAGATGCACCTGTATGCATGTTAGCCGTTTTACTGGGCAAAGGATTTTAATTTCTTTTCATTGAGTCATGAGATTTTCCCTACCAGACAGCATAGTCAGGTTAGTGGAGGGGGCAGACCTTCCAATCACATGCCAGTCCTCAATTAATAGATCGTGTTTTATTGACAGACGCTGGAGTGCAGCTAGGTGGGAAGGTTGGGCATAGTCAGGCAATCTTGATGAGTGCCTGTGTAAGTTCCTTTAGTTCTATTAACCCTTGCCGCACTAGAAGAAAAGAAGTGCATGGAAAGAAGAAGAATTCTGCTAAACGAGCACACACCAGCACAAAAAGCCACATATCTCACTTAAAGGGGTTGTAAAGGTAAATGTTTTTTCACCTTAATGCATCCTATGCATTAAAGGTGAAAAAACATCCGATGGTACCGCCCCCCCAGCCCCCGTTTTACTTACCTGACCGTTCGAAATTCCCGGGCGCGTCCATGTTCTTGGGTTCCCAGCCTGGCCGTTGATTGGCTAGGCTGGGCGGATTGATAGCGGTGCAGCCATTGGCTAGCGCTGCTGTCAATCACAGTGGATGACGCAGCGCGCTGGGGGGCGGGGCCGAGTGATACAGTCGGCGGCTATGGCCCCGGCTGTATCACGGGAACGCGCTCGCAAAAGCTTTCCACCATGCGAGCTTGCTCGCATGAAGGTAGAAAGCTTTTGCGAGGAGGAGCTGAGAAAGCCGCCGAGGGACCCCAGAAAAACAAGGTTCGGGGACACTCTGTGCAAAACGAGCTGCACAGTGGAGGTAAGTATATTGTTATTTAAAAAAAAAAAAAAAAAAGTTGCCTTTAGTGTTCCTTTAAAGTGCAACTTCACCCAACCTACACCCCTCTTTTAACAATTGCCAGTTTTTGGGGGGGGGGGGGGGGAGCAGGTACGTGGTTTTGAAAGGATTTGTGACGTTTCCCTTCCCCGGCAGTCTTTTGGGACACATCACAGGTCCCAGAAGTAAGCGGAAACCATGCAAAAAGCACAGTGGAAAGACGGCTGTGAAGCTTAACTGACAGTTTCCCTTCGTTAAGATGCGTCACCTGAACCCAAAGTCAATTGAAGAAGGCTTGGTTGAGGACAGCGCTGGATCCCTGGACAGACAATTGTCTTCATATTAGAAAATTACAGTCATGAACGTAAATACTTAACAAGCCTGGTCCTTAAGACCTGAAGGTGACTACCTTCAAAGCTGCTCCAAGCTACTTTGATATTCCCGTTGACTTGTATGGAGGGAAAAGCAATTCTGACACAAACAAAAGCCTGTGTACACAGGCCCTATTTGAATATTTTGCATGCTCCTCCCTGTTGTCCTACAATAAGAAAGTCTGTGGAAGTTTACCCAGAAGGACATTGAGAAGCCACGTGTAGAAATACTGCGTTCTCCGGGAATGCTGGCAGATTTGGACGGCAGAACCAGCTGCTGTGCGTCGGATTGCAGGCGAACTTGATTTTAGATTGGCTACAAAAGCTTTTAGCAGAACCTGCAATATATAAAAACACAAGGGATCACACAACACATTAAAAACAACATATTCCTACAATTGACATTATGCTCCATGAAAAGATCTATAAGCACTGTGGCGTATACCTCTCAAAAATGTTCTTTCACAATTTATTTTCAAATGTCACCTACAGACATTAGATTGTGGTGGACACACAATCCAAGAGATCTTATATATTTCACTATATGTCCAAAGGTTTGTGGACACCTGACAAATCACACCTATACAAGTGTGCTAGACATCCATTTTAAACCCATAGCCATTAATATGAAGCTAGTCTGTTTGTGGGATCAGGTACTGATGTTAGACAGAAACACACAGCTCCCAATCACCGATCCAATTAGTCTCACAGCTTTTCAGTGGGGTTGAGGTCAGGGCTCTATTTGGGCTATTTAAGTTCCTTCACATCACACTCATTAAACTTTATGGAGATGGCTTTGTGCACCAGGACAGAGTCTTGCTAAGGGGCTTGCCCAAACTGTTTCCACGGTTGGAAAGCACACAATTATCTAAAATGTCCATGTATGCTGTAGAACAGGGGTGTCAAACTGGTGGCCCTCCAGCTCTTACGGAACTACAAGTCCCATCATGCCTCTGCCTGTGGGAGTCATGCTTGCAACTGTCAGCCTTGCAATGCCTCGTGGGACTTTTAGTTCTGCTGGAGGGCCGCCAGTTTGACACCTGTGCTGGAGCACTACCAGTATCTGTCACTACCAGTGCCACTGGAAGTGATGCATGCCCATGCCATCACACTGCCTCCACCATGTTTTACAGATGACGTTATGCAATTTGGATCATAAGCCGTTCCAAGCTTTCCCCACACTTTTTTCTTCCCGTCATTCTGGTACAGAGTAATTTTAGTTTCATCCATCCAAAGAATGCTTTTCCAGGACTGGTCTGGGTGTTTTTTTTTTTATGTTTTTTTGGCAAAGTCTAATCTGGCTTTTCTATTCTTCAGGCTTACGAATGGTTTGCACCTTGTAGGGAACCCTCTGTATTTGCTCTTGTGAAGTCTTCTCTTGATTGTAGACGTTGACAATGATACGCCCACCTCCTGGAGAGTGTCCTTCACTTGTCTGGATTTTGTGAATGGGTTTTTCTTTACTATAGAGAATCCTGCGATCATCCACCACTGTTGTCTTCCCTGGACTTCAAGGCCTTTTTATGATGGTGAGCTCACCAGTGCATTGTGCTTTCCTCAGAATGTACCAAACTACACGTCTGCGGGCGGGGGGCTTACCGGACTTTGGGAGCCCCCTTTAATGAGGGGGCCCGCAGATCCCGGCTCCCTACCCTATGTGAATGAGTATGGGGTACATCGTACCCATTCACCTGGGGGGGGCTGTCAAGAATAGAAACACACTAGACAGGTTTTTAAAGTAATTTATTAGGCAGGCCTGGGGGTCTTCTTCCGACTTCGGGGGTCTTCAGACTGCTCCGCTTTTTCTCCCTTCTGCCGGGCACCTCTGCTATCTTCTTCCAGCTCTTTTACTAGCGGGGGTCCGGTCTTCTGCGTTGCCTTCTTTCCTCTTCTTCGATGTTGACTTGACGCTCCCTCCCGCTGTAATGCCGGGTGTGCAACGATTTATATAGGCCTCTTATGACGTCACAGTCCCAGCATGCTCCGGGTGGTGACGACATAAGGGGGCGGGGTAATTATGTCGTCACCATCCGGAGCATGCTGGGACTGCAACGTCATAAGAGGCCTATATAAATCGTTGCACACCCGGCAAGCGTCGAGTCAACATCGAAGAGGAGAAGCGTCGAGTCAACATCGAAGAGGAGAAAAGAGGGAAGAAGGCGACGTAGAAAACCGGGCCCCGATAGTAAAAGAGCTGGAAGAAGACATCGGAGGTGCCCGGCAGAAGGGAGAAAGAAACGGAGAGCGGGAGAAGAGAGCGGAGAAGTCGGAAGAAGACCCTCCCCCCCCCCCCAAAGTCGGAAGGCTTCGCCCCCTGAAGTCGGAAGAAGGGAGAAGACCGGGCCCCTGCTAGTAAAAGAGCCGGAGGAAGATAGCGGAGGTGCCCGGCAGAAGGGAGAAAGAACCGGAGAGCGGAGAAGTCAGAAGAAGACCCCCGGAGGTGCCTAATAAATTACTTTAAAAACCTGTAATGTGTTTTTATTCTTGACACTTTTTTCCCTCCCAGGTGAATGGGTAGGGGTAAGATGTACCCCATACTCATTCACATAGGGTGGGGGGACGGGATCTGGGGGCCCCCTTGTAAAGGAAGCTCCAGATTCCAATAAGCCCCTCGCCCGCAGACCCCGACAACCAACGGGCAGGGTTGTCGGGAAGAGGACCTTGTCCCCATTAACATGGTGTCAGGGTGCCCCCCTGCCACAAAGCAACCCCCCCCCCCCATGTTAAGGGCATGCGGCCTGGTACGGTTCAGGAGGGGGGTGCTTGCTCGTCCAATTAACCAATTAATTTCAACATTAATGTGAAGTGAGCCACCCTTATTAATGTGAAACTGTCCTTAGCATATGAAACAGCTTGTGAGAGAGAGAATACTCTGTCGATCAGCCACTCCATTTCATCTCAACATACTGCTAAAACACATTTTAAATGCAAAGGTTGGAAGTCTAGAAAAAAAAAAAAAATTACCTTGATTTCGTGGTCATTTGCAAAGTTTCCAAAAGCAGACATGATTTTTGGAATAGCAGCAGCAAGCGTTTCTTGTACCGACTCTTCCTGGCGCTTACATATTTTTGTGAGACAAGGAAGCAAGTTCACCAAGTATGGCCTGGCAACACAAGAAGAAAGGAGACTTATGGAGTCAGGCAGAAGAAAGAATTGAAAACGAAAATACGTTCTCGACACACAGCTCACATCTAAACTAAAGAAATATACCGCCAATATCATTGTTGTTTTTGTGGAAAAAATTCAAACATGCCACTATACCTCCCCAAAACATGTTGATTACTAAAGGCACAGTAACCTTTTCCACACAAGAAACAAGGAGAGTACATGGATTAAAAAAAAAAAAAAAACTTAAGTCAGGGTGTACGAGTTCAGTTGAGAGGTATCTTGATATAGCGCAGTCTTACCCCGAAGGGCCCTGACGCGCTTGGTATGGTATATTAGATCATCAGATTTCCACATTGGCAGATTTTCCAAACTTCACAAACTGAAATCCAGACAATAAACTACAGAAGGTGGTACAGAAGCGGCTGCCAAGCATTAAGGAGGTGATACGGTCACCTCCTGAATGCCAGTTTTTTACTGAAGTACTGCTCCACGTTTGGCTTGTTGCGGCGGTGCAGCCCCGTTCACTTATCTAGGTCGCATCTGGCAGCAGTACTGCCTGCCAAACGTGACATACTGTAGCATTTTTGTAGCAAAGTATTGAGGCAGCTCCAATATTTACTACCCCCTCCAGCGGCCGTTGCACAGTTTAGTTAGGTGGCCATGCGACGGTAAAGCCTCCTGCTTTTACCACCCCTCTGGCCACCCGTGTGTCCTTTTATGAAGCAGTGAAATCTATTCACTGCTTCGTTCTCCGGCATTAACGGAGAAGATTTCATCTCCTCTGTGTGCCCGTTTATGAAGCGGAGAAGATCGCTACACCCTTGGAGGAGTGAAGTGATCTACCAACGCTTCAAACAGTGGAGAACGGTCCCTGATACTGGAATCTCATGAGACTTTACGAGATTACAGTACCAGAAATTCACTGAAAAACCGAGATGTCAGTTTATTGAGCAGTGATAAATTATCACCGCTCAGTACAGTGACAGACGGCGTGCTTAATGTAATTAAAATAACGAGTCCCCCTACATAATATAAATATGTATACACACACACACACACACACACACACACACACACACACACACACATAGGGGGACACACTGTTTTGGGGGGTCTAAACGAGGTAGAAAAAAGTAAAAAGTCTTCCTCCTTCCTCCTCAAAACCCCCCGGGATTCCCTCTTCACTCCCCGCTTCACCAGCTCTGAGATGGTGAATCGGGGAGTGTGAATTCTGACTCTAATTGCCAGTGAAGCGCTCAGATCACAGCTTCATAAACTGGCCATTACTATATCAGTCTATGAGGATTCTCTGTGTGTTGAGATAATCGACGGGAGAACAAAGTTCAAACACTTCTCCCCCCGATAATCTCTGTTTTATAAACTGTTTACGGGCTGGGATCAGTGGTGATCCTTGGGATCACCGCTTCATAAACGGACACCTTTGTGTAGAGGCCTGCATTTTTTTGCAAAATATCCACAAGGGCACAGAGAATGCAATCATTTTCCATGTGCCCTAGTCACACCACAATGCTGATGTGATAATGCAGTGTGGAAAAATGCAGACATACTACATCTTTCTTTTGTACACTGACTGGAGTGGAGGTCACTGCAACATAGATTGGGAGCCTAAAATGAGTAAACACATCCAATACAAAAAAAAAGTACACAAGGCACCACTTTTCCCTGCTACTTAGCCACATGCTAAAACAATTTGGCTGGTATTTGCCATTGTGGACGTACCCCAAACAATCCTGCCATTAGAAAACGATAGAAAAGGCTTGCATGCATAAAATCGAATCTAAACTGTTCTTTAGATGAGGCAGCCCCAACTATTGTAGACACGCTTTAGAATCGTGTTGTTCCTTCACATGACAAATGTCCAACAAGTACAAGAAAATGGGGCAAGCACAAACAATTGTTGTGGGGAGGTGCACGGAGGCCCTACAAACACTCCATCCTCAGTGCAGCTGAGCTCCCAGACAGCACTGCCATCCAGGAGTTTTGAAGCTGGGTGAGCACAGCCTGATGGGCAATTAGATACACTAGTTCCCCATCAGGTGTGCTACCCTTGTGATTGACACCAGGCATTGGGCAAGTTCCATAACCAATATACAGCCTATTCACTATAGAATCTGCCCACTGGCTGCTGTCAAACACAAGGAGAAAGCAGACCTGATAGAAAAAAAAAAAAAAAAAAAAAAAAATAGTCCCTCAGCTTCCCCATCTTTCAGCATTACTGGTGGCTAGTAGTCTATTGGCTGTGAAGCCGTCAGTAGCCTTGACAACCAGTGACAGGTGGGGAGTGGAAGTGAAAGCGGCGGCAAACATGCGGCTGTAGTTACAACCTGGAGGTAAAATAGTTTTTGCCATAGCCTCATATATTTGCAAAGTAAGAACTACCTAAATCTGGTACAGGACCTTACCACAAGAAATGTTTTATGTGTTCTTTATTGCTTTCCCCCAGTGTGCAGCAGTCAAGCTTTACGAGGAAACCACCTCCTATTCTTACAACCCTCCTGCTTGCGTCCTTTTGCCTAGCTGTATTTTCTCACCTGCACTTCTGAGGTCGAACAAGGTGTGCCAGTTCAGCAAACCTCCAGAGGGCAGCTCTGAGGCTCCGCGGGGCACCATTCTATAAATCACAATTTAATGAAAATTAGTAAAAGAAAAAGCACATAAAAAAATTGATAGCAATATTATATTTCCCCTACCCCCCATCTAGTGCCTTTCCTGTGCAATGTTTAAGTACACAGCCATCATTCGAGCTCCAAATAAGAATGCCTATATATGTTCTAACTTTTACAGAACTCAAGAGTGGCTATGAATGGGAAAGGTCCAAGCGCTATATGTAGATTTTATGTTAATAAGAAAGATGAATCATCTGTAACAATCAGTTTTTTTGTCACTTATTGACTGGGGCTGTCAAAATATGAGGTATAGGGAGCCTCAACTGCGATGTCCGACATCATGAAAGCGCCACACTTAAAAGTATTTAGTGCTACAGGAGACTTTCTGTAGATATATACACATCATGGCAAGTGACTGAAGACATGTTAAAAGAGGCTTATATTGGAGTAGCGGGCAGGGAGCAAAGAGTAGAGAGCGGGGGCAGGGAGCAAAGAGTAGAGAGCGGGGGCAGGGAGCAAAGAGTAGAGAGCGGGGGCAGGGAGCAAAGAGTAGAGAGCGGGGGCAGGGAGCGCAGAGTAGAGAGCGGGGGCAGGGAGCGCAGAGTAGAGAGCGGGGGCAGGGAGCGCAGAGTAGAGAGCGGGGGCAGGGAGCGCAGAGTAGAGAGCGGGGGCAGGGAGCGCAGAGTAGAGAGCGGGGGCAGGGAGCGCAGAGTAGAGAGCGGGGGCAGGGAGCGCAGAGTAGAGAGCGGGGGCAGGGAGCAGAGTAGAGAGCGGGGGCAGGGAGCAGAGTAGAGAGCGGGGGCAGGGAGCAGAGTAGAGAGCGGGGGCAGGGAGCAGAGTAGAGAGCGGGGCAGGGAGCAGAGTAGAGAGCGGGGCAGGGAGCAGAGAAGAGAGATAGGCAGAGAGCAAAGAGAAGAGAGATAGGCAGAGAGCAAAGAGAAGAGAGATAGGCAGAGAGCAAAGAGAAGAGAGATAGGCAGAGAGCAAAGAGAAGAGAGATAGGCAGAGAGTATTTAGGTATTTTTGCCAACATACTAGTCACATGATAGGGAACCACTTTTAATCATTTGTGGGGATCAAATCTGTAAGTGAAAGGCAGGTTTGAGAACTAGCAGCAACATAAAGGGTTAGCGGGTAGCTAGCAAAGGGAGGAAGTTTATGAACATTATCTTAGCATGGGACATCATTCTCGGTAATGTGTATATACAGAAGTTGTTCTCAGTATAAATTTCATTCTCTTTAAAAGGAAATCGATTTCAGGACTTCACTATTAAAACTCAAGCAAATGCTTAAAAGAGAAAAAGAATACCAAAAGAAAAAAAAGTAACATTAAAAAATTCCAAAATCATCCATTGCAAAACAGGACCCCCCCCCCCCCCCCCCCCGTCACAAGGGTCTTAAGTATTCCTTTCTTTATCCAGAGAAAAATGAAAAAAAAAAAACATGGTTTACATTCACTTTAATAGGAGCGCTACTGTTAAAAAAAAAAATGAAATAAAGATTTTAAATAGAAATCTTGTGATTACCACTTTAAAATGGAAAGACTAACTGGATGTGCACCCTCCTAATAAAGAGGATTAAACTATAATGAATATATTTATTAACATCAAAATATCATCTATTTAAAAATAAAATACTAATCGACCAGGGCTTCTTTGCTCTAGAGCAGGTTTGTAAACAGTTATCTTCCTTGACTGCCATGGCACACAAATGACGTCTGTTTTTGCTTATGACTACACACTTGTCCAAAATCAAAACTTTACAATGACTAAGCGGGCACTGCTAGACTTCCTGGTGCCTGGCACAGTGGAAGGGGCATACCATTACACTGAGCATCTGAAAAATGTAACCATTCACTGTGTTTACATCAAACACCATTAAGGGATTCATCTGAAAAAAATAAATCATTAATGTAAATTTGCTAAAAAGGAAAGAAAAACTACAGACAGCCTCACCTAATACATAAATACGAACAGTTGGCCGATTCCTGTGTACACCAAACATTGCTCAGAAGGGCCCACTGTAGCTGTATCTAGTCTGACTCCACATTAATTTACAAGAAATGGCAGTTTAAAGTGCAATTCTACCTAAAATGGGATGCTCAAGTTGGTGGTTCTAGTGTGCTTGTTTGTTTTTTTTATCTCCACCGACTTTAGCAGTTAAACTAAGACCCATTTCACACTGAGGCAGTTTTCATGCACCCGAAAACTGCCTCCCATTCATGTGAATGGGTGCTTGCACATGAGGCGGTGTGCTTGCAGGGCGGTAGAAAAAGTCCTGCAAGCAGTATCTTTGTAAAAAGCACTCCAAAAATGCCCCTGCCCAGTAAAATTAATGGTTTACATACATTGTTTGGGTTTAAATACACTTTAATATATTTTCTTGTACATAATTACGTCTGAGTGGTCTGACCCCTAAATCTATAAACAGTACTGTATTTATAGACGTATACCGCACACTTTTCTGCCCTGCCAGGGCAAAATCTTGGGTGCGCGATATACGCCGACACCCGCGCCAAGTTTGAATCACTGCGCCGGCATATACCGAGCGCAGTACACTCGAGTATAGTCGGGCAGGCTCGGCTCCTCTCGCGGTCACGTCCTGTACATCCTTTACGCAAGAGGAGCCGAGCCTGCCCGACTATACCCGAGTGTACTGCGCTCGGTATATGCCGGCGCAGTGGTTCAAACTCAGCGCGGGAATCGAGTGGGGAGGACACCACGATGGCCGCAGGACCCGACGAGGAGGACACCACCGAAGACGCAGACAGACCCGACGATGCCGCCGATGGATGCGGGTCCACATTAGGGGTGCGCGCTATACGCCGGACCGCGCAATACCCCGATAAATACGGTACTTTAAAAAAAAGGGGGGGGGGAGAAAACTCATTAGTATCATCTTAACACATTCTCTATGAACCCACCTTTTTTATTTCTTTGTACAGTTCAAGTTGTAGCCTTGGAAGGTTTGAATCCATCAAAGCCTGTGATGGGAAAACATAAAAGGACAATAAACAAATCCATCAATAGTTCTTAATCATAATGGTAGCACCAGCACTACCACGATTTACGGTGCGTTGCCAAAAAAGTATGCATATGTGATTTTTTGACGTGGCATCAATGTTGTACCGCTCCAGGTGAAGGTATCACTTACATGGTGCAAACCCCATGTTGAGTGCTCGCCACCGCAATGTAGTAATATGAATAAAGTTGGCGGCACACTTCGCTGTAGATGCCCAATCTTTATTCCATATGGTATTCGAGGACAACAGAGAGTAACCAGAGTGAACGCATTTCACATATACTAGTGCTTACATCGTGGTGTGCCACTAACTTTCTTCTTATTGCTCAGTCAAATGTTTAAAGCACTACAGTAGACTAGGTTGGTGTGAATAGGCCCTGACGATACATAATGGAAGAAGATTTTCAAGTAGACCTTGAATAAAAATGTGGAGATTTGCTTTGTTATAGGAAACATCTAGAACACTGATCTCCAATCTGTGGCTCTTAGGGCACTATTCCTCCCACTGAAATAATGGGGCACTTTCCTCCTACTGACACCAAAGGGTACTATTCCTTCCACTGAAACAATGGGGCACTATTCCTGCCACTGAAACCAACAATGGGGTAGAATTCCTCCCACTGACACCAACAATGGGGTACTATTCCTCCCACTGACAACTATGATGTATTTTTTTTTACTCCTGCTGACCAGCAAGCCTATTTAATTGTCAAGTCCCTCCTTGGTATGTCCTGTTGTATTTAAAGTCCTTGGGCCTTTTTTTACTAGGTTTCAGTTTAAACCGGCACATACGTTCTACTAGTGGCAAGACAGACCATAGCATGAGCGTGGAAACAGCAGTTTGTCCAATTTACAGAAGTCCGCCGTTACACAGATGCCTTTTGCCATCAACGAAACACTCACGAGATTATATTCAATATGCATCGTCACAGTGTCTCCCAGTGTTAGTTCTACTTACGGCACGCTCTTAAGAGCGCACCGGTAAAGGACCATTGGTAGTGAAAAGCTTCCTGTGGATGTAGAGAAATGTATCTTTAAGATATTTCCACCAGTGAGGGCCCCTGCGTTATGCGTAGACTTGTTAGTTTGGTCGTGATATGTTCACTCTGCAAAGACATTAATTGGTTTAATACCGATCTGCTTTTGAGGAGGGATATATACTCATGTCTCTCTATGTGCCTGATCAGCACAAGAAGGGACCATAACATGTCTCTGCAGATAGTCCACCATACACAGAAATGGTAGTATAAAAATCGGGACTGTCTGCGGAGCTTCCATAGGAACAATGTTGTGCGTTTTACTTGGTAAGCACGAGTGCACTCATTGCATTATCCAAAAGAGCTCATTAGCGCAAGCGAAACTGACCACGCATAGCAGATCTGAATTTCCACAACACTTTGTATGCCGGATCTGACTTCTAAGTGCCTTCTGGCTCCTAGTTAGAGATTGGTTCACACCCTTAGGTACTATGCTTCAGTTACCTCCCTATACTAAACTCCAATGGGTATTCATCTGGAATTCATTGATGCATTGTTCTTTCTTATGCCTTTGCATAAGTTTATACTCCAATCTACAAAAAAATACTTTAATAAAAAAAATACTGGACAATGAAATCAAGTTTTAAGGGGCACCTGCAAAAAAATAAATAAAATCATTGGTGATCAGTGGGGGGGGGGGGGGGGTTGTTCCCATGAGCCTCCAATGTAAGGGGCAATGCCATCCTTACAATAGCTGTCAGAATGTCACCAATTCAGATGGCCAAAAGGATCCTTGGGGCCATGCAACTAATTTTGCAAAATAGTGTTGACCCTAGAGCTATTCATTGAATCAAATGGAAAATCTGTCTGCCACAGCTCAAAACACTCCTAGCAACCTCTGGAGGAACCTTTGGGTTCCATGGAATCCTGGTGGAGAATGGCTGCTGTAATGGAAGCGGCAAAAGCTGTCCAGGCTTTCTAAAAGAAAAGCACAGAACTCCCAGATGCTAAGATAGGATAGAATATCAGACCGGGAATGTTCTGAACACAGATGGAGGGGAAAAAACGAAAAGGAGAAGTTGCAAAGAAATCTATGGAGAGGCATACTTTCACCACTTTATTGAGACACTCATCAGCCACCATCCGGACGTCAGACTCTGAATCATCACTGCACAACAGGAAGAGCTCCATGGCAATCCCCAGCAACTTCTGGAACTCGGGAGAATTCCTGCAACAAAACACAATGGAAGTAATCAGTCACAGCACTGCAGGGGGTAGAATGACAAGCCAACAGTGATATGGACAGCCAACACTCTGACCTCAATTCCTTCCATCTTCCTATATACTGTAAATTCCTATCTCTATCTAGTACATGGGTCTTTCAGTCCTTTTTAAGATTTGTGTAGAAAAGCTGTAAAACCTTAAAGACAAATTCATTGGAGCAGGAATACCTAAAAGTGAGAGAATAAAAAAAAAAAAAAAAACTCTATACCAGGCGCCCGGAGCATGATGGGACTGCGACGTCATAAGAGGCCTATATAAATCGGGGTGGGAGCCGCTGTACACGGCATTGCAGCGGGAGGAAGCGACGTGTCAACATCGGAGAAGAAGAAGGCAACAGAAGCCCAGGCACCCCCCGCCGAAGACGTCGAATGAGAAAACCGGGAGGGGGCCGCTGTAAAAGAGCGAAAGAAGAAAGCGCCCCCCCCCCCCCCCCGGCAGAAGAGAACCAGATGGCGGTGTAGACCTGCACATCCCCCCCCCCCCCCAGAAGACATCGAAGAAGCAGCCCCCCCCTCGTAAAAGAGCTAAAGAAAAGAGGGGGCCCCCCCGGAGCTGACTAATAAATTACTTTAATAACCCTGTGTCCTGTATTTTTTTTTACATATTTTTTTTCCCGCCGGGTGAATGGGTAGGGGTACGATGTACCCCATACTCATTCACCTAGGGTGGGGGGCCAGCATCTGGGGGCCCCCTTATTAAAGGGGGCTCCCGGATACCGATAAAGCTCCCCTCCTGCAGACCCCGACAACCAACGGCCAGGTTTGTCGGGAAGAGGCCCTGTCCTCATCAACATGAGGACAGGTGCTTTGGGGTGGGGGGACCACAGGGCGCCCCCCTGCCCCAAAGCACCGACCCCTCTCATGTTGAGGGCATGCGGCCTGGCACGGTTAAGGAGGGGGGGGCGCTCGCCCATCCCCACCGCTTTCCTGACCGGCCGGGCTGCTGCTCGGATACGGGTCTGGTATGGATTTTGGGGGGGGGGAACCCCACGCTGTTTTTTCGGCGCACGGGGTGTCTCCTTAAAAACCATAGCAGATCCAAGGGCCTGGTATGCTCCTGTCGGGGGAATCCATGCCGGTTTTTTATTTGAAATTTGGGTTCCCCCTCAAGATTCATACCAAACGCAGCTGACACAGTGCACTGCGGCTACCTGCGGTTATGTGCCGATAGCTGCGGGATTTCGCAGCTGGACGCATCCAGTTCTATTTTTTCTATTCGCACAAAACCGCGGGGAACAAAACCGCAGGTAACCGTAGTGTGTGAATGATGTCATAGGAAAGCATTGTGTGCTTCTAGCTGCGGTAAAATCCGCAGCTAAAAGCACCATTCTATCCGTCCGTGTGAAAGGCCCCTAAGAATACATGGAGTGCAAAAGAACTGGGAATAGATCTGCCAGCTCACAGTGCAACGTACTATATGTACATAGTTTTAAATGCCTAGATATTAAACTTTCAGCACCCGGCTACCATCTGCTAATGTTACTTGAATCCTAAATGGACAATGAGGTATTGCTGTAAAGAAATAGGATCGGGTGGCTCAGGTCACATTACAGAATCATACATTTTAGTTAGCATAACAAGCTGGAAGCACTGTGAGCCACTAAGAAATGTATAAATGCGGGTCCCAGGTGTACATACTAAAATCATTTCAGACCTGCCTAAATAAAAAAAATAATAAACTTTTTATTTTTTATATGTACTTCAGTGTGACGTTATGTATAGTCCCCAGAAGCTCCCTGAACAGCAGGATTTAGACTGGGACAGTAAAGGATGGCACTGTAAGCTATTCAAGCTTTACCACATTGCACACGTAGGCAGGTTAATAGTGGAAGAGAGCATATGGTTGACCTCATCAGTCTCTTGCTGCTCCTTTACTGTCCAGTCACAGGTCAGGGCAGTTGTTGACAAACCTGATCAGATCCTGGGATATGTGGATTAGAAAATCGATTCAACAGATTTACAATTTTTTTGGCAAGAAAGATAGTTAAACACTTTTCGCATTATGGCTGTCGATATATCGGTCTACCAGCACATCCATTATGAAGAGTTCATGTTAAATAACATATGCTTTAAAAAAAAAAAAAAAAAAAAAAGGAATAGTATACAAACCCCCAGGGATAAATATAAACTGCATAAACGTTATTACTTTCCATTAAATATGTACCATAATATAAGTGGTGACTATGGCAGTTCATTGTGGAGAAAGTTAAACTATCTCATTTGCTGAAAAGCTCCACAAAACTCTGATAAGGTATCCATCTATCTATCTTTTTTATTTTAACAAGAGATAATATATCTATTCTTGCATTCCACTGATAATCCTGCTACTATAGCCTTGCTGTGATAAGATTTTGATATCTGAAAGCTTATATTATAAGGGCTATATAGGGCTGGTTTTGATAAACAGCTAATGCTGGCTGGAACACCTACAGTAGGAGGTTTTGGGGTTCAATGTGTTCTAGACAACGCTTGTTTATCTCTTCTTATATTTCAATGCCAAAGTTAGTCCCACAGAGCTAGATTTCTTTCAGCCTACAGGCTGAACGAGAGAAACGAAAATCAATACCACCCTAAATAGAATCTAAAGGAATCTCTATTGCCAGCTGACTGAATACCTGAACAAAAAGTGTTGAAGGGATGCAGTTGCTGTTTGCCCAGCTATTTTTCACCTGGCTTTTTAAAAATCAAGTTTTGTTGGGCTGGGTGGTGCTTTCAGTGCCACCCACAGCTGGAATTTCAGACAATTTAGAAGGAATTAGCAGAACGTCGAGCCATGTATGGCCATAAGTTTGTGTTATGGTAATCAATTGTTTTTAATGGAATTTAACAAGTTTTGTAATGTTTAACCACTTCCCGACCGCCTCATGTAGATATACGTCGGCAGAATGGCACGGACAGGCACATCAACGTACCTGTACGTGCCTGCCTAGACGTGGGTCCGATCGGGACCCCCCGCTACATGCGGCAGTCGTATCCCCTCGGGGAGCGATCCGGGACGACGGCGCGGCTATTCGTTTATAGCCGCTCCGACGCGATCGCTCCCCGGAGCTGAAGAACGGGGAGAGCCGTATGTAAACACGGCTTCCCCGTGCTTCACTGTGGCGGCGCATCGATCGAGTGATCCCTTTTATAGGGAGACACAATCGATGACGTCAGTCCTACAGCCACACCCCCCTACAGTTGTAAACACACACACAAAGTTAACACTAACTCCTACAGCGCCCCCTGTGGTTAACTCCCAAACTGCAACTGTCATTTTCACAATAAACAATGCAATTTAAATGCATTTTTTGCTGTGAAAATGACAATGGTCCCAAAAATGTGTCAAAATTGTCCGAAGTGTCCGCCAAATGTCGCAGTCACGAAAAAAAAAAAAAAAAAAAAAAAAAATTTATAAAAATGCAATAAAACCATCCCCTATTTTGTAAACGCTATAAATTTTGCGCAAACCAATCGATAAACACTTATTGTGATTTTTGTTACCAAAAATAGGTAAACGAATACGTATCGGCCTAAACTGAGGGAAAAAAAATTTTTAGATATGTTTTTGGGGGATATTTATTATAGCAAAAAGTAAAAAATATTGCATTTTTTTCAAAATTGTCGCTCTAT